>NC_034181.2:31085578-31763078 GCF_002021735.2 Oncorhynchus kisutch
ATTGACGGTGACCAAAAACGGCCTTTGCTGGAATTAAAGGTTTTAGTCTTTTGGGTGCTTTGCTATCTGAAGCATAACAATGATGTGGAATGCATTTATTGGAAGAAATTAAGTACATAATTGTTTAAATGGCAATTACATGCTGAAATATGTCTTCATTAATTCAAAAAAAAAAATCTGAAAACATACAATGCACATTGTACAGTAGGTGATGCAACCACTATGTCTGCTTTGAATACATTTCAGGTAAAATGGGTCATTTTTCACAACATTGTTCAAAAGTATGCATATTTCCTCAATCCATTTACTGTGCAGGGCTAGGTTATTATAGTGGGGCAGCTAGGCTAGACTGAATGATGAAGACGAGTGGAATTACTAGATATGATACATACCTGTGATGGATACAAAGGTGTTAGGCCTGGGTCCAGCTAACACGATATGTACGTAAACAGTATGCACGATTAAGAGCTTAAATGGATTATCTTCCTACCATTCAAAGTGCACTGATCGGGATAACAATAGCCTCTCTCTCCACCGACATTCTCTCCAAGCTACGCTGTATGCATTGTTTCCATATAGCCTGCACATAATGCCTTCGAGGTGCATAGTACACTGCACAGCTTTACCAGAGGAACACACAAGATTCAGTGCTCCACAATCCCTCTTAACCTTTGACCCGTGCTTATTGTTACCTGTGAGCAGCACAGTGGTGAACATGTTGTACTCTCTTACTGCACAGCCCTGCGAGCAGTTTGTGTTCTGCAAGGATGGCGGGCAGGGGAGGAGGGAAGGAAGAGAGGGAGCTATTTAATCCCCCCCAAAGGAACTCCCCTCTCAACCCATATCATGAACTCGCAGGCAAATCGTGTTGCTGCAAGGCACACCACACACACTGTGCTGTCTTTTTAATTTCATCAGCTGAAAGAAATCTATACAGTCCTTTGGAACCTCACAGAGCTGCAGAGAGAAGTGAACTACATTACCCTGGAATGTAAACAGGTTCCTCCACCAACTGTAGCATAAAAATACACCATTGTAACAAAGAAACCTCTTGGCTATGATAATGGTCAATAGTACAGATCAGAGGTCTTTGCAGATTTTACAGTCGGTAGAGGTATAATGTATTGATTAAAAAAAGGTTTGTACATCATTATGTCAAATCTATATGACTGCATGTATTATATACCAGACTACTAAACAATAAACAGTATTTCATAACCTGATGGATGTCTTCTATTTAACTGCACACATGATGTGCCTTTTATGCATAACACCAAGGGAGCTGTTATCCATATACTTTACATGGTATTATAGAGGCCTCTACACCTGCTTTATGTGTCCTCATGGACCTACCAGAACTGCACTTCCTTCCTGAGACAGCTAAAACAGTGTTGTGACTAAACCCCATGGAGGGAGTCAGGGGACAGTTGGCTGGTAGGGACAGGACAGAACGGACAGGCTGGGGTTTCACAGCCGCCAAGGCAAGGCAATCTGCTGTGAACAGATCCATGATCTGCTGATCTGTTGACTCACTGCTCACTATCTGAGGCCAAGCTTTTCATTTACTAATAAAGGCGTATACCATGCTGCAGTAAGTGCTAGCACTAACACTCTGAAAACAACAAAGGTCAAATTACCGAAATAAAAAATGTGCGAGAGCCACTAACATAATCTTTTGGATTCAATTTTTTTAAAAATCTTTCAGACTATACAGTGGGGCAAAAAAGTGTTTAGTATTTATAAACTTTTATTATTGACTAAATACTTATTTCCCACCATAATTTGCAAATAAATTCATAAAAAATCCTACAATGTGATTTTCAGGATTTCTTTTCTCATTTTGACTGTCATAGTTGAAGTGTACCTATGATGAAAATTACAGGCCTCTCATCTTTTTAAGTGGGAGAACTTGCACAATTGGTGGCTGACTAAATACTTTTTTGCCCCACTGTATAACCTCAAACCTAGAAAAAGTAAATAACATTTTGAAGCAATTTTTTGTATATTCAAGATGCTGCCTGTAACTCACAGTAAACATTTTAATGACGAGATTGATTTGTTCTACATCTTTAAATTTTAGAGACATATTTAAGTAAAAAATATGTACATTTTCACTCTAATTGGCTAACATTCTAATACAAGCCCTGTTCTCTAACAAACATGTCAACATTATGAAATGTGGTGTTAACTGCAAATTAACTATCATCAACAAAATATACTAAATCCCCCTTTGTGCATCTTTGCATGTAGGCTATGAAAACTTGACCACTTTTCGTTTGAGTATTTTCATATACAGTGCATTCCTAAAGTATGCAGACCCCTTTACTTTTCCACATTTTGTTACATTACAGCGTTATTCTAAAATGAATTCAATATTACATTTCCATAAGTATTCAGACCCTTTACTCAGTACTTTGTTGAAGCACATTTGGCAGTGATTATAACTTCGAGTCTTCTTGGGTATGACGCTTTATCGCATTCTTCTTCAGATTGGATGGGGAGCGTCGCTGCACAGCTATTTTCAGGTCTCTCCGGAGATGTTAGATTGGGTTCAAGTTCAGGCTCGAGACTTGTCCCGAAGCCACTCCACTCCGTTGTCTTGGCTGTGTGCTTAGGTTGGTTGTGCTGTTGGAAGGGGAACCTTCACCCCAGTCTGAGGTCCTGAGTGCTCTGCAGCAGGATTTCATCAAGGATCTCTCTGTACTTTGCTCCATACAGCTTTCCCTCGATCCTGACTAGTCTCCCAGTACCTGCCACTGAAAAACATCCCCACAGCATGATGCTGCCACCACCATGCTTCACCGTAGGGATGGTGCAAGGTTTCCTCCAGAAGTGACGCTTGGCATTCAGGCCAAATAGTTCAATCTTGGTTTCATCAGATCAGAGAATCTTGTTTCTTCTGATCTGAGAGTCCTTTAAGTGCCTTTTAGCAAACTCCAAGCGGGCTGTAATGTGCCTTTTGCTGAGAAGTGGCTTCCGTCTGGCCATTCTACGATAAAGGCCTGATTGGTGGAGTGCTGTCGAGATGGTTGTCCTTCTGGAAGGTTCTCCCATCTCGACAGAAGAACTCTGGAGCTCTGTCAGAGTGGCAATCGGGTCCTTGGTCACCTCCCTGATCAAGGCCCTTCTCCCCCGATTGCTCAGTTTGGCCGGGCGGCCAGATCTAGGAAGAGTCTTGGTGGTTACAAACTTCTTCCATTTAAGAATGATGGAGGCCACTGTGTTCTTTGGGACCTTCAATGCTGCAGAAATGTTTTGGTACCCTTCCCCAGATCATCTCAAGGATGATCAAAGGAAACAGGATGCACCTGAGCTTGATTTCGGGTCTCATAGCAAAGGGTCTGAATACTTCTATAAAAAAGCATTTTTATTTTTGTATAAATTTGCAAAAGAAAAAAAAAACTGGCATTATGGGGGATTGTTTGTAGATTCATTTTAGCAATTTTAGAATAAGGCTGTAACGTAACAAAATGTGGAAAAAGTCAAGGCGTCTGAATACTTTCCAAATGCACTGTAATCAACGTTGATTATTTAGGCCACACATATTCTAAGAGGTTTGTGGATATTTTGGGAAGGCTTAGGTTTTTAAGTATATAATTGACCAGCAAGCATCCACTTCAGTGAGTGCTATTTTAGGTGATGGTTGTTGGTGAGGTTTTTGTATCAGCATGCCTTCCTCCCTCCTCTTCACCTCACCCTAAGAGGAGTCACAGTGCTCCCCCTCACAGAATGGGCTTTCCTCTGTGGCCTCTGCCTCCCTTTAACTCCGCCATTCATTCACTCTATCCCTCCTTCGTTTCCCTTTCTCCTGCTCTCCATATCTGTGGAGATTGACCAGCTTACACAAGAACAGGTAGGCAGGCTTCATTGAGCCTCCACCTGTTCCCTGGATACAGCGCTCACACACTGACGACTGCCAAAGATCCTGCTTTACTGACTAAGGGGGGAGGGGGATGACAAATACAACAGCTTGTGTGGGGGAACATTGTCTGTGGCTGTGAGTCGAAATCTTTTCAGGAAAAACAGGATTTTATACACAATGATTGTGGGTGTGAAGAAAGGGGGCACATATTAAAAGAAGCGTCTTTATGTATGAAGCTAGTGGTTTTAAACAGTCGTTTGCATGGAGATGGTCCAATCTGTTTTTCAACTGTCTACACTATGACAGACTGGATTAGAGAGGGCTTTTAGGGCTGTCCTTTTTGTTCTTAGAGAGTTACTTTAATACATCCAGGACAATGTGCTTGGCGAAATTGAGATAACACACTGATATACTACAGTATCAGGGATGAAATAACTACTATTTCAAATCTTCTAAAACGATGCACAGTGATAGAGACCAACTACAAAATGCAGAGACCAAAAATATCACGTCACAACAAAACTACTCAGAGACTCAACTAGACAAAAAACGCCTAAAACCTTCAGATTCACAGATGCCTATTCCCAGCTCCTTTCTCATCCTTCATGATCATAACAAGTCTCTCACAGGAACTCAAAGGCAAAGCTGCTCTCATTCCTTCTGCAGCGAAACCTTCTCAGTCACCTCGCAACAGTAAACCAGAGCAGGCGCTGCTGGGAGGCCAGTTGTTATAGTGATGGAGAGGCTGCAAAGGTTACCAACACAAGTACTGTGTGTGTGGACGGGGGATGAATCTGACAAGGGAGCGGAGGATTCTTATGTAATGCCCCCTTTAGGTAGCACAGAGCGAACTGCAGCAGCGAACGGCAGCCCACACTGCAGCATAACCTGTTTGTCAATATGCTTACAACAAGGACAAGCTGCTTGTAGGAGCCATAGTATGATAATTGCATTTAACCTGTGCACTTTTTAATTGTAGACCTCATACCAAGATTGACATTTTTACCTGCGTGATTTTACCATGCATGATTATGAACCCACATTAGGCTGGTAGGTGGGGGCGTGTGCCCGCCCTCCCACCCACACAGTCCTGCATGCACACCTCATTCACCAAATCACTCACACGCATGCACGCACACAAAACGATCATGCACTACACTTAATAATAGCCTCTGAATGGGTGTGTGTGTGGAAGGAGGGAGTGGCTGTGTGAGTTTGGTGAGGCGATGACTTCCTCATGATGACCTCCAGTTAACAGCACCTCTGACATTTGTCTGGCCAGAGAGAACAGCAGGATGGAAACCCCCTCAACAATAGGGGCTATTGTTGACTGACACCAAGGGAAGTGTCAAATACTTCCAAATCAAAAAGTAAGTGCTCAACACAAGAACAATTTCTGTCTGGGTTTGATTCATACTAACCATCAATACAATACTAAGCATTGGCTTCATATGAGAGTGCATTTCATTTTAGCACATTAGCCTTAGAGGCATTACAATGCACAGGAAGCTGCTGAGGGGAGGATGGCTCATAATAATGACTGGAATGGAGTAAATGGAATGGTATCAAACATGGAAATCGTGGGTTTGATAAGTTCGATACCATTCCATTAATACCGTACCAGCCATTACTATGAGCCCGTCCTCTCCAATTATGGTGCCATCAACCTCCTATGTTACAGTGAGTGTTCTGAAAGACACATCAATCTCTGTATCGAAGATATAAAAACCAGATGCTTACTCAATTGAGCAATGCTATTCTAACAATTTTACCACGTCTAAAATCCAAAGAATGTTCTCAAGGAATAACAGAGGTAACATAGGAATTACAACATGTGTATAAACATGTTTAAACTGGAAAAGTAGACATTAAGTTTTTATTTGTATGACTTGGCATTGACGAGTAATTCTCTCCAATTTTTTGAAAACCTGACACACACAAACGGCTAACTTAGGTGTGTTTAGCAACTTTTTGAAAAAAGAAATCACATACAGAAAAAATATTATTTTTAAATTCCTTTGTCATAAGATATGGATGTCCCGTAAGGTTATTTGTGTTTGTTGGGAACTGAAGTGCTCTACTGGATTAAAAACATACTGCATATGTTTGGAAATCTGTTTCCCTGGGCGTATGAGTGGAGTGAGTGAGTGTGAAGCAGCAGCTTGCGTCTCCTCCAAGAGAGAGGGCAGACACTCTCATCATTAGCTGGGCTTCAATGTGCTCCTCTACCTGCTCCAATCTGCACAGCTAGGCTCCACACTGATGCCAGACAGATGTTCCCACCATGAGGTGCAAAGCACGGAGAGGGAGAAGGAGCGAGAGCGCAGCAGAGAGGCAGAAGAATCAAAAATTCAGCAGAGAGCACAATAACAGTTGAATTAGGAATAATAGCAACGGTTCATTGTTCTCAGGCTGGTGCTAAAAGCAAGGTTTGCTTGGCCTTTGGCTAAATATTTTTTGGGCGTCTTTCTGGGAGGGAGTTGTCTATCAAATATTTTTTTTTAATTAAAGTGCAATCTGGAAAATTACATGAAATAAACCACAAAAATATTTCCCTGAAAAATATTTAGCTAACTATAGCAGAGGTTATAAAGGAGGTCTCAACAAATGTATACAATTGAATTGAAAAGACCTCAGTTTACTTTCATAGAGACCTAACAAAACAAACTCCTACAGTATCTTCCTTGGGTCAAACGATTAAGAGGCAGAAATTCCTCCTTGACAGCCAGAGCACAGTCCAACTAAGACGAGTACATGAGTGTACTTGACATGCTGACTTCTTGAAAAGCACTGTCCTTTAGGGGGAAAATATAATCCTATCGTTAGTCAAAGGACATCTTGAGGGGCGGAGTGCAGCATCCCTACAGGCTACAACAGAATACACAAACACAACAGCACCTGGTCTAACACCATCACAATACTTCACTGTTTGAATTTGTATGTCCTAGAGGAGCCTAAACAGATTCACATGGGTCAGTTAGTCTGTCTGTCAGCCATGTCCTTTACCCCTGATTATGTAAGTCATGCCAGAGTTCTGGGTTTGGACCCTTGGATTCTCCAATGGAAGGTAACAGTCACTATGTGTACAGAGATTGGCTTGGTGCTGCATATAAATAGTGCATTATTATCTTCAGGTTGCATACTATCACAATATCTGCAATCCATTAAAACCCTCTGAGGTCTATCGCCCGCGTGGAAATTGGTGATATCATCACTTTTTTTTTTTTTAAACCCTGAGTGTTCACGCTAGAGACTGGGCTGTGTAGAAATCCATTGAATCCACCAGTGTCAGCCATTCGACTATACGGTAGACAGGCGGTTCAGAAATCTGTGTTTGCCAGACAAGAGAGGATGCCGAAAAGTTACTTTTCACGAAAACGTCTGTGAAGTCCAAACTGTTTTTCTCTACAACGCCCAGAAGCTTCATGGGAGTCGTCTCAAGTCAGTGACACCGACTTCCCCACTCTAAACAGGTCTTCTAACAAAATCGTTTGTTAAAGCTGAACAGTTTGGGCTACAAAAATGAATATGACCCCACCATCGAAAGCTGAGACTCTCACGAACGTTAGCTGTTTTGCTCTACGACCCCCATAAGCTTCACAAGAGTATTCTGAAGGTAACCCAGTACTGGGTGGCCAAAATGAACAAAAGTTCATAGGGGGTAGAATGTGCCAAAAACAAAGAGGTTAAATATGGGTCCCCCCCAAAAAAGAGCTTTCTTATATCTCTAAGATATAGGACAGACACATCAAAACATGCTTCCATTTTATTTTTCGATTATCTGTTTTGCCATGTATAAACGTGTTATTCAATGTGTTTCTATGGGCTAATAGCAGTAAGGCTATTTCATCAAATCATTTAAAAAACGATCAAATTGCTAAATGATCTAAGGTGTAATCATCTTAAAACAATTCCATATGTTAGCTTAGTAGAACCCCCCCCTCCCCAAAGGCTTAGACTCAAAAGGGTGCTGTATACCACATAAACAATAATAAACTACATTTTTTTCTAAGTTTCTGTATACTGCTGTGTAAAGTGCAAACTGTAGCTGGAGGATGAGGGTTAAAAACCCAAAAAACTGTTACATCCAACAACAGTGTATTTACATAAGCAGGCTCTTTTTAGATACTAATGACTTGCTTGTTAATTATCGCTGCAAGACAATACAAGAACATCAGCATTGATTAAGACTTTGGGAGAGAAGAGAGAGGGAGTGAGAGGCACACAATCTGGAAGCCAAGTTAGTCACAGAGAGAACAAGCTGTTGAGGATTGTCCATGATTGATGCAAAACACCACAAACTGTTTAGGGTATCCTAAATTTCATTTAGCTTAAGAGGTCAATTGGAGTGAGCAATAAACTGGGGGATATTTCAGTTTATCAAATATACAGCTATAAACCCATTCACCATCTGCTCTAACCAAATCACATCTTTACTGCAAGTTGATACACAATACGGTGAGAACCCTATTTTCAAAATGTAATTCAGCTCTATGTACTCATAAAACATCACTGAAAAATAAAATACTAATTTGAAATGATCTACTCAGCATACCCTGCATTGTCAGAGCAGAAGAGCAATTGACTATATACACTGAAGTCTAATAGTTTTTCACTCCTGAAAAACGAATCAGAAATATGAATTGATGCTATTCAGATCAGCTTGCATAGAGAAACAACAGCTAAGAGGACAGAGAGGAAGGGAGCTGTAGGGAGCAATTAAAGATGAGAGACACAGCGATACACAATGCTGAGACAATTGGAGCTGAGAGAAGGAGCCTCCACAGACACAGAGGGCTGAGTGAAAGAGCACAGAGACCTGAGCCAAGAGAATCACAGAACCATGAGATGTACATTTCATGATTCCACTTCAAAGATAAGAGGTTTAAGCAGCAATTGCACAGCTCCATCACATGAGTTATTAACGGTTGTATGGTAACAGGCAGCACCAGCTAATAACGGTTGTAGGGTAACAATAGTTGATAAATATCAAACATCATCAAGAAGCTTTACATGTATTTTCTTCATTGTCTCAATGGACAAGGAAAGACAATGAAAACAGAGAGCGACAGAAATGTTAACTCAACTGTGTTGTTTCAAATTAATAAAGTATGTCGACATTTAAAGTAGCCTTCTGAAATACAAGTGGATTTTGTCATGGGAGCTGGCACAGGATGAAGAGACATTCTATCAGCAGATGTGCTAGTGAGAGGGAAAAACTGGTCCTTAGGATACAGTAAAGACTCAGCCCTTTGAGTGAGCCAGCATGTCCTTGCTTTGTTAGCATGCTTTCTCTAATGAGGCCTCAGTTAAGAAGACCATTCCTCCATACCTCCTTCCAGATACTTAATATCCATTAGTCTGCACTTATGGACTGCCCTCTTCAATTCAAACCCCAGGATTTTAATGGGGTTCAAGTCTGGAGACTGAGATGGCCATTGCAAAATCTTGATTTTGTTGTCAATTAACAATTTCTTTGTGGATTTTGATGTTTTCTTGGGTCATTGTCTTGCTGGAAGATCCACTTGCGGCCAAGTTTAAGCTTCCTGGCAGAGGCAACCAGGTTTTTGGCTAAAATCTCCTGGTACTTGGTAGAGTTTACGCCGTAGACGTTAACAAGGGCCCCAGGCCCAATGGAAATAAAAGAGCCCCACAACATCTAAGATACACCACCATATTTTACAATGGGTATGAGGATATTTTCTGCATATGCATCCTTCTTTCGAGGCCAAACCCTCCACTAGTGTGCGTGGCCAAAGAGCTATATTTTCGTCTCATCTGACCATACAGTGCCTTCGGAAAGTATTCAGACCCCTTGACTTTTTCCATATTTTGTTACTTTACAGCCTTATTATGAAATGGATTAAATAAACATCTTCCTGATTCATTTTCAAACAACACCCCATAATGTCAAAGCAAAAAAAGTTTTTCAGACGTATTAAAAATTAAAAACACAAATACCTTATTTATTTAAGTATTCAGACCCTTTGCTATGAGACTCAAAATTGAGCTCAGGTACATCCTGTTTCCATTGACCATCCTTGTTTCTACAACTTGATTGGAGTCCACCTGTGGTAAATTCAATTGTTTGGACATGATTTGGAAAGGCCCACACCTGTCTATATAAGGTCCCATTGTTGACAGTGCATGCAAAAACCAAGCCATGAGGTCGAAGGAATTGTCCGCAGAGCTCTGAGACAGGATTGTGTCTAGGCACAGATCTGAGGAAGGGTACCAAAACATTTCTGCAGCATTGAAGTTCTCCAAGAACACAGTGGACCCATCATTCTTAAATGGAAGAAATTTGGAACCACCAAGACTCCTTCTAGAGCTGGCCGCTCGGCCAAACTGAACAATCTTTGGAGAAGGGCCTTGGTCAGGGAGGTGACCGAGTACCCAATGGTCACTCGGACAGAGCTCCAGAATTCCTCTGTGGCGATGGGAGACCTTTCCAGAAGGACAACCATCTCTGTAGCTCTCCACCAATCAGGCCTTTATGGTAGAGTGGTAGACGGAAGCCACTCCTAAGTGAAAGGCACATGACAGCCTGCGTGAAGTTTTCCAAAAGGCACGTACAGTGGGGAGAACAAGTATTTGATATACTGCCAATTTTTCAGGTTTGGAGAGGTCTGTAATTTTTATCATAGGTACACTTCATCTTTGAGAGACGGAATCTAAAACAAAAATCCAGAAAATCACATTGTATTATTTTTAAGTAATTCATTTGCATTTTATTGCATGACATAAGTATTTGATCCCCTACCAACCAGTAAGAATTCCGGCTCTCACAGACCTGCTAGTTTTTCTTTAAGAAGCCCTCCTGTTCTCCACTCATTGCCTGTATTAACTGCACCTGTTTGAACTCGTTACCTGTATAAAAGACACCTGTCCACACACTCAATCAAACAGACTCCAAACTCTCCACAATGGCCAAGACCAGAGAGCTGTGTAAGGACATCTGGGATAAAACTGTAGACCTGCACAAGACTGGGATGGGCTACAGGACAATAGGCAAGCAGCTTGGTGAGAAGGCAACAACTGTTGGCGCAATTATTAGAAAATGGAAGAAGATCAAGATGACGGTCAATGACCCTCAGTCTGGGGCTCCATGCAAGATCTCACCTCGTGGGGCATCAATGATCATAAGGAAGGTGAGGGATCAGCCCAGAACTACACGGCAGGACCTGGTCAATGACCCGAAGAGAGCTGGGACCACAGTCTCAAAGAAAACCATTAGTAACACACTACACCGTCATGGATTAAAATCCTGCAGCGCATGCAAGGTCCCCCTGCTCAAGCCAGCGCATGTCCAGGCCCGTCTGAAGTTTGCCAATGACCATCTGGATGATCCAGAGGAGGAATGGGAAAAGGTCATGGGGTCTGATGAGACAGAAATAGAGCTTTTTGGTCTAAACTCCACTTGCCGTGTTTGGAGGAAGAAGAAGGATGAGTACAACCCCAAGGACACCATCCCTGGTGGTGGAAACATCATTCTTTGGGGATGCTTTTCTGCAAAGGGGACAGGACGACTGCACCGTATTGAGGGGAGGATGGATGGGGCCATGTATCGCGAGATCTTCACCAACAACCTCCTTCCCTCAGTAAGAGCATTGAAGATGGGTCGTTGCTGGGTCTTCCAGCATGACAACGACCCGAAACACACAGCCAGGGCAACTAAGGAGTGGCTCCGTAAGAAGAATCTCAAGGTCCTGGAGTGGCCTAGCCAGTCTCCAGACCTGAACCCAATAGAAAATCTTTGGAGGGAGCTGAAAGTCCATATTGCCCTGCGACAGCCCCAAAACCTGAAGGATCTGGAGAAGGCCTGTATGGAGGAGTGGGCCAAAATCCCTGCTGCAGTGTGTGCAAACCTGGTCAAGAACTACAGGAAACGTATGATCTCTGTAATTGCAAACAAAGGTTTCTGTACCAAATATTAAGATCTGCTTTTCTGATGCATCAAATACTTATGTCATGCAATAAAATGCAAATTAATTACTTAAAAATCATACAATGTGATTTTCTGGATTTAAGTTTTAGATTCTGTCTCTCACAGTTGAAGTGTACCTATGATAAATTACAGATCTCTACATGCTTTGTAAGTATGAAAACCTGAAGAATCGGCAGTGTATCAAATACTTGTTCTCCCCACTGTAAAGGACTCTCAAACCATGAGATACAAGATTTTCTTGTCTGATGAAACAACTCTTTGGCCTGAATGCCAAGCATCATGTTTGGAGGAAACCTGACGCCCTCCCTACAGTGAAGCATTGTGGTGGCAGCCTGAGAGACTGGTCAGTATCAAGAGAAAGAGGAACAGACCAAGTAGAATGTGGTCCTTGAGTGGCCCAGCCAGAGCCCGGACTTGAACCCAATCAAACATCTCTGGAGAGACCTGAAAATAGCTGTGCAGTGATGCTCCCCATCCAACCTGACAGAGATTGAAAGGATCAGCAGAGCAGAATGGGATAAACTCCCCAAATACAGGTGTGCCAAGCTTGTAGTGTCATACCCATGAAGACTCAAGGCTGTAATTGCTACCAAAGATGCTTCAACAAAGTATTGTTACAGGAAGGCCAAAAAGGAAAAACGGGGAGGCTTGCAAGCTGAAGAACACCATCCCAACCGTGAGGTACGGGGGTGGCAGCATCATGTTGTGCGGGTGCTTTGCTGCAGGAGAGACTGGTGCACTTCACAAAATAGAAGTCATCATGAGGAAGGAAATTATGTGGATATATTGAAGCAACAGCTCAAGACATCAGTCAGGGAGTTAAAGCTTGGTCGCAAATGGGTCTTCCAAATGGACAATGATTCCAAGCATACTTCCAAAGCTGTTGCAAAATGGCTTAAGGACAACAAAATCATGGTTTTGGAGTGGCCATTACAAAGCCCTGACCAAGTTAAACAATTTAAAGGCAATGCTACCAAATACAAATTGAGTGTATGTAAACTTCTGACCCTGTAATGGCTGTCGTAGGTGGAAGAAGGTGAGGACCAAGGTGCTGCGTGGTACGTGTTCATAATTATTTTAATAGAATACTGAAAAAACCAACAACGTGAACGAACTAAACCGAAACAGTTCTGTCTGGTACAGATACAAAACAGAAAACAACTACCCACAACTCAAGGGCGAAACCAGGTTGCCTAAGTATGGTTCTCAATCAGAGACAACGATTGACAGCTGCCTCTGATTGGGAACCATACCAGGCCAAACACATAGAAATACAAACACAGAACAAAACATAGAATGCCCACCCCAACTCACGCCCTGACCAACCTAAAATAGAGACATAAAAAAAGGAACTAAGGTCAGGATGTGACAGACCCACTGGGAATGTGATGAAAGAATTAAAATCTGAAATAAATAATTCTCTCTACTATTATTCTGACATTTCACATTCTTAAAATAAAGTGGTGATCCTAACTGACCTAAGACAGGGAATTTTTACGAGGATTAAATGTCAGGAATTGTGAAAAACTGAGTTTGAATGTATTTGGCTAAGGTGTATGTAAACTTCTGACTTCAACTCTATATTAATTCATTCCATTCTTTTACTTTTAGATTTGTGTGTATTGTTGTGAAGAGTTTTTAGATACTACTGCACTGTTGGGAACTAGGAACACAAGCATTTTGGCTACACCCGCAATAACATCTGCTAAATATGTGTATATGATGAATAAAATTAGATTTGAATTGTGATTTGTTCCGTTTTGTATGTTTTATACATTTGCAAAAATGTCTAAAAACCAGTTTTTGCTTTTGTCATTATGGGCTATCGTGTGTAGATTGATGATCATTTAAAAAAATATATATACATTTTAGAATAAGGGTTTATCTTGTCCCCACAATGTGTGTGGGGACAAGATACAGACAGGTTTACCATTGTTCCAGAGTTTTAAACTTCTTAGTTGTTGCCCTAATAGTGGTAAGTGGTATATTTGTTTTTTCAGTAGTTTGTTTGTACCGATTATCTGAAAGTCAACAACCATTTGTCTCTTTCCATTTGTGAGTTCTTTGCCTTTCCCCATGGTGACAATGGGACTTTACATGATTGTTACCTCATTTTTATACCCAAGTTAAACAGGAAGCTATAAAAGGCCACAATACCATTTCTTCATCTGAGATTAATTTACAAAAGTAGAATGTTGATGCAGATTCAATTTTGCTTGATTTTATTTACAATAATCTTTTGGGGTGCCAATCTTTTTGACACATGTATTTTTAGAGGATTTGTTTTACTTGTTAAACAAAATCTATTTCTCTGAGCAATCATATTAGTATAACATAATCCAATTGTCCCATTTAATATGGCTCTGTATTTGTATTATTTCATTTAGATTATTTTTGCTCCTTTTGATCAAGGGTGCCAATAATTTTGGAATTGACTGTATATGGAGTATGGCTACTAACTAACTATTGGGAATGAGCATATTCATTTTCAAACAGTTTTACCTCTGACCTTACCCCCGATTCCACATTCATCTCTACCCCCATGCATATTGAATAACTGACACAAATTAAAAGGGGTAAAAAAACAAACAACTAAGTGCCAATTTCATTGAGTGAATAACTTTAATGTGTTGTAATGTTGATGACAGCTAACAACATGCCGTGACCAGTGGTAACCCATGGTCTTACTTTTTAAAAAATACCAGAAAAAAGCAGCAGACAAATAATGACCTCATTTACATTTTCAAGAACATATTGCTACCGCTACCTTGGTTTTAACTTTACTTGCTAAATTTTACAAACAAATATTATAATCAATAAAGGGTCAGAGAATGATCAGATTCTTCTGAAAAAGAATATCCTAAAGAAAGTAAAAATACATATATATATATAGATATTCATTTGAACATTACCTGTACATACATTGCCTTCAGAAAGTATTCACACCCCTTTATTTTTTCCACATTTTGTTGTGTTACAGCCTGAATTTAAAATGGATTCAATTGAGATGTTGTGTCACTGGCCTACACACAATACCTTCTTTGTAGAAAGTTGTTGAAATGAATAAAAAATGAAAAGCTAAAATGTCTTGAGTTTTTTCAGGATAAAAGGAAATGTAATACAGCTACGTACAGGCATAAAACCTGGTTCAGTCTCCTTTCCAACAAATACTGGGAGATGCATTCACCTTTCAGCAGGACAATAACCTAAAACACAAGGCCAAATCTACATTGGAGTTGCTTACCAAGAAGACATTGAATATTCCCAAGTGGCCTAGTTACAATTTTGACTTAAATCAGCTTTAAAATCTATGGCAAGACTGGAAAATGGCTTTCTACCAATGATCAACAACCAACTTCACATAGTTTGAAAAATTTAAAAAAGAATAATGGGTAAATATTGTACAATCCAGGTGTGCAAAGCTCTTAAAGACGAACCCAAACTGACCCACAGCTGTAATCGCTGCCAAAGGTGTTTCTAACATGTATTATTTCAGGGAGTGAATACTTATCTAATCAAGATACTATATTAGTGTTTCATTTTTCATAAATGTTATAAATGCTATAATTTTGACATTACAGAGTATTTTGTGTAGATCTTTGACCAAAAATGACAATAAAAATACATTTTAATCCCACTTTGTAACACAATTCTACTTTCTGAAGGCACTATATTAGTGTAAACCCCCAAAGGTATTTAGAAATAATTCAACACATTTACAACCACAATTGTTATAACTAAATGGAGGTTATATGATGTCACCTAGTCATTCCCAGCAATTAAACACCTCCCACTGAGGGTAGGCATCACTCAGAATCCTCCTTAACCCCCCTGACCAACCACCAGCCACCATCACCCAAACATCCTGCCACACTGGCCAATCACCACGCAGGTAATCCATGTCAACGCCCACACAAGTGACAGGAAATTGAATTGCTGGCAGAGAAGTTGTCTGTCAGCGCACCTAAAATACATTTGTTTATTCTCAACTGGTCAAGTGGCCAGACAGTAAGGACCTTTAAAAAAAGAGCAAAGGGAGGTGTACTGTAAGTTAATGGTGGAGTATGATATTGTCAGCTACAGTGCCTTCAGGAAGTATTTACACGCCTTGACTTTTTCCATATTTTGTTGTGTTACAAAGTGGGATTAAAATAGATTTAATTGTCATTTTTTTATCTACAGAAAATACTCAGTAATGTCAAAATAGAAGGAAAATGTATAAAAAAATGTATTGATGAAATAAAACAGATATATCTTGAATACATAAGTATTCAACTCCCTGAGGCAATGCATATTAGAATCACCTTTGGCAGTCTCTTAGAGCTTTGCACTTCTGGTCGTACAATATAATTTTATTTTTATTTTTTAAAGATATGTCAAATTGGTTGTTGATCATTGCTAGATAGCAATTTTCCGATTTAAGTCAAAATTGTAACTAGGCCACTCAGGAACATTCAATGTCGTTTTGGTAAGCAACTCCAGTTTATATTTGACCTTGTGTTTTAGGGAATTGTCCCACTGAAAGGTGAATTTGTCTCCCAGTGTCTGTTGGAAAGCAGACTGAAGCAGGTTTCCCTCTAGGATGTTGCTTCTCTAGTCCTTGCCGATGACAAGCATACTCATAACAGGATGCAGCCACCACCATGCTTGAAAATATGAAAAGTGGAACTCAGTGATGTGTTGTGTTGGATTTGCCCCAAACAACACTTTGTATTCAGCATTGAAAAACCTCCCTGATCTTTGTGGTTGAAATTGTACTTGAAATTCACTGTTCGACTGAGGGATCTTACAGATCATGTTAAACACTATTATTGCACACAGAGTGAGTCCATGGAACTTATTATGTGACTTATTAAGCACATTTTCATTCCTGAACTTATTTAGGCTTGGCAAAACAAAAGGGTTGAATAATTATTGACTCAAGACATTTCAGCTTTTCCTTTTTAATTAAAGTCAAGGGGTGTGAATACTTTCTGAAGGCACTGTATGAGGACTCATCGAAATTAGGTCACTGCTCTGTAACAAAGTGGACTGTAACAGTTAGTGAACTTGTCATCATTATACTAATGATTCATTACCAATACTAGGTACTTTTTTGAAAATCAAGCAAGAACATGTTTGTGTCTCCAAAGCTTAAAGGAAAAAAAAAATACCTACCACTCCTAAAACTATATTTAGTATTTGTTTCATTCGTCCACTGTTGATACAGCTCTAAAATGTTTTGCATGTCAGCAATCAAGTTTTCAAGATATAGAGCTTTCAAAACACAGTACGATGTGATGCAATTGAACAGCCTAATGAATCACAATATTGAGTTTTCAATTTCATTTCGTGAACATTATGGATTATAATCCTGGCAAAAATTCCCAGTCATATCACATTTGTATAGATTTCATTAAGCCTCTATGATAACAAAGATAAGCAAATGTGTCAAACCTTCTCTGTTGCTTGTATGGCTGCTCTTCAAGTCACTAGTGCTAATCAACTAGGTTAATCACTGGGTTGCAGTGGAATTCAAAAATGTCTGCAAAACCTCACAATATTTGAGGCAATCAACAACTTAACACACATTTGGCGTGAGAACGCAGGAACGTGAAAACAAATGGATGGAGGAAGATGAGCAAAACATGAAGAGAAATAGGGGGATCGGAACAGTGCCCATTTCGGGGGTGTAAAATATGGAGAAGTGTGGATCATTGGAGGAGCTGCTCTGCCTCGGGGAACAGATGAAGGGAGGATGTTCTGCCAAGATCTCTCCACTGGAGGGGGAGCTGAAGGCCCACAGCTCTATAGAGCCTGCTCCTCTACTCGCCACGCATGCTGCTCTCCTCAATCACAGTCTCACACGCTTGCATTGACACGTCCCAGACTCTCGATCAGCAGCAGAGGGAAATTGCTGCTGACAGGGCCTCACAAACTTTCCCCGTCATTTAGTGTGACTTACTCCCACACTTTTGTCACAGGCATTTATTGCACAAGATGCATGATATGAAAAACTACTTCCCCTTTTTAACATGGTGGGCTTAAAAACTATTCATACGATTTAAGCCTTGCAACCTAGTCTCCACAAAATCTTACAGGTATCACAGAATGGCATATTTAACTACAACAGTGACATTCTGTATTTGATACAGGCTGAATATTATTGACAGACCTTGAATTTAAATGTTGTATCCGGTTTGGATGTCCGGTCCAGTAAGTGTTGAAAAAAGCATACCCACTTTATTCGTCTGCTTACCTTTATGTCCGCCACCAGGTAGCGCCTCCAATGAGAGCAAGTTGGTTTACTACAGCTTGGAGCGTCAGGGTCAAATATCATTGAAACATTACTTTTCCCCTGAAAACAAAAAAGATAGACACTATTGTATAAAAAGTGGCTTCCAACATTCATTTAATGAGGTTTTGGATCTGATACTGCTGTGGCTAGCCTGTCAGTTATCAACAATAGAGTGTTGGAGGTTACATTAACTAAGTAGTTGTGAACATATTCATGCTTTCATTCTGTCCCTTCTGGTGTATCTTTACTCCCTTCAATCTGTCAGTGGGTAATTCTTGTGAAAAACCATCTCAAGTAAACACTTGATCACAGTCACTGGACGATAACTTGGCGTTTTAATTGCACAAAATATTCCACTCTGTCTGTCCCTCAAAGTTAGAGAATTATGTGAGCAGATTGAATTATTGCTAGAGCACATTTGTCATCCCTGGTTCTGTGCCCAAAATCTGTCAGACCATATGATGGGATTTTTTTTTTTTATGTTCACTTTTCCTGCAAACAGAGGCATCAATCAAGGCTAGTCCCAACTCACAAGGTCTCCAAGCAGTAATTAAGACAGGAGACATGAGCACGGTGCTATATGTGCTGCTGGGGCATGAGCAGGTACAGCAGAAATAGGTTGCTCTGACAGTAACAGCCAATCACATTTCAGACCCTGTTTGGAGGTGCAGTGAAGACCACCACTGTCACTTTATACAAGATAACATGATGTTCACACTTGCTTTCACAATCTGCTTGTTGTGTCCTCTCTAGAGATTCTTAAGACCTCAGAAAATTATTAATATTACCGTAAGCCGGTGTACCTGAATGAGACAAGACTGTAGTCGTGGAAATAAAAATTTTTGGAAATACAAATCTTCAGTGGGATACTTTTACCTACCTGACAAGCAGCAATAAGCGTAAACAACTAAGCCTAATAATAGGATAATGCTGTAGTCTCAGCGATAGTGCCTCCAGGTATTACCTAAACATACCAACAACAATGGAGCCTCCTCCACAGCCTGTCAGAGACAGACTCCATCGTTGACCCCCCTGGGCAGCTTACCAACCATGACCTGTTGCCTTCTCAACCGTTGTAATCCTCATTTGTTTTTGCTACCAGGCAAAGACAGCGCGATAATGTAGCTACATTAATACTTAAATTATACAAAGATGAGTTAAAAAAATAGCACTCCTTCAAACAGCACTGTATATACACAATTTAATGCAATTTAAGTAGTGGATTAGGAATATCTTGGTCAAATGTGATCTTTAAAGCTCTAGCAGCACCTCATACGACAACAAAATTAACTACAGCACCTCATGTTATCTGGGATAGAAAGGGGAAAACGAATACAACAATAATATACACAGTACTAATCTCAACTGTCATGCAAGACAAAAACCCAGCTATAATGGTCAGCAAAACCCAAGTGTGTGTGTGTGTGTGTGTAGCTACCTGTAAGGAGCTGGCTAGTCCAGCTGGCACTCTGGAGAAAAAGAGACTCCCTCCATGTCTGCACTTCACACATTGTGGCATGTACCCTTCCTTCTCTCTTACAGGGACAGTTTTTTTCTTCCATCTGTCAAAATCCACATTAATTACACACAGATATGCATAAAAGACTCCAGGGAAAAGCAGATGCATATTTCCTGCCTTCTGAAATAAAATAAAAACTATGGATGAAAAAAATAAAATAAATACAGCATATAAAAAATATACAATTTCATGTTTTAATACCAATTAAGTGTTTAAGTGCACATACACACACAGATTACACACACATAGAGACTATTGTCCCTCAAACGATTATTCCACTTTAATTCTCAACCCATTGTCCTATTTAAACCATTCACTACCCACGGTATAGGAGGGCAATGTGTGTGAACTGATCTCAATAGATGTCTTAGGGTTGAACCATTAAAAGTTGTCTGTAGCTCCACTTTTCAGATGAATATTGTGGCAAACAAAGGTTATTGTTGGTGGTCATTTCATCTATTATCCCTCACATTTCTTTCATTAGCATTGAGTGGATTCTCTCCAGTGCTTTCTGTGTTGATGCAGATTATGTTCTGTGATCCATAGCCCCAGTAAGTGATGGCTGGCCTATCCAGATGGCTGTGGGAGGTGACAGGGGTTGACTGTCCACTCTGACATTGTCCATGGAACCTCACAGTGTCCTAACAAGCTGGGCCGAGAGCGATGGAGCCAGGGAAAATCAGGGTAGGTGTGAGCCCCAGGCAATGCTGTTCCAATGGGCCATTAGACAGAAATGGGAGTGTGCTAGCCTGGGGTGCAGGCTGAAGGCGGGGAGATTGAGCCTGCAGTCTCTTGGGATTAACCTCCCACTGCCTGCTGTGATCACAGCAAAACGGCCCTCTGGGACTGTGTCTTGGACACAGGGCGGCTATAATTAGCCATGCAGCCGACTGGGTCTGGTCTGGGTGTGGGCTGGGTCTGGGTTGGGCTGGGTGTAGGCTAGATGTGGGCTGGGTTGGGCTGGGTGTGGGCTGGGTATGGGCTGGGTGCGGACTGGTTCTGGGCTGAGTCTGGTATGCGCTGGGTGTGGTCTGGGTGTGGTCTGGGCGTCGTCTGTGTCTGGGCTGGGTCTGGATTGGGCTGGGTTTGGGCTGGGTGTGGGTGTGGGCTGGGTCTGGTGGACTCTCCTATGGGAGGAAGAAGGAAGTATATCTTCATATTCATATTTCTCAAAATGGAGATGGAATGAAGGAGGATGAAGGGTACATTGTCTACTACTGCTAGTGCTAATGTCCATATTTTTATGTCAAATGCATACTTTTTTTACTTATATATGAATACAGGAATCTACCAACGGGGGACAAAGCCAAGACACACAATGGTTCTCTTATAGATATCCATCAAATGCAGAGGTACATTACTTGCAACACAGAGGATGGGTGAAGAACAAAAGCTGAGAAAGCCCATTGTCTCAGAGGGTGTAAACTACTGGCTTACCTTTGAGTGAACTCTACTGGGGCTGAGAATCTGATAGATGTCTAATCGCTGCTCTCGCAGAGCTGCATGGGCTATTGAGCTCAGCTCTCTGCTTACTGATGACACTATAGAGGGTGGGAGAGAGATGGAGGGAAGGGAGTTGGGAGAGAGAGGCCCCTCTGTGAGTTTACAAGTTCATGGTTTATCCCTGACCCAATAGGAAACTGTGTCGTCCATGCAGCTGCCTATTAATATCCCCATTGCCTTATTCTCTGTGTTCTTCCTCTCCTTCAGCAGAGGCTGGCAGAACCCACAATGTTTCATTAAACGGTCAACTGTGCTCACCGCTCGACCCAAGAGCAAAGCAACGCATCGATCTCAAATCCCTCTTTAAATAGCAAAAACACTTGAACTCTTTTGGTAATTAACAGGTATCTGTGTTGTGATTAAGAGACGGTGAGGCTTAACAAGCATCGACTGCAGCTTAGAACAAGGTTGATGGATCGATCTGTAAATACAGAAAATTCTCCCCCTTGAAAAGCCCTGGAAAAATAGGGGTTTTAATGTTAATGTGATAAATACTCCTTCAGAATCATGAAATAATACTGCAATCCTAAAACATCTAATTAAGACTAAGCAACAACTGCAAAACAGATCAAATTGTACTCAACCAAAGACATCCAACATATACTTATTAAGCCATACACACCTGGACAAACAGATGAGAGGCACACAGCAATCATTTCAGCTGTCACACATCAACACATTAGGCAGTAGGAAGGGAAGCCTAACAGGTCTGGAGATTGGTGGTGAGAGAGAGAGAGATAGACGGAACAGGGGAGGTGGGAGGGAGGGAGCCATGGGGAAGGTTAACTGTGGTCTAGGCCACTTGTTCTATCAGGGTCAGAGGATGAGGTTCATCCTGGGGGAGACAGGTCAGAGGTCAGGACTCCAGCAGTAATTGAATTCTGTCCAGGGAGTGGTGGGAGCAGGGGGCCCATAGATGAGATGGAGATAGAAGCGGGACAGTAGCCATGTTGAAAGGACATGGTTGTGTGCAGTTTCTGGCTGGAACTCACCTAGAGGTCACCAACCTTAGGGGTGGGGGGGGCCTTATTGTCATTAATAAAAGCTCCCCCTCACATGCGCAGAGGCTTCGTAACCTCGTTCTTCCCCTTCACAACTGCCAGTACACAACCCCCCTTTCTGCCAGTCACAAAGGGCAGCACAGTAATCTGGACAAGATGAATTGGGTGCAGGAAACCACTCAGAGAAATATTCTAACAGTCCTTCCCATGAAAACCCATCTCTTCTCCAACTGAAACTCTAAATTCTTCTTTAAATGGTTTCTTGAACTGGTCCTTTTGAATGACTAATAAGCCACTTTATATTTAGCATGATATGAGATATCGACCCTTAATCATCCTCTTGATCTCTTGATGATTATGCTATATGGATCAGAGTGCAGGAGGATGACATATCACAAGACTTGGACAAATGAACGATTCACCTTGCACACAACTTGTCACACTGTTTGGCCACATCTCAGAGAAAATGAAAAGCTCAGGCAGAAAAGAGAGCATTGAGAGCAGTAGCGAAATTAAATGTAAAAATTAAAACATTTGTTGCCTGTTTGCATGTTATTTTGGCATTAATACGTGTCACACATATCAGTTTGCAAACAATGTAAAAAAAAAACCCACAAAAAACATTGAGTTAATAAAGACTCATAGAAACTTGGTCTTTTATTTGCTTTCTTGAGTAAGGCAGCTCCAAAATGAAGGTGTTTCAGCCTAGCTCAGTGCTTTCTCTGGTGGTAAGGCAGGCAGAGGAAAATAGTAGGAGTTGGTAATGCTTTCTAGGTGCGCCGTGATTGGCTCAGTGTTCTGTCACTCATGGGGACACTACTTACTGTATGTCACTGCAAAATATATGGGAAGAGCTCAAAAATGCAAGCCCCTTGGGTGCTGCCATAGAGTTACCTTAGAAGTGGCCATCCAAGAAGGCTCAAGGTCATTGGCCACAGATAAAATGATGTCAAATCACATTATATCTACCGTAGCTTTGAATGGACTTAGCTAGCAAGCTAGCAGTCATCATCATGAATCAAGGCTACAATCTACTGGCAAATCCTTTTCAATCCTTGTTATATGAAGATAAATATTGAAGAGAAATTATAGATAAAACGTATCGGTGCACATCGGCCATTGGACTTAAACATTACACAACAAGTTGGAAATCACAAATTCAACAATGAGTGGTTTGGAAGGAATCAGTGGCTAACTGCAAGCATTGCAAAGCAATCACTAGCCTGCTATTCAGTGGAGTGGGTGTGTGATCCACTCTCTTCTAAGCTTAAAAGGATAAATATTCAACACTGGCCATGCTGTCAATCCAGTATGACTTCTGCCGCGGTCAAAACAACTGGGAACTTGGAACTGGGAAATCTTAGACTTCAGTGAGTTCAAGACAACTGGGAACTCTGAAATAAATTAGCTCAATCTGGGAAAATACGTTTTGAACGGTCATCCAACTCAGAATTACAAATTGGGAACTCGGTCTCTTTCTAGAGCTCAAACCTGAAGTCACTGACATCACGATTTGACCAAGTTTTTTTCAGAGTTCCCAGTTGTCTTGAAAGCACCATAAATCCAGAGAATGCCAGACTTTGATGACAAAATCCTGTTCAAGTGAGTACAGCACAACAAGTGTGTCCAAAAATGTCTAGTATGCTGCTGCATAAATTATGTAATATGCCAGGGAGATATGTATAATGTAGCTAAGAAAGTAATGCTTAGTGTATGTTGTGTAGTACGCTGTTAGTAGCCCATGTGCCTCACCCTAATAATTTGGTCCCTTTTCCCCTCATAACTTAGCCTGCTGTTCTGACTTGGTGGTGCACATGTAGCCTATAGCCTGTTTTAGACACATGTCATTATTGAATATTGTAAGAGCTTTCCTTGTCCTCTATATGCCCCCTTTATTTATCCTATGGTTCTGACTTGGTGTAGAGGGAGAATACTGTAAGAACGACCCATGTTCTGAATTCTGTCGCTGTACATTTCAAAGGTTCTGAACAAATAGTTATATTGACTACGTCCGTCTTAGCTCGCTCATTAATGTCTTAATCGTCCCCTTATTCCATAGTTTGTACATCCCAATTGTCAGTAGAAACCACATTTCCATACCAGCTATGGTTTTTAAAAGGTAGTAAATGAGGCTGAATGAACTGTTTCACTGCCAGACAAGGCTCTGCTGATAGCCAGGTGTAGCGATGGTTACGGTGTTGGGACTCTGTTGTTGGGACAGCTTTATGTAAGCCCTAACAGTTTGTGGGCACCGTTTGTCACCGTCATAGTACAATTAATGTATTGTTTAGTGTTGTGTTGTGTAGTGGCTTTGCTGGCATGCATACATTTTTAGTTTTAGTTTGCCCCACCAAGATGTACATGCAAAAATTGCCACTAATAGATACAATGCTCAAGTGAGTCAATGCTTAACTCTGCTGGAGTTGGATCTGACCTCCATCACCAAAGTAGCGGTCTATTGGACGCCAAAAGGATACGAGTGGAGGATGAGTGAGTGAGATTTGCTCTACACACGTACACAATGCATATAAATGCCATTAGAGCCATTTGGTGAAAACAAGAAGTGACATATGCTGTAATTTGCTGGCCATTATTATCATTGGGCAGTGTGCTTAACTCTCCGCTGGTGCAATTAGCAGACTCAGTTTCCCTGCCATTCAGAGCTCCGCATCAGCTCACTGCCCGAATAATGCTAGAACATCTAAATGCAGAGGGCCTAAAGGGTAATACGCTAATTACAGTATAGCAAGTATAGCTTTAAAAAAAATCTTTGATTGATAATTGATGAACTGTTTCATGATCATTTTGATCCAAATTGAGCAAGTTGCCAGAGAGTTTGTACCAATGAAATCCAATGCTCCGCTAGTTTCCCACTCTGAAAAGGACTGCCCACTACCTCCAAACGTGCCTATTTTTAACTCAGCCTACCTCCTACACAGAAGAGGAGGGTGGAGTGGCTCGTGGAACCACAGCTCCAGGAGCCACATGACCAAATAAAAAACAGATCTGGCACTACGATGCATCAACTAGGACACAACACAACAGCCAAAGTCAACAACTCGAGAGCACTAAGTATGAAGAGGCACCAGTTCAAGAGTTATATCACAGAGGAATGGGAAACACCAGTTTACATTAATATTTAATCACATTAACGCCTTTCTTTTCATTGCACTCACCTAACCACAACCAGACTTTAACATGCTCTGCAGACAGCTATCTAGTTATACACTACACTGAGCTCCAGTCTCTTTTGTTGATTTTGTGCATCGTAGTGTCACCATAATTCATAGGGACATGAAAGATCATAGAGTCAACATATGATCATCATAACTTTCCCAATCCCTTATTCTACTGTATTATTGATTGTATGTTTGTTTATTCCACGTGTAACTCTGTGCTGTTGTATGTGTCGAACTGCTTTGCTTTATATTGGCCAGGTCGCAGTTGCAAATGAGAACTTTTTCTCAACTAGCCTACCTGGTTAAATAAAGGTGTTCTCAACTAGCCTACCTGGTTAAATAAAGGTGTTCTCAACTAGCCTACCTGGTTAAATAAAGGTGAAATAAAAAAATAAAAAACATGGGAACCATGTCAATTACAGCTTACAGATTTACCAATCCAAAAAAACGGGTATTTCAGAGATGTATATAACTCCTAGATGTATATAATTCCTATATAACATCTGAAGCTATTATATAGGAACTATCCACTCACTCTTAACCACTGTAAAAATAAATTGAAAAAAGGACTCCAAACCCTAAACAAAACAAATAAGAACAGTAATCTCTGTAAATGTTCAAATCCCCATGTCCTAAAATCAACCGCTCGTTTGTTTTTCCTGGTGGAAGTGTATTTCTTTGGTTTCCAACCATGCTGTAGCATCAGCTAACCAGGTGTAGTATGGTTCGGTCTGACCGAGGCTGGGGGGGGGGGGGGGGTGGAATTAGTAGAAGCCTGGAGTATGATTCCTGCATTTCTCTCAATGTTGAGGACTCTTTTCACCATACCAAAACAGTCAAGCTCATTCTAAGCTTGTTAGTCACCCTGGATGCGATCTTGCTAGCTGGGGCTTTCAACACTTTCTTCTGGTAGCTCTACACACACACCTACTCACCACCATGAAAGCATTTTTTCAAATGCACATGCTCACGCACAGTAACTGGCATTAACAGGTACTTGTATGTAACAGGCACAAGCATATTCAACACCTCAGACAAAGAAAAAACATATGGTAAACGGAGAAAAGAGAAATATTTTTGACATGTAGCTCTGCAGTACAAGGAGCTCAACATACAGAATGAGGTAAATAACAACACAGTACTGAAATCCATAATTACTATTTTTATCATACTTACTTTATACGAAAGGTTATAGTGTTGCGCTGCCATTTGGTTGGATTGTGGAGGAGCACACCAACAGGGAATGTGAGTGCCGCTAAAAGTCTCAGTAGACATTCATTTTGAGGAGGAAAATGTAGATACAAAATGAATACATGTAGGCCTATACATTATGCAAAAAACATTTGGAGAAATGCATCATTGAAAGAGAGGAAAAAAAGAAGCGTATCTATTTAAGACACCATATCATTTTAATCCAGCGATGATTAAAATCTCTATGTACACAGTGCCAGGATTTTTGCAGCAAAGAAATACACTTGGTACAAGTGCACTCAAAACAGCTAGTCCTCCAAAAGTCACAATATCGAGAAAGATTATATTTCAAAGCTAAAACTGCCTGAAGACAATTAAATAAGGTCTCTGAGAGCTGTCTGATATCCATCCCTCTGAGAGGGATATTCTAAATATAAACATATATTGGAAATGGGTTTTTAGTTTGACTCCAGGCAGGTATATGGTTCCTATGGCAACCTTTTTTTCATTTGTGATAATAAGGGAGGGGGGGGGGGGACAGTGTGGAACACCACCATGTCTTTTACATTTACACTGCTGAAACAAATCAGTGTGATCTCAACGTGATCTCTGGACAATTAATGTCAGAATTCAGCCCCCGCCCCACCTGTATGTCGTAGCCCCTTATAATAATGACAATAATTAACACAGTCTTGCTGCTTTAGACAGGAAAAAAAGTGAGTCATGAGTAATTAGTACATACTGTGTCTATAACTAAGTAAATAGTCTGGAAAACTCCCCAAGACTTTTCTTTCCCAAAACCCCCTTCTGTTTGCCTATCAGAGGTGTCAGAGCTGTTCACAGGCACTGTGTGCTTCACCAGCCTGGATGCCTTCCACGTTCTCTATATCATGATTCATGAATGCTTCTGATGCACTATACAGTGGGAAAGTGTCAATTATTCCCACATTTGCTTGTGCCCTCTGTTTACTCATGTCTGTGTAGGAAGATGCCATTGACACCATTCATGGACAGCCACCAGAAGACATCTACATACTGTCTTAGATTGTACTGTAGGATGGCGGAGCTTAGTGTCTATCAGAGGAGAGGCAGTGCAGTCTGTGCCTGTGTGTGTGGCCTGAACCAGGCCCAGCCTGCCAGTTCACAGGGACTGATTTTTCAGTATGTCTCTGGGAATCTCTGGTTTCAGTGGGCGATGCTGGGTGTTGGGAGACTGGGAGAGAGGAGTGACCAGGGCTTGGAAGCTTGACGTATTCAAACCAGACAAGTACAGTCTGTGTTCATATACTGTATCACCAGCCCACCAGTCTGACAATCAGGGCCATGTGATCAGAAAGGCGCTGAGTAGTTCAAGGAGCACTCATCTCACCTAACAGGAGGTAGAGAGCTAAGATGTCAGGGCATGACTGAAGTCATGGCTGAGTAAAAACAAAATGTAAACACTGTAATAAATGAACACAACAGTAAATGGGTAAAACACGAAAAGACTTAGAGGTTATCTCTCTTGTTTTTTTAACCCCTTCAATCTCAACCTCAAAAATAAATAAAACTATTGAGAGAAGAACCGAAAGCCTTAGTTCAGAGGACAGGCTCAAAATGATCCTCCCCGTGGCATGACATTCATTTAGTAAGTGTTGATATATCAGGGCTTCCGAGTGGCACAGCGGTCTAAGGTACTGCATATTAGTGCTAGAGGCATCACTACAGACCCTGGTTCGATTCCCGATTTGGGAGTCCCATAGGGTGGTGCACAATTGGCCCAGTGTCGTCCAGGTTAGGGTTTGGCCGGGGTAGGCCGTCATTGCAAGTAAGAATTTGTTCTTAACTGACTTGCCTTGTTAAATAAATTTTTTTTAACAAATATATGTAAAGCCCTATTGAGAGGAAGACACAGGGCAGAATGACACAGATTTCACAATACTGAAAGTGTTATCAGACGAGATGCAGGTTTATGGTTCAAGGGTCCATTCATACAGAGAATGCTCTCCCTCTCCGCCTGCCTGACACACTGATAAAGACACAACAAACAAAGCAGCTCCACACACAGCTCCATTCTGGCCTCTCCCCACAGGGGTCATATATCATCCTACTGAACACTCCACAAGCAGAATCTCCTTTAACCTCCACCATTCATTTGAATAAAGCATCTTTTACAAAATACTAAGATAAGTACATGAAAACAGGCATAACAGATAGATTATCGAACTGACACTGATCTGAAGGTCTGAACCCCATTCAGAACACAATTAACCACCAAAGCACATAATCTTAGCAGATGTGTCCTTTTCATCCTTGTTTGACTGTCATCCATAACCTGTCTACCTCTGACAGACCCAGGCATGCTTGACCCTGGGGAGTCGGTAGCTGCAGGCAGAAGTCATCTTATCCTGGATTTACATAGACAAAGCAATAATTCTGGGGTCAACCAGTGGCCTGAGACTTGACCTGATGTCTGCTCTGCTGCTATCTAATGGTCCACTCTGGCTATTAACCATACTGACAAGAGCTTAGCTGTCTTATGTTGTCAAGAGTCGACTACCTGATAATGTATTGTACTGAACTGAAATGATGCCCAGTTCTCAGTCTCTACTCTGTACATGACAAAAATCTGTCCTTTTTAAACAGTAGCAACCCAAAAAATAAGGTCCAGTGTGTTCAGCACAAAGCTGCACAGATGCACAGGATCAGCCTAGTGGCAAATACGAGGAATCAACCACTTAGGGTTATATCCACATCCAGGCTGAAAGACACTCCAACATACACAGACACAAATCCTGTTGAGCTGAGCAGAGATACCCTACATACTACCAGCCCTCCAAGGCACAATTAGGATTTCACGGGAGGGAGAAATCCACATTCCAGCACAAGTCCTTTCTTCCTCTTCAATATCAACTTTTTACTCAAGGAAGAACCTAGAGCACCACTCAATAGGATTTGAATAAAGAAATAAAAACAAAGCCAGAAAAAAAAACTATCTAGGTATTCATGGTTGACTGAGGAAAAGAAGAAAAACTGTCTAGGTATTCATGGTTGACTGAGGAAAAGAAGAAAAACTGTCTAGGTATTCATGGTTGACTGAGGAAAAGAAGAAAAATTATCTAGGTATTCATGGTTGACTGAAGAAAAGAAGAAAAACTGTCTAGGTATTCATGGTTGACTGAAGAAAATAAGAAAAACTGTCTAGGTATTCATGGTTGACTGAGGCAAAGAAGAAAAACTGTCTAGGTATTCATGGTTGACTGAGGAAAAGAAGAAAAACTGTCTAGGTATTCATGGTTGACTGAGGAAAAGAAGAAAAACTGTCTAGGTATTCATGATTGACTGAGGAAAAGAAGAAAAACTGTCTAGGTATTCATGGTTGACTGAGGAAAAGAAGAAAAACTATCTAGGTATTCATGGTTGACTGAGGAAAAGAAGAAAAACTGTCTAGGTATTCATGGTTGACTGAGGAAAAGAAGAAAAACTATCTAGGTATTCATGGTTGACTGAGGAAAAGAAGAAAAACTGTCTAGGTATTCATGGTTGACGGAGGAAAAAGAAGAAAAACTATCTAGGTATTCATGGTTGACTGAGGAAAAGAAGAAAAACTATCTAGGTATTCATGGTTGACTGAGGAAAACAAGAAAAACTATCTAGGTAATCATGGTTGCCTGAGGAAAAGAAGAAAAACTGTCTAGGTATTCATGGTTGACTGAGGAAAAGAAGAAAAACTATCTAGGTATTCATGGTTGACTGAAGAAAAGAAGAAAAACTGTCTAGGTATTCATGGTTGACTGAGGAAAATAAGAAAAACTGTCTAGGTATTCATGGTTGACTGAGGCAAAGAAGAAAAACTGTCTAGATATTCATGGTTGACTGAGGCAAAGAAGAAAAACTATCTAGGTATTCATGGTTGACTGAGGAAAAGAAGAAAAACTGTCTAGGTATTCATGGTTGACTGAGGAAAAGAAGAAAAACTGTCTAGGTATTCATGATTGACTGAGGAAAAGAAGAAAAACTGTCTAGGTATTCATGGTTGACTGAGGAAAAGAAGAAAAACTATCTAGGTATTCATGGTTGACTGAGGAAAAGAAGACAAACTGTCTAGGTATTCATGGTTGACTGAGGAAAAGAAGAAAACTATCTAGGTATTCATGGTTGACTGAGGAAAAGAAGAAAAACTATCTAGGTATTCATGGTTGACTGAGGAAAACAAGAAAAACTATCTAGGTATTCATGGTTGACTGAGGAAAAGAAGAAAAACTGTCTAGGTATTCATGGTTGACTGAGGAACAGAAGAAAAACTGTCTAGGTATTCATGGTTGACTGAGGAAAAGAAGAAACACTGTCTAGGTATTCATGGTTGACTGAAGAAAAGAAGAAAAACTGTCTAGGTATTCATGGTTGACTGAGGAAAATAAGAAAAACGGTCTAGGTATTCATGGTTGACTGAGGCAAAGAAGAAAAACTGTCTAGGTATTCATGGTTGACTGAGGCAAAGAAGAAAAACTATCTAGGTATTCATGGTTGACTGAGGAAAAGAAGAAAAACTGTCTAGGTATTCATGGTTGACTGAGGAAAAGAAGAAAAACTGTCTAGGTATTCATGGTTGACTGAGGAAAAGAAGAAAAACTGTCTAGGTATTCATGGTTGACTGAGAAATAGAAGAAAAACTATCTAGGTATTCATGGTTGACTGAGGAAAAGAAGAAAAACTGTCTAGGTATTCATGGTTGACTGAGGAAAAGAAGAAAAACTATTTAGGTATTCATGGTTGACTGAGGAAAAGAAGAAAAACTATCTAGGTATTCATGGTTGACTGAGGAAAACAAGAAAAACTATCTAGGTATTCATGGTTGACTGAGGAAAAGAAGAAAAACTATCTAGGTATTCATGGTTGACTGAGGAAAACAAGAAAAACTATCTAGGTATTCATGGTTGACTGAGGAAAAGAAGAAAAACTATCTAGGTATTCATGGTTGACTGAGGAAAAGAAGAAAAACTGTCTAGGTATTCATGGTTGACTGAGGAAAAGAAGAAAAACTATCTAGGTATTCATGGTTGACTGAGGAAAACAAGAAAAACTATCTAGGTATTCATGGTTGACTGAGGAAAAGAAGAAAAACTGTCTAGGTATTCATGGTTGACTGAGGAAAAGAAGAAACACTGTCTAGGTATTCATGGTTGACTGAAGAAAAGAAGAAAAACTGTCTAGGTATTCATGGTTGACTGAGGAAAAGAAGAAAAACTGTCTAGGTATTCATGGTTGACTGAGGCAAAGAAGAAAAACTATCTAGGTATTCATGGTTGGCTGAGGAAAAGAAGAAAAACTATCTAGGTATTCATGGTTGACTGAGGAAAAGAAGAAAAACTGTCTAGGTATTCATGGTTGACTGAGGAAAAGAAGAAAAACTGTCTAGGTATTCATGGTTGACTGAGGAAAAGAAGAAAAACTATCTAGGTATTCATGGTTGACTGAGGAAAAGAAGAAAAACTGTCTAGGTATTCATGGTTGACTGAGGAAAGAAGAAAAACTATCTAGGTATTCATGGTTGACTGAGGATAAGAAGAAAAACTATCTAGGTATTCATGGTTGACTGAGGAAAAGAAGAAAAACTATCTAGGTATTCATGGTTGACTGATGAAAAGAAGAAAAACTGTCTAGATATTCATGGTTGACTGATGAAAAGAAGAAAAACTTTCTAGGTATTCATGGTTGACTGAGGAAAAGAAGAAAAACTTTCTAGGTATTCATGGTTCCAGTTTCAATAATTTCCCCAATTCTATACAATATGAAAAGAAGCAACCACTGGTGGTTTGTGTGAAGTGTGTAACTTAGCTATGTTGACTGAGATGAAGATCCTGTATGGATTGCTACAAACAGCTGCTCTTCTACCATCTCTCAGAGTCCTAGATGAAGTACAGTACTAGAGTAAGAAGCCAACATTTTAACACAGCAAAGAGCTGGCTGACAAGTGTTGTGGAGGAATAGCTACATTATGAACAGGAGAGCAATTGGAGATAATATTTGACAGAACATGTCCACAACATACAACAGCAGTTAAAGGTTTAAAATAGGAAAATAATGAGAGTGTTTTCACACTTGGTCCCTTTCAGCCAATTCTTGGGAACTCAGTGCAGTTCACTTATTTTCGTGTGTAGTGTGAACACTCCAAAGGAACTCAGACGCTCAAAAGAGTCCCCGAAGAGAACCAAACTGAGACCATCGAGAGGTTCAGTTCACTTGAATACGGTTCCCTTTTTTTAGGGCAATGTGAACACAAAGCTCCCCAGGATCACTTGTCATTATTCCACCACCACACACTAGATTACTGCAACACTGTTTCCCCTGCCATAAAAAATGTGTGCTGTTTTTGGATATTGATTAGCAATTGTCAAGGATGCACAGACATTACAAAATATGTGTGGAGTTTTGTACTGACACAATGTTCAGGTTATTTGTTTGCAATATGTGATATTTAGGCTAAGAGAGCTTCATAGGCTGCTTATTCAATTGTGGGGTTTGAATAGTGTGAGAAGACAACAAATATGATTTGGTCACAGCATAGGGTACAAAATCAATGCTTGCTCTTAAAGTGGCAGTAGCCTATATTTGGTGTACAATTTTCAATTACAGCATTATTTGTTCTGCAGTTATTCTTCTGATATTTATTATGTTACCAATAATATTTACATGTTAATATTCACTTCTGATTATAATTATTATGTCTCATCTTTTAACTAAATGCAACCTATTGCTTCCAAAATGTAAGTAGGTATATCTAGCTGTCTCATAATATGTTCTGATAGAATGGCTGGTCCTGCACTTTGTAAAAACCCAGCGTGCATTGAGTGAATATGGGAAAAAGATCTGGGTTCCTTTCTAAACATAACAATGTAAATGCAAAGAGGACTCGGACCACAAAATAGGTGAAGTGAACTGGCAAAAGAGTTGAGTCCTCATGCAAAGGCAAGGGCAGTGTGAATACAAAGAGAACCAAGGTTTTGGGCTTTTTTTCCACCCCAGAGTTCACTTTAAAGAGGACTGAGATGGGTTCTTTTAAAGAGGACTATATGTGAAAACACCCTGAAATGAAGAATGACAGTTCTCATGATGTGATCACTGCATTCTACTAGGGACATGCATTAATTAACTAAGGTTAGAACAAGTATTTTTCAGATTCACTCTGACAGTATCATCAGCTTAATTTGATATAGCCAATAAACCCAATGCACCCTAGAAAATAAAGAGTAAATTGATGCAATTAAGAACGATAATTTCCTTTTAACAGCTTTCGAGAAACATTTTTTTTTAACTGACAGTGACATCAGAGCTTTTTGATAAGAGCACGAGAAGAAAAAAATCCCTAATTTACTATGAAGATCTCAACATCTATTACACTGTGAAGTGACTTTGATGCTAACACTATCAGATGAAATTATGACAATAAATGGGGAATGCAACATGGGATAGTCACTAGCTGATGAGGAAATGCCTGGCAGCAATGCCTGGACGTAGCACATCGCAGCACATAAGGGCTCAGTTTTGGATCAGTTACTGTGTTGTGATCAAGGCTTCCCAAGTGTCCAGACAGTGGAGCCGAGATTGAAAAGACCACATTGTAGCTGTCACTACCGATTCCGGCCCAGAGCTATTACCCTGCCTGGAGAAAAGGTTAAGAACATCCTCCACTTGAGAAGTGCCAAAACCTATTGACAGATGTGCGCTGGCATACAGAGAAATCCTGCCTGCACTGTGGTTATGCCTCAGTACTCTAACTATTGATATAACTTCTCATAACATTTACCGAACAAAAAACCTCAAAGCGCTCGCCAACACCTACTTTATGAGAAAGTTCTTTCAGTGCAGCTCAAAAGCTGAGAGCTTCAACCCTCCACCTTACAGTGTGGGCAGTTCTGGCAGAGACACGTGCAGAACGACACCAACTGAGAGTGCAACAGTTATCAACAGAGCCAAATCTCCACGGCTGAGAAAGTTGACTCTTGCCCACCTCTGTTTTATTGAAGAGTCCACAATGTCCACAATGCCTTCCAGGTCTCAGTGCATTAAAGGGGATGATCTCGATACAGCTTTAGCCACTTCAGGGTAATGCAAATCACTTTAATATGTTAAGAAGATTAAACTGGATAAATGTCTAGATACATGTTTTTTTTAAAGCCACATAAACCGCTCTGGTGTTTTTATTTAGGGAGGGGAGGTGTGTGCGTCAGTTCAGATGATCAACACAAACCCTCCAAAATCTCATGCCATTGGCTGAGGAAAATTAGGCTTATTCGAGATTTTGCATTTTAAGCTTCTTGGATATAAGACCATCCCACTTCTTTCTTATTATTTTAACACCAACCCTTAGGACAACAAAACACAGGTCACAATCTCATATCTCCGTTATGCTACTCTTGAATTTGATTTGGTTGTCTTGCCAATATATGGTCTTAATTTTGACCATGAAATGTTGGTATTTTCAAAGGGTTCATAATCTATTGGTAAAAGTATGAGAGATATCAAAGTAGGTACGGTGAAAGGAATATGGAAATGATATCCCTTAGTAGCTTAATGAAGCTTTAGATACTTTTAATGATACTTTAGATAAAAGTATTATCCTGTCACACTTAGTAGCTTAAACTTTTATGATACTTTAGATGAAAGTATTATCCTGTCAGAGTATGTGCCATATTTCTAAAGTTTTGAAATCTGGTAAATTCACTACAACTATATCAATAAACATTGGATTTACACATGTGTTTTCATTGGTTGATTGGTTTCCCTGGCAATGATTTTGGCTTATCAAAATCAAAATCATGTTTTCCATTTATTACTGAGATATATCAAATTCAATCAGGTGATCAGGTATGTTCCCAACACATGATTTATTGTCAATCCTTTTCTATCAGAGGAATTGTGGAACTGAGAAGGTGTCTGCCTGTCAGTTTGCCATTCTGTTAAACATAGAAACTGCGCTCAAAATTGTTGAGTGTGAAAATGAAAGGGAGAAATGGAACAAAAATAATGTAAAGGGATTAACAAATAATTTGCATACCCTTTCCACTGCTTCCAAACCACAGGATCAGAGGAATGACAAGAAGGTGATGGCTGCTAAGTCGTATCACCAACTGCATTCTCTGGAGAGGAGCAAAGCCAGCTCAGATCAATCAGAGTTTGCTTTTAAATCAGAGATGGATTCATTTAACATAATCATGTCTTGGTCACCACTCTCGGAACAGATAGGCCAATATTTATCTGTTTATTGTCTGTCAAAGCTACCTCCTTAATTGGACAAGGGAAAGAGATGTTCTTATTTCAATTAGACAAATCTTCTCGCTCTACAAACTCTAACTTTCCGTACAGTGCAGTACATAAACACAATACAGCGATTACAACCCAATTTGAAGCAGGTGGATAACAAGTTGAGTCGAGAGGTTTCTGCCCTCATTTCACTCAAATACATTTCATCCACCTTTCATGTAAGCACTGTGGTTATCATTTCATAAACTAATGTCTCTAAAAGAGAACGAGTTAGTCTGCTTTCAAAACTTCCACTTGTTTCCAAAATGAATTGGGTTCAAAATTGCTATTCAAAACTATTTGAACATAAATAACAACTTTATTCTACATTTCGGATGAAGTCTACACTAGCAAACACTGGTAAATTGTAGTAAAAAGATACTCCACAGCAGATAAAAACAAATACTGTGTTTCGGGAAAATAAAGAACCCACAGAACGGAGTTAACAACAACATCACCAGGGGAGATGAGGACGTTCTTAAAGAAGGTGAATCAGGGGATTGGGACAGAACTGTAACTAAACCTAAAGCTGGACTACGGATGAGATGCACATTACAATTTTGGAAAAATTCCACAGAGCCAAAGCTTCCTCGTAGGCCGTTAACTTTATATTCTTTAACTCTATCATCACTCAGAAATGTGAGTAACACTCAAAGGGAAAGTTTCAATCCAATAGTTCTGTCTGTAAAGAGAAGAGAAGCCCTGGAGAAAGGTACAGTATAAGACAAAAGGAGGCACTAGCATGGAAGAGTCTGAATAAAACAAGCATGATTTGAAATGTCACTGTTGGATTTCACAGCATTGCTCAGTGAGGCCACAGACAACTAACTAAAAACATCTTGAACTTATGTGACATTTTTGGGCAAATTTCATGATCCTAACGCCAGACTGGAGGTGACAGAATCCTTACATCGTTAACATTAGCGCTAATTACTGAAGGTGGCTGAGGTTGCTGCTGTAGTCTAGCTACAACGCTAGATGGTTTCTGTGCCCTCATATAAATAGACATTTAATCTTGTATGTTTGTCCTAGCATCCACAGCAGCAAATGCACTTTCCTGTGCAGATTATGAATCTCTATTCAAACAGATCTGAGAGTCAATGTATATGAACTGACTGAAATGGAAAGATGGCACTTCCATTTGAATAATATTGACAGAGACCACAGGTTGAGTACTGTCTGTCTTTTCATGCTCCTCTTTCAGTTGTCTTTGCTCTTGATTATTTCTGTTTTCCCCACCAAAATTAAGCAAAACTGATCATTATGAAAAGGCATGAACAGGGTTTTGATAGCAGCCAACATTTGGACAATATTCCATTTAGTCCAGGATTTACAACATGTTGTGTATCAAGTATCACTTTCACATGACTTTCCCCTCTAATACTGCTGCTTGCACACTAACCTGGGCTTAGCCATTCACACCACATGGGTATTCCCCTGATCTTTCCTTATCCCCTCATTGTGATAAAACACAACTCCATGGTAATTGAAATCATATTTTACTCAAATCCACTGTGTAATACTGTTTTACTACATGAGCTCCTATCACTACGCAAAAGAGAGGGAATGAGAAAGAAAGATAATTAAAGAATAGAGGATACTGGCAGTAATATATCAACAGGACAAGTCATAATGATTGAGTGGGTGAGTGTGTGAGTGAGTGATAGAGAAAGAGAAAAAGAGAGAGATAAAGAGAGGAGTGGATAGAGAGAAGAATACAGAGAGGTCAAGAGGGGTAAATGAGCAGGTTGGAGCATTACCACAGTGCACACCTCACCTCAACCCAACACAGTGGCCCACTCACCAAGGGCAAACTTCATAGCATGGCAGCCTGTGTTAACCTATCTGGGCTTTGTAGAATGGGGGGGGGGGCTGTACAGAATTTACATTTGACACAACATGTAAATCATTCATCTTTGTGGAAACTCGGATTATGTGGCTTATTGACTCTCAACATTCAACTGATTATGCATAATCAATCCTGCGCTTCTGGTAAGAGAGGTTGTAATTCTTTACTCTTCAGAACCTCGCATGAATCATACATGTTGCGTAAGAATGGACGATGACTGAATAAATTGGGTCACGGGTCACAGGGTTGTTATTATGATAAACTGGAACATTAGCTAGGGAAATAAACACCCTGAATCTTGGCTAAATGAGCTGGTGTCATCCTACCAGCCAACTACACCCACCTGATGACACTGGATTCACAACTAGACAGACATCACCTTTCATTTGCAGACCTTGGGTCTCATGTAATGATAACTAATAGTATGCAAAGTGTCTTTAGGCGTCTAAATATACATCCCTGACTCTTCCGCTGAATGAGGACAATCGCCTACAGAAATTAAAATCCCCGTCTCTCTCACATCCCCAACAGGAAGATCTTTCAGGAATCCTGCATGGGTGGACGTGTAGGCTTTCCTGGGAATGACAGGGTCTGTTGGAGAGGAACCCCACCCTCGCGTTCTCCACCATGCCAAGGCTGTTGAGAGTGGGCAGCTAGCACTGAGACGGCAGCCTGTCGTGGGCACTGCCAGGCTTAATGCTGCCCTGTCGTCATCAGAGGCTTGCAGAAAAGAACACTGAGATTCACCAAGAAAAGAGGAGGGGGGATCGTCACATTTAAATCCTCTCTTAACGCCCCCACATGGTTTAGCCAAGCGTAACAAATCATTCACACAGAGTGAGACAGAGAAAGAGAGAGAAAAAGATATTAGCAGCAGTAAGCAAGCTCAAGAGATCATAGTGAGGCACTTCTAATCGTAGTAATGGTTTAAGCCCTCATACCCTCCACCAGATGCGAGAAAGTCTCCACAATAACTAAAATCCCCCATGCCTAAGACTGTGCCCTGTGGCTCTGGGCCCTCCTCAAAAAACAAACTCCACAACTGACTTACATTTTAGAATACCAAAGAAGTGAAGAGAACTCCAGTGGTAAGATTTGCTTAAGAAAAGCAGAAGAAATGTATTTACAATCTTACAGTTACTGTAAGTTGATACACAACGGATACTTTAATGCAAAGCTCACAAGATCAAGTAGTGTAGCTGCACAAGAGACGACATCAAGTCTTAACCACTTCTAATGGATTGATGGTGGTGAGCCAACAAATGCTTTCCATTGTAGCAATAGATGGTGAATGTCATCCACATAACAGCAAAACACTTGTTGTGTGTGTTTAATGGCCATGGTGTTATAAAGCCTAGCATTCTGTGGAATAGATTGAAGTATACCATTCCCAAGGGGACCTCTGTGATTCTAATATATTCCCCATTTGGTTATCATTAAGTGATAAACACAACTTCAATCACTCCTAAGGAGTTTGGCCATAGTCCATTCTTGACCCTCATTTGATTTTTTTTAACCTTTATTTAACTAGGCAAGTCAGTTAAAAGAACAAATTCTTATTTTCAATGATGGCCTAGGAACAGTGGGTTAACTGCTTTGTTCAGGGGCATAACAACAGAATTGTACCTAGTCAGCTCGGGGATACGGTCTTACAACCTTTCAGTTACTAGTCCAAAGCTCTAATCATGAGGCTACCTGCCACCTTAAAGTCATTAAAACTTTATGACCTCAAAAAAGTTAAATATAAAGAAATGTGTCACAGCACTTAGGTTTTTAAATCTACAGCCAACTGAAACAAACTCCTTGTGTTATAAACAAGCATTTCACCTCATCATGTTATATCATTACTACTTCAGACCCACATAATAGATGCTTATGGTGATTTACGGCTCAATTAGTAATTTCAAAATGCATTGCAAAAACATATAGACAGCCTTTCCGAATGGGAAACTAAGTTCAAGTTATTGGATGAATCATTACTTTATAGCCCAGGACAAGGAAATATATTGTTTCTGTGTGCCTTTGCTTTTGTTTCTGGTAATAAAAGCCTATTTAGAGGCATGGTTGGCTGGGCTTCTGCCCATTCTGCTCCATTACAATTACTCAGCAGGCTAGCATCGGGGTAATGAAGAGGGTGTCACAGTGGGCGGGCCTGACAGTGACTGACCGCTGCTCTGGAGCTCCGTTCTGTTCCTCAGCCACTGGCTGCTGTAACGGTCCCTAACTACAGTGACAGCAAGCAGACTGGCTGTAGACCTACCCACCTACCTACCGCAGAATAAACACGTGTGTACAGTACAGTAGTATACAACCTCCGTGAACCCTCCTGCTCAAGCCTCAGCTAGTACTGTATGTGTTTTTAAAAGTGTCAGGGAAAAAGGGAATTACATTTCAAAGCCCAGTAAATAAAGTTTGTATTGATTTGATCTAACATGTAATCTGTTTTGCTGTCTTCTACCAAAAGGGAATCATGTAAGACAGCATTATAGATAATACGACCATACATCAATTGGAGTTTGGACGACATAAGGGCAATAGATCATGTTCAAGCTAGACTGCTTAGCTCTGGAATTTATAAACTACCTCCTAAATCGAGGTGGCTTTCAATTTTAGTTTTTGATTTAAAGATATGAGATATTGTCAGAGTTGATTTTGTTTCATCTTTAGTTTCACAAGGGGCTCTAGATTTAACTCCATCTCTCAAACTGAACCACACTTTCCATTGGGTCCATTCCAAAAGTAATGCATTGCTCATCGGTACACCTGCAGGTCTTCACACCTGTTCAAACCAGTGTTTCTTTTTACTGTGACATTAAGAGCTATTGATAAACTGTATTTTGTTCCCTATCACATCATGTCTTCATCTTTGGTGCTAATGCCGAATGCATTTAAAATACGAGTAGGCTAATGCTTATCAAGGGATGTGCTGGTGGTGTCACCTTTTGTAACATGATAAATGACAGTACGATTATTCCATAGTTTGCCAGTATATAAAATTAAAAAGTATTATTTCCACATTGTATCTTGAAAATCTGCAGATTTTCTATGCGCATTTTGCAACTCTGAGTCAAATCCATACTGATAATACAGTAATAAATTCATGTATGCTGTTACATACACCAGTCTCTACAATTTCAAAACATATTATACCAGATCTTAGTGATTTAGTGAATCATACTGTATATTCCACTGATTTTATTCCCAGTAAAATAAAAATGTTCTATGATTGAATTACTGAATAGCCTGTATCTATCACAAAAAAACAAATAATACAGTGATCAATTTATTTGCCTATTGTACTGTAGTGAGTAGAAACAACAGATAACTGAAAACATTATTTCATTATTGGCTCTACGATTTAGATTAAAACTTAATTTAAAAAAAGAATCAACATTTAATCATCAGTAACGTAAGTTTGTATATAACGCAACAAATCTATATAAAAGATGAGATTTCAAATCACAATGCAATTTCAGCATTTAGGCTAAGAAATATTTGTGTAAAATATAGGGTGCTTGCACCACCCTCTGGTCAACATTGGTTATAACAACACTGGCAAAGGAGAAGAACGTAAGGGCCTCAGAGACACAAACCAGAGTGAAAAATAGTGACAAGCCTAATGTTGTTTCATTAATGAAAAAGTTTGATGAATATGTTTATTGTACACACCGAAGACAACAAAATTGCTCATCATCACTGCATTCACTGACTGAGGCCTGAATAATTATTAGAACAATTTGACTTGATGTACGTCTATGTGCTTTAGTGCACTCTAGTGTTAAAATAAAGAAGTTAATTCAAATGATATTTTGGAATCAGATGCATTATAGATTCCTCTCACCTTTCTCAGCGCTGGCTAGGCAGCTGTATTTTATCTATGGAGAACCCTGTTCTTTGCTAAACTTCAACCCGAGTTGACAATCCCCAGGGACGATCAGTTACTTCTAACCCCCCAGTGAAGAAACGGACAGTTGTTTACTTACACAAGGCAGTAATCTTCCAATCTCATCCCTGAGTAATGCAGGATTATAGAACATCTGCATTGGTAAAGGGCATGGCATTTTCACATTAGATCATCCCAAAAAAGGTAGTGGTTACTTGCACAAAGAAGCATCCAATGGGCTCTTGTCAGAGTCTGGCCTGATCCCTGAGGCACCTCAGAAAGCCCAGCCGCCAGAGAGTTCGAACACCTTGGACCACATGCAGCATCATAGCCTGTCAGCAACAACAAATGACTGGAGACGTGTCAGTTGAGATCGTTCACTCACGTCCTGCTTGGCTAATGGACAAGTTTCAATATACAACGTCATAAACGGGGACATCCATGTGCAGGCTGCTACTTTAGATTTATTATAACACTATTTACACATTTCAAGGACACATGCTACAGAACTCCAGATTTACAGCTCTTAACAAACAATACAAACACCTGTAACTCTCCAGAACAACAAAAACAAATACCTGTTGACGAGGGAAAAATGTCAGACCAGGCTATTAACACTGAAAAAACATTTCAATACAAGGCTTCTTTATATCTATGCAATTGTGATTGTGCAGCAGATTCTTGTCCTGGTGCTGCTACCAGCTCCCTTTGGTTGATGCTTCTCTGCAGCAGTAATATAGCACCTATGGAAAAGAGTTTCAAAGGTTCTGAGTTATAGCTTTTCTTTTAATCTAGTCATAATATATTTGCAATTTTTAACACCTGATGTCGTCTACTCATCTACGCATATGAGCTGTGTAGGTCTACATGTCATACCCCCATAATGTAATTCAGTGAAAATTGAAGAAGGCTATCAGTCTACATAATGAAGTGTGCATTTATGGGTTTAACGACACTATGTCCCGCATAATGCACAAAATCAGCTATTATCTATGCTGAAATATGTACAGCTAAAAGCTTGTTTTATTTTCTCGGCCATATTGTAACAGGCAGTCTAAAAAGAATTGGCCATTATCTATGCTTTTGATTTATAATCCAACTTTTAATGCCCACACCAAGTCAATACCATCCATTGAAATGATAATACTGGTATTTCTCCACAGTGGAGTTCATGATCAGAAAACAAATTAGAATTGGTATTCTCTGCATTCATTTGATGGGGGTGTGATGAATTTTCCAACCAATGAGTATGTTTTCTAGTGGGCTTGTCATTGTGTTACTCTATTAGTGGGATCTTAGAGTGGTAAAAAATGGTTTACTACTAAACATTCCATTCAGAGCATGAAAATAATAAACGTAAACACTAACTAAACTAACAAAAGCACAGCTCACGATTCTCTCAAGTGTACACACATTGATTCCATACTCAGATATGTACAATTACATATACACAAAGCCTTCAGTACCATGGTACGTTGACATCTTTAGTACACACAAACTAGAGACCACAGTAACACGATCTGCATTCAATGTCTCACACACACACTATACATTAAGGCATGAGGTGTCTTCTTGGATGCAGTGCATCAGCAGAAGAGGATACATTGAGAAATCAACTCAAATGCATTTCAACCACAGCATGTAAATGTCAATTGTCAAGTGGAATGGATTAAACTAATGGAAAGAATTAGGCCTGAATCAAAACGTCAAATGATCTAAGTGTACTTTCTATAAAACATATGATTTATACAATATTTCAGAGTGAGACAGTGGTTAATTGATGCAACATTTAGCAGTCAAAAAAATAGAGGACGTTCATCAATTTCAACACGATGAACCATTTTTCAGTCCAACAATTACAACAATGAATAATTTCACTATTTGACAAAACAGAACATTGACCACAATCAAGCCTACGTACTCTGATGTACAGTACAATACAGGATGATTAAAATGGTTATGAGTTGGGATGGTATGTCAAGTGACTTATCCTTTCACTAGATACATATGTCAAACCTGCCTTTTTCAATGATAGATTAGAGCAAAACATCACATATGAACTTTATCTAAACATGTAAAGCTATTGGCTTGTGCTCATACCTATACTTCCATTATCTATTCCTTAAATTACAGATTATACGGATCAGCCATGTACATGCAGTCAAATTGCACTAAATTAACATTTAGGCAACATTTTGAGATATAACGTTAGCTTTGTAAGTGGATTCATGGCATTTAAATGACTGGAAAGCTCATTTTGAGGATGTCATAAGGGATTATAATTTCTAAATGCATGGAGGAGAACAATATCCTACAATTATCCTAAAATATCCTACAAAAAGCCCTGTCTAGTATCTATAATTATATGATTGTATTATTTCACAACAAAATGCTTCCCAGTAGCCTACAGTATATTAGCTGGGAGGGTGCTCCAGGTTATATTTTCATACCCAAGCTGTAGTGCCACTTCTGCCACTTCTTTTCACTCAAAGCAGTTTGCCTGCATACCATACATGTAACCAGAGGTCAGCACAAGCATTTGGAGAAATGTGAAAATGACAAATAACTATCCATAAAACAAACAGAAATCTAGTAGACTATCACACTACATTAAGTTGCCAAAATAGCACAAAACATGGATTTTAAATGTCTTTGATAATAAATTAGCAGCATTCATAACTGTGTATGAAACAAGTCAAGTTTTGTTATACATACATATGATTTCCAGTCAGTTACCACCATCATTCTATAGTAATTCAAGGGCACTGTTATGTAATGGAGACAACTTCATGTAAAGTTTTTGTTGAAATATATATACACACACCTGCTGTAAATACTCAATATTCAATGAGCACCATGCTTATAAATCAAAACAATACTGTGGGTTGTCTTCGGTGAAATGACAACAGGGAGATATCTCTTCAGTGTACATTAAGGCAGGTGTGTCAAACTCATTTTGCCCTGGGTTGGATTGGACTCCCTCGCTGGCTGTATGTTTGACACCCCTGCTCTAAGAATTTCAACCCATCTTCCTATCAAACTTGTCTTGAAGTGCTGCTATTATTCTCATCCAATGAGCTCTCCAATCACATGTAGATTGTTTGCAGCACATGTTAGACACCTGTGTACAGTTCTGTAGTGGCCTCGGTGCTCTTCTCATCAGGATGCAGACAACTTGGTAGTGCAAAGCCATTCCATTGTTGCAACAAATAGCTAGTGGTGAGCTTTGTTTGTGTTTGATGGCGTTTCCAAAAGTAAATGCTAAACGATACTCTGTGACTGAGGTTCTCGTGTGTCTTGTCAAAAGATGTTGTGTGGCTGTGTAAAAGAAAGCCCTTGTCTGGCAAGTAGCCACACATCACAAGAGCACATCACACTTGGATTAAAGCAACAACAACAAAAAATCCCTTGACTGAAACTTAAGTTGAACTCAGATTGGCAGGAAAACTTTTTGGCCTGAAGGCTACATCGGGATTTTCGAAATTCAACAGAGGGCTGCACCGTTTTTTAAATGACCAATTTGTTTGTCAAAATCTATTTGTGGGCCAGAAAAAGGGCAGTTAAATATTTTCTAAAATGTCCATTATAATTTCTACATGCTTTCTATCTAGTTTAAGACATTCAAGTGTGGCCTGGAGTGTTTTTTTTCCTAGCCAAAATATGAATTCCCCCCTGTCCTATAGATACAGTTGATGTCGGAATTTTACATACACCTCAGCCAAATACATTTAAACTCAGTTATTCACAATTCCTGACATTTAATCCCAGTAAAAATTCCATGTCTTAGGTCAGTTAGAATCACCACTTTCTTTTAAGAATGTGAAATGTCAGAATAATAGTAGAGAGAATGCTTTATTTCAGCTTTTATTTCTTTCATCACATTCCCAGTGGGAAGTTTACATACACTCAATTAGTATTTGGTAGTATTGCCTTTAAATTGTTTAACTTGGGTCAAACGTTTCTGTTAGACTTCCACAAGCTTCCCACAATAAGTTGGGTAAATTTTGGCCCATTCCTCCTGACAGAGCTGGTGTAACTGAGTCAGGTTTGTAGGCCTCCTTGCTCACACACACTTTTTCAGTTTTGCCTACATATGTTCTATGGGATTGAGGTCAGGGCTTTGTGCTTTGTGATACACCAGCTCTGTCAGGAGGAATCGGCCAAAATACTAATTGAGTGTATGTAAAGTTCTGACCCACTGGGAATGTGATGAAAGAAATACAATTTTAAATAAATCATTCTCTCTACAATTATTCTGATATTTAACATTCTTAAAATAAAAGTGGTGATCCTAAGTGACCTAAGACAGGACATTTTTACAAGGATTAAAAGTCAGGAATTGTGAAAAACTGAGTTTAAATGAATTTGGCTAAGGTGTATGTAAACTTACGACTTCAACTGTATATACACACATACATAAACTCAGCAAAAAAATAAACGCCCCTTTTTCAGGACCCTGTCTTTCAAAGATAATTCGTAAAAAATACCTTCACAAATACCTTCACAGATCTTCATTGTACAGGGTTTAAAACACTGTTTCCCATGCTTGTTCAATGAACCATAAACAATTAATGAACATGCACCTGTGGAACGGTCGTTAAGACACTAATAGCTTACAGACGGTAGGCAATTAAGGTCACAGTTGTGAAAACTTAGGACACTAAAGAGGCCCCTCTACTGACTCTGAAAAACACCAAAAGAAAGATGCTCAGGGTCCCTGCTCATCTGCGTGAATGTGCCTTAGGCATGCTGCAAGGAGGCATGAGGACTGCAGATGTGACCAGGGCAATAAATTGCAATGTCCGTACTATGAGACGCTTAAGACAGCGCTACAGGGAGACAGGACGGACAGCTGATCGTCCTCGCAGTGGCAGACCACGTGTAACACCTGCACAGGACCGGTACATCACCGGCAACAACGTCGCCTATGGGCACAAACCCACCATCGCTGGACCAGACAGGGCTGGCAAAAAGTGCTCTTCACTGATGAGTCGCGGTTTTGTCTCACCAGGGGTGATAGTCGGATTCGCGTTTATCGTTGAAGGAATGAGCGTTACACCAAGGCCTGTACTCTGGAGCGGGACCGATTGAGGTGGAAGGTCCGTCATGGTCTTGGGCGGTCTGTCACAGCATCATCAAACTGAGCTTGTCATTGCAGGCAATCTCAACACTGTGCGTTACAGGGAAGACATCCTCCTCCCTCATGTGGTACCCTTCCTGCAGGCTCATCCTGACATGACCCTCCAGCATGACAGTGCCACCAGCCATACTGCTCATTCTGTGCATGATTTCCTGCAAGACAGTAATGTCAGTGTTCTGCCATTGCCAGCAAAAAGCCCAGATCTCAATCCCATTGAGCACGTCTGGGACCTGTTGGATAAGAGGGTGAGGGCTAGGGCCATCCCCCCCAGAAATGTCCGGAAACTTGCAGGTACCTTGGTGGAAGAGTGGGGTAACATCTCACAGCAAGAACTGGCAAATCTGGTGCAATCCATGAGGAGGAGTACTTAATGCAGCTGGTGGCCACACCAGATACTGACTGTTACTTTTGATTTTGACCCCCCCTTTGTTCAGGGACACATTATTCAATTTCTGTTAGTCACATGTCTGTGGAATTTGTTCAGTTTGTGTCTCAGTTGTTGAGTCTTGTTATGTTCATACAAATATTTACACATGTTAAGTTTGCTGAAAATAAACGCAGTTGACAGTGAGAGGACATTTCTTTTTTTGCTGAGATATATACATGCACATTGTACCAGTCAAAGGTTTGGAAACAACTACACATTCCAGGTTTTTCTTTATTTTTACTATTTTCTACATTGTAGAATAATAGTGAAGACAAACTATGAAATAACACATATGTAAACAAAAGTGCTAAACAAATCAAAATATATTTTATATTTGACACTCTTGGCATTCTCTCAACCAGCTTCATGAGGTAGTCACCTGGAATGCATTTAAATTAACAGGTTTTCCTTGTTAAAAGTTAATTTATGGATTGTTTTCCCTTCTTAATGCATTTGAGGCAATCAGTTGTGTTTTGTCAAGGTAGGGTTGGTATACAGAAGATGGTCTTTTACCAAATAGGACTAAGTCCATATTATGGCAAGAACAGCTCAAATAAGCAATGAGAAACGACAGTCCATCTTTACTTAAAGACATGAAGGTCAGTAAATGCAGAAAATGTCAATAACTTTTAAAGTTTCTTCAGGTGCAGTCGCAAAAACCATTAAGCGCTATAATGAAACTGGCCCTCATGAGGACCGCCACAGGAAATGAAGACCCAGAGTTACCTCTGCTGCAGAGGATAAGTTCACTACAGTTACCAGCCTCAGAAATTGCAGCCCAAATAAATGCTTCAGAGTTCAAGTGACAGACACAACTTAACATCAACTGTTCAGAGGAGACTGTGTGAATCAGGCCTTCATGGTTGAATTGCTGCAAAGAACACACTACTAAAAGACACCAACAAGAAGAAGAGACTTGCTTGGGCCAAAAAACACGAGCAAAGGACATTAGGCCGGTGGAAATCTGTCCTTTGGTCTGATTTGTCAAAATTTGAGATTTTTGGTTCCAACTGCCGTGTCTTTGTGAGACGCAGAGTAGGTGAATGGATGATATCTGCATGCGTGGTTCCCACCATGAAGGAGGAGGTGTGATGGTGTGGGGGTGCTTTGCTGGTGACACAGTGATTTATTTAGAATTCAAGGAACACTTAACCTGCATGGCTGCCACAGCATACTGCAGCGATACACAATCCCATCTGGTTTGTGCTTAGTGGGACTATCATTTGTTTTCAACAGGAAAACGACCCAACACACCTGCAGGCTGTGTAAGGGCTATTTAGCCAAGAAGGAGGGTGATGGAATGCTGCATCAGATGACCTGGTCTTCACAATCACCCAACCTCAGCCCAATTGAGATGGTTTCGGATTAGTTGGACCGCAGACTGAAGGAAAAGCAGCAAACAAGTGCTCAGCATATGTGGGAACTCCTTCAAGACTGTTGGAAAAGCATCCCAGGTGAAGCTGGTTGAGAGAATGCCAAGAGTGTGCAAAGCTGTCATCAAAGCAAAGGGTGGCTACTTTGAAGAATGTCAAATATTGTAGCGTTGTACGCTGAGAGTCAGGGAGTGAATACATTTAATTAATAAATGAACAAAACAAGAAACACGAACAGTGCACCGACATGAAACAGGAACAATGACGACTGGGGAAGTAACCAAAGGGAGTGACATATATAGGGCAGGAAATCAAGGAGGTGATGGAGTCTAGGTGAGTGTCATTATGCGCATGACGCTGGTGACAGGTGTGCGCCATAACGAGCAGCCTGGTGACCTAGAGGCCGGAGAGGGACCACACGGGACAGTAGCCCCTCCCCAATCCACAGCTCCAGCCTCAGGACGCCGCCCAAGAAGATGATCCCGGGGATCAGGAGCGGATCGGTTACTAAGGCACGGGAACCTGGCGATCCGGCTGAGGTGCGGGAGCATGACGTCCTAGAGTGCCGGAGAGAGAGCATACGTGACAGTACCCCTCCCCGGTGCGTTCGGTTTCAGCCACAGGACGCCAACCAAAGGGACGATCCCTGGGATCTGGAAAGGACCGGTCGCCTCCGCTGAGGCGCAGAAATCTGATAAACCGCCTGAGACCTACCCGATTGCCTCGGTCTAGGCATGGGAACATGTCGAACCCGCTGAGGCATGGGAGCCTGTCGAGCATGCTGAGGCATGGGAACATGTCGAGCCCGCTGAGGCATGGGAGCCTGTCGAGCACGCTGAGGCATGGGAACATGTCGAGCCCGCTGAGGCATGGGAACCCGTCAGGCCAGCTGAGGCAGGGGAACCTGACAAACCGGCTGAGGCCTCCCATGTAGCGCCGGTTCAGACACCCGGACCCGACATCACCTCCAATACCAAAACAAACTAAATAAACACTCCCTGATTCTTCTCTTTGTTGAGTCGTCATTCTGTAACGATGTACACTGAGAGTTGGGAAGCAAGTTCAGTGTGTGACTACATTTAATAAATAAATGAACAAAACAAGAAACACTAAACACGAACAGTGCACCGACATGAAACAGCAACAATGACAACTGGGGAAGAAACCAAAGGGATTGACATATATAGAGTAGGTAATCAAGAAGGTGATGGAGTCTAGGTGAGTGTCATTATGCGCGTAATGCTGGTGACCGGTATGCGCCATAATGAGTAGCCTGGGGACCTAGAGGCCGGAGAGGGTGCACACATGAAAAATATATTTGGATTTATTTAACACTTTTTTGGTTACTACATGATTCCATATGTGCTATTTCATAGTTTTGATGCCTTCACTATTATTCTACAATGTAGAAAATAGTCAAAATAAAGAAAAACCCAGGAATGAGTAGGTGTCCAAACTTTTGACTGGTACTATACATATATCAAACATCATGAGTCATCCATATGACAGAAACCCGTCGTAGTGACAGAGCACTTTAACCCCTGCGTCACAAGAACACTGGTCATGTATACACTCATATCAACGTCAGCTGTGCAAGTTGTATACAAACATTCAAATATGCAACAACTGTAAAGGAGTCAAACCGCCACTATTTAAAACATAATTCTGTACAGAAAGTGGTTTCCAATAGGAAGATGGTCTAAGACGATGTCCTACATGACATGAATAGATTAATCGTAATGTAGACGTAATGCATTTTGTTGATATTTCTGCTTGAGGAGTGGTTATAATTGTACTGTACACATCCTGGTTTGGTAGATTGTACAAACACTTAAGGGCAAAGTGTTGTATCACTGAGACTTGATTTCTGTGTTGGTTTGCTGGTCATTGGTCTTTGCTATTTGTCTGTTGCAGCTGATAAGCACTTGGTTGTCAATCCAAGTCAGTCAATGGTTATCATGAGCTTAGGATCACAGTTCTGTAACCTGATGCAAATCCCTCTCATAACTTTCTGAGTTTTCCTCCTGGTGGTGTATGCAGGAATATCAACACCATATTGAGCAGTCACTTGCACCTGCATTTACCTTGCCTTGTTCATAAGGTTGAAGTCACTGAGTTTTAAGGTTTTAGCTTCATGGTCTCTGCACTGCAATGTGACAGGATATGCTAACACAAAAAGCAAAAGAGGCTCATTTCATTCATTATTTGATTTAGCTGACCCTGCAATCCCGGGAGAGTATAGCTTGGCTGCAGATGCAAAAAGAGAAATGAAGGAGGGCGGGAGGGCCTTAATGAGGGGGCCTAGTGTCTGGCCAACAGTGCTGATACTCCACTTTCCCAAATCATCCCCACAGTGGGCCTTGCCTGTACCCTGAGAGCCAATCAGATGACAGCATTGGAACCAGAAGAGGAAGAGTTGGCAGAGGGAGAAGAAGGAAGGTTCCAGAAGAGCCACTTGCGTTTACACTGCCTCCTCTGGTACAGGAAGTCCTCCTTGTCCCGCTCCTTCCGTGCTCTTTGATAGTGGTCGTCCTCCTTCAGGAACCACACTGGTGGCCAGCGGTGCTTCTCAAAGTAGTCCTGGTTGTCTGCAAGATGCATGGCGCCACAACGTTAGCAAGATTAAATGCAGACACAAATGATTAAGATAATGATAACTTCTCAAAATATCCTGCATTGATGTCAATGGGAGATTTAAATGAAAGTTGTAGTTTCATGCACATATTTTTATCTAGTATTTGCGTTACTTGTAGATTTGGCCTTCATGTCTCGAGGAAACTTGCGACACACACTATTATAGTTGGTGCAGATGTGGTGAAGGCACCAGCCACTTAGCTGTTGTGCACAGTGGAACTGCCAGAGAGACAAGACATTATAGAAGACCTTATTCCGGCACATGATAAATTTACATTTAAAAGTGCAACATTTGTTAAAACAATTATCATTAGAAAATCTTGTGAGATTGGAGAAAAACAGTATTAAGTATATATACACCTATATAATTGCAACAATGAACAATCTTACCTGAGCCATCTCCAGGTACACCAGCACATCTCCATCAATATCAGCCCCCATCATAGCAGCCTCCATTAATACTGTCACTGTGTAGAGTTCTGTAACAGAGGCATAACACACAGGAGATCACCTAGATCAACAGAATTATATTGCCAAATCTATCTCACAACAGACTTATGCCAAGCAACAGAAATATTAGGAACAGAGCTCTCTGAACACGCATACTAGCCTAATAGACACTTTTTGAAGAGAAGAGAGAGTAAGTGCATGTTATACTCTGTGTGTCTACAAAGTGAGTGCAGGTCTTGCCAACAGATGTGGCTTTGTTTAAGAGGGTGTGCGCAAAAACAACTAGAGACCTGTAAGTGCAACCAGGTGTGGGAGGCAAAGACGGTTGGCGAGAACAATGAGCTCCATGGCATCCAGGTCAGTGCGGGAACAGAAGCGCCCAGTGTAGAGGTACTCCAGCACAGCCCTCATACAGCTGCGAGTTGTGTTGGGAAACAGCACCTGAGACAACAGGCACAGATCAACATCAGGTTTTCCTTCCCTAGTCACTAGTGAATTGTATTGTAATGTGTGTTTATCTGGTTATTTAGGGGACTTGCAGTAGGTCTTGATATTGTGCACATGATCAAGACCAAGGTTTAAGAAAATAAAACAGTGGAACACACTGTAGCTCCAGTGAGAGGGTGAAAAGGATTGTCTTACCTCTTTGGTGCAGCTCTCCACAAAGGGCCCCCCAAACATAGCTGCCATCCAGTCACAGCTGGAGATGAGCAGGGGCTTATGGGCCATGATCGTTCCATCATCCAGCTTGAACACTACATCTGAAACACAAAGAGAAATCATACTGCCATTACCTTCTTCTTCCTCTATTATTTATTAAGTCCTGTCAAAGGTTGATCCTGTTTTTGAAAAGCATGTTCTTTCCCATCTCTGTATCCCAGAGCGGAAACACTTAGCACAGAGTGTACAAAATCTCTCAGAATTACATGATGTGCTCTCACCAGAGAAGGTGCCTTTCGCCAGGCAGTCTTTGACTCTGTTGGTTCGTCGTACATGGAAGGCTTTGGTGATTTCCTGGTTCATGAAGGCCTCGTTGTTAAGAATATTGGCCACCATCATGCGCAGGTCAAAGACCTCCAGCAGCTCAGCAATGTGTGCAATGTGCATCAGCTCCTTCTCGTGCTCATCCAGCTGGCCTGTGTACAGGTATCGCAGCACAGCGCGGAAGGGCCCCAGCTGCATGGACTGGTCCATGTACACCACGGTCATAGGCCTGGGGTTGTAGGTCACTGGGTCATCCACCAGCTCCTCCTGGATGCTGACAAAAGCTCTGCTCAAGGTAGACAGCAGTCTGCCCCTCCGGCCTCCCTCAGAGTCTCTCAGGGTTCCATCACTGGTGCAGGCCCGCAGGTTGGCCCTGTCGCCCTCGTCAGTGCTCTCACACACATCGAAGCTTGCAGCACGCATCAGCATCTCGCGGCCAGACAGAGAGGGGGCACGTGTGGGCCGCTCAGATTCCTCAGGTCGGGCATCCAGGATGAAGAGGTCATAGAACTTGGAGGAGGACGTGGCCAAGTAGATCTTGTGTGCGAAGATTCTCTGCTTCTCCTGTAGGACCAGGATGACATCGGAACACAGGGGGTCCTCTAGAAGACGGCCAGGATGCTCCTCAGTGGTGGTGGGGGGAGGTGGTACAGTGATGATGGGAGGGGGGGGTTTGGGAGGCAGGAAGGGGGCCTGGAGGAGGGGCCGCTGCACATTGCGCAGGTGAGACTTCCAGAACTGCAGGTGGCGCCGTGAGATTAGGGCAGCTCGGATGGCATTATCAAACACGTCCTTTACTCCAAACTGAGCCACAACACTGGTCTCGTAGTATGGAACTCCCAGCTCTTTGGCCACCTCATGGCCCTTCTCTGGAGGCAAAATCTCATTGGATTTAATCGGTCTGAAAGATAACCATAAAAAGGCCAAAAATGAACAAGATTCAGAGCAGCATCAACCTGAGGGTAAATAACAGTGTATATCGTTTACAAATCTTAGTAAAATGTGGACCCTACATTTCTAATGGTGACACAATCAATATATAAATCACAAGCTATCAAATTTAAATTGAGATGCTTGAGTTGAAAAGCACTGTTTGAGATTGAAACCACTGGACTTAGTAGTTGAATGTAGGGTACCTTGCTAGTGGCCGTCGTGCCCTGTTGACTGCCTCCAGGTCAGCATAGCGCAGGTCCAGCTGGCAGCCCACCAAGATGACTGGAGCCCGGGGGCAGAAGTGCTTGATCTCAGGGTACCACATGGTCTTTACATGGTACAGGGAGTTGGGGTTGGCGATGGAGAAACATAGAACCACCACATCCGACCTGCAAGTGATGAGTGGGGTTACGGGAGGGCCAGAGAGGAAATGTCCACTAGGTTTACACTGCACCAGTTCCATGATTCGTATGAGTGAACAACGAGGTCAGCTGATCTTACCTTCCATATGCAAAGCGTCGGTCCTTGTGATGGTCCCCGAACGTGTCCCAGAGTCGCAACGACACGCTGACCTCATCCACCACATCCCTAGATCGCTCCAGAACCTGACCGGAGAGACACACCCATGACATCCATGTACATTACCACCAGCAGGGTGTGAAACTAACACTAGTCTAATGCGCTAAGTCCAAGGTAAACATTGTGTGTTGCAGGTTAATCAAAGTGCAACAAGGTTTTACACAACTGTAGCACTTAAAATAGAGGATTTCAGTATTATTTTCCTTCACTGTCAAGTTGGCTGGTGGATCAAACACTTCATTTCAGACTCTATGCAGCTGCACCTTTCCTCAGCAAGTTCATTATCTAAAACATAGACATGTTATAAAAACCAGACAAATAGATAAAGATTTTCATTAAATAACAATCAAAAAAGATTACTCCACTACTCACTTCCTGGCAAACTCTGTACTGGTCTATGGCCCAGACAGTGGGTACATGCGTAGCAAGCAATTGGTACTGAGTCAGTGTTGCATTACAGGCCCGGGCACAGATAAGCCGGGTCTTCCCAACAGCGTTGTCCCCTACCACCACACACTTGATAGTCTCAACGTTTGGCCTCTCATAGTCCATGTCAGAATCCATCAACTGGGGCCTGTCAGGGCAGAGAAAAGCAGAGTTTGATTAAATGCCAAAGGATGAAGTTCCAAGTTTGTTCATTAGTTATATACAGATGATATACGTGTAGTACACAGTGCATTGAAATGCTTACTTACAGGTTAACCTCTCGACAATGCAAAAACAATCAAACTGGAGATCAAATATCAAATGTACTGAGGAGCTTGTTCAAAACACTACACTTCCTCACGACCCCTCTGACCCCATCAATGAATTCTTCCTTCTGATCAATACAGCATGAGGGATCAATATTGCAATAAGCCCGGACTCTGCTTCATCTGCATTGCTCACACTGTATACAGTGCTATCGATGGTCTGTCAAGTGACTGCATTCAAAATGTTGCTGCCTGGCTGAGTGCCTGTGCCAATTCAGAAGGTCCCTGACATTCCTTACTCTTCTATTTTAACAGACGTCCTGGGGATTTCAGAGTTCTGGAAGTCAAGTAGGGTGTGTTCCTGAAATTAAGCACAGACTGCTAACCCAATTTGTCCTTCATCTTGGTTACACTCAGGCAGGATCTGAGTCTTGTCATTTTATACAGATTAAAATATAAAGTTTTACTGACAGGAAAGGACATTACATTTACCTGGACAAGGTGTAATAGCATCACAATCTCTCTCCAACATAAGCCATTTTCAACATAACAAAATTTTATATAATTCATATTGTTACCCCATAAGATACATCTTTGATCAAATAAAACAGACCGTAAGGAGTGCCATTATGCAAGGATCCAGCTGAAATCACAGTCCTGTATAAAACGCTTGAAACCAAAGCATGTCATTCAGTAAATTCAACCATGGACTTACCAATAGGCTTGGCAATGCAGTATAATAGTGTTAAAAAAAAAAATACTCACACCAACATCTGTCTTCTGATTAATGTACACCATCAGTCATAAATAAGCATTCCTCCCTTGAGGTGTCTAAGAGCTTCTTAGCAAGCCTAGAAAACTATTTAACCATAGGTCAGTGTAGGATCCAATAAAATGGTGGTGTAGAACGTAAGTTGACAGAGACATCTTCCATCTACAAATAAGGCTGCACTGACTAAATAAAATTGAGAGAATTGGTAAACATAGGAAATTGTTATTTTTCCTCACCTCACGTCTCGAAAATGGTGGTTGCTGATCTCGTTATTCAGTTTCCAAGGGAACCAGATTTGCTTCTATGTCATACCCTGCTACCACCCATGCAATGGGCAATAGATTGACAGAGCATAGACCTATCGTAATGGCAACTGAATAAGCTTTACCAGGGGTCCCCAATTACATTCAGCCGTGGGCAGATTTTTCCTTGAGCGGATGTTCCGTGGCCGGAACATCGTTATAATTTGTAGGCTACTAGACTGCAAGAATCCCAAATAGGTAGACTATAGTATTTGACATTTGATTTACATTGGGATACGATCACCTATGCCTATCTATTAATGTGTGGGAATAATTTTTTTATATATATACTTAGTAAACTATAGATTATTTTTTATGGTCAGAAAACCGAATTTGGTCCGCAGGCTACCGATTGGGGAACCCTAGTAGACTGACAGCCACGCGCAAAATGTAAACAATGTGTCAAGACTCAGCCAGACTGCACCATGAGGCAACAAAATAGCATAGCATACCAAGCCAGCCCCTATACCATGGGAAATTAGAATTTCACATGTGAATGAAAGCCAATTATTAAAACATACCAGTTGTCCTTCCTATCTGCCTCTTGATATTCATTTATAAAAAGGCACACCCAGTCAACCTCCGGAACGATGAGTTGCAACAATGTTACTCTTTTTCACAATGAGCACGCGAAACTGATGACATTTGAGTTTCGACGAAATTCGAGTGTATACTGCTGTGTAGGTATTTTTGGTCTCTGTGGGTTGAGTTCCAATATAGGGCTATAATTGGATCGTCTCACAGTGGCTATCTCAAAATGCACGCCAATTCATATGAAATAGCTCCAATATTAAGTTACAGAATGGGAGAAGGCGGGGATCTTGGACGTCGGCGAACACTGAAGTCAGGGGTGGATTGCCAGTTTACCGGATCACTGAAGATCATGCTACTGTTTTGGCAGAATATATTCCTTAGTCCAATGCCATTCTCTCTCGTTTGGCATGTTGGCCACGGTCTGAAGCAGACTGCGTTTAGCAAATACCGATAGTCCCGTCATCAATCAGCAAGACCTGACGTTGTCTAATGCCGAGGCCACCAACTGTCCGTCAGGCAGGCTATGGCATAAAATATGCAAGTCTAGCACTAGCCTATCTTATCTGCAGGGACAAATGCCGTATTTATTTAGTTATACTATGCATTTAGTATATTTGAGCCTATGACCATTTAGTTAAGTAGCTTTAGATGCAAACCAGACTGTCATAACTAGTAGCCTAAGTTTGATAGATCATAGCCCCAAATCCACATTATTTCAGAGGATGTCGTTCAATGGATAACATAGCCATATAGATCATATGACATATTACAGGATATTAGGATATAGCCGCTCCAAGAACTCACCATACGTTCAATTTAAGAAGGATTTAGCTAATAACATTCACCCAGGTTGCTACGAAAGCATTTTCCACCAAGCCGAGTCACCGGTCATCCAGATCCACTGCATTACGTTATGTAACACCCAGAGATTCCTTATTGTGCCATTTTGTGTTATTGAGGTGCATGCTAAAGTATTCGATAATTACAGCCTATAATTATAGGGTACTAACCCATTGGCCTATCCTTACCGCAACATAAGGAAGTGGTGCATCGGATTGACCGATGTTTGAGACCGAGAAGAAGAGGGCTCCATGGGATGAAGCTTGCACCTGACCGTAGCCTCCCTGACCGTAGCCTGGTTTGAACTTCATCTTCGCAGCAATGTTAAATGTAGTGGATTAAATATAGGCGACCAGCCGCTCAAGACACCAGAAAAATCCACTTGGTAAAAATAAGAAACGTATCATCACTGTTTTTCGGAGGACACTGGTGGGCTTTGAGTCTGTCTGTACCGTCAACAGCAGCTCCAGCCTCCGCCACGCAGCGTCAAATAACTACCTCCAGTCACCTACGTAGCTTTTTATAGAGGCACGCGCACAAACAAAAAACCCATTCATTACAAAACCGTGGTCCACCCCAAATCTCCAGAAAATCCCATTCCAAACCTAGGCTAGCCGATTTAGCTGCTGTAACTTTTGGCTCACATTCTACTGTAAAGACAGACTCAGCTAGGCTACTGTAGGCCTATGTGACATATAATGATTAAGGTTATGCCCAAACTTCAAAGATCATGTCTAAAATAAGCAATCAACTAGTATAACTACCTCATAAAACTGTAGACTATTTCAAACATAATGTGATGACTGGACTTACCAGTTACACGTTGCTATGACTGCCATGGTGTGGCACTGTGAGTCCATATGGTTCTGGTCCTGGAATTTGAATTCGATTTTATGATCACTCGCTGCAACCTGGACTCAGGGATCGACCAAACACAGAGCTCACTGTATGGAATTACTTTTGTGCCTTTAATACAAACATTTAGAAATTGAGAACAACATTCATAGTATTGCAAACAAAAATAATGATGTTGAAAGCAAAACATGAATAACCTCAAACCATTGAGAGCTAAATAAATAATATCGCAAGGAAATCATTTTGAAAGGAAAAAACAAAAGTATTATACCGAGTCTAAATTTGTTTTATATTCAGTTTTCTCTCGTCAATAGCTATTGAACCAAGAGTACCATGACTATGAAGATGGTATATTCTGAATCAGATAGAGAAAAATCGGTCTAAGGCACTGCGTCTCGTGCAAGAGGCGTCTCTGCAGTCCCATAGGGCGGCGCACAATTGGCCCAGCATCGTCCGGGTTTGGCCGGGGTAGACTGTCATTGTAAATACGAATTTGTTCTTAACTGACTTGCCTAGTTAAACAAAGGTTAAATAATACGATTTCGGATTTCAATCTTCAATAGCTCTTAGACAAATCGTGCCATGAAGATGAAAATGATATATTCAGAATCAGGGGAGGATGGACAAAAACTTTTTAATATTATCATTGCAATATCCTACAATTTTAAACGGTATTTATACTAGTCATGGCACGCTTTGTGTAAGTGCTATTGAAAATTGAAAGGAAAAAAAAGAAAGGATTTTTGTCCATCCTCCCGATTCAAAATATATCATATTCATAGTCATGGCACGTTTGTGTAAGAGCTATTGAAGAATGAAATCCAAAATCTTACTATATATATGTTTTGTTGTTGTTGCTTTTTCTCCATCCACCCCTGATTCAGAACATACCATCTTCATAGTTATGGCATTCTTGGTTCAATAGCTACTGGCGAAAGAATATCTACAGAATATCCAATATAAAACAAAATTGACCTCGGTATGAAACATAAATTAGTGCACTATTTTTTTTATGAAACTTTTTCAGAAGTGCTTCCCTCTTAATCAATTATTTTTTCTATCTTTGGTTATGTTACTCTGACCTTTGCTTTCGCTGCCTTCAGAGAGAAAGAATAATATATATAAATATAAATATTAAAAAGGTAATAACAGGTAATAATAAATACACAATGAGTAAGGATAATTTGGCTTTATACAAGGGGTACCAGTACCGAGTCAATATGCAGGGGTACAAGGTAATTGAGGTAAATATGTACATATAACTAGTGACTAGGCAACAGGATAGATACTAAACAGTAGCAACTGCGTATTGTATGTGATGAGTCAAATAAGTTAGTGCACAAAGGGTAAATGCAGATAGTCCGGGTAGCTATTTGGTTAACTATTTAACTAACTATTTAGCAGTCGTATGGCTTGGGTTTAGAAGCTGTTTAGGGTCTTGTTGATTCCCGACTTGGAACATCGGTAATGCTTACCATGCGGTAGCAGAGAGAACAGTCTACGACTTGGGTGGCTGGAGTCTTTGACAATTTTTAGGGCCTTCCTCTGACACCGCCTGGTATAGAGGTCCTGGATGGCAGGGAGCTTAGCCCCAGGGATGTACTAGGCCGTACGCACTACCCTATGTAGCGCCTTGTAGTTGGGTGCCAAGCATTTGCCATACCAAGTGGTGATGCAGCCAGTCAAGATGCTCTCAATGGTGCAGCTGTAGAACGTTTTGAGGATCTGAGGGCTTGTCATGACAAATTGTGTCCCTCGGCCAAACAGTGTCCCCCTCCACGTCACAATGGAATTCGATGAACTTTTAGCGTCCTTTGCTATATCAACAGTGTGATGACCTAATGATTAGAATTTTGGAGATCATAACAGCCAAAATGACGTTCTTTTCATCATCGCTACGCAAACCTTGCTGATTTCCGCTACAATTTCACTGTTTTAACAAGTTTTGTTTAGGTAATAAAATGAAAACATAAATTTGAACTACTTTTGGGTACCTTGTTAACATTACAACATGAAATCCATGTCTTAAGCATTGCTACGTTTTGGAAATGGCAAAGATCTGCTTGACACATTAAAGTTACTTACCTTACAGATCACGAAGTCAGCTAATTTCCAACTCATTCATATGAAAATAAGTTTGATTCATACACTGGCTTGTCTGGCTGTCCTGTTTTAATTTTAACCTGCCTTTTCCTTATCTACACTGAGATAATATCATTTCAGTAGTCCTGTTATGATTTTTTGTTTTATCTCATTAGTACACCCTTGTGGTTGAATATATATATGTATTTATTGTAGGTCCTAGGATACAACAATGAATAATGTGGAGCAAATAAATACCATCAAAGGATACCTTACAATAATGAACACCTTGTGAAACAGCTGTGAAAACCAACCTGGCGATATTTAAGATTTTAATACATGGATCGTTTCTTGGTACAATTGTGTAATTCATTTATTTTCACAGATTTGTTTTGTGCACTCACATGGCAATCATAGACTAAAATACTGAATTTTGGTGTTTGTAATATAGAGGAGGTGAATGTGAGGTTCTGCCTGTCACTTGTTCTCAAAGTCCTCTGCAAAGTCCAGTCACAGCTGCTCTCTTTGTTCTGAGTGTTTGCAGTGCTAGTGTTTTTAGTTCTGTGGATCTCATATATTATGAGCCCCGGTATGATAGAGCAAGAAAAATTTCTTAGCGGATAATGACAACAACAGTAGCTGTAGATGGTGTAATGAAAAGTTGGAGGGTGGTTGGTAGTGAAGGACATCATGTGGATCCACGTCTGGGTGTTGAGCAGAACCCCTAGCTCCTGGAGATCAGCAAACAACGGAATTGCGAGAGCTAGCTATGTACTGTCCAACAAAATTGCTAAACACAGCAAGCCATTCGCTGAGGGCAAATTCATTAAATAATGTTTAGTTGACTCTGCAGCAATACTTTGCCCTGACAAAAAAGAGCTGTTTGAAAATGTTTCCCTGTCAAGACGAACAGTGACACGGCGTGTTGAGGACATTGCAGAGAATATGGATCAACAGTTGAAAGACAAGGTAAAGGATTTCACCTATTACTCCTTGGCCCTGGATGAGAGCAGTGATGCATGTGACACAGAGCAGTTGTTGATATTCTTATGAGGTATAACCCCAGACTTTGAAATGACAGAGGAGCTTCAGTGCAGTCAATGAAGAGCACAACCACAGGGAAATATTTATTGGAAGAGGTTAATAAATGTGTGACAAAGCTGGGACTGGGTTTTTAAAAGTTATCCAGTGTGACCATTGATGGGTGCCCAAACTTAACAGGAAAAAACGTTGGCCTTTTGAAAAAGATACAAGATCAAGTAGCTGAGCTGAACCCAGATCAGAAAATTATTTTCCTGCATTGCATTATTCATCAGGAGGTGCTCTGTAAATGTGTTCTGAAAATGAGCCATGTTGTGGATACAGTCACTAAAGTGGTACACTTCATAAGAGCAAAATCTTTAAAGCACAGGCAGTTTGTCTCACTGTTGGAAGAAACAGAGACGGGTCATGCAGATCTCTCCTACCACACAAATGTGAGATGGCTGAATTGGAGAAAAGAAACCGTTCCCGTAATAAACGGGATATTTTGTCAGGACAAGATGCTAGAATATGCATAGAATTGACAGCTTAGGATAGAAAACACTCTAACGTTTCCAAAACTGTAAAAATATTGTCTGTGAGTATAACAGAACTGATATTGCAGGCAAAAGCCTGAGAAAAATCCAATCCGGAAGTGCCCCATGTTTTGAAAGCGCTGCGTTCCAATGAGTCCCTATTGAGCAGTGAATGGGCTATCAACCAGATTACTCTTTCTCTGTATTCCTGAAGGTGTGGAATGTTCCGTAGTTTTAAGCATTTATGTTGAAGAATACCTGTAAGTGGCTACATTGCGCAAGTGGTCACCTGATGCTGCCAGAGAGATTCTTGCGTAAAATACAGAGGTAGCCATTACTCCAATCGGTCCTACTGAAAAACGAATTGTCCTGATGGATATATTATCGAATAGATATTTGAAAAACACCTTGAGGATTGATTATAAACAACGTTTGCCATGTTTCTGTCCATATTATGGAGCTAATTTGGAATATTTTTCGCAGATTTCGTGACTACAATTTCCGGGCGATTTCTTAGCCAAACGTGAAGAACAAACGGAGCTATTTCGCCTACAAAAATAATCTTTTTGGAAAAAAGGAACATTTGCTATCTAACTGGGAGTCTCGTGAGTGAAAACATCCGAAGCTCATCAAAGGTAAACGATTTAATTTGATTGCTTTTCTGATTTCCGTGACCAAGTTACCTGCTGCTAGCTGGACAAAATGCTATGCTAGGCTATCGATAAACTTACACAATGCTTGTCTAGCTTTGGCTGTAAAGCATATTTTGAAAATCTAAGATGACAGGGTGATTAACAAAAGGCTAAGCTGTCTCAATATATTTAATTTGTGATTTTCATGAATAGGAATATTTTCTAGGGATATGTATAACGGTTGCGTTATGCTAATTAGTGTCAGGCGATGATTACTCTCCCGCATGCGGGATGGGGAGTCACTAGAGTGTGGGACCTGAAGTTGGAGATTGCTGAGTTTTTGCAAATGAATGGAAAATATGTGGATTTCTCTCAACTGCAAGATAAAGAATAGTTGGCTGATTTTGCCTTCAACGTGGACATCATGGTCCTTATGATTGAACTGGATTATATTCCCCTACAAGGGAAGGGCCTTTTTGCACGTCAGATGTACAGCCTTGTCAAAGCCTTCAATGGTAAATTACTCCTCCTGACCCGCCAAGTAGAAGCCAACAATCTCACCCACCTTCCAACACTACTAATCTGTTCCCTATCAGACGACCAGTGGGAGAAGCAGACACTCACTGACCTGCAACTTGAGCGTATCGATCTTCAGTCTGCTGCAGTGATTGGAGAACTATTCAAAACAATGTCACTGATGAGGTTCTATGCATCTCTCGATGAACAAAACTTTCCAAAGATTAAGAGTCATGCTCAGAAGATGTTTGTACTGTTTGGGGAACAGACATTTTCAGTGATGAAATATAACAAGTCAAGGCACAGATCATCTCTTCTTGACTCTCACCTCTCAGCAATCCTGCGCATAGCGACATCAGAAACTATACTTGACTTCACTGCTGTAGTCAATGCCCATCAGAGACTTCAGTCCTCACATTGATTGAGTAGTTTAAATGTCATGTTGAGCTCTCTTTTTGTTGTGTTTTTGTGCATACTCTTTAACAAGAGTTCTGTCCATGGTGTTGAATGCATCTGTCCGTGGTGTTGAATGCACAGTGTACTTTTCCTTCGGTGTAGTTCATTGCATGTTTAATAATGAAAATACCTACCAAAACGAGAACATGGATGTGGTTTATTTTTGTGCAAGTTAAAAAAGTAAAATAAGTAGGATGTCTGGACGTGCTTTACAGCATATACAGTGGGGAGAACAAGTATTTGATACACTGCCGATTTTGCAGGTTTTCCTACTTACAAAGCATGTAGAGGTCTGTAATTGTTATCATAGGTACACTTCAACTGTGAGAGAAGGAATCTAAAACAAAAATACAGAACATCACATTGTATGATTTTTAAGTAATTTATTTGCATTTTATTGCATGACATAAGTATTTGATACATCAGAAAAGCAGAACTTAATATTTGGTACAGAAACCTTTGTTTGTTACAGAGATCATACGTTTCCTGTAGTTCTTGACCAATTTTGCGCAAACTGCAGCAGGGATTTTGGCCCACTCCTCCATACAGACCTTCTCCAGATCCTTCATGTTTCGGTGCTGTCGCTGGGCAATACGGACTTTCAGCTCCCTCCAAAGATTTTCTATTGGGTTCAGGTCTGGAGACTGGCTAAGCCACTCTAGGACCTTGAGATGCTTCTTACAGAGCCACTCCTTAGTAGTTGCCCTGGCTGTGTGTTTCGGGTCGTTGTCATGCTGGAAGACCCAGCCACGACCCATCTTCAGTGCTCTTACTGAGGGAAGGAGGTTGTTGGCCAAGGTCTCGCGATACATGGCCCCATCCATCCTCCCCTCAATACAGTGCAGTCGTCCTGTCCCCTTTGCAGAAAAGCATCCCCAAAGAATGATGTTTCCACCTCCATGCTTCACGGTTGGGATGGTGTTCTTGGGGTTGTACTCATCCTTCTTCTTCCTCCAAACACGGCAAGTGGAGTTTAGACCAAAAAGCTCTATTTCTGTCTCATCAGACCACATGACCTTCTCCCATTCCTCCTCTGGATCATCCAGATGGTCATTGGCAAACTTCAGACGGGCCTGGACATGTGCTGGCTTGAGCAGGGGGACCTTGCATGCGCTGCAGGATTTTAATCCATGACGGTGTAGTGTTTTACTAATGGTTTTCTTTGAGACTGTGGTCCCAGCTCTCTTCAGGTCATTGACCAGGTCCTGCCGTGTAGTTCTGGGCTGATCCCTCACCTTCGTCATGATCATTGATGCCCCACGAGGTGAGATCTTGCATGGAGCCCCAGACCGAGGGTGATTGACCGTCATCTTGAACTTCTTCCATTTTCTAATAATTGCGCCAACAGTTGTTGCCTTCTCACCAAGCTGGTTGCCTATTGTCATGTAGCCCACCCCAGCCTTGTGCAGGTCTACAGTTTTATCCCTGAAGTCCTTACACAGCTCTCTGGTCTTGGCCATTGTGGAGAGGTTGGAGTCTGTTTGATTGAGTGTGTGGACAGGTGTCTTTTATACAGGTAACGAGTTCAAGCAGGTGCAGTTAATACAGGTAATGGAGAACAGGAGGGCTTCTTAAAGAAAAACTAACAGGTCTGTGAGAGCCATAACTCTTACTGGTTGGTAGGTGATCAAATACTTATGTCATGCAATAAAATGCAAATTAATTACTTAAAAATCATACAATGTGATTTTCTGGATTTTTGTTTTAGATTCCGTCTCTCACAGTTGAAGTGTACCTATGATAACAATTACAGACCTCTTCATGCTTTGTATGTAGGAAAACCTGCAAAATCGGCAGTGTATCAAATACTTGTTCTCCCCACTTGTATATACAGTTGAAGTCGGAAGTTTGCATACACCTTAGCGAAGTATATTTAAACTCAGTTTTTCACAATTCCTGACATTTAATTATAGTAAAAAAACCCTGTCATAGGTCAGTTAGGATCACCACTTTCCTTTAAGAATGTGAAATGTCAGAATAATAGTAGAGAATGATTTATTCCAGATTTTATTTCTTTCATCACATTCCCAGTGGGTCAGAAATATACATACACTCAATTAGTATTTGGTAGCATTGCCTATAAATTGTTTAACTTTGGTCAAACGTTTCGGGTAGCCTTCCACAAGCTTCCCACAATAAATTGTGTGAATTTTGGCCCATTCCTCCCGACAGAGCTGGTGTAACTGAGCCAGATTTGTAGGCCTCCTTGCTCGCACACACTTTTTCAGTTCTGCCCACAAATCTTCTATAGGATTGAGGTTAGGGCTTTGTGATGGCCACTCCAATACCATGACTGTGTTGTCCTTAATCCATTTTGCCACAACTTTGGATGTATGCTTGGGGTCATTGTCCATTTGGAAGACCCATTTGCGACCAAGCTTTAACTTCCTGACTGATGTCTAGAGATGTTGCTTCAATATATCCACATAATTTTCCATCCTCATCGTGCCATCTATTTTGTGAAGTGTACCAGTCCCTCCTGCAGCAAAGCACCCACACAACATGATGCTGCCACCCCTGTGCTTCACGGTTGGGATGGTGTTCTTCAGCTTGCAAGCATCCTCCTTTTTCCTCCAAACATAACGATGGTCATTATAGCCAAACAGTTCTATTTTTGTTTCATCAGCCCAGAGGACATTTCTCCAAAAAGTACGATCTTTGTCCCCATGTGCAGTTGCAAACCGTAGTCTGTTTTTTCATGGTGGTTTTGGAGCAGTGGCTTCTTCCTTGCTGAGCGGCCTTTCAGGTTATGTCGATATAGGACTCGTTTTATTGTGGATATAGATACTTTTGTACCTGTTTCCTCCAGCATCTTCACAAGGTTGATTTGCACTTTTCGCACCGAAGTACGTTCATTTCTAGGAGACAGAACGCATCACCTTCCTGAGCGGTATGACAGCTGCGTGGTGTTTATACTTGCGTACTATGTTTGTACAGATGAACGTGGTACCTTCAAGCGTTTGGAAATTGCTCCCAAGGATGACCTAGACTTGTGGAGGTCTACAATTGTTTTTTTGAGGTCTTGGCTGATTTCTTTTAATTTTCAGATGATGTCAAGCAAAGTGGCACCTGAGTTTGAAGGTAGGCCTTGAAATACATCCATAGGTACACCTTCAATTGACTCAAATGGTGTCAATTAGGCTATCAGAAGCTTCTAAAGCCATGACATCATTTTCTGGAATTTTCAAAGCTGTTTAAAGGCACAGTAGTGTATGTAAACTTCTGACCCACTGGATTTGTGATACAGTGAATTATGTGAAATAATCTGTCTGTGAACAATTGTTGGAAAAAATACTTGTGTCATGCACAAAGGAGATGTCCTAACCGACTTGCCAAACTATATTTTGTTAACAAAAAAATTGTGGATTGGTTGAAAAACGAGTTTTAATAACTTCAACTTAAGTGTATGAAAACTTCCGACTTCAACAGTATATACATCTGCCAACACAGTCATACACATGATGTATAATCCTGTAATATGATTCCGGCTTACGATGGCAAAAATATATTCTAATGTGGCCCTCTATGGAAAATGATTTCCCAGGCATGGTATAGAGTTCTTTTGTTGCTTATGTCGACTTGAAAATCAGAAGCATAAAGCAGATAAGTGTTGAATTAATTGATTTGTCATGTCCATGCCATGGCAATCAGTCTGCACAATTAGCCATCACAAATGATTTTATTAAGGATATACACCTACTGTAAATATGGAGACCTGTGATACAGAAATTGTTCTACAGGTACCACTTATTGTCCTTAGAATCAATGGTGTTCAAGAAACAGGTTACAATTTCCTTGATAACTCGTCTTCCTTGATAATGGTTTCCAACATAACATTGGTAGAATTTCACTAAAGAGCAAGAACATTTCTGTATTGTAATTCTATTCGCAGAATACCTTGTTAAACATGCGACTAGTGCCTGGTAACAAATTGGCACTGTAAACTTGACTGAACACAGTTCAGTGACAATGGATAAGTCTGCCCTCCTCTTTCACATCGGTACAGTTCGAAATGTTAGTAGTATTATTGGGGACGAAGTGGTGTTCCTCATCGGCTCTTCTCAGCTATGGAGACAGGTCATCAGCCAGAACCACCTGTGAAAAAGGAGCACAAATTATGCAAAAAGGTTAACATGAGTGGAAACATGACACAGATGAACAATGTACAACAAACAATAAGTGCACAAGTCACAATTCGATTACTGTTTTTTTATTGTTCACAATAACTGTATGCTTGGGTTTAATGCATGTTGTCACAACCAACCATTAATTCACAAAATTTACCCAAGTATGGTCTTATTGTAGTTCAATTAGGTGTTTGTTATAGCACAGGTAGGGATGACAATTTACATACTGCTGCCCTTCAGCGCCAAGAATGAGGACCACTGAACTAGTGCACACTTTGGGAGGAAGGGTAAAGAATCAGGACCAAGCCGACCCACTACCCCTAAACCGAAGTATGCATTCATATAATCCTCCTCATGGGCTTGAAAAGGAATGAACTGGTAGTATAAGGAATATGGCAGAAATCCCCCCCAACCATGGTGGTAGCAATCCATTGCGTTAAATCCACAAATGGGGTTTAACAAGTGCAGATCATTGGAAGAAGATGGTTAAGGGCACCAAGTAATTTTTCAGCCCTAGCTTGCCATGGGAGAGCATCCTCACCTGGCTGATGGAGGGTAGCTTGGTCAGTAGCATCTGGAAGGCAGGAGGGGGCCGTCTGCTGGAGCAGCTGCTGGGGTTGCCTGCAGACATCAATGACGTTAGTCAGCTGAACCACTCTCTTATCATAGTTTCCTAAGGGTTGGAACACAAAATAGATTAGTTGAAAGGGACAATGACAGGTCTGGACTGGAGCAAATACTCTAATATAGGAAAGGCTTGACCTCCCAAAAATATTGTTGTACCTTTCAGAGTCAGACAACAGGAACTCAGAAGAATCAGAATGATTCCAGTCCATATCATAGATAATCAGCCCACTTACAGAGTCTCTGGTACTGTCCCATGCGGTTCTAATAAAACTACTATAGCGTTGACAATATTTACTACTGTATGCAAACAGAAACAAACAAAATGTCACTTACAATAACTCACAAGAACTCAGTGGTGGAGGATAGGATTATAATAAGAATCTAATTCAATAATTTTAACTCTACCGTGAACCCTACCATGCTGTAGAAAGTATTACTTCAATTGGAATAATGCTGTAGACTTAGAAATTGTTGAGAGAGCACACAATAGCTATGTCCCACTTCTCCACCCTTCTCCTGAAGTGTGCACTTGCACACTCTTCATCATGGATTTAAAAGCATAGAATAGGTGTGTAAGCATTGGCAGGAGGGAGTTTCCAGCATTGCTAAATCCATGAAAGAAAGTGTGCACACTTTGGGAAAAGGGTGAAGAATCAGAATGCAATTCACGCAGTAACATGACTTTAGGTCAAACTCATATTGGTACTGCCCATGAGGAGAATCAGTGCAAAGTAATGACTTGTAATGACCTTGCAACCATAGAGTTAGATACTCTGGGCATCTGCCTCTATGCTTGCAACCTCCACCTATCTATCCAAGTAGTAGTTGGCCTACCTAATATAGGATACCTACTGTACTTGTATCAGCTGGTATAGATTAACTCCATGAGGAGGGGAGGCAGAAGGACAAATGAACCCTGCAGCCAGAGAGTCCTCAATGTACCCTTCCATGGTCTTGGTCTCCAGACCAGACAGGGAATAAAGCCGCCCCCAAGGCGTTGTAGTCCCCGGGAGGAGGTCAGTGGCGCAGTCGTAGGGTTGATGCGGAGGAAGAGATGTGGCGCAGACCTAGTTGAAAACCTCTCAGAGGTCCTGGTACTCCGTGGGAATGGCTGAGAGATCTGAGGCTTTTCCCAATCCCGCAGGAGGACGTCCAGGGGCAGGCTGCGCTGCCTTGAGACAATGTGCATGACAGAACGGGCTCCAACCCAGAATAGAACCCATAGCTCAGTTGATCATGGGGTTGTGCCATTGGAGACATTACAATCCCAAAACCACATGCACATGAGGAGACTCAATGAGTAGAAACTGCATGGACTCACTGTGGTTATCTGACACTCGCAGGTTGATGGGAACCGTACTGGGAGTGACCCTGCCAATAGAGAGTCCATTCAATGCTCTGGCGTCCATGGGAATGGAGAGGGGTTGTGTGGAGATGCACAGCTCCGACACCAAGGTTGCGTCCCTAAAGCTCCCGTCCATAAAGCTCCCATTGGCCAATGAGCATCTGGAGATATTTAGACCGGTCACCCCACAACACCAGAGACTGACTGATTTTCTGATCCACGCCCCTACCTTTTTTAAAAGTATATGTGACCAACAAATGCATATCTGTATTCACAGTCATGTGAAATCCATAGATTATGGCCTAATGAATTTATTTCCGTTGACAGATTTCCTTGAACTGTGACCCAGTAAAATCTTTGAAATTGTTGCATATATTTGTGTTCAGTGTAATAGATCTCAGAGGGTTTTCTGTAATGGAAGCCTCTCTAAAGTCAAACATGTTGTCACGCCTTGGTCTTAGTATTTTGTGTTTTCTTTAATTATTTGGTCAGGCCAGGGTGTGACATGGGTTATTGTGGTGTGTTTTTGTCTTAGGGGTTTTGTGGGGTGTCTACGTAGTCTATGGCTGCCTGAGGCGGTTCTCAATCAGAGTCAGGTGATTATCGTTGTCTCTGATTGGGAACCATATTTAGGCAGCCATATTCTGTGAGTGTTTTCGTGGGTGATTGTTCCTGTCTCAGTGTGTTTGTATTCACCAGACAGGCTGTATAGGTTTTCAAATTTTTTCCGTTTGTTGTTTTGTATTGTTCATATTTAATTTCATTAAAGATGTCTCGATTTAACCACGCTGCATTTTGGTCCGACTCTCCTTCGACGGAAGAAATCCGTAACACATGTAGGGTGTGGTGTACCACAGGCCAGCTCTCTAGGCCCTCTGCCACTGGCAGGTAATTTATGCTGATGTGTCACGATCGTCGTAAGCATACTCGGACCAAAGCGCAGCGCGATATGGGTTCCGCATGTTTATCCAATGAAACGCACAAAAAACAATAAAGAACAAACGAAACGTGACGTTCTGGAGTGCTCACAGGCAACAACACAAAAACAAGATCCCACAAAACACAGTGGGGAAATGGCTGCCTAAATATGATCCCCAATCAGAGACAACGATAAACAGCTGCCTCTGATTGGGAACCATACCCAGTCAACATAGAAATCAAACAACCTAGATTACCCACCCTAGTCACACCCTGACCTAACCAAAATAGAGAATAAAAGGATCTCTATGGTCAGGGCGTGACATGATGATTCCAAAACCACAGCAAATGAAGTCACTGAAACCCTTAACAAGGTGTTGCAGTTAGTTTTGGAATGGGTGGCCAGTAATAAACTATTTTGAACAAATAATTCCCTAAACTCTAGACCTCAGCTGAATCTGGTAATGAATGGTGTGACTGTTGAACAGGTTGAGGAGACTAAATTAATTGGTGTTACCTTAGACTGTAAACTGTCATCGTCAAAACATATAGATGCTATGGTTGTAAAGATGGGTAGAGGTCTGCCCATAATAAAGAGGTGCTCTGCTTTTTTGACACCACACTCCAAAAAGCAAGTCCTGCAGGCTCCAGTTATGTCTTGTCTTGATTATTGTCCAGTCATGTTAGTGCTGCAAAGAAAAACCTGGTTAAAACTAACCTCTCTCATGACGGTCTAAACACAGCTCACGTTCCCTATTAGAGTTCTAATATAAATACTATGCATGTCAGTCTGTCTTCGCTAAGAGTTTAGGAGAGATTAACTGCATCACTAGTTTTTATAAGAAAAATTAATGTGCAAAAAATGCAACGTTTTTTTGCATAGTCAATTTACACACAGCTTTGACACACACTTACCTCATCTGACTGGACACCAGAGGTCTTTTCACAGTCCTCAAATCCAGAGCAAATTCAAGAAAGTGTACAGTATATATAGAGCCATTATTGCATGGAACTCCTGTCCATCTCATATTGCTCAAATGAATTTTAAAAGCACATACTGTTTTGATGAGTTTGATGTGATTTTTGATTGCATTTGCATTGATATCAGAGTGGTTAGAGGGACTATAGAGCCCTGAGCACCAGGCCATTAGGACCTGATGGAGGAACAATAAAGCCATGAGAACCAAGCCATTGGGATCTGATAGAGGGACAATAAAGCCCCGAGTACCAGGTCATTAGTGGCCTGATGAGAGTTAGAGAGTTGGGTACACCTAAAATATGTCCAGAGTGCATAAAATGAGATTACTGTGGTTCATTGGTCACGTAGAATTTTACTGCAGTCATGACTCATGACTGCCAGTGTGGCAATAATAATGTCACAGCAACAGCCCTAGTCACAGGATTAACACACACACACACACACGTCAATAACTCCACCACCACCCAAGTCTCTCATAGCTGGTACTTCTCTCGCAGCTGGTATCTCAGCCCTCTACATTTCCACCACACACAAACAGTTTGCACAGACCCACCAATGCCGAGGACTTAACGGGTCCAGTCGAGCTCCCAGTTCGTCTGGTGTTGCTCCTGGTGAAGGGTATGTGGTCGTCAATCACATCTGCTTCTCATCTGCGTCTGACAATGCTGGCTTGCTGAGTCAGTGGCTAGATGGTTGGGGTGAAGACCACAGAAATTCGGGCTACTCATTCTAGGATCTGGCTACTCATTCTAGGATGCAAGAGGTGTCAGGGAGAGGCTCATGTTGGCTGTCCTCTTATAAAAGGAATGCCAACCTGCCAGGCAATACAAATAATATAAAATATGTTGTGTCTTTATATATACCCAATACCCACAGGTGTTCCCACTTCTGCAATCAAAAGAGTCCAGCTCAAAACAAGCAGAAAGGAGTGTGACAGGGCAGACTTTAAGCATACAACCAAATACACTTTTCACTCATATGACCACGCAATTCAGAGTAAGAGGTACTAAAACTCATACATTGAACAAGACTTAGTCTTGTCAACGAATGACAAGTTGAGGGCTTGAAAGGCAAGTTTGCCTACATCAATGATATTAAATGAATGCAACAGATTGAAAGTGGACCTCTGCTATGGAGATAGAATGTTGCATGAAGGTTGGCTAAACACACTGTCACTGTAGAAAGTCATGCACACAAGATTCTACAACCTGGGCTTGACTCGTAAAAAATACAGGCAGCAGCTGGCAGGACTTCCATCCCTCATACTGGCTGTGGCTGTGGCGCTGTGGCTCTGCCTGGTGTGTGTGTTCCAAGGATCATCAGCTGAAATTATAAAGGATGGCAGAAACAACATTTACAATACACTTCTAATTAGTTTTTCAACCAAATGCCCTATCATCACTTTTGGTATAAAGCAGTACGCTGGGGTTAGGAAACCCCTCTAAAAGGCAGACAGACTGCAAGAGAGACAGTAAGAGATTTTTTGAAAATACCTGAGAGTTTGAGCCACATCCGTGAGGTGATGTGTAGTCTAGAGGTGGCCAGGGCCACATTGTGAACACATTTCTGCCCAGTGTGGAATAACATTTGAAAAAAGAAAAACCTGCACAGTGTGGATGCACTGAAAGCACATACATTAACTTAAGTTAATATGAATAGCAATAAAATACAGTGGACCCAATGTAGACAGAAGAGTCACATCCAGCTCACATGTAAGTATTATGTGTAAATGCACTTATTGGGATCCGAGAGTTTTCTCATCGGTATATTCTAAATTAAGTAAGAAATGTAGACATAGCCTAAGCATACCTGTAGACAGCTGTTGGTCAGTTGATATACCGACATGAATGCAGACAGTCACTCACTGGCCTCCTTGTTGTAAAGTGTATTGAAAACGTTGTTTTCTGTTAGGCTGGTCCTGAGACTGCCATCTTTGCTACACTTTGTTCTGGATTGTGCGCACACACACACACACACACACACACACACACACACACACACACACACACACACACACACACACACACACACACACACACACACACACACACACACACACACACGTTTTGGTATATTTGAACTTTGTTCAGAGGACAGGAGGATAATTTGACCTTTAGATTTCAAAGTTTCTATGAACTTGCCCAGTGCAGTATTTTATCATGCCTTTGTGTGGAAAGACAAGTCAGAGTAGGCGTACTTGATTAGCCAAAATTGTGTAATTCTGTAAAGGCAGTTAGTAATGTATTTTCTATACATTCCTTAATTGCATTGACACAAGGTTTTTAAATAACAATAATGTGCCAGAGGCTGCATCACACACACATCTGTGCACACTCTATAAATAATCTATAAATAAGCTTAGCTATTGTTAACAGTAAACCCCCTTGGGAAGGACTAATTAGTTATTGACTTTCATGAACACATGTTTTTACTGTGTGTTTTTGGCTACTGTAACCCTAAACATAACATTGCTTAAAACAATGGTATTGCATATGTTAATTGACAATGCTTAAGTGAATAAGTACAGAGATTTGGTCATCTAAATCACCTGAAATCATGTGATTCTAACCATTGTAATATGTTATCTATTCCACTAGATGAGGCTGCTGTGTTACCATTTTATTCACTGCTATATAAGCTGCTATTTTGTAATCAAAATAACAATGTGTAATTTACTGTAACACGTTTCTTGCATAAACATGTTAATAGACTGATAACAGTACAAGTCAAACTAGGTCAAGTCAAACTCGACTCTATAACTACTAACTCATGATGTGATGAGACCATTGTGCAATAGTGTGGTTAAAGGTAAAAAGAAAAGTTGTGTAAGCAGATCTTTGTTGACAGGATTTACAAGTGAACTCTATGCTGGGGTCCAGACAGTTTGAGGTCTGGCTGGACTCACTTTGCATACTTACCAGATCATTCAAACTGCCTGACAATCACTGCACATATCAGGGATCCTCTTTCAGCCCCCATGGCCACTACTATCACAGACTCACAGAAGCCTTTCTCTCTGGACCCCTACCATGTCTCTGATGTGTTTGGCTTCATTCTCCCTGCACCCCTGGTAGGTACAGCCTCCTTATCTTATGGGATACCCATTGCATTTGTAATCATTGCCAGTCATTAGTGGGCATGTGTTGTTTCCCATTACAACTGTTGCTTATTAGTTGTTTGTTAAATCAAAGTAAGTGGAAAGTAAGTAGTATTGATATATTTGTAAATGTTGTAAGCAGGTTGTAACTTTCTCAGCCTCAGACAGTGACATTAGTTTCCCTGAGACGCTGCAAATCAAGCCGTGGTTAAGACTTAGTGTTTTTGAATTTGGAGTGCAGAGTACAGATGAGAGCATTCCAATCCAGGCAAGGTTGATACATGCTATACTTTGTTGAGGCAGAATTGAGATGAGCTGTTGCCACTTCTCAAGGGTTATGTTATTGTTCTGTGCTGGACTTTGATGTTATGCATTTCATACTCCTGTTAAGGCCATTGTGTTCTGGAACTGTTGTTTCTGTAAAATAACTGTTGTGTAACAATATGATTGTATTATCACCTCCCACTATATAAGGGACATGTAATCATTTACTCTTGGAGCGCCTTCCCTGACTGCGATCACAGACGGATCTACCTTGCCGCTGCTCGTATGCATTAAAAGATGCACTATTATACCACAAAATTAGTCTCTGCTTAATCTTTGGATCTAGTTTCCACAACAACTTGCAATTGGCGTCCTTTGTGTTTGTCCTGTTCGTTAACTTGATCCTTTATCCTTGGTAAAGCAAAGCATTGATGTAATGAGGAAACAGCAAGATTGCTTTTCTAACTACTGATATGTCCAGTGCATCATTTGGAATACATAAAATAAGTGGAATAGATTTTAGAACTGTAATTTCATAAGCTTGTTTGACACTTTCCACAGTTGCTTGTGGCCTACTCTGCATAACCTGTCCTGATACGAGACAGAGCATCCAACAATAGTATTAATTGAGGGACAATACATTGACACTTTCAATATGACTCAATACCCTAAAGACAGAGTTGCCGCCATACTACCAGCCCTGGATGGACATTGCCCAGCATGTTACAGAGCTCATCTACTCTCACACGCTGCGCTCCCACATTCTCAAGGTAAGTCTATGCTGTCAAACTCAGCTGATCAGTAAACGGTTCAAATAGGCGGGAATGGATTGGAATTGCAATTCTACCACCTGGTTGAATTCCACAAACTTGGTTTGGAACACATTATACAGTGGAAATGAAATAGGTTTATATATTCAACAGTTTTAGGTGACAGTTCCACATTTTTTTTAAACTTAAATTTTGAATAACAATGCGTGACTTCACCTGTGCAGAGATGACAAAATATAAATCCAATTTGATAAAAGATATTTAATTTAATCGATTAATTACATAACCTGAAGCATTTATATACAAAAAACATTTGCAATGTGTCAAGCAGAGTGTATTCATAATTACTCACAATTGTACGTGATATAGTGTCATCTCCATTCTTCCATTTACTCACTCAGATGCCCTTGCTGAACACCCGATTCCTGGAGAGCCACAGAGAGCTGCGTCTGGCCCATTTGGCCCTGAGTGTGATGACCATGGGCTACGTGTGGCAGGAGGGGGAGAATGACACAGTCAAGGTTTTTCAACAACCCTTCTTATTATGTGCAGTTGAAGTTGGAAGTTAACATACTTAGGTTGGAGTCATTAAAACTTGGTTTTCAACCACTCCACATATTTCTTGTTAACAAACTATAGTTTTTGCAAGTCGGTTAGGACATCTAATTTGTGCATGATACAAGTAATTTATACAACAAATGTTTACAGACAGATTATATCACTGTATCACAATTCCAGTGGGTCAGAAGTTTACATACACTAAGTTGACTGTGCCTTTAAACAGCTTGGAAAATTCCAGAAAATGATGTCATGGCTTTAGAAGCTTCCGATAGGTTAATTGACATCATTTGAGTATGTGAGTTCCTGTGGGTGTATTTAGAGGCCTACCTTCAAACTCAATGCCTCTTTGCTTGACATTGGAAAATCTAAAGAAATCAGCCAAGACCTCAGAAAAATATTCGTAGACCTCCACAAGTCTGGTTCATCCTTGGGAGCAATTTCCAAATGCCTGAAGGTACCACGTTCATCTGTACAAACAATAGTAAGCCAGTATAAACACCATGCGACCACGCAGTCGTCATACCGCTCAGGAAGGAGACACGTTCTGTCTCCTAGAAATGAACGTACTTTGGTGCGAAAAGTGCAAATCATTCCCAGAACAACGGCAAGGACCTTGTGAAGATGCTGGAGGAAATGGGTACAAAAGTATCTATATCCACAGTAAAACGAGTCCTATATTGACATAACCTGAAAGGCCGCTCAGCAAGGAAGAAGCCACTGCTCCAAAACCGCAATGAAATAGCCAGACTATGGTTTGCAACTGCACATGTGGACAAAGATCGTACTTTTTGGAGAAATGTCCTCTGGTCTGATGAAACAAATATGAAGTTATATAGCTAGTTAACTATTTATTTGCTTATTGTGTAGTGGAGAATAAAAATAACTGTGTACCTATGGATGTGTAGCTAGCTGCAGTATGTAGCCGATCTGTGTATGGACCCTAAAATGTTTGGTATGAATATTAGTTCAGAATCTATGTATCTCAGTTATCATAGTTGATGTATCGACTTTAAGTCTGAATGGCATTAATGAAGTCTATGGATTGAGTAGAATATAATAACTTTATTGTGCCAAGGATGCAAGTCCCACAGTTGAAGTTGGAAGTTTGGCTGATTTCTTTTGATTTTCCCATGATGTCAAGCAAAGAGGCACTGAGTTTGAAGGTAGGCCTTGAAATACATCCACAGGTACACCTCCAATTGACCAAAACTATAGTTTGTTAACAAGAAATTTGTGTAGTGGTTGAAAAACTTGTTTTAATGACTCCAACCTAAGTGTATGTAAACTTCTGACTTCAACTGTATATAAACTCAGCCACAAAAGAAACCTCACTTTTTCAGGACCCTGTCTTTCAAAGATAATTTGTAAAAATCCAAATGACTTCACAGATCTTCATTGTAAGGGGTTTAAACACTGTTTCCCATGCTTGTTCAATGAATAATAAACAATTAATGAACATGCACCTGTGGAACGGTCGTTAAGACACCAACAACTTACAGACGGTAGGCAATTAAGGTCACAGTTATGAAAACTTAGGACACTAAAGAGGCCTTTCTACTGACTCTGAAAAACACCAAAAGAAAGATGCCCAGGGTCCCTGCTCATCTGCGTGAACGTGCCTTAGGCATGCTGCAAGGAGGCATGAGTACTGCAGATGTGGCCAGGGCAATAAATTGCAATGTCTGTACTGTGAGATGCTTAAAACAGCGCTACAGAGAGACAGGACAGACAGCTGATCGTCCTCATAGTGGCAGACCACGTGTAACAACACCTGCACAGGATCGGTACATCCGAACATCACACCTGCGGGACAGGTACAGGATGGCAACAGCAACTGCCCGAGTTACACCAGGAAAGCACAATCCCTCCATCAGTGCTCAAACTGTCTGCATAAGGCTGAGAGAGGCTGGACTGAGGGCTTGGAGGCCTGTTGTAAGGCAGGTCCTCACCAGATATCACTGGTAACAACTTTGCCTATGGTCACAAACCCACCGTCACTGGACCAGACAGGACTAGCAAAAAATGCTCTTCACTGATGTGTTGCGGTTTTGTTTCACCATGGGTGATGGTCTTATTTACGTTTCTCATTGAAGGAATGAGCGTTACACCGAGGCCTGTACTCTGGAGCGGGATCAATTTGGAGGTGGAGGGTCCTTTATGGTCTTGGACGGTGTGTCACAGCATCATCGGACTGAGCTTGTTGTCATTGCAGGCAATCTCAATGCTGTGTGTTACAGGGAAGACATCCTCCTCCCTCATGTGGTACCCTTCCTGCAGGCTCATCCTGACATGACCCTCCAGCATGACAATGCCACCAGCCATACTGCTCATTCTGTGCGTGATTTCCTGCAAGACAAGAATGTCAGTGTTCTGCCATGGCCAGCGAAGAGCCCAGATCTTAATCCCATTGAGCATGTCTGGGATCTGTTGGATTGGAGGGTGAGGACTAGGGCCATTCCCCCCAGAAATGTCAGAGAACTTGGTGGAAGAGTGGGGTAACATCTCACAGCAAGAACTGGCAAAACTGGTGCAGTCCATGAGGAGGAGATGCACTGCAGTACCTAATGCAGCTGGTGGCCACACCAGATACCGCTTGTTACTTTTGACCCCCCTTTGTTCAGGGACACATGATTCCATTTCTGTTAGTCACATGTCTGTGGAACTTGTTCAGTTTATGTCTCAGTTGTTGAATCTTGTCATGTTCATACAAATATTTACACATTAAGTTTGCTGAAAATAAACGCAGTTGACAGTGAGAGGATGTTTCTTTTTTTGCAGGGTTTCACATGTACTCTAGTTGTTACCATTATGGGATCCCCACATTGTAGCCTGTACATTGAATATATCCACTGATTATGTACTCTTCTTTGGCAAATAAAGGTGCGGTTCAGGTATGAATCTATGTGAGACATTCTTTTTCAGTCATATCCAATACCAGGTGTATCAAACTTCCTTCTTTGAATGATGCTGTATCTGCATGTATGTATTACAATTATACACTTCAACAGTGTTTACCACTCCCGCTCCTAGGACATCAATGATTACACATTGTAACTATGCAATAGACTAGAACCATGATTTAAGTCAAGGCTGAGTTGTGATTCATATATACAGAAAAAAACAGTAAACTACACTTCCTATACATATCTAACTCCCTTCATTTGCATTAATCTGAGGACACAGGATAGGTGTAGTTTTCAATGAGATACTTAATTTCAACCAGCGGAGAATGTGAAACTCTTTATTGAAAGTTCATTATCCAGGAGTTATAAATACATAATACATGCATTATAAATATTATAATTGTAATATTATATCATAAATACAAGTTCAATCTGTACTTCAATATACATATGGTGTGCATTATAAAAAAATAGGAAGAAAGAGGAGGTGGGGAGAGAGATGTAGAAGACAGAGGTAAAACAGAGGAACAGGGAAGACAGCATAAGATTAATGAATTACAGTGCTACCCTAATATTCTCTCAGTCCATCACAATTACATAGTGTCTCTAGCGGTGTCTCCTAACCAGCCTTGCGCTCCCAGTCGGCCTGAAGGTTATCTTAAGAGCGGGTGAGGTGGCGATGACGGGACTGGCTTCCTCTCTCACATCAAAACATAGATGCAGATGAGAGACAGATGGATAGAGAGAGAGCATTCTTAAGCTTTGTTTTTTTAATTCTAACACTGTCAGTCATCATAATCATTAGGAGGTGAAATGCAAAACTGACCTTGGATCATTAACTCTGGGACTACTACATCTCTATCTGTATTTCAATGTAAAGCATCTCTTTAATAATACTTCTTGTTGACTCGACCAAGTGACCTCTCACCTATGATCATGCTGTGCCCACTGTGTCAGCAGGGTTCAGATGCGTGAGGGGTTCACCAACACAGCTGATATAACCTAAAGGATTTAGGGAGAAGGGGGAGAGGGATGAAGTGAAGGAGAGAGACTGTTATTGAGAAAATAAGGTAGTTAAAGAGACTGTGTTCAACAGGAATCTGTGTGTGTAGTCTCACCTGGTGTTGACACTAAGTGGCTACAGAGTACTTTATGCTGAAAAACAGACACATGAGGACAAACAATAGAAGATAATGTCATTATTAGACTTTTACATTACCAGATCACAACTGAATACATAAATACCACTCGAAGCTTGATGATGACTTGATCATTTGAATCAGTTGTGTAGTGCTAAGGCAACAGCTGGTGAGGTGTCAGGTTCGCCTCTGTACTTAAAGGGGGATTATTCCAACTCTCTGTGAAATGCTGCAGACCTGCCTGCAGAGGAGGTAGGAACACATATCCAACACAGTGGATAGAATTTTACAGGTCAAGGTAAATCAAATCAAATCAAATCAAATTTATTTATATAGCCCTTCGTACATCAGCTGATATCTCAAAGTGCTGTACAGAAACCCAGCCTAAAACCCCAAACAGCAAGCAATGCAGGTGGAGAAGCACGTAGCCTTCTTCCTTCAAATTGTGCAGCAAGTTGTAGTACTGACATGTCACAGCACTCAAAACATCTCTCTATAAGCGTTCCACTCTAACAGAGAGAAAGAAAAGGTTTTGTGGGGGGAAGGAACCTAATCTCTGTGTTCCTGTGTTCTTCCTCTATGAATAGGGAACACTGAGGTGGGTCCGAGATTATAGAAATACAAGTTGTGTGTGTGCCTCTGTGAGTGGTTACTGACTGTATGTGATGCAGACACCTATCTGAGTGTACCTGAAACACTTAAACATAGAGGGCTATGTGTCTCACCACTTGGTTATTGCAAGGCTAACCCCCAGGGAAATCATGACTTGGCAGCAACAGGGGCTTTGATAGTCAAGTGAAAATGGCTGAGTGTTTATGTTGTGAAAATCTGAAATTTTGCAGCTGACATCCTAGATTTTTGAAAGTTAATGCATATGAGACAGGTTCCACGTACAGACAGATAGCGATGAAGAAAGAAAAAGAACACAGAACAGTTTAATTACCTCTGGTTATGGACACTTTTGCCAGCAATAAATCTTCCACGGCCTGTTCCTTGGACAGTGAACATACATCTGGCAATATCTACATTTTCGACCCGTTGATCAGCTCGCACTCTGAAAGTAAAGAAAATAGCTTATTTTTTGTAGATATGAAATGACCGTTCAATCTAAAGCAGCAGATGTCATTTTCAGGATAAGTCAATACAGCACAGAAAGCTTAACACCAGACTGGTATTCTGGTTGTTCATTAGGTGATGGGAAGTATGCAATATGCATACAAAATAATATACTTACCTTCTCTGAAAATCCATCTATACCGCCAAAGATAACAATGTTGTATCTTGAAAACATGCATTGGAATTAAAAGGGAAATGTTTAAACTATTAACCTGCTTCATTATTTATGTATTACCAGTTGATGAAGAACAACTCCAATTTCATGTATCATTGAACATTTGTCTACGAATAAGTAAGAATAAAAAGTTTAAATAACTTCTTAGATTTCATGGAGACATTATGCATCTTAGTTCCTTATCAATTTATGATTTGTATCAATGTGGACGAGAGACAAGGGAGCAGGAACAGATAATTTGTCACGGATCCCTCTGGAACTTTCATTACACACACCTGTCCCTTATTACCACCTATTAGTACTTGTACAAGTGTACCCTTTGGTTTCCATTGGGCTGTTGATTATTGTTCCAATGGCCGTTGGTGGTGTGAGTACCTGTGCTGTGTTTTGGCTTTCGTGCCACGTATATTGCGCAGATGATTACCGGTCTCGTCCCTTGTGGTATCATTGTGCGCTTGTGTTATTTATTCAAGGTACTCCTCGCTCTTTGTTTGGGTATCAACCCTGTGTTTTTTTGACGTGATTGTTTTGTCTTCGTCCCCGTGCTTATGAGTTGCCATGAAAGAAAGTTAGATGAATTCAACTGAAAATGGCGAGAACAGGCATTCGTAGCTAAATGCTTTTGGTTTGCTTGAGAATAATAATTGCATGATTTATCATTCTACGGTATGTACACTACCGTAGATCTTTGTTTCTGGGCATTTGGTTTGTGGCCATTTTGAGCCTGTAATCAAATCCACAAATGGACTTCCTGACGAGGAGGTCTGCGACCTGTAAATGTGCTGCCAGGACAACAATCTCTGCCTCAAAGTCAGCAAGACATAGCAGATGATCATGGACAAAAGGAAATGGAGGGCCGAGCGCCATTCGACGGGGCTGTAGTACAGCAGGTCGAGAGCGTCAAGTTCCTTGGTGTCCACAACACTAAGGAACTATCATGGTCCAAACACCAACGCAGTTGTGAGGAGGACACTACAATGTCTCTTCCACCTCAGGAGGCTGAAAAGATTTGGCATGGGCCCTCAGATCCTCAAAAAGTTCTACAGCTGCAGCATTGAGAGAATCTTGACTGGCTGCTTCCCTGCTTGGTTTGGCAACTGCTTGGCATCTGACTATAAAGTGCTACAGAGGGTAATGCGTACCTCCCAGTACATCACTGGGACCGAGCTCCCTGCCATGCATTTACATACTTATGCAAATTGCATATCTGTATTAATTTTTCAATACATCTGCAAAAATGTTTTTATTCAAGCTGTAACACAACACAATGTAGAATAAGTCAAGGGGTATGAATACTTTCTGAAGGCACTGTACATAAAATCAAATTTTATTTGTCACATGCGCTGAATACAACAGGTGTAGAACTTACAGTGAAATGCTTACTTACAAGCTCTTAACCAACAATGCTGTTTTAAGAAAAATGCCTAAAAAATAAGAAATAAAAGTAACAAATAAGTAAAGAGCAGCAGTAAAATAACAATAGTGAGGCTATATACAGGGGGTATCGGTACAAGGTCAATGTGCGGGACACCGTTAGTCGAGGTAATTGAGGAATATGTACATGTAGGTAGAGTTATTAACATGACTATGCATAGATAATAACAGGGAGTAGCAGCAGCATAAGGGGGGAGGGGCATTGCAAATAGTATGGGTAGCCATGTGATTAGATGTTCAGGAGTCTTATGGCTTGGGGGTAGATGCTGTTTAGAAGCCTCTTGGACTTAGACTTGGCGTTCCGGTGCCATGCGGTAGCAGAGAGAACAGTCTATGACTAGGGTGGCTGGAGTCTGTGACAATTTTGAGGGCCTTCCTCTGACACTGCCTGGTATAGAGGTCCTGGTTGGCAGGAAGATTGACCCCAGTGATGTACTGGGCCGTACGCACTACCCTCTGTAGTGCCTTGCGGTTGGAGGCAGAGAAGTTGCTATACCAGGCAGTGATGCAACCCGTCAGGGTGCTCTCGACGGTGCAGCTATAGAACCTTTTGAGGATCTGAGGACCCATACCAAATCTTTTCAGTCTGCTGAGGGGGAATAGCTTTTGTTTTGCCCTCTTCACGACTGTCTTGGTGTGCTTGGACCATGTTAGTTTGTTGGTGATGTGGACACTCAACCTGCTCCACTACAGCCCCGTTGATGATAATGGGGGTGTGCTCGGTACTTATTTTCCTGTAGTCCACAATCATCTCCTTTGTCTTGATCACGTTGAGGGAGAGGTTGTTGTCCTGGCACCACACAGCCAGGGCTCTGACCTCCTCGCTAAAGGCTGTCTCGTCATTGTCGGTGATCAGGCCTGTTGTGTCATCGGCAAACTTAATGATGGTGTTGGAGTCGTGCTTGTTCATGAGTGAACAGGGAGTACAGGAGGCGACTGGGCACGTACCCCTGAGGGGCCCTGTGTTGAAGATCAGCATGGCGGATGTGTTTTCACCTACCCTTGTCATGTGCATATTACCTCAACTACCTTCTACCCTTGCACATTGACTCTGTACCGGTACTCCGCGTATATATTCTCATAATTGAATTTGTATTATAACTCATTGTTGGGAAAGGGCTCGTTAGTAAATATTGCATAATCTACACCTGTTGTATTTGGCGCATATGACAAATACAATTGTATTTGAATAAATCCTGCACAAAATGTGCTTGTTTTCCATTTTCTTCTTGATCAGGAATCCTATTTGATTTAACGTGTTTTACATCTGCTCCTGCCACGCCCTCCAATGCTCATCCGGTGTCTCCTTGACCTGCCGCCACTCCCCCAGTGCTCTCTCCCTCTCTCTGTGTGTGTGTGATTGTGTGGGCAGAGACAGGTGTGCTGGAGTCAGAGCAGATCCCCCACCAGCTGCAACCTGTTCCATAACCAAGACCTCTACAAATACTCAGTCCTGCCACTTCAAAACTACCAGAACGTAATCTCTTCCCAGTCAGTCCATGTCTCTAGCTGTTTGTTCCTGTTGTGCCTGTTTTCCCTTGCCTGACGCTGTTTTCCTCTCCGCTACAGTTCTGCCCGCTCTGACTCTGGTCCCTGTCTCCAGTCCGACTTCTCATCTGTCCTGCTACTCGGTCCTCAATTCCCCACTCAACGCTCCTTTGGATTCCCCTCCGGATCTGCTTACCCTGTTCCCACACCTCACACCTCAGCCTTCGCACCTGGTTTCCAGCAACCCGCCCAAGCTTCCCCTGGCCTGCATTCAATCTTCCCCCCCTTGTTTCAATAAATACCTTGGTTAACTCATCCCAGTCTCCCCATCTGAGTCTGCTCTTGGGTTCACCTGTTCCGCTCCGCGTTACAATGTGTATGAAAGTGTTTGGTGAAATATGCATAAGAGGAGAGTCATTACCCATAATTCTGCACCTTTTGATAGTTACATTTGAAGTCAGAAGTTTTCATACACCTTAGCCAAATACATTTAAACTCAGTTTTTCACAATTCCTGACATGTAATCCTAGTAAAAATTCCATGTCTTAAGGTCAGTTAGGATGACCACTTTATTTTAAGAATGTGAAATGTCAGAATAATAGTAGAGAGAATTATTTCTTTCAGCTTTTATTTCTTTCATCACATTCCCAGTGGGTCAGAAGTTTACATGCACTCAATTAGTATTTGGTAACATTGCCTATAAATTGTTTAACTTGGATCAAACATTTCGGGTAGCCTTCCACAAGCTTCCCACAATAAATTGCGTGAATTTTGGCCCATTCCACCTGACAGAGCTGGTGCAACTGAGTCAGGTTTGTAGGCCTCCTTGCTCGCACACGCTTTTTCAGTTCTGCCCACAAATGTTCTATGGGATTGAGGTCAGGGCTTTGTGATGGCCTCTCCAATACCTTGACTTTGTTGTCCTTAAGTCATTTTGTCACAACTTTGGAAGTATGCTTGGGGTCATTGTTCATTTGGAAGACCCATTTGCAACCAAGCTTCAACTTCCTGACTGATGTCTTGAGATGTTGCTTCAATATATCCACATCATTTTCCTTCCTCATCGTGCCATCTATTTTGTGAAGTGCACCAGTCTCTCCTGCAGCAAAGCACCCCCACAACATGATGCTGCCACCCCCCGTGCTTCAAGGTTGGGATGGTGTTCTTGTCACTTCCTGGCCATAGAGAGATTTTTATTTTCTATTTTGGTCAGGCCAGGGTGTGACTAGGGTGGGCATTCTAGTTTCTTAATTTCTATGTTTTCTATTTCTTTGTTTTTGGCCGAGGGTAGTTCCCAATCAGAGGCAGCTGTCTATCGTTGTCTCTGATTGGGAATCATACTTAGGCAGTCCTTTTTCCCTCTTTCATTTGTGGGTTCTTATTTTTGCACTGGTTGTTATTTTTCCCTGCAGAACATCCCGTTCGTATTTTGTTATCGGTGTTCAGTTAATAAATAAATAGAATGAACACGTACCACGCTGCGCTTTGGTCCACTTCTTCCCATGACTATCGTGACAGAAGAACCCACCACAAAAGGACCAAGCAGCGTGGCCAGGAGGAGAAGGGATCCTGGGCATGGGGTAAAGGGAGTTTAGGACATCGTGGACATGGGAGGAGATCATGGCAGGCGACAAAAGCCTGCCATGGAAACGGTCAGAGGCGGATAGTGAGGAGGGGAGAGATCAGGAGTTACGGCAGAGACAGAAGCACGAGAGGCAACCCCATTTTTGGGTGGGGCACATGGGTTGGCGAGTGGGGCAAGCGGAGTTGGTCACGGTTCCAGTGCCATGTTTTCCAGTTTTATGCACCGTGCCTTCAGTGCAAAGTCACAGCCCGGTGCATGCAGTACATGCCCTCCATACCTGCCGCGTAAAGAGGGGTATCCAGCCAGGAGGGGTGGTGCCGGCTCAGCGCTCCTGGTCTCCAGTGCGCCTCCTCGGATCGGGATATCCAGCGCCAGCTCTGCGCAAGGTGTCCCCAGTGCGCCTTCACAGCCCAGTGCGTCCTGTGTCAGCGCCTCGAGCGTGTCGGGCTAAAGTGGTGATTCAGCCAGGAGGGGTTGTGCTACCTCTAAGCTCCAGACCTCCAGTGTGCTTTCACAGCCCAGTGCGTCCTGTGCTGGTGCCACGCACTTGCTGGATTGAAGTGGGTATCCAGCCAGGGCGGGTTGTGCCTGCTCCACGAACCAGGCCTCCAGTGTGTCTCTCCAGCCTGGTGAGTCCTGTGCCTGCTCGACGCACCAGGCCTGCAGTGTGTCTCCCCAGCCTGGTGAGTCCGGAGTCTCCAGCGACGGTCCCAGGTCTGGAGCATCCAGCAATGGTCCCCGGTCCGGCGCGATGATCGGTGGTCTGGTTCCTCCGGCGATGATCTGCGGCCCGGTTCCTCCAAGTGAAGTTCCATGCACCAGGGCCGCCACCAAAGCGGAGGGATCTGCGGGCGGAGGGTGGTCTACGTCCCGCACCAGAGCCGCCGCGGTAGGGGAGGCCCACCCGGACCCTCCCCTTTAGAGTCAGGTTTTGCGGCCAGAGTCCACACCTTTGGGGGGGGGAGGGGCCAAACAGTTATATTTTTGTTTCATCAGACCAGAGAACATTTGTCCAAAAAGTACCTTCTTTGTCCACATGTGCAGTTGCAAACCGTAGTCTGGCTATTTTTCATGGTGGTTTTGGAGCAGTGGCTTCTTCCTCGTTGAGCGGCCTTTCAGGTTATGTCAATATAGGACTCGTTTTACTGTGGATATCTATACCTTTACCTGTTTCCTCCAGCATCTTCACAAGGTCCTTTGCTGTTGTTCTGGGATTGATTTGCACTTTTTGAACCAAAGTACAGAACGCGTCTCCTTCCTGAGTGGTATGACGTCTGCGTAGTCCCATGGTGTTTATACTTGCTATATATTGTTTGTACAGATGAACGTGGTACCTTCAGGCATTTGGAAATTGCTCCCAAGGATGAACCAGACTTGTGGAGGTCTACAATTTTTTTGCTGAGGTCTTGGCTGATTTCTTTAGATTTTTCCATGATGTCAAGCAAAGAGGCACTGAGTTTGAGGGTAGGCCTTGAAATAGATCCACAGGTACACCTCCAATTGACTCAAATGATGTCAATTAGCCTATCAGAAGCTACTACAGCCATGACATAATTTTCTGGAATTTTCCAAGCTGTTTAAAGGCACAGTCAATTTAGTGTATGTAAACTTCTGACCCACTGGAATTGTGATACAGTGAAATAATCTGTCTGTAAACAATTCTTGGAAAAATGACTGCATTGATTTAATGACTGCAAAGACAATTTATTGATCTACTGGGATTTTTTAAAGACTAACTTTCTGTTTTGTCTGCATGGATTCAAGAGAAGTATAATTTCGCAATTTTGACCGTATATAGTTTGGAGGAATGTATTTATGTTTTTAGAATGCAACTACATTTTGAAAATGCATTTACTGTTTTATAAAAGGCCACAGTTCTGTGACTTGTCAACTCGATTTTGAAAATCGAAAACATTGTTCCAAAGAATGCTTGAACGAGATTGATAAAAACTGTAATATCATCCTACTGTAAATCAAAGGTGAAATTATCCAGCAACTTTGGCACCTTCAGGTTTGAGACATGGAACACCAACAAATAGTTACTGGATGCAAACACATCCAGGACTTGACTATCTGTAAACATAACCCCAGGCATCATGCAATGCACTGAGAGTTTCATCATGAAAATAATTGCATGTCCCTCTGATATGAACTCTTATCTCCCATAAGATACTCCCCCGCAACCTGGCCGTTCCATACTGGAAGGTGTCTCAGCGTCTAGGCCTTCCTCCCATCCTTACCCATGCAGACGCAGTACTGGCTAACTGGAAGAAGAGGGATCCACATGGGTATGTTTGGAATAATCAAGATTCTCCGGGGCAGCAGGTAGCCTAGCGGTTAGAGAGTTGGGCAAGTAACCGAAAAGTTGCTGGTTTGAATCCCCAAGCTGAGAAGGTGAAACATCTGTCGATGTGCCCTTGAGCAAGGCACTTAACCCTAACTGCTACAGGTTCACTGTTGAATATCAGACCCTAGCCATGACCCCACTCTCTGTGTGTTTCTCAGGGAGAGTGGGATATGCAAAAACACATTACCTGTGTGAAATAGGACAAAGATTAGCACCCCCCAAATTATTATCTGCCTCTACTGTTCTATTTTTGTCTCAGTGATATTTAAAGGAAATGTGTTTCTTTTTCATGTCGCATCATCTCCCGCACCAGACCATTTGACATAGAGTAAGTACTGCCTTGAATAATTGATTCCAACCAGCTGTATTTGTAGATTCCACACATTCCAATAGTCTTTGCTCGTTGGCTCTCGCTGACATTTGAAATCCTACTATTGCAATCTAACAATCTTCTGAAATGTTTGCAGGAACTTTAACTTATTCTATCAGCTGTCATTGTGGCCATGGTGATAGTTGTTGTTTTCATCGCTCTCCCAGGAACTTGGAGCTGCTTGTCACTCTGCCTGGTGGGGACAGTGTGAGGGGGTTCTTCATGGTCACTCTACTAGTGGAGCTGGCTGCAGTGCCAGCCATCAAGGTGAAGGTCTCTTCTGAAACCCACAGAGCTGTAAAATGAGATGCCCAATTCTGAGTGACATTGTTAATGTGGGTGTGTTTCAGAGTATTCCCCTGGTTATTAATGGGGTCCAGTGTGGTGATGCTGAGACTGTTACAAGTGCACTAGAGGAAATCAGCCAGGCGATGGAGGGCATGACAGATGCACTCAAACTGATGCATGGTACTACAACTGAAACAGATGTTTTACTGTGTTGATATTCAGTCCAGTTCACCTGCATTCTCAGCGTATCTTATGTTGTTCCAGCATATGTCAAGCCAGATGTCTTCTATGGTATTATAAGGATCTATCTGTCTGGGTAAGTACTGAACACCCCTAGTAGGCCTAAACAATACAAAATGAGTCTGACAGAAGTTAATTGTCTAAGTTGTCTGACGGAAGTTAATGACACATAAAATATGACTGTATTCAAAATGTATGGCTGTATGTGTGTGGATCAGGTGGAAAGATAACTCATCCATGCCAGCTGGTTTGGTGTATGAAGGCATCCAGGCAGAGCCTATGGAGTATTCTGGTGGGAGTGCTGCCCAGAGCAGTCTGCTGCACTGCTTTGATGAGCTGCTAGGAGTCAAACATGAGGACAATTGTGGTAAGAAAGCCAAATTAGACAGGTCCAGAGGAGTCAATACTACCACACAATATTTAATAAATGTTTTGCAGAGATACAAATGGCTGTGTTAACAAGTACAATCTTAACAGATGTTTTCTTTGGCAATAAGGAAGTGTTCACTTAAAAACATAAAGAGTTATTGAGTTGTGTTATACATACTGTATGTGGCTGAAGGCCTACAACATTTTGGCATGGCATTATATTTTACGTAGGCATGTTTTTTAACACAAAGATCTCCTGAAGATGTTATTTCCACTGAGGGTGAATATGCTTTCTACTTGTACAGGAGCCTTTCTGACCCGTATGAGAAACTACATGCCCTCTTCCCACAAGCATCTGATCCAGGACATATCTCTGCAGCCCTCCCTGCGAGGCTTTGTCCAGCAGGAGGCCAGTGAGCTTCTGACCGCAGCTTTTCAGCTATGTGTGACCAAGCTAATGGCCCTCCGCAGCTACCACATCAACGTGGTCAGCTGCTTTATCACCGTTCCCGCTGCCCGTGCCCGCCAGCTGCGAAGACAGGGCAACAGTTCCCAGGAGGAGACTGTCAGCAGGGCACCCACGGCTCTGGAGGAGACGGGTACAGGCGGCTCGGGCATCATGAGCTTCCTGAAGACTGTGAGGGACCGCACACGGGACGTCTCCCTGCCGCTGGACAACAGGGCCATGCAGAAGAGCACAAATGGAGCACAACCTCAAAACACACAACACACAACTCATCAAACACATCTGCAAACTAACAGATTTTAGAGACACTTTTATACCTACAGTGTGTTTAATAAATTTATGAAATGACTTGTAATTATGAGAGGTTTGTGCATGACAGGGTTTGATGTCTGACTAAATGAGTCCCGGTGTTAGTGACATGCTCTGTATAAATGATGCCACTCTTTCAGTTCAAACCTTAATTTAAACCATCAGTGTTCGTTTCCGTTAAATGCAACCACTAATCTCTTTATTCAATCCAAAATAGAATGTAAAATATATATTGGATGACTAGTCCAGACTGACTGTGGTCATAGTCAGAAAACTCGCACTGATCCCCAGGGCAGGCTGAGGAAAGTTTTGAAAGTTAGCTTATCCTGACCTGACAGTTAATACATAAAACCAGGGTGATACTTTTAACCGTAATCTGAGTACTGATTTCATATGTCATCACGGACAGTATAGTCAGTTTTTTTTTGTATTTTATGCAACCTATCCTACATGTCCTGTTTTGGAGTTTTTGCTAAAGAAGTAATTGAAGGTCCCTGCAGTTCATCATCATGATGACTAATATAAACACATTGCAATACAACCTCCACTGTCAGCAAAGAGCAGGTGTCCCACAAAAAGCTGCAGAGCCCAAAGACACCAGAGTAGGGCACTGACTCAAACAGCATGGTTCACAGACAGAGAGAGATAGAGAGAGCTGTGACGTTGGTAAGTTTGGACTCGGCTGCATTAAAAAGACCAGACAAAGAATCAGTGATTAAGGATGAACTTAATACTTTACTGAGAAACATTAGCTGCAGGATAACAGTACACAACAAACACTAAGTCGCAAACTCACTCAGGAAACGACCGCACACGGTAAACAATTCAAGCTTATTTATTTTACTCCTTTTTCTCCCCAAATAGTAGTTACAGTCTTATCCCATTGCTGCAACTTCCGTACGGACTCGGGAGAGGCGAAGGTCGAGAGCCATGTGTCTTATCAAACACAACCCAGCCAAGCCGCACTGCTTCTTGACACAATGCCTGCTTAAACCAGAAGCCAGCCACACGAATGTGTCGGAGGAGACATCGTACACCTGGCAACCATGTCAGCGTGCATGTGCCCGGCCCGCAACAGGAATCGCTAGAGTGCGATGGGACAAGGGTATCCCTAACCCGGACGAGGCTGGGCCAATTGTGTGCGGCCCCATGGGCCTCCTGGTCGCAGCTGTCAGCGACAGAGCCTACACTCTAATCAGGATCTCTAGTGGAACAGCTAGCACTGTGATGCAGTGCCTTAGACCACTGCACCAGTCGGGAGGCCCGAAACACACCTCTTTTAACAGGGAAATCATAATGAGTAAATTGGACACACCAGAGTGTCGTTTCTAGGACAGTGTCGTGTCTGTGACTATCACTAAACGTGAAGACTGTTATTTTATCAAATCAATTCTCTGTGTAATTCAAATCAAATCAAATTTTATTTGTCACATACACATGGTTAGCAGATGTTAATGCGAGTGTAGCAAAATACTTCTAGTTCTGACTATGCAGTAATATCTAGCAAGTAATCTAACAAATTCACAACAACTACCTTATACACACAAATGTAAAGGGATGAATAGAATATGTACATATCAATGGATGAGCGACACCGTTTGGCATAGGCAAGATGCAGTAGACGGTATAGAATACAGTATTTACATATGAGATGAGTAATCTAGGATATGTAAACATTATTAAAACCTGTTTGGAATAGGGGGCAGCATTTTCACGTTCGGATGAAAAGCGTGCCCAGAGTAAACGTCCTGCTACTCAGGCCCAGAAGCTAATATATGCATATTATCAGTAGTATTCGATAGAAAACACTCTGAAGTTTCTAAAACTGTTTGAATGATGTCTGTGAGTATAACATATCGCAGGCAAAAACCTGAAAAAAATACAACCAGGAAGTGGGAAATCTGAGATTTGTAGTTTTTCAACTCATTGTCTATCGAATATACAGTGTCTATGGGGTCATATTGCACTTCCTAAGGCTTCCACTAGATGTCAACAGTCTTTAGAATGTGGTTTGAGGCTTCTGCTGTAAAGTGGGGGCGAATGAGAGCTGATTCAACCAGAGGTCTGCCAGAGTGGCATGAGCTGATCATGCGTGCACACGTGAGAGCGACCTGCATTCCATTGCAATTCTAAAGACAAAGGAATTCTCCGGTTGGACCATTATTGAAGATTTATGTTAAAAACATCCTAAAGATTGATTCTATACATCGTTTGACATGTTTCTATGAACTGTAATATAGCTTTTTGAACTTTTCGTCTGAACTTTCGCCTGGACTTTCCCCCGCGCCTCGTGAATTTGAATTTGTTTACCAAACGCGCTAAAAAAAGGAGGTATTTGGACATAAAGTATGGACTTTATCGAACAAAACAAATTGGGATTTCTGGGAGTGCATTCTGAAGAAGATCATCAAAGGTAAGTGAATATTTATAACGCTATTTCTGACTTTTACTGACTCCACAACATGGCGGGTATCTGCATGGCTTGTTTTTGTGTCTGAGTGCCGTACACAGATTATTGCACGGTTTGCTTTTTCCGTAAAGCTTTTTTGAAATCTGATACAGCGGTTGCATCAAGGAGAAGTATATCTATAATTCTGTGCATAATACTTGTATCTTCAATCAAAGTTTATTATGTGTATATCTGTAAATTGATGTGGCTCTCTGAAAATTCGCCGGATGTTTTCGAGGCACAACATTACTGACCATAAATCGCCAATGTAAACAGATTTCTGGATATAAATATGAACTTTATCAAACAAAACATACAGTGGGGCAAAAAAGTATTTAGTCAGCCACCAATTGTGCAAGTTCGCCCACTTAAAATGATGAGAGAGGCCTGTAATTTTCATCATAGATACACTTCAACTATGACAGACAAAATGAGAAAAAAAGATTTTTAATGAATTTATTTGCAAATTATGGTGGAAAATAAGTATTTGGTCAATAACAAAAGTTTATCTCAATACTTTGTTATATACCCTTTGTTGGCAATGACAGAGGTCAAATGTTTTCTGTAAGTCTTCACAAGGTTTTCATTTAAAAAGATGAAAAAGAGAATGGTTTATCCAACATCTAGATGTAAATCTGATAATTGAAATGTGTACACAAACAGAGATACAGTAATGTGGGTCTCCTGTCTTTCATGAGGTCACCAAATGAAACAACTTCATCATGACTGTCCCTTAAGTGTCCACGGACCACTCCCACATTCTCAAAAACTTTTGATGTCCAAGGGTCTCTCTGTGTTCCACAGTTTACATTCCAATCTCGAACACTACAGATCATAGAGGCAGCGTATTTTATGACCGCCATAAAACAGCCGTCTTCCCGCTCTCCCCCTCCACGAGAGAGAGCACGCTGTAGAGTGAACCCACTGTAACCTGATCCTTCAGATCGTCACAGGATAGTTATGACAACAGTCTCTGTCGCCCTCTGGTGACAGGTGGAACCATGAGAGAGAGAGAGAGAGAGAGAGAGAGAGAGAGAGAGAGAGAGAGAGAGAGAGAGAGAGAGAGAGAGAGAGAGAGAGAGAGAGAGAGAGAGAGAGAGAGAGAGAGAGAGAGAGAGAGAGAGAGAGAGAGAGAGAGAGAGAGAGAACTGGCTATTTACATTTTACATTATCTGCCACTTGGTCCCGGTGAGGCATGTGTGCTCCTAAGACATTCACTGTTTTTTGTTTTCATCTTATTTTAGAGAGGTATTAGAATAATGGAATGAAAAAAAGATAACATAAAATTCTATTAGAGACATGCCTAGCAAAGTTAAATTTAGCAAGGAATGGAGACAAGTGTTCAGGAACAGGCTTATTCTTAAAATGTCTGTAGTCATCATGTATACAATGTAGGTCCAAGTAGGGCACTGACCTTTTTAGCACAGTAGATATAAACTGCCATTTTCAGTCCTCTTTATAAAGGTGTTCTATCTCAATCAGAGTTATTTCAGAGCACAATGCACAATGCAGTGGATTGAAGCTCCATCAGTTATCAGAGATTTCTTCACTCCTACAGACCATCGTTCATTCTGCCCACATACACCCTCTACATGCCCTAGCTATCACTTCCTGGAGTGATAGAGCATGGAAAACACAGAGAAATAAAGAGCTTGATTGTGCCATGAATGGCCTGTGTGCTGTATCATCTTCACCTTTCCTGGCTCGCCTCCATTGGTGTTTCATTACAATAACAGACTTGCACCATCAGATAAGACTGGTGATGTGTGGCAATCTGCCATGGAAATCCAATTCCACAAACCTGACTGATCTATCTTACTGACTCTCTTCTCCCATATACTGAATAGGGAGGACATACAAAAACAAAAGATTGTCATTGTGAGGAAATTGATCTCAGCTATCTGTCTCAAAAAGCCATGGTTTTAGAGGCTGTATTCGATCCAGTTCTATTCACTAAACAAGCAAAACAGAAGGAAAGAGTTCCTGTTCTTACTCACGCATACCTCTTTTACAATCTGAGAAACTGAGTGTTAAACATGACAGGGAGGCAGACGAAGGAGGGAGGGATAGGAGAGTAGAGAATAAGAAGAGAGGGAGAGCACTGGGTGGCAAAAAGTACAAACACTGCACTCATATGTCACTGTGATTTGATTATAGAGCCCTCCTCTGCAGCCAAAGCAAATAATCCCCTTCCTTATTACCTCAGAGCAGAGGAGTCCCTGACAACCCGCCAGTAAACACTGGCAATCACTAAGGATGTGTTCATTGTATGATTGGGCCTGTTGGGCCTGTCTGCCATGTGGGAGAGCGTTCAGAGGATCTTACAACAGTGTCTGGTTTCGAGGGACGTGAGACACAAATACACAAAAACATACACACACCCTTTATTCTTTCATACGTTGTTCATTGAAGGTGAGTCCATTGTATGGACTGTGATGTTATACATGCTATAAAACATTTGTGATCACGATGATAAAACACTTAAATGGTGAAACAACACCTGTGGCCGTGGAAGTCAACCTAGGGCTGGGGGCTTCACTTGTGTCTTTCCTCATGCTGTATTGTTGCTACAAATCCCTTTAACAGTAGTCTTTCCCCCATAAGATAATATACAATTAGTAAAAACTGCTGTTAAAGACAGTGAAAACTGTATTGCACTTCCCTTAAAACTTCTTATGGCTGGGGGGCAGTATTGAGTAGCTTGGATGAATAAGGTGCCCAGAGTAAACTGCCTGCTCCTCAGTCCCAGTTGCATATTATTAGTATATTTGTGTGTTAGTATTTTTTTTATGATATCTGTGAGTATAACAGAACTCATATGGCAGGCAAACTGAGAAAAGATCCTACCAGGAAGTGTGAAATCTGAGGTTGGTCGATTTTCAACTCAGCCCCTATTGAAGTTACAGTGGGATATTGGTCATCTTGCACTTCCTAAGGCTTCCACTAGATGTCAACCGTCTTTAGAAACTTGTTTGATGCTTCTACTGTGAAGTGGGGCCGAATGAGAGGGGAATGAGTCAGAGGTCTGGCAGCAGTCACGCATTTCACATGAGAGGTATCTCCCGTTCCTTTGCTTTTCTTAAGACAAAGGAATTCTCCGGTTGGAATATCATTGAAGATTTATGTTAAAAACATCCTAAAGATTGATTCCATACATCGTTTGACAAGTTTCTACGGTCTGTAACGGAACTTTTTGACATTTTGTCTGGAACTAGTGAACGCGCTTCGTGAGTTTTGATTTGTTTACCAAACGCGCTAACAAAAGTAACTATTTGAACATTAATGATGGACATTATCGAACAAAACAAACATTTATTGTGGAACTGGGAGTGCATTCTGATGAAGATCATCAAAGGTAAGTGAATATTTATAATGTTATTTCTGACTTCTGTTGACTCCAACATGGTGGATATATGTATTTGTTCTCTGAGTTTGCTTTTTCCATAAAGCTTTTTTGAAATATGACACAGCGGTTGCATTAAGGAGAAGTATATATTTAATTCCATGTATAACACTTGCATTTTCATCAACATTTATGATGAGTATTTCTGTAAATTGACGTGGCTCTCTGCAAAATGACCGGATGTTTTTGGAACTACTGAACATAACGCGCCCAATGTATACTGAGAGTTTTTTTTATATAAATATGAACTTTACCGAACAAAACATACATGTATTGTGTAACATGAAGTCCTATGACTGTCATCAGATGAAGATCATCAAAGGTTAGTGATTAATTCTATCTCTATTTCTGCTTTTTGTGACTCCACTCTTTGGCTGGAAAAATGGCTGTGTGTGTTTTTGTGACTTGGCTCTAACCTAACATAATCGTTTGTGGTGCTTTCGGTGTAAAGCCTATTTGAAATCGGACACTGTGGTGGGATTAAAAAGAAGATTACCTTTAAAATGGTATAAAATACATGTATGTTTGAGGAATTTTAATTAGGAGATTTCTGTTGTTTTGAATTTGGCGCCCTGCACTTTCACTGGCTGTTGTCATATCGATCCAGTTAACGAGATTTCAGCCCTAAGAAGTTTAACAAAACCAGAAAACTTTCATAATCTGTTACGTAATCTGTTAATGACATACAAGAAATCAAAAATGTTTTCACAATTCACCTTCGGAGTTGATGAAACATCCCAATAGGTTTTTTTCCAGTCGTTATAAAATGAGCCACCCTGGGAAGGGAGTTGAATACATGACATTCAAGGCGACTCCCCACACAGGGTAAGTAGGAGCCTGAGCACGTCAGGGCCTTTTGTCTGAATATGCTCGTCACCAGAGTGACGAGCATAGTGGCTCACACTGACACCACTAGTGACTCACTTGCCAGGTGTGGAACAAAGACAGTGCCAATATTCCCACACACATATGTACAGTCGTGAACACACACACACACACACACACACACACACACACACACACACACACACACACACACACACACACACACACACACACACACACACACACACACACACACACCAGTAGCCTAGCACAGTTTCACATATCGTTTCTTTTTTGCGAAATCAGATTTATCGCTAATCTCATGCTATTTTACAAATTTTGCCATGAGGATGGGATTTGTTTTTGCTGTTTTATAGTTCAGGTAATCTTGAAAGACAGGACAATCTCACCTCTTTTTTCCCACAAATATTTGTCTTAATATTAATTTAGGATTTTAGAGAAATATGATGGTGTTGATCAAATCTCCGGACACATCTTTTAGGAATCAAAGTTTTGAGATAAATATGATTTAAAATCACAGAGATCTATTGCAAGAAAGTACATATGAGAATTTTTCAGTTAATATCAAATATTGCAATTTTTGTATCAATCTGTTCCTTAAAGTCAAATAATGCAACAAAATAAAAATATTATACGATAAAAATGAAATTTCTCTGCCGGACAAGGATTATCACGACTTTCAAGAATCCCTGAGCTAATTTCCTGCTATTCCACACATTTTACCATGAGGTTGGGAGAAAATTGTGCAGTTTTAAAGCTGATTTCCTGTCATAAAAAAAACCCATGGCTAATGAAGCTCGTCGACCCCCCCCCCCACCCCCCCCCCACCAGCAACACACACAGTTAAACACACACAAACACTACCCCCCCCTCCCCACACACACACAGTCACATGACGCTCTAGTCATAACACCTGTGACTACCTGCATGGTGCTCTGTCTGACCTATAGTCAGAGATTCCCATGTGCAACCCCACTGAACTTCCTCGTCTGTCCCATCACTCGTTTTACTGCTGCCTGTCAACCTCCCTCCTGCTCCACTGATTGACTTCCTCTTCCACTAAAGGTTGCACCTAATGTCACCTTCCCTGCTGGCGCCCACACAATTATGTTATCGAAAGCTTCTCATCCGGGTTTTTAACAAACTTACAGGAAGCTCCCGGGGGCTCTCCAGCATTGAGAGGGAATGTTCATCTCTCCGATATCTCTCTGTCTCTCTCGTTCTCTCTCTCTCTCACACGCCCCCACACGCCTACTAGTATTGTACACACAGAGACACTAAAAGATGCACAGCTTGATATGGAGAGCATGACTGTGAGATTGGGTAGATTACACAGTACGTAATCGAAGATAAATACCAATCATCTGTGGGGGTAATGAATTTGCAAACACTCAAGAACCAGAGATATCTATCAACATTAGGCTGTGTCTAAACACCTGCCTGTTCCAAACCAAGTCATGTTGCGGCTGCGCTTCAGGTTGAGTGACATCTGTTTAGAGCTGTGGCCCATTTATACAAGACTTAACTATAAAAATATTAAAAATACATCCCTATGCATATAGAGCATATGCTTATATCACTGATCAGAAAGTACTGGACAAAAACATAAACGCAACATTTAAAGTGTTGGTCCAATTTTTCATGGGCTGAAATAAATGACCCCAGGAATGTTTCTTATCCACAAAAATTTCTCGTCAATTCTGTGCACGCATTTATTTACATCCCTGTTAGTGAGCATTTCTCCTTTGCCAAGATAATCCATCCACCTGACAGGTGTGGCAAGTCAAGAAGCTGATTAAACAGCATGATCACATGGGGACAATAAAAAGCCACTCTAAAATATTTAGTTTTGTCACACAACACAAGGCCACAGATGTCTCATGTTGAGGGAGTTTGCAATTGGCATGCTGACTACAGTATTGTCCACCAAAGCTGTGCCAAAGATTTGAATGTACATTTCTCTACCATAAGCTGTCTCCAATGTCGTTTTAGAGAATTTGGCAGTACTCTCAACCAGCCTCACAACCGCACAACCATGTAACCACGCCAGGCCAGGACCTCCACATCCGGCTTCTTCACCTGTGGGATCGTCTGAGACCAGCCATGAGGACAGCTGATGAAACTGTGGGTTTGCACAACTGAAGAATTTGTGCAAAAACTGTCAGAAACCTTCTACGGTAAGCTCCATTGCGCGCTCGTCGTCCTAACCGACTTCAGTGGGCAAATGCTCACCTTCGATGGCCACTGGCACGCTACCGGGAAGATGGTAGACAGCGTGTATGGCGTTGTGAGGGCGAGTGGTTTGCTGATGTTAACGTTGTGAAGAGAGTGCTCCATGGTGGCAGTGGGGTTATGGTATGGGCAGACATAAGCTATGGACAATGAACACAATTGCATTTTATCGATGGCAATTTGAATGCACAGAGACATCGTGATGAGATCCTGAGGACCATTGTCGAGCCATTCATCCGCCACCATCACCTCCTGTTTCATGATAATGCACCGTCCCATGTCACTAGGATCTGTACAAAATTCCTGAAAGCTGAACATATCCATTCTTCCATGGCCTGCATACTTTGAGCATGTTTGGGATGCTCTGGATTGCCGTGCACAACTGCGTGTTCCAGTTCCTACCAACTTCACACAGCCATTGAAGAGGAGTGGGACAACATTCCACAGGCCACAATCAACAGCCTGATGCGAAGTCTTATGCAAGGAAGATGTGTTGCGCTGCATGAGGCAAATGTAGTGATTCTAACTTCAGACAGAGAAAAGGCATCTATGGTGGTGCACACACAGTCAAGAACATTGTGCACTGTAAGGACACACTGTACAGTTAGCTTTTCTGCATGGTAATGATAAACCTCATTAATCCATAGTGATGTCTTATTTATGTCAGGGATGGGTTCTTTAGAGTGTAACTACAGTGAGATGGTATTGTATGAACATGCCGCAGGGGTCATCCCAAACTTCCCTGGGAAAACGTTCCTCTTCCTCACAGGGTATCAGGACGTCCGTCGTGACACGGCAGGATGAGGATGGGCTGCACACACCAGGAAAAGGGAATGTTAGAGAAGTGCACTGCAGATACACTGTAGCCCTGAAGACCCTGAGGAGGGGAGCACATACAGTGGGGAGAACAAGTATTTGATACACTGCCAATTTGGCAAGTTTTCCTACTTTTATCATAGGCACACTTCAACCGTGAGAGACGGAATCTAAAACAAAAATCCGGAAAATCACATTGTATGATTTTTAAGTAATTAATTTGCATTTTATTGCATGACATAAGTATTTGATACATCAGAAAAGCAGAACTTAATATTTGGTACAGAAACCTTTGTTTGCAATTACAGAGATCATACGTTTCCTGTAGTTCTTGACCAGGAAAATAACCTCACACTCAACGTCAACAAAACTAAGGAGATGATTGTGGACTTCAGGAAACAGCAAAGGGAACACCCCCCTATCCACATCGATGGGACAGTAGTGGAGAGGGTAGTAAGTTTTAAGTTCCTCGGCATATACATCACAGACAAACTGAATTGGTCCACCCACATAGACAGCGTGGTGAAGAAGGCGCAGCAGCACCTCTTCAACCTCAGGAGGCTGAAGAAATTCGGCTTGTCACCAAAAGCACTCACAAACTTCTACAGATGCACAATCGAGAGCATCCTGTCGGGCTGTATCAACGCCTGGTATGGCAACTGCTCCGCCCACAACCGTAAGGCTCTCCAGAGGGTAGTGAGGTCTGCACAACAGACCACAATCTACCTGACCTCCAGGACACCTACACCACCCGATGTCACAGGAAGGCCATAAAGATCATCAAGGACAACAACCACCCGAGCCACTGCCTGTTCACCCCGCTATCATCCAGAAGGCGAGATCAGTACAGGTGCATCAAAGCTGGGACCGAGAGACTGAAAAACAGCTTCTATCTCAAGGCCATCAGACTGTTAAACAGCCACCACTAACATTGAGTGGCTGCTGCCAACACACTGACACAACTCCAGCCACTTTAATAATGGGAATTGATGGGAAATGTAAAATATATCACTAGCCACTTTAAACAATGCTACCTAATATAATGTTTACATACCCTACATCATTCATCTCATATGTATACGTATATACTGTACTCTACATCATCTACTGCATCTTTATGTAATACATGTATCACTAGCCACTTTAACTATGCCACTTTGTTTACATACTCATCTCATATGTATATACTGTACTCGATACCATCTACTGTATCTTGCCTATGCCGCTCTGTACCATCACTCATTCATATATCTTTATGTACATATTCTTTATCCCCTTACACTTGTGTCTATAAGGTAGTAGTTTTGGAATTGTTAGCTAGATTACGTGTTGGTTATTACTGCATTGTCGGAACTAGAAGCACAAGCATTTCGCTACACTCGCATTAACATCTGCTAACTATGTGTATGTGACAAATAAATTCGATTTGATTTGATTTGAGGTTTGCACACACTGCAGCAGGGATTTTGGCCCACTCCTCCATACAGACCTTCTCCAGATCCTTCAGGTTTCGGGGCTGTCGCTGGGCAATAAGGACTTTCAGCTCCCTCCAAAGATTTTCTATTGGATTCAGGTCCGGAGACTGGCTAGGCCACTCCAGGACCTTGAGATGCTTCTTACGGAGACACTCCTTAGTTGCTCTGGCTGTGTGTTTTGGGTCTTTGTCATGCTGGAAGACCCAGCCATGACCCATCTTCAATGCTCTTACTGAGGGAAGGAGGTTGTTGGCCAAGATCTCGCGATACTCTACTTTCCGGCTACCCGGATAAAGCACTAAATAAACTTACGGCTGCTAGAATCCTGACTAGAACCAAAAAATGTGATCATATTACTCCAGTGCTAGCCTCTCTACACTGGCTTCCTGTCAAAGCAAGGGCTGATTTCAAGGTTTTACTGCTAACCTACAAAGCATTACATGGGCTTGCTCCTACCTATCTCTCTGATTTGGTCCTGCCGTACATACCTACACGTACGCTACGGTCACAAGACGCAGGCCTCCTAATTGTCCCTAGAATTTCTAAGCAAACAGCTGGAGGCAGGGCTTTCTCCTATAGAGCTCAATTTTTATGGAACGGTCTGCCTACCCATGTCAGAGACGCAAACTCGGTCTCAACCTTTAAGTCTTTACTGAAGACTCATCTCTTCAGTGGATCATATGATTGAGTGTAGTCTGGCCCAGGAGTGGGAAGGTGAACGGAAAGGCTCTGGAGCAACGAACCGCCCTTGCTGTCTCTGCCTGGCCGGTTCCCCTCTTTCCACTGGGATTCTCTGCCTCTAACCCTATTACAGGGGCTGAGTCACTGGCTTACTGGGGCTCTCTCATGCCGTCCCTCGAAGGGGTGCGTCACCTGAGTGGGTTGATTCACTGATGTGGTCATCCTGTCTGGGTTGGCGCCCCCCCCCCCCTTGGGTTGTGCCATGGCGGAGATCTTTGTGGGCTATACTCGGCCCTGTCTCAGGATGGTAAGTTGGTGGTTGAAGATATCCCTCTAGTGGTGTGGGGGCTGTGCTTTGGCAAAGTGGGTGGGGTGGTCCTGTCCTATTCGGTGTCCTGTGTGAATCTAAGTGTGCGTTCTCTAATTCTCTCCTTCTCTCTTTCTTTCTCTCTCTCTCGGAGGACCTGAGCCCTAGGACCATGCCCCAGGATTACCTGACATGATGACTCCTTGCTGTCCCCAGGCCACCTGGCCGTGCTGCTGCTCCAGTTTCAACTGTTCTGCCTTCTTATTATTCGAACATGCTGATCATTTATGAACATTTGAACATCTTGGCCATGTTCTGTTATAATCTCCACCCGGCACAGCCAGAAGAGGATTGGCCACCCCACATATGCTCTCTCTAATTCTCTCTTTTTTTTTCTCTCTCGGAGGACCTGAGCCCTAGGACCATGGGTTCAATTGATGATTGACCGTCATCTTGAACTTCTTCCATTTTCTAATAATTGCGCCAACAGTTGTTGCCTTCTCGTCAAGCTGCTTGCCTATTGTCCTGTAGCCCATCCCAGCCTTGTGCAGGTCTACAATTGAACCCTGATATCCTTACACAGCTCTCTGGTCTTGGCCGTTGTGGAGAGGTTGGAGTCTGTTTGATTGAGTGTGTGGACAGGTGTCTTTTATACAGGTAACGAGTTCAAACAGGTGCAGTTAATACAGGAAATGAGTGGAGAACAGGAGAGCTCCATAAAGAAACAATAACAGGTCTGTGAGAGCCGGAATTCTTACTGGTTGGTAGGTGATCAAATACTTATGTCATGCAATAAAATGCAAATTAATTACTTAAAAATCATACAATGTGATTTTCTGGATTTTTGTTTTCGATTCCGTCTCTCATAGTTGAAGTGAACCTATGATAAAAATTACAGACCTCTACATGCTTTGTAAGTAGGAAAACCTGCAACATCGGCAGTGTATCAAATACTTGTTCTCCCCGCTGTATGTTGATGCACTTTTCTCCAACTCTAAAAGGACACTCACATTCAAAGAACATATTAATGGGTACAGTGTGACAACAGCTTGGTACGTTGGTTAGACTAAGCCATGCTTTGTAAACCCACCTAGGTAATTACCCTCTTTGGGCTAGGCGTACCGATAGCGCCCCACCTCGACAACATCCGGTGAAATTGCAGGACGCAAAATTCAAAATACAAAATTCGTAATATTAAACATTCATGAAAATACAAGTGTCTTACATTGTTTAAAAGCTTAACTTCTTGTTAATCCAGCCACTTTATCAGATTTCAAAAAGGTTTACGGCGAAACCATACCATGCAATTATCCGACGACATCATACAAAAGCATTACAAACATTGTCCAAACAAGCAGAGGCGTCACGAAAGTCAGAAATAGCGATAAAATAAATCACTTACCTTTGAAGATCCTCCGCTGTTTGCAATCCCAAGGGTCCCAGCTACATAACAAATGGTAGTTTTGTTCAAAAATGTTAGGTTAGTTGGTGTGCTTGACTCAGTAATCCACCGGTTTCCCTCGTTAAAAATGCATACAAAGGAATTCCAAAAGTTACTAATAAACTTCATCCAAACAAGTAAAACAATGTTTAGAATCAATCCTCAGGTACCCTATTATGTAAATAAAGGATAAAATATAAGACGGAGAATAGTATGTTCATTACCGGAGATAAATAACGAAGTGCGCGCCCTCATCCATGCGAGCCACAATACCACAGCCAAAATGGGAGCCACCTAGAAAAACGACAAATTCTAGCTTATTTTTCAAAAAACAAGCCTGAAACTCTTTCTAAAGACTGTTGACATCTACTAAAAGCCCTAGGAACTGCAATCTGGGAGGTATTCCTTCCCATAGACAGCCATTTCAATGAGTGGTGACCTCAACAACCAAAAAATTCTGAATGCGTATTCTCCTCAGGTTTTTGCCTGCTATATCAGTTCTGTTATACTCACAGACATTATTTGAACAGTTTTAGAAACTTCAAAATATCCAATACTACTTATTATATGCATATCCTAGCTTCTGATCCTGAGTAACAGGCAGTTTACTTTGGGCACCTCAGTCATCCAAACGTCCAAATACTGCCCCCTATCCCTAAGAAGTTTTTAAGTATATTTAAGTATGTAGTGCCAGTGTAAAAAAAACGTATGCTCTTCCTTCAGAGGCTCGCTGGACAAATCCTAAGGTCAAACATATTTACAGTGAACTCTAAGTTGCTATTCTGCCAAAACATGTCCTCCACTCAGGCCAAACACAACCAAATGAAAAATCAAACTCTAATATTATGCCAGGCAATTTACAAGTCCCTATATTTGGAAACCATATATTGTGACTTACCACAGTGATGTTATAAGCATATTACAAAATTGTTACAGAAATTATCTTGCAGGAGAGAATACGAGAAATCCAACTGAAATACTACTTCAACACTGAAGTTAAGCCAAGATAGCGTCGTACTCTATGGCTGCCGTCTTGTGAGCTCCGACCCAACTTAAGCAAGTTTATCTTCATTTTCTTTGCACAAAATGGATCCCCTATCCTTTTTTATAATTGAGAAAACTTTTGAACATCAGATCGGCAGTAACCTCAATTTCGGCTTCAACTTCGACTCATCCGCCCTGGGCTCTTTAAGTACCTCCGATCCAATGTTCGGGCTACCCAAGACGAAACACTTGTGAAAAAGAAGCAAAAGAGTGGGTATCCTGTTGAGACTACGGCGAAGGGAAAACCAACCACCACTTCCCTCCATTCTATTGGCCAATTTACAGTCACTTGACAATAAGATGGATGAGCTCTTATCTCGGATTTGCTATCAATTGGCCTTTTGTAATTGCAATCTTATCTGTTCTTCTGAAACATGGCTTTTGGACAAGATACCTCCCATGGCTATCCAACTCTATGGATTCTCCATTCAGTGGACAGGACATCGGATTCAGGGAAATCCAAAAGGGGAGGGGAATGTCTATTCATATACAACAGATGGTATGCAGACTTTAGGAAATCTTGACCCATTGTTCCCCTGTATCGCCTACCCTTCTACCTCCAAGGGAGTTTTTATCTGTTATCATGACTAAAGTTCTTCAGGGTCCAAAAAGTTGGACCCATTATGAAATTGACCTGGGGCTTTGCCACCCAGACCTGATATATATTATATATATCTATACACAGTGCATTCAGAAAGTATTCAGGCCACTTGACTTTTTCCTCATTTTTTACATGACAGCTTTATTCTAAAATAGATTACATTGTTTCAGGTCAAAGAGTTCAATCATGGTTTCATCAGACCAAAGAATCTTGTTTCTCATGGTCTGAGAGTTCTTTAGGTGCCTTTTGGCAAACTCGAAACGGGCTGTTATTTGCCTTTTACTGAGGGGCTTCTTGTCTGGCCGCTCTCTACAATAAAGGCCTGATTGGTGGAGTACTGCAGAGATGTTTGTCCTTCTGCAAGGTTCTGCCATCTCCACAGAGGTACTCTGATGTTCTGTCAGAGTGAACTCCAGGTTCTTGGGCACCTCCCTGACCAAAGCCCTTCCCCTCCGATTGCTCAGTTTGGCCTGGCGGCCAGCTCTAGGAGGAGACTTGGTGGTTCCAAACTTCTTCCATTTAAGAATTATGGAGGCTTCTTGGGGACATTCAATGTTGCAGACATTTTTGGTACGCTTTGAGGGAAAGACGAACAAAGCAAAGTACAGAGAGATCCTTGATGAAAACCTGCTCCAGAGCGCTCAGGACCTCAGATTGGGGCAAAGGTTCACCTTCCAACAGGACAATGACTCTAAGCACACAGCCAAGACAACACAGGAGTGGCTTTAGGACAAGTATATGAATGTCCTTGAGTGGCCCAGCCAGAGCCTGGACTTGAACCCGACTTGAACCCGCTCGAACATCGCTGGAGAGACCAAGAAATTAGCTTGGAAAATTACAGAAAATTACATCATGGCTTTAAAAGTTTCTGATGAACATCAATTGAGTCAATTGGAGGTGTACCTGTGGATGTATTTCAAGGCCTACAAACTCAGTGCCTCTTTGCTTGACATCATGGGAAAATCAAAAGAAATCAGCCAAGAAATTTTCAAATGCCTGAAGGTACCACGTTAATCTGTACAAACAATAGTGCGCCAAGTATAAACACCATGGGACCACGCAGCTATCATACCGCTCAGGAAGGTTACGCATTCTGTCTCCTAGAAATGAACGTACTTTAATGCGAAAAGTGCAAATGAACCTTGTGAATATGCTGGAGGAAACAGGTAAAAAAGTATCTATATCCACAGTAAAACAAGGCCTATATTGACATAACCTGAAATGCCGCTCAGCAAGGAAGAAGCTACTGCTCCAGAACCACCATCTAAAAGACAGACAACGGTTTGCAACTGCACATGCGGACAAAGATCGTACTTTTTGGAGAAATGTCCTCTGGTCTGATGAAACAAAAATAGAACCGTTTGGCCATAATGACCATCGTTATGTTTGGAGGAAAAAGGGGGAGGCTTGCAAGCCGAAGAACACCATCCCAACCGAGGAGCACGGGGGTGGCAGTATCATGTTGTGGGGGTGCTTGCTGCAGGAGGGACTGATGCACTTCACAAAATTGATGGCACGATGAGGAAGGGAAATTATGTGGATATATTGATGCAACATCTCAAGACATCAGTCAGGAAGTTAAAGCTTGGTTGCAAATGGGTCTTCCAAGTGGACAATGACCCCAAGAATACTTCCAAAGTTGTGGAAAAATGGCTTAAGGACAACAAAGTCAAGGTATTGGAGTGGCCATCACAAAGTCCTGACCTCAACCCTGTAGAAAATGTGTTGGCAGAACTGAAAAAGCATGTGCGAGCAAGAAGGCCTACAAACCTGATCCAGTTACACCAGCTCTGTCAAGAGGAATGGGCTAGAATTCATCCAATTTATTGTGGGAAGCTTGTGGAAGGCTACCCAAAATGTTTGACCCAAGTTAAACAATTTAAAAGCAATGCTACCAAATACTAATTGAGTGTATGTAAACCTCTGACCCACAGGGAATGTGATGAAAGAAATAAAAGCTGAAAGAAATCATTCTCTCTGACATTTCACATTCTTAAAAGAAAGTGGTGATCCTAACTGACCTAAGACAGGGAATTTTACTAGGATTAAATGTCAGGAATTGTGAAAACTGAGTTTAAATGTATTTGCTAAGGTGTATGTAAACTTCTGACTTCAACTGTATATACAGTATATATATTTGTTTTAATTGAACCTCTATTTAACCTTGCAAGTCAGTTAAGAACAAATTATTATTTACACTGACGGCCTACCGTTGTTTAACTGCCTTGTTCAGGTGCAGAACGTCAGATGTTTTACCTTACCAATGCTCTAACCACTAGGCTACAATGTGGGGTTCTCATGCATGGTAATAACTACATGTATATACAACTTGCGTCCTTGGCACTTAGTTATTATATTCTACTCAATCCATAGGCTTCATTAATGTCGTTCAGACTGTTTTGAAGTTGATACAACTGCCTATGATAGCTGAGGTTCATAGCTAGGTTCTGATCTAGTATGTATAGTAAACGTTTGGGTCCATACACAGATTAGCTAGATAGTTAGCTACACATCCATAGGCATATAGGTATTTTTTATCCTCCACTGCACAATAAGCAAGAACAGAGCTAACTAGCTACGTTATTTCATCTATCTACCTTTACATGGCAAATATCAGCAAGGCAAGCTTACAAAATTGTTTATTCAATTTGCAGTAAATGCTTTAGCTAGCTAGATTATTTACATCCACTGTTTCACAAGACGACAGCCTGATTTGCTGGTTGTTTCAGGAGTTCCTAAAACATTAAACAACCAGAATTAGAATTACAATGTCATACTCATGTCACAACACCCATAAAGCTAGCCACCTAGCTGGCTAATGTTAGCTAGGCAGCTAGCTTGCTAAATCACAATTTTCATAAATTAACTTTGATAAAAGAAATATACATAATTGTTTGTCTCTACGTTAAGAAACATATTCCTGTCAACTGTACATTTTTTTGCATGATTCATTATGATGTTATAATCACTTACATTTGCTTCCATCCTAGTATTTTTGTCAGCCTTCTTTGCTGAAGAAAGTCTTCAGCCTTGGGTCTCATAGTGTCAAAGTCGTCATGGGAACCACTGGTCAACACCCAGCCGTCGCCGCTGGTGATTTGCATAACTTTGGGAAAAGTTTATTTTTCACCGCCTCCCATGCCACCTTCGCACCGCTCAAAGGTCCCCCGCCCTCTCCCCTTCTCACCTCTTTCCTTCCATTGAAATGAATGGGAAGCAGTGTTTCACCTTGTGCTAGTCTTGTGCACCTTGTGCTAGTCTAGTGTACATGGGCCGTTACATGTAAACCATTAGCAACCTAGTGTTGTGATGTTGTATTAGTTAATGTGACGACTGTTGCTCATCGAATGATTAAAGGTTTCTAATTGCGTGATTAACTAAATCAAGCAATTATTAACTCATTAACCTGGGGCACCATGGGAAAATTAGTTTTATTGAGTTTCTATTTCCCAAATTAACTAAAAGAATATCAGAATATCGATTTTACAACAGCCGCTAATTAACCAGTTACCTCTACAGTCTCGTTCTGAACGTCGCAATATCCGGGAATCTGCACGGACCCGGGTCTCACCAATGAGTTCATACCACACCAATCTTAGTTGAGTATTTATTTCCTAGAAAGCTAAAATGATGATAAAAGATATACATACATACACAAAAACACATTCTAGGCTATTGATTAGAACTTAGTATAACGGGCCAACACACTATGGCGCGTGTTACCCAAAATGGGGATTTAAAAGAGAGAAAAAGAGAAAGTACAAGAGAAATATACATTTGGGTGAATTTGTCAACTATGCTTATTTTAACCCTAGCCTTGCCCCAAACTGCCACTCTTATGGGTCAGAATATAAAGATGTAATTACGTGGGGAAGGTCTCCGTGGGTTCTCCGCGTGGACAGTTCAGGCTGCTCAATGACGCACTTCTCCGGCGCAACTCTTTGGTTGTCCTCACGATGTCAGTGTCCTTTTGGCTTAGTAGTCTGTTCCCTTGCTCTGGAAGGGCTCTTCTGAGGACAGACAGCTCTGTAGCTCAGAGCTCACAGCGTAAGAATGAAACAGTGTAGATACCCCAATTTGATGAGTAGTGGAGGCTAGGTGGTTCGACTTGAATTCCCCCACTTAGACACAGCTACTCATCCGTAGCTTGGGTAGAAAAAGATTCCTTTGGCTTCAAACTTGTGTTGCATTTTGGGTTCATTGACTTTTTTAGATCTCGGCTGCAGCTTGGGTCACGTAGTCTTATCTGTAAATCCTTCACTCACAGGTTTTATATCCTTGAGTCAGAAGTGGGCGTAACCGCCTTTAGGGCAATTCTCTGGGCGTACCAAGTTATGGGCAAGGTCAAGATTGGACTCAAATCCAATTTTAGACAACTAACTTCACATTTCATCTTTACCAAAACATTCTCTTTGATTTGGACATTTTCCATACAACGTACAATGTATAAGCATCAAACATATACTAGGTAAACTGTTGACATTACAATGTTTTCGTAATAATGTCATCTATTAACCTTTAATAACAAAACAAAAATGATATACATGATATATTTCATATTCCATCTATCGTCATGACCACCATTGTGGCTGACGGAAACCATTGTTCCAAAGTCCCTTTATTTCATGTTTAATGTTCTGAGGCTGGTTCTCCATAGTTAAAGGACAAAAGGAATTAGTCTGTGGCTTAAGATTTACCAGGGGCGTGAGGGGTCATAAAATCCCCACATCTTCAGACCCCAAGATCTCTCCTCCTCTGTTGAGGTTGAGAGATAATCTGTAGGGTTGTGGTCTCCTGTAACCTGACCTGATCAGGACAGTCATGACACTAGTGAACCTCCATTACTTTCCAACCAGTTTTTTCACTTTGTTAAAACTCCCTTCAGTTGTCTTTAAACATCACCAAACTCAAGGAATATATAGTTAACTGTGTTATCCCAATATTTTGTGAGTCATATTGCACTTTTGCACAATAGATACCTGAATTAACAGGGTGGAATGATGAGACAGAGAAAGGTTAGTAGCGTTCAGTAGTAAGCATTCTCAAAGATTAAAGAAGCAACACCCAAGACCTCACAATCCCACTAACGCTCCTCATCTGCTCCCCCTAGTGGAAGTAATCGTATACATTACTTGCAATGCAAATACCTGGGAGGCCTAGAAAATGATAGGGATGGCTCCATAAAAGGGGTGGCTCCCATAAAATAACAAACTAAATAAAACATAAAAAATATGACCATACATATGTGTGCATCACACGCTCCCTGACAAAAGGAAAATGGCTCCTGACATTTAACCCTTATTTTCATCTCAAGTAAGTGCTTCACTTCAGATTCTTTCTTACTTTCCTAGTACACATAAGTGGGAATATGGTAAGGCGCTAGTCTGGGGTAGGGTAGGGTTTGGTAAGGCTGTGGAATGTGGTAAAGTCTAATTCCCCAGACTGGCATAGGTGGTACCCCATAAACCTCTACAGTGTTGATTGCGGTGTGTGGCTGGAAGGATGGCTGACTTAGTGTCTGGTAAGTAAGCGTTTGTGCAAGCCTTGTCTCACGTGTGGACCTCCTAGCCTATTCAACTAGTGGGAGTTCAATATGGGTATTTTCTCTTCTACATGTGTTTTTCATCCATTTCCATCTCCTGTGTCTGACCGTATTGGTTCAGCAGGTACAGTAAGTATTCTTGTTGTTGTTGTTCTCCTTTCGATTCTTCTGGTCTTCTGATTCCTCTTTCAGGTGCAACAACTTGGGTAGGTACAGTGTCTTGTGTGGGTTATACACGGGCTGGATTCTCTGAGGATCACAGGTAAGTCTCACATTGTCTGTTCTTTGCTCTTTTCTTACAGGTATTCCCAGCCAGTAATGTGCTCCTGAGCTTTCGTATCATTGTTTAGGGTCATCTCTCGCCCTCTCTTGTTCAGCTCTTTTGTTTCTGCTTTTTTCCCTTTTCTCTTTAGGTGGGTTTGTCTGTGCGGGCTGCGGCGGTAAGTGTGCAGGTAAGTTGTTGACTAGGTGGAGGAGATCCGGGTTGCAGGCCCACTCCCCTCAAATGATGGTCATAGAACGTTTTGCCTCTTGCACTTGACTGTTGCTGTTCTCGGTTGCAATTCTGTATGCTTCGGTCATTCTCTCAACCCACTTTTTTTGCCGGACGAAACAGCAAGTCCACAGGTAAGAGCGGGTGGTTAACATACAGTAGGTAGAAAGGTGAGTAACCAGTCACTTCGTATTTGGTATAATTGTAGGCATGTACAACTTGTGGAAGATGCTCTTTTCACCTGTCCATCTCCTTTTCCTCAAGCATTCTCAGCATCTGAAGTAGGGTCCTATTGAATCTTTCGGTCAGGTTACCCTGAGGGTGATAGGGAGATGTCTATGAGTGACCCACTCCTGTCATTTGCAGCAGTGTTTTGAAGAGTTTGTTCTCAAACTTGACCTTGATCGTGGTGCAACTTGGAGTGATATCCAAACCTTGGGATGAAGTCATTGAATGCATTTTCAGCTGCTGTTCTTTCAGACTTGTCCTTGGTTGGATACGCTTGTGCGAATCTTGTTAAATGGTACATTATGACCCATATGTACTCGAAGCCACCTCTGCTGGCCTCCAGATGCATGCAGTTGATAGAGACTACCTCTAGGGGTGAACTTGTGGTGATGCTGTCCATCGGTGCTCTTATATGTGTGACTGGCTTATTTTGCTTGATACAGTGGCAGCACTTGGTTACATATTCCTCAATGTCACTCTTCATAAATGGCCAGTTGAACCTTGCCAGACTGAGCACTCTCTCTGTTCCAACATGACCTGTGTCATCATGGCGTCTTGGACTCCTGTACCGGAAAACCAGTCAATTGTCAATGTGTAGTTTTTCCCCATTCATGCATCAGTTTCTTGGTAGGGGCATTTACTCCTTATCTTCCTCACTGGTAAGTATTCTGTTTTATTTCCTTTTAGTCTCATTAGTTCTCCAATGGCTTGATGATATCATTGGTCTTTTTCTAGCTTGCCGTGGTCGATAGTCGACAGGGGTCCACGAGTATACAGTTCCTTCACGTGGTCGTGACAAGTGCGAGACTGGCCCATGTTAAATATTTTCCCTGCGCTGCCTAACTCCTTTGCCATGTTGCACGAACAGCTTCACCTGACAATTCTGCTGTACACTGAGCTACATACATGTCAAGGGGCAAAAGGGATAGTGTGTCTGCATCTATATTGACTTTGCCTGGTCTGTACTTGATGTCGAACCTAAAGTCTGACAGTTCCCCAACCCATCTGTTGCCTACTGCATATAGCTTGGCTGTGCTCATGACAGAGTACCAGTCAAAAGTTTGGACACACCTACTCATTACAGGGTTTTTCTTAATTTTTTACATTGTAGAATAATAGTGAAGACATCAACACTATGAAATAACATATGGAATCATATAGTAACCAAAAAAGTGTTATACAAATCAAAACATATTTTAGATTGTAGATTATTCAAAGTTGCCACCCTTTGCCTTGATGACAGCTTTGCACACGCTTGGAATTCTCCCAACCAGCTTCACCTGGAATGCTTTTCCAACAGTCATGAAGGAGTTCCCACATATGCTGAGTACATGTTGGCTGCTTTTCCTTCACTCTGCGGTCCAACTTATCCCAAACCATCTCAATTGGGTTGAGGTCGGGTGATTGTGGAGGCCAGGTCAGCTGATGCAGCAATTCATCACTTTCCTTCTTGATCAAACAGCCCTTACACAGCCTGGATGTGTGTTAGTTCATTGACCTGTTGAAAACAAATGATAGTCCCACTAAGTGCAAACCAGGTGTGATGGCGTATCACTGCAGAATGCTGTGGTATCCATACTGGTTAAATGTGCTTTGAATTCCAAACTTTTGACTGGTACTGTATACATGTCTGTATTATCTATGTTAAATGATCTTTAAAGTTGAATCGGGTGGCTTTCCTACCCGACCCACATAAAATTAAACGGAGAGCCATTTTGAATGGACCCGAGGACTGTCAGACCCCTTCCAAAAAGGACCTGCTGCTTCGAATCCGAGAGACCCTTTCAGATCTGAGAGAGAGAGAATGAAACCGCCAACTGGGCACTGCCAGGGCAGTCAAAAAACAAGAGATATTATTATATACCTTACCTGCTGATAACAAATTGAAAAAAATATTCAAAACGTTATAGTTTATTGTTTTTTACTTTCCGAAAACAATAGTTGTCTACATCACGGTTCAGTCCAAGATTTGAGCGATAAATGCATCAGGGCATTGCATGCATATAAGTCTATAGGTCTTGGCGTCCACTGTAAGATATTCATGTTAAAAAATGTAATTTAAAAAATGAGACAAGCTTAGGGCCGAAATTGACATGCGTTTCTTTATACTTGTCAGATAGACTACTACTGCTATAAAGATATAGGCGTACAGATGGAGGCTAATTTGTTAACTTTTGATCAGAATATATTTTATAAAGATAAGCACTATATTGTTAGATTAGAGAAGTAACTCTGGTAGGCCTATAACGTTCTTCCTCACCTCAAGTTCAACTGTCAGAGAGAGTTCATAGGCCTGCAGTAGCTAAGCCTAATAAGCCTAATAACAGCCATACCACACCTTCACAAAAATTGATTTAATTTTAGAAGCAAGTCATTATTGTTTATAGGGAAAATATGAACAGGTTATTATATTGCAGGTTACTATATATTACATTAATTACCAACAAAGGTGATTGCTTACCATAGGCCTACCCAACAAATTACAGAAATAGGTTTTATGATATTTATTTCAAAAGAGGCCTACTTGTCACATTCGTCATAACGTTGAGACCAAGGCACAGCGTGAGATAAATACATTCTCCTTTATTTAAACAAAGAACACTAAACAAAACAAACAAACAAACAAACAAACAAACAAACAAACAAACAAACAAACAAACACCGACCGTGCCGCTATAAACCACGAATGCAGACATGCAACTACACATAGACAACAATTAGATATGCTTAACACCCCGCCAGTCCTACAATCTAAGCTAGATGCCCTCAATCTCACACAAATCATCAAGGAACCCACCAGGTACAACCCTAACTCTGTAAACAAGGGCACCCTCATAGACGTCATCCTGACCAACTGGCCCTCCAAATACACCTCCGCTGTCTTCAACCAGGATCTCAGCGATCACTGCCTCATTGCCTGTATCCGCTACGGAGCCGCAGTCAAACGACCACCCCTCATCACTGTCAAACGCTCCCTAAAACACTTCTGTGAGCAGGCCTTTCTAATCGACCTGGCCCGGGTATCCTGGAAGGACATTGACCTCATCCCGTCAGTTGAGGATGCCTGGTCATTCTTTAAAAGTAACTTCCTCACCATTTTAGATAAGCATGCTCCGTTCAAAAAATGCAGAACTAAGAACAGATACAGCCCTTGGTTCACCCCAGACCTGACTGCCCTCGACCAGCACAAAAACATCCTGTGGCGGACTGCAATAGCATCGAATAGTCCCCGTGATATGCAACTGTTCAGGGAAGTCCGGAACCAATACACGCAGTCAGTCAGGAAAGCTAAGGCCAGCTTCTTCAGGCAGAAGTTTGCATCCTGTAGCTCCAACTCCAAAAAGTTCTGGGACACTGTGAAGTCCATGGAGAACAAGAGCACCTCCTCCCAGCTGCCCACTGCACTGAGGCTAGGTAACACGGTCACCACTGATAAATCCATGATTATCGAAAACTTCAATAAGCATTTCTCAATGGCTGGCCATGCCTTCCGCCTGGCTACTTCAACCTCGGCCAACAGCTCCGCCCCCCCCGCAGCTCCTCGCCCAAGCCTCTCCAGGTTCTCCTTTACCCAAATCCAGATAGCAGATGTTCTGAAAGAGCTGCAAAACCTGGACCCGTACAAATCAGCTGGGCTTGACAATCTGGACCCTCTATTTCTGAAACTATCTGCCACCATTGTCGCAACCCCTATTACCAGCCTGTTCAACCTCTCTTTCATCTCGTCTGAGATCCCCAAGGATTGGAAAGCTGCCGCAGTCATCCCCCTCTTCAAAGGGGGAGACACCCTGGACCCAAACTGTTACAGACCTATATCCATCCTGCCCTGCCTATCTAAGGTCTTCGAAAGCCAAGTCAACAAACAGGTCACTGACCATCTCGAATCCCACCGTACCTTCTCCGCTGTGCAATCTGGTTTCCGAGCCGGTCATGGGTGCACCTCAGCCACACTCAAGGTACTCAACGATATCATAACCGCCATCGATAAAAGACAGTACTGTGCAGCCGTCTTCATCGACCTTGCCAAGGCTTTCGACTCTGTCAATCACCATATTCTTATCGGCAGACTCAGGAGCCTCGGTTTTTCGGATGACTGCCTTGCCTGGTTCACCAATTACTTTGCAGACAGAGTTCAGTGCGTCAAATCGGAGGGCATGCTGTCTGGTCCTCTGGCAGTCTCTATGGGGGTGCCACAGGGTTCAATTCTCGGGCCGACTCTTTTCTCTGTGTATATCAATGATGTTGCTCTTGCTGCGGGCGATTCCCTGATCCACCTCTACGCAGACGACACCATTCTATATACTTTCGGCCCGTCTTTGGACACTGTGCTATCTAACCTCCAAACAAGCTTCAATGCCATACAACACTCCTTCCGTGGCCTCCAACTGCTCTTAAACGCTAGTAAAACCAAATGCATGCTTTTCAACCGGTCGCTGCCTGCACCTGCATGCCCGACTAGCATCACCACCCTGGATGGTTCCGACCTAGAATATGTGGACGTCTATAAGTACCTAGGTGTCTGGCTAGACTGCAAACTCTCCTTCCAGACTCATATCAAACATCTCCAATCGAAAATCAAATCAAGAGTCGGCTTTCTATTCCGCAACAAAGCCTCCCTCACTCAAGCCGCCAAGCTTACCCTAGTAAAACTGACTATCCTACCGATCCTCGACTTCGGCGATGTCATCTACAAAATGGCTTCCAACACTCTACTCAGCAAACTGGATGCAGTCTATCACAGTGCCATCCGTTTTGTCACTAAAGCACCTTATACTACCCACCACTGCGACTTGTATGCTCTAGTCGGCTGGCCCTCGCTACATATTCGTCGCCAGACCCACTGGCTCCAGGTCATCTACAAGTCTATGCTAGGTAAAGCTCCGCCTTATCTCAGCTCACTGGTCACGATGGCAACACCCATCCGTAGCACGCGCTCCAGCAGGTGTATCTCACTGATCATCCCTAAAGCCAACACCTCATTTGGCCGCCTTTCGTTCCAGTACTCTGCTGCCTGTGACTGGAACGAATTGCAAAAATCGCTGAAGTTGGAGACTTTTATCTCCCTCACCAACTTCAAACATCAGCTATCTGAGCAGCTAACCGATCGCTGCAGCTGTACATAGTCTATTGGTAAATAGCCCACCCTTTTCACCTACCTCATCCCCGTACTGTTTTTATTTATTTACTTTTCTGCTCTTCTGCACACCAATATCTCTACCTGTACATGACCATCTGATCATTTATCACTCCAGTGTTAATCTGCAAAATTGTAATTATTTGCCTACCTCCTCATGCCTTTTGCACACATTGTATATAGACCCCCCCTTCGTTTTCTACTGTGTTATTGACTTGTTAATTGTTTACTCCATGTGTAACTCTTTGTTGTATGCTCACACTGCTATGCTTTATCTTGGCCAGGTCGCAGTTGCAAATGAGAACTTGTTCTCAACTAGCCTACCTGGTTAAATAAAGGTGAAATAAAAAAAAATAAAAAAATAAAAAAAATAACCCACAAAACCAAATGGAAAATGGCAACTTATATAGGATCCCCAATCAGAGACAACAATAAACAGCTGCCTCTGATTGGGAAGCAATTCAGGCCACCATAGACCTACATTTACCTAGACAAAACAAAACCCCATAGATATACAAAAAACCCTAGAAATGCCCAAAACACACATTCCACCCTCATCACACCCTGACCTAACCAAAATCATAAAGAAAACAAAGATAATTAAGGTCAGGGCGTGACACTACTTTTAACCTTAAACTAAATAGTGGCCACAAAATTAAAGATATTTAGAACTTAATTGAGCCAACGAAAATGTTTAAAAAATGTTAACAAAACACTTTTTTCATAGGCTATTTAAAAAACGGATTTAGATTTTAAATAGGCGTACAATAAAAATAATAATAATGATTTACAATAATATTACAGTGCATTTGGAAAGTACTTTTTCCACATTTTGTTATGTTACAGCTTTATTCTAAAAGGGATTCAATAAATGCAAATCCTCATTCTACACACAATTACTCATAATGACAAAATGAAAACATGTTTATAGAAATGTTTGCAATTTTTTTTTAAATTAAATATTTACATAAGTATTCAGACCCTTTGCTATGAGACAAAAAAATTTGCTAAAGTGCATCCTGTCTCCAATCAATTGAATTTACCACAGGTGGACTCCAATGAAGTCGGAGAAACATCTCAAGGCTGATCAATGGCATCCTTGAGATGTTTCTCCAATTTCATTGGAGTCCACCTGTGGTAAATTCAATTGATTGGACATGATTTGAAAAGGCACACACCTGTCTCTAAGGTCCCATGGATGACAATGCAAGTCAGAGCAAAAGCCAAGCCATGAGGTTGAAGGATTTGTCCGCAGAGTTCCAAGGCAGGGTGTGTCGAGGCACAGATCTGGGGAAGCACACCAAAAAATGTCTGCAACATTGAAGGTCCCCAAGAACACAATGGTCTCCTTCATTCTTAAATGGAAGAAGTTTGGAACCACCAAGACTCTTCCTAGAGCTGACCACCTGACCAAACTGAGCAAATCGGAGGAGAAGGGCATTGGTCAGGGAGGTGTGCAAGAACCTGATGGTCACTATGACAGATTTCCAGAGTTCCTCTGTGGAGATGAGAGAACCTTCCAGAAGGACAACCAACTCTGCAGCACTACACAAATCAGGCCTTTATGATGTAGTGGCCAGACAGAAGCCACCCCGCAGTAAAAGGCAGACGATAGTCCACTTGGAATTTGCCAAATGGCACCTAAAGAGTTCTCAGACCATGAGAAACAAGATTCTCTGGTCTGATGAAACAAAGATTGAACTCTCTGGCCTGAATGCCAAGTGTCATGTCAGGAGGAAACCTGAAGGTCTCTGCCGTTTTTCAGCGGCAGAGAGTGGGACACTAGTTAGGATCGAGGGAAAAATGAACGAAGCAAAGTACAGAGAGATCCTTGATGAAAACCTGCTCCAGATCACTCAGGACCTCAGAGTGGGGCAATGGTTCACCTTCCAACAGGACAACGACCCTATGCACACAGCCAAGACAACACAGGAGTGGCTTCAGGACAAGACTCTGAATGTCCTTGAGCCAGCCAGAGCCAGGACTTGAACCCAATCGAACATCTCTGGGGAGACCTGAAAATAGCAGTGCATCTACGCTCCCCATCCAACCTGACCGAGCTTGAGAGGATCTGCAGAGAATAATGGGAGAAACACCCCAAATACAGGTGTGCCAAGCTTGTAGCATCATAGCCAAGAAGACAAGGCTGTAATTGCTGCCAAAGGTGCTTGAAGAAAGTACTGAGTAAAGGGTCTGAATAGTTCTGTTAATGTGATATTTCAGCTTTTTATTTTTCACAAAAATGTTAAATAAACTGATTTTGCTTTGTCATTATGGGGTATTGTGTGTACAGTAGGTTGATGAGTGGAAAAAATACAATTGAATCAATTTTAGAATAAGGCTGTAATGTAACAAAATGTGGAAAAAGTCAAAGGATCTGAATACTTTCTGAAAGCACTGTATAGCAGACCCAACCCAGTTCCGAGACAACAGTCAGAATTTAGGACCCGCTCAGGTCCAGGCTCAGATCTTGGAAACTTGGGTCTCTTGAGACCTCTAATCAAATCAAATTGCATTAGTCACATGTGCTGAATACCTAGACCTTACAGTGAAATGCTTACTTATGGATAAGAATTACAAATAAAAGTAACAAGTAATTAAAGAGCAGCAGTAAAATAACAATAGCGAGACCAAATACAGGGGGGTACCGGTACAGAGTCAATGTGCTGGGACACATTAGTTGAGCTAATATGTACATGCAGGTCGAGTTATTAATGTGACTATGCAAAGATGATAACAACAGAGACTAGCAGCGTTGTAAAAAAAGGGAGAGGGAGGGGGATCAATACAAATAGTCTGGGCACCCATTTGATTAGATGTTCAGGAGTCTTATGACTTAGAGGAAGAAGCTGTTTAGAAGCCTCTTGGACTTTGACTTGGTGCTCCGGTACCGCTTACCGTGTGGTAGCAGAGAGAACAGTCTATTTTTAGGGCCTTCCTCTGACGCTTTGAGGGCACTATTGTGTTGAACGCTGAGCTGTAGTCAACGAATAGCATTCTCACATTGGTGTTCCTTTTGTCCAGGTGGGAAAGGGCAGTGTGGAGTACAATAGAGATCGCATCATCTGTGGATCTGTTGGTGCGGTATGCAAATTGGAGTGGGTCTAGGGTTTCTGTTATATTGGTGTTGATGTGAGCCATGACCAGCCTTTCAAAGTACTTTATGGCTACAGACGTGAGTGCTATGGGTCGGTTCATCCTGGTTCACTCCCTCCACCTGCCCATTACTCTCATGGTGAAACCCTGAATTAAGGCTGATCGAGACCCCCAGACGTTCCATGAATGCCTTCCAGACCCTAGACGTGAACTGGGGACCCCGATCAGACACTATTTCCTCAGGCACCCCGTATTGCCGGAAGACGTCTGTAAACAAGGCCTCCGCAGTCTGTAGGGAGAGGGAGAAAATTACACGACTTAGAAAAACTATCCACAACGACCAGGATCGTGGTGTTACCCTGTGAGAGTGGAAGATCAGTCAGAAAATCCACCGACAGGTGCGACCACAGCCGCTGTGGAACAGGTAAGGGGTGTAGCTTACCTCTGGGCAGGTGACTAGGAGCCTTACACGGGGCGCACACCAGCAGGAGGAAACATAAACCCTCACGTCCTTAGCCAAGGTAGGCCACCAGTACCTCACGCTCAAACAGCGCACTGTCCGACCGATCCCAGGATGACCAGAGGAGGGTGATGTGTGGGCCCAATAGATTAACCGGTCACGAACAGCAGATGGGACATACAGACGCCCGGCTTGACACTGGACGGGAGCGGGCTCTGCACGTAATGCCTGCTCAATGTCCTCGTCCAGCTCCCACACTACCGGCGCCACCAGGCAGGAGGCGGGGAGAATGGGGGTGGGATCTATGGGCCTATCCTCTGTGTCATACAGCCGGGACAATGCTTCTGCCTTCATGTTCTGGGGCCTGGTCTGTAGGAAAGGGTAAACACAAAACGGGTGAAAAACATGGCCCACCTTGCCTGGCGAGGGTTCAGTCTCCTCCCTGCCCGGATGTACTCCAGATTGCGGTGGTCAGTCCAGATGAGAAAAGGGTGTCTAGCCCCCTCAAGCCAATGTCTCCACGCCTTCAAGGCCTTGACGACAGCCAACAGCTCCCGGTCCCCCACGTCATAGTTTCGCTCCGCCGTGCTAAGCTTCTTAGAGAAGAAGAGCTTCGGTGGCGTACCTGAGTGCTGAGAGAACACAGCTCCTATCCCAGCCTCGGACGTTCCACCTCCACTATGAACGCCAAAGATGGATCCGGATGGGCCAGCACGGGAGCCGAAGTAAACAGAGCCCTCAGGTGACTAAAAGCCCTGTCCGCCTCAGCTGACCACTGCAAGCGCACCGGGCCCCCCTTCAGCAGTGAGGTAACGGGAGCCTCTACCTGACCGAAACCCTGGATAAAGCTCTGGTAGTAGTTGGCAAATCCTAAGAACCACTGCACCTCCTTTACCGTGGTGGGAGTTGGCCAATTACACATGGCTGAAATGCGGTCACTCTCCATCTCCACCCCTGAGGTGGAAATGAGATACCCTAGGAAGGAGACGGACTGTTGGAAGAATAGGCATTTCTCAGCCTTGACATACAGGTCATGCTCCAACAGGTGACCAAGCACCCTGCGCACCAGGGACACATGCTCGGAGAGTGCAGCGGAGTATATCAAAATGTCATCAATATACACCACTACACCCTGCCCGTGCAGGTCCCTGAAAATCTTGTCTACAAAGGCTTGGAAGACTGATGGCGCATTCATCAACCCGTACGGCATGACGAGGTACTCATAGTGCCCTGAGGTTGTACTGAAAGCCGTCTTCCACTCGTCTCCCTCCCGGATACGCACCAGGTTGTTAGCGCTCTTGAGATCTAGTTTGGTGAAGAAGCACGTTGACTCTGTGCCCGCGCATTGACTCAATCGCTGTGGCTATGAGCGGTAGCGGGTAACTATACCTCACAGTGATCTGATTCAGACCCCGATAGTCAATACACGGGCACAGACCTCCCTCCTTCTTCTTCACAAAACATAAACTCGAGGAGGTGGGTGAAGTGGAGGACCGAATGTACCCCTGATGCAGGGATTCGGAGACATATGTTTCCTTAGCCTCCGTCTCCGTCTGTGAGAGGGGATACACGTGACTCCTGGGAAGTGCAGCGTAATCCTCTCCTGGTGACCCCCTTGCGACACCATGCCCATAGGAGCGGTGACCTCCCTAATTAACCCTGACCCTAATGGTCGACTATCTAAGGTGTGAACGAGGAAGGGCACAGCTATGGGAACAATGGGGATCCCTAAACTATGGGTTAACGCTCAATCGATAAAATTCCCAGCCGCGCCTGAATCGACGAACTCCTTATGCTGGGAATGCGGGGAAAACTCAGGGAAAGTGACATACACAAACACTTGGGGTGACGCAAGAGCGATGGCTGCACAAACCATGGCTGCATCATGTTATGGATGTGCTTGTCATCGGCAAGGCCCTAGGTTTTTGGGGGGGATAAAAAGAAACTGAAAAGAGCTAAGAACAGGCAAAATCCTAGATGATAACTTGGTTCAGTCTGCTTTCCAACAGACACTGGGAGAAAATGTACCTTTCAGCAGTACAATAACCTAAAACACATGGCCAAATATACACTGGAGTTGCCAACCAAGATGGCATTGAATGTTCCAGAGTGGCCTAGTTATCTTCTTAAAATCTATGGCGTGTCTTTAAAATGGCTGTCTATCAATGATCAACAACCAACTTGACAGAGCTTGAAAAAATGTATTGTACAATATTGTACAATCCTGGTTTGCAATGCTCTTAGAGATTTACCCAGAAAGACTCACAGCTTTAACCGCTGCCAAAGGTGATTCTCACGTGTATTGACTCTGAATATTTATGTAAATGACATATTTCTGTATTTAAATATATTTTTACATTATCATTGTGAGGTATTGTGTGTAGATGGGTGAGAAAAACATATATTTACTCCTTTTTGAATTCATGCTCTAACACAACAAAATGTTGGCAGCGGTTAAAGCTGTGAGTCTTTCTGGGTAAATCTCTAAGAGCATTGCAAACCAGGATTGTACAATATTGTACAATACATTTTTTCAAGCTCTGTCAAGTTGGTTGTTGATCATTGCTAGACAGCCATTTTCAAGTCTCGCCATAGATTTTAAGAAGATAACTAGGCCACTCTGGAACATTCAATGCCATCTTGGTTGGCAACTCCAGTGTAAAATGGCCTAATGGTAAAATGATTACTTTCTGAAGGCACTGTATCTTTTATTTATGTGCCAGACATGAGGAAGACTAGCTGTGGCCATTGTTGGCTAATGGGGGTCTTTAATGGGGGTCTTTAAAAAACCTGAAGCAGAAAGAGTTCCCACAATGATGTCCACAAACCAGTTTTATTCAGTGAAATAAATTGTGATGTACAGAAAGAGAACTCCCATTTACTCCTTAAAGAGACTCACTCACTAAATAAAGTGTCCTAATTTATGGCTTCCAGCATTTTACTCTTGCCCTCCACACAGTGTATCCCACACCACTCCCCTTGCCTGATATTCTGCAGCCCATACTTTCATGTTTATTGTTCTCATTTTAATGAGACAATTTTCCCAAAATAATTCTGTAAATGATCCTCCATTGTCCAGTAATATTAAGACAGTGTGTCTGGCCAGACTCTACACACTAATTTAAAATGGCCTAATGGTAAAATGAGTAGACAAGTTAACATGCTTGGTATTTGCACCTCCCTCTCCCTGTTCCACCAACTCTCTCACACACACACACACACACATACACACATACACACGCACACACACACACACACACACACACACACACACACACACACACACACACACACACACACACACACACACACACACACACACACACACACACACACACACACACACACACACACAGCAGGGGCCAGAATCTTCACTTTCCAACCCCAGTCTTCAAGCAAAGAAGATCTATAAAATGTAATTACTCTGAACAGATACTTGTAACACGGCAGTGTACCTGTGTGCAAATTTCATATTTTTTTTTTACATCATAAATCAAAAACTCAACTAGCTCTCCCAAATTCCATTCATCCACTATGCGGGAGAAATCTGTTTCCGAAAATGTATCTCATTTACTCCAATGGAAAATGATTTGTCAAGATTTGTGGGATTAACAAAACGACAGGAGTGAAAACAGCAGTAACGACAGAACAATCTGTTCTGAAATTCCAGTCAAACCATTTCAAATGGATCCATTTATAGCACATGGCCTGCACATACTGTAACTAGGTTGTCGAGTATGCAGTAGCGTGAAAGGCAGATGCTCTTTTGTTGATATTACGCTAAAGTAAATTGTCCTTCTGAGATGCTAGCTCTAATGAGCGCCTCAGCTACACTATGAACTCCCTAAGTAGTGGATCATGGGACACAAGTGTTTGTGGGGGTATTTGGCAGCTAGCCTTTCATAGTAGAGATTTAAGAGTAGCAACATGTTACCTTCCAGAATATTTAAATTCTTATGGCTGGGGGCAGTATTGAGTAGCCTGGATGAATAAGGTGCCCAGAGTAAACTGCCTGCTACTCAGTCCCAGAAGCTAAGATATGCATATTATTAGTATATGTGGATAGAAAACACTCTGAAGTTTCTAAAACTGTTTGAATGATGTCTGTGAGTATAACAGAACTCATATGGCAGGCAAGAACCTGAGAAAGAAATCCAACCAGGAAGTGGGAAATCTGAGGTTTGTAGGTTTTCAACTCATTGCCTATCGAATATACAGTGGGATATTGGTCATGTTGCACTTCCTAAGGCTTCCACTAGATGTCAACAGTCTTTAGAACCTTGTTTGATGCTTCTACTGTGAAGTGGGGGCGAATGAGAGGGGAATGAGTCAGAGGTCTGCCAGAGAGCCACGAGCTGGCCACGCTCGTTCACATGAGAGTTAGCTTGAGTTCCATTGCAATTCGGAAAACAAAGGAATTCTGTTGGAACATTATTGAAGATTTATGTTAAAAACATCCTAAAGATTGATTCTGTACATCGTTTGACATGTTTCTATGGACTGTAACTGAACTTTTTTGACTTTTCATCTGGTCCTAGAGATCGCGCGTCATGAATTTGGAATACTGTACTAAATGCGCAAACAAAAAGGAGGTATTTGGACATAAATGATGGACATTATCGAACAAAACAAACAATTATTTTGGAACTGGGATTCCTGGGTGTAACGGTTTTCTGTAGTTGAAAGAGAGTCGGACCAAAATGCAGCGTTGTGATGATTCATGTTATTTTAATAAAGGAAAAACTATACATGAATAAACTACCAAAATAATGAAAATGTGAAAACCGAAACAGTCCCATCTGGTGCAAACACAGAGACAGGAACAATCACCCACAAACACACAGTGAAACCCAGGCTACCTAAATATGGTTCCCAATCAGAGACAATGACTAACACCTGCCTCTGATTGAGAACCATATCAGGCCAGACATAGAAATAGACAAACAAGACATCCAACATAGAATGCCCACTCAGATCACACCCTGACCAACCAAAACATAGAAACATACAAAGTAAACTATGGTCAGGGTGTGACAGTACTCCCCCCCCCCCCAAGGTGCGGACTCCGGCCGCAAAATCTGAACCTATCGGGGAGGGTCTGGGTGGGCATCTGTCCGCGGTGGCGGCTCTGGTGCTGGACGTGGCCCCCACTTCACCGTAGTCTTAGTCCCCCACCTTGTCCGCTTCCGTGACCTCCTAGCCACGGCAACCCTACTTAATAACACGGGACAGAGGGGCAGCTCGGGCCAGAGGGGCAGCTCGGGACAGAGGGGCAGCTCGGGACAGAGGGGCTCTTCAGACTCCGGCAGCACAGGAGAGGAGGAAGGCTCTGGCAGATCCTTGCTGACTGGCAGATCTGGAAGAGTCTGGCTGACTGGCAGATCTGGAAGAGTCTGGCTGACTGGCGGATCTGGAAGAGTCTGGCTGACTGGCGGATCTGGAAGAGTCTGGCTGACTGGCGGATCTGGAAGAGTCTGGCTGACTGGCGGATCCTGGCAGACTGACGGCTCTGGCTGCTCCATGCTGACTGGCGGCTCTGACTGCTCCATGCTGACTGGCGGCTCTGGCTGCTCCATGCTGACTGGCGGCTCTGGCTGCTCCATGCAGACTGGCAGCTCTGTCGGCTTCTTGCAGACTGGCAGCTCTGGCTGCTCCATGCAGACTGGCAGCTCTGGTAGCTCCTTGCAGACTGGCAGCTCCTTGCAGACTGGCAGCTCCTTGCAGACTGGCAGCTCCATGCAGACTGGCTGCTCCGGCTGCTCCATGCAGACTGGCAGCTCTGGCTGCTCCATGCAGGCTGGCAGCTCTGGCTGCGTTAAACAGGTAGGAGACTCCGGCAACGCTGTAGAGGCGGAAGGCTCTGGCAGCGCTAAACAGGCGGGAGACTCCGGCAGCGCAGGAGAGGAGGAAGGCTCTGGCAGCGCTGGAGAGGTGAGGCGCACTGTAGGCCTGATGAGTGGTGCTGGCACTGGTGGTACTGGGCCGAGGACATGCATAGGAAGCCTGGTGCGGGGAGCAGCCACCGGAGGGCTGGTGTATGTAGGTGGTACTGAGTAGACCGGATCGTGCAGGCGCACTGGAGCTCTTGAGCACCGAGCCTGCCCAACCTTACCTGGTCGAATACTCCCGGTCGCTCTGCCAGTGCTGCAAGGTGGAATAGCCCGCACTGGGCTATGCAGGTGAACCGGGGAAACCGTGCGCAAGGCTGGTTCCATGTAAGCCGGCCCAAGGAGACGCACTGGGGACCAGATGCGTAGAGCCGGCTTCATGGTATTTGGCTCGACGCTCAATCTAGCCCGGCCGATACGCGGAGCTAGAATATACAGCACCGGGCTATGCACCCGCACTGGGGACACCGTGCGCAGCACTGCATAACACGGTGCCTGCCCGGTCTCTCTAGACCCACGGTAACCACAGGAAGTTGGCGTAGGTCTCCTACCTAGCGTCGCCATGCTCCCTGTGAGCCCCCCCCCCCCCCAAGACATTTTTGGGGCTGACTCTCGGCTTCCATCCGCTTCGCCGTGCTGCCTCCTCATACCTGCGCCTCTCAACTTTTTGCCGCCTCCAGTTCTTCTTTGGGGTGGCGATATTCTCCAGGCTGAGCCCAGGGTCCCTCACCGTCCAGTTCGTCCTCCCATGTCCATTCCTTCTCTTGCTGCACCTTGGGGCGGCTACACTCCCCTGGTTTAGCCCAGGGTCCTCTCCAGTCGAGGATTTCCTCCTAAGTCCAGAAATTCTTGTCACGCTGCTCCTGCTGCTGCTGTTGCCTGTTACCACGCCGCTTGGTCCTGTTGTGGTGGGTGATTCTGTAACGGCTTTCTTGTGGTGAAGGAGAGTCGGACCAAAATGCAGCGTGATGATGATTCATGTTATTTTAATGAAGGAAAAAACTATACATGAAGAAACTACAAAATAATGAAATGTGAAAACCGAAACAGCCCTATCTGGTGCAAACACAAAGACAGGAACAATAACCCACAAACACACAGTGAAACCCAGGCTACCTAAATATGGTTCCCAATCAGAGACAATGACTAACACCTGCCTCTGATTGAGAACCATATCAGGCCAGGACATAGAAATAGACAAACTAGACATGTAACATAGAATGCCCACTCAGCTCACACCCTGACCAACCAAAACATAGAAACATACAAAGCAAACTATGGTCAGGGTGTGACACTGGGAGTGCATTCTGATGAAGATCATCAAAGGTAAGTGAATATTTATAATGCTATTTCTGACTTCTTTTGACTACACAACATGGCGGATATCTGTTTGAGTTGTTTTGGTCTCTGAGCGCCGTATTCAGATTATAGTATGCTGTGCTTTTTCCGTAAAGTTTTTTTGAAATCTGACACAGCGGTTGCATAGTTGTATCTTTTATCAATGCCTATTATGAGTATTTCTGTAAATTGATGTGGCTCTCTGCAAAATCACCGGATGTTTTGGAACTACTGAACGTAACGCACCAAAGTAAACTGAGATTTTTTTATATAAATAGGAACTTTATCGAACAAAACATACATGTATTGTGTAACATGAAGTCCTATGAGTGTCATCTGATGAAGATCATCAAAGGTTAGTGATTAATTTATCTCTATTTCTGCTTTTTGTGACTCCTCTCTTTGGCTGGAAAAATGGCTTTGTTTTTCTGTGACTTGGCTCTGACCTAACATAATCTTTTGGTTTACTTTCACTGTAAAGCCTTTTTGAAATTGGACACTGTGGTGGGATTAACACGAAGTGTATCTTTAAAATACTTGTATGTTTGAGGAATCTCAGCCCAAAGAGGTTTTTAACAAGGAGTCGAACATGCTTACTGAAGACACAACTATTCATTTGGAATTACAGTACAGTAAATGAATGTCCCCTGGTACTGCAGCATGAAAACCATTGCTTTCAGAGGAAGGGAGTGTGTTATATTAGTATTGGAAACTAAGTGTTACGTCTACCCCTGCCACATCCTCTACTTCTCATCTTGTGTCTCCCTAATCTGCCACCACTCCCCCAGTGCTCTCTCCCTCTCCCTCTGTGTGTGGGTGTATCTGATTGTGTGAGTGGAGATGTGTATTGGAGTCAGAGCAGACCCCACCAGCTGTAACCTGTTCCATAATCAAGACCTCTACAAATATTTGGCCCTGCCACTTCCACACTGCCAGATTGTAGCCTCTGCTCAGTCAGTCTGCATTGCAAGCCATTTTTTCCTGCATAGAGGTTGTTATCCTGTGGTGCCTGTTTTCCCTAGCCTGATGCTGCGTTTCTCTCTGCCACAGTTCTGTCCGCTCTGACTCTGGTCCCTGTCTCCAGTCCCTCGTCTCGTCAGTCCGTCTTCCCATCCCTGGAACCCCACTCTACTGCTTCCTTGGATTCCACTCTGGACCTGCTTACCCTGCCCCTACTCCCCTAGTAGTCTCAGTTCCTGGTTCCCTGCTACCCGCCTGAGCTCCCCCTTGCCTGCAACCGATCTCCCCCTGCTTTTCAATAAATACCTTGGTTAACTTATCCCTGTCTCCTCGTCTGAGTCTGCACTTGGGTTCACCTGCTCCATCCCACATAAAACTACTAAGATTTTGAAATTCCCTTGGGTTTGAGCTTCCTGATATTTTTGTGTATACTGCGTTGTGACTTTCTTGTAATTTTGCTTCTTTGAAACGAAAGACAGTTATTAAGGTCAGACAGTTCAAACCCAATTCTAAGTGCCCTCTTAGATAAGAGACTCATGCCTCATTTCTATGTAGCATGCAGGGTGCCATTCAAAATCACTGGGACACAAATGGATTTGACAGCTATTTTTGTTCTCATTATGAATAAAATAATGTCTCTCACTAGATTCTGTGCTGCTGAAATATGGTGAAAATAAGATTCTTTATATTTCGATGGACAAAGGGATAAAACAGGAATCATTAGCAAAGTGGTTGGAGGGAGAGTTGCTTTTATGACATAGGGGTGAGGGGCAAGGCCTTTTTATCCTACTGGGCAGGATGCTACGGCCGTGTGCACACACTGCCCAGTCTGCTCTTCTCCCACCCCTTACCTGCTGCTCTGGCACCAAGCAGGCCCAGTAGAAATTGCCCGTCACGCAGTAGCTCGGCAGCAGTTTGAAGTAGACGGTCTCAAGGCAGACAAGATTGTTTCATTAGAGAGGGTTGGAGGCCGGCATGTTCCAAGGTAGGCACTCCTGTTGTGTCTCAGGCTTTAAGCGAAAGAGCTGGATGTTAATTAGAGGGTTGAAATGTAATTAAGGTGGAAATTGTCTAACTAGATGCAGCACGAGTTAGAGTGGCCACTGGCAAGCGTTCTGTATAGGAGAGCATATGTTCTGTATGATGACAACTGTTCTTACACACATTAGAGGCTCTAGGGTTGAAACAGGAAAGGATAGGGGCTTACTGTACTTTATCTTGGCCAAACAGTGCTTCCGACAAAACTATGATGAGTAATTTGTAAATGGGAAAGATGCCAATACTTCCCTGTGGTTCCTTTCATCACTTGTGACTCAACATCTCTCATGTTGCATTATGGTGGATGTGGTGGAAGGCTACATGGATGGGTGACTTCCTACGAGTCATGAGTGAGGATGTTTGGCAAGTATAAGTGCGTTTAACAATACCCGCTCTCATTCACACACAATGGTATTAATCTCTCTTTGTATTTGAAGGCCATGGAACTTCACTAAACTTCTGATATTTTGGAATGCTTCTTATATTTCTGATAGTAAAGGGTTTTTGATAGAGGGCTAGGCCAACTACAATAAGAACATGCATTTATTTAAAACAGACCTGCAGATGTCCTCAACAATGTATTCTCCATTTTGGCAATCCTTACTTGCAAATCACTTTCTAAGTAATACCCTCTATCAAATTTGACAAGACACTATTATAACCCAAATTAACAATATTATTTGTGTTAGCCAAATAATTAAAAGCTACTTTTGGCATGTCTAGCAAGGGTAAAAATATGTTTTTAGTTTCAATGAATTGAGGTAGTGTACAGTGTTTTCTCTGTGGAGCAGTTCAGATCTACCTGATTCTAAGGTTGCTATTAGCTGCACTAATAAAGGCCAGATTGTGGGAAAACTGGTTGCTAATGTGACCTGGCTGTGCCTCACTGACAGACGTTTCCACCAGCGGTGAAGGACCGAGGGGCAGCTCCACTTTTCTTTCTGAAGGAAAAATGGCATCAGCTCCCACAGTGCTGTAGACTCTTTACTTTACTTTTTAATAGCCCTCACTATCTTGATGTCAAAGACACCTACATTCACTTGCTCCGAGAATGAACATGAGGCCTTGGATTTTCGTTGATTCTGCAGCAAGTGACTCAGCAAATATGCATTCAAATGTGCATTAGTCTTCTGGTATAATGCACAAAGTCCATGTGTTGTGTGTCCACCTCTACCTTTACAGTAGTTCTCTGCACCCATTGAGTTTTTCCATGTCTCCTTTGATGGTTCATGTCAGTGTAGGTGTGATATTTCCAAAACATCTCAGAAGTTGCAGGTATTAGCCTAATAAGATTTCCAGGTTGAAATGTAGATTCATGTGGGTTTTAGCTGTATACTTTCATTCTGTCGCTAATCCCAATTGGCACATCAAACAGAGAAGACTCTGAGGCTCCACAGTGGCCAGATGATAGCCAGGCTATTGTTCTCTGAGCCTCTGACACATTGGTTACTCACTCCAAACATTTTACTGAGACATTGTGTCAAAGTGCATGTGTAATTACTTTTCTCCCAGTTTAATTTCCTTTCAAACAAACCCAACTCATCATTCAGTACTGTGAGTAATGAGAAACTTCACAATGACTGAACTTCCACTACCTGTATACAGTACTTGATAAGCCAGCAGTTGCAACATACATCTCCAATATTGCATCTCCACAACATCACCACTGTCACATGTTCACACCACTCCACTGCCCCATGATCTACTTAAGGGAATCCTAAACCCCCTATGCTATCTATAGACTGTCCCTGAACCACCAGAGGCCCTGACTGTTCTGGATATAATAGTCCAGTTTTCAGCACTAAGTAAACAGGGGCTAAATCTAATGTTATCGTCAAGTGGAGTGCAGAAAGCAGCTGCATGTCCTGGGTAGAGTGGAGACAGAGACAGCCTTTGGGGTGCTAATAGCCTCTGATGGGTCCAAATATGAGCAGGTGAGGATTGAGCTGCTTTCCGAACACATGGGAACCCATTAAGTGAAGTGTGAAAGGGAAAGGTGATTTATTACAGATTAGGGGGTCGGCCATTTAAACGGTGCTGCACAATCAATATTCCCAATCAGGAGGGCTGAGCAGCCTCATAAGACAGAATAAATATGCGTGTGAACAGAAAATAAGCTTATGGAGGAGGAAACACAAGGGAAAACAATGAGGCAACAGCAACAGGCGGGGAAATGAAGTCAAGTGAACAGGAAGTTCAGCAGCTTCCTGTGCAAGCTGTGGATGATTAGCGTTGATGACTGAGTGCTCCAGAGGGCAGGTGTTCATAGGAGTAGTTTCTTGCTATTAGCACAGCCATTTAAATATTGTCTGTACCCAATACAGTTTCTACTGTAAATTATTCACAAAATGAGAAGCAAGGAGGCCTGGGAGGCTACACATAGTCATGAGACAGAAAACATAACCGGGTAAGCTCCCAGTCCTAATGCATTCAGACACGTAAAGTTAATGTTCAGAGTTGAAGGCTAACATTCAAAACTCTTGATATTGCCACACATTGCTTATTACAATCAGGGGTGAGTCACTGAGGTTAACCAGGCAAATGTGATATTTTTTATAAAAATATATGCCTCTATTAAAGAATTCAAATGTGTTATTTAGTATTTATTTTCATTTTCATAGTAGAAAAATAACTTATTCAACCTAAGTAATGTTATACAAAATAAAATCCAGCTTTCTCAAACCTAAGATATGTTTATGAGACAGATAATTAAGTTACTATGGTCTTAATATTTACAATCAAGGACATTGGCTGAAAGATAATAATGTAGCAATTTTACACATAAAAAAACGTTGCTTTCCAGTAAGGTGAAGTTCTATAACCTTTGGATTGGACCATTCTGATTGGGAACAGAAAATGAATTCCAGACTTTCGCACCCTGTAAAGGGAACATGGTACAGGAAATGAATACCGTAAACTGAAAAAATTATGTTCTGTTTAAACTCTGTAATACGAAAGTATTACAGAGTTAGTACAACACATTGTGATTTGTTTTAAATTAAAGACCTAAACACTTGACAACCTTTCCTGCCAAACAGAAATCAGAACATAGTTTAGAAATACAGTAAACATTATAGCAGAGAGTCAAGAAATTCTCAAATGTAACAACTTCACCCAAGGCATTTTGATTAAAACACATCACATTTAGCATAGTGGTCTGCAAATAAAGGCAAACCCCCAGTCAAGGCTTTTAAAATTCATTTTGAAAGAGAGAAGAAATTAAAGTAACACAGAAAATAGTTAAAGGACAGTTAATGTTGGAAAATGCAACCAGCCGTATGTCAAAGTGTAACGGCTTTCCTCCTCTTCGTCTGAGGAGGAGTAAGGATCGGACCAAAGCGCAGCGTGGTAAGTGTTCATGATGATTTTTCATTCAAACTCAGAAGACTAAACAGAAAATAACGACGTGAATTTACAAAACCGAAACAGTACCGTGTGGCCAAAACACTCACACGGAAACAAACAGCCACAAACCAAAAGTGAAACCCAGGCTACCTAAGTATGATTCTCAATCAGAGACAACTAACGACACCTGCCTCTGATTGAGAACCATACTAGGCTGAATACAAAAACCAACATAGAAAAACAAACATAGACTACCCACCCCAACTCAGGCCCTGACCATACTAAAACATAGAATAAAATAACAGAACTATGGTCAGAATGTGACACAAAGTGTGTGACTCAACTCATTGGCACAATGGCAGCTGTATGGGTGCTCACAGGAGGCACTTTAAAGTTAGCAAATATCCACTGTAAAAGTGCAGAGCTGACAAGTGACATTGTATCGAGTCATCCTTACTAGACAAGGGCCCCATATGCACCTGAAGACCAACCCTACCCAAGTGCTCACCAGCGTACTACAAACCCCAATTACAACCGTAGTATAGCCAGGGCAAGTGTATAGTTTTTCAATAGGAATAACAATACAACAGAATGTGGGGTTGGAGGTAAGATTGTGGCTAGGCGTAGTATGTTTTTACAGGTAGGTGCTTGAGAGCTGTTCTTGAGCAAACACAAATCCAAATCAAATTTAATTTGTTACATTCTCTGAATACAAACAGGTGCGGAATTTACTGTGAAATGCTCACTTACGAGCCCTTTCCCAACAATGCAGAGGTAAAAAGGAAATAAGTGGAAAAAGGAAATAGTAATACAGTAAAATAACAATAACGAGGCTATATACAAGGAGTTCTGGTACTCTGTCATGTGCAGGGGTACAAAGTAGCTGAAGTAATGTGTACAAGTAGGTATGGGTAAAAGTTACTAGGCATTCAGGATAGATAATAAACAGACTAGCAGCAGCATGTGAATCAAATCAAATCAAATCTAATTTATTTATATAGCCCTTCGTACATCAGCTGATATCTCAAAGTGCTGTACAGAAACCCAGCCTAAAACCCCAAACAGCAAGCAATGCAGGTGTAGAAGCACGGTGGCTAGGAAAAACTCCCTAGAAAGGCCAATACCTAGGAAGAAACCTAGAGAGGAACCAGGCTATGTGGGGTGGCCAGTCCTCTTCTGGCTGTGCCGGGTGGAGATTATAACAGAACATGGTCAAGATGTTCAATGTTCATAAATGACCAGCATGGTCGAATAATAATAAGGAAGAACAGTTGAAACTAGAGCAGCAGCACAGTCAGGTGGAAGTTGAAACTGGAGCAGCAGCATGGCCAGGTAGACTGGGGACAGCAAGGAGAGTGTGAAGAGTGTGAAAGTGTGTCTATGTCAAATAAAATTACAATTAAATGTTATTGGTCACATACACATATTTATTTTTGTACATTCGTCTCAAATAAAATGGTGAAGGACCTCGGCGTTACTCTGGACCCTGATCTTTCTTCTGACAAACATATCAAGACTGTTTCAAGGACAACTTTTTTCCATCTACCTAACGTTCCAAAAATCAGACACTTTCTGTCCAAAAATGTGTTCGAAAAATTATTCCATGCTTTTGTCACTTCTAAGTTAGCCTACTGCAATGCTCTACTTTCCGGCTACCCGGATAAATCACTAAATTAACTTCAGTTAGTGCTAAACACGGCTGCCAGAATCTTGACTAGAACCCCAAAATTTGATCATATTACTGCAGTGCTAGCCTCCCTACACTGGCTTCCTGTTAAGGCTAGGGCTGATTTCATGGTTTTACTGCTAACCTACAAAGCATGACATGGGCTTGCTCCTACCCATCTTTCTGATTTGGTCCTGCCATACATACCTACACATACGCTACTGTCACAAGGCACAGGCCTCCTTACTGTCCCTAGAATTTCTAAGCAAACAGCTGGAGGCAGGGCTATCTCCTATAGAGCAAATTTTTTATGGAATGGTCTGCCTATCCATGTGAGAGACGCAGACTCGGCCTCGAACTTTAAGTCTTTATTGAAGACTCATCTCTTCAGTAGGTCCTATGATTGAGTGTAATCTGGCCCAGGAGTGTGAAGGTGAATGGAAAGCCACTGGAGCAACATACTGCCCTTGCTGTCTCTGCCTGGCCAGTTCCCCTCTCTCCACTGGGATTATCTGTCTCAAACCCTATTACAGGGTCTGAGTCACTGGCTTTCTGGTGCTCTTCAATGCCGCCCTAGGAGGGGTGATTCACTTGAGTGGGTTGAGTAACCAACGTGATTTTCCTGTTCGGGTTGGCGCCCTCCCTTGCGTTCGTGCCTTGGCGGAGATCTTCGTGGCCTATACTCGACATTGTCTCAGGATAGTAAGTTGGTGGTTGAAGATATCCCTCTAGTGGTGTGCGGGCTGTGCATTGGCAAAGTGGGTGGGGTTATATCCTGCCTGTTTGTCCCTGTCTGGGAGTATCGTCGGATAGGCCACAGTGTCTCCCGAACCCTCCTAGCTCAGCCTCCAGTATTTATGCTGCAATAGTGATGGGGGGCTAGGGTCAGTCTAGGGTCAGGCTAGGGTCAGAGAAATATCTGGACTATTTCTCCTGTCTTATCCGGTGTCCTGTGGGAATTTAACTATGTTCTCTCTAATTCTCTCTTTATTTATCTCTCTCGTGGAGGACCTGAGCCCTTGGACCATGTCTCAGGACTACCTGGCCTGATGACTCCTTGCTGTCCCCAGTACAACTGGTCCAATTTCAACTGTTCTGCCTGTGGCTATGGAACCCTTACCTTTTCACCAGATATGCTACCTTGTCCCAGACCTGGTGTTTTCAAATCTCTAGAGAAAGGAAGAGCGGTAGAGATACTGTGAATGATCGCCTATGAAAAGCCAACTGACATTTACTCCTGAGGTGCTGACCTGTTTCACCCTCTACAACCACTGTGATTATTATTATTTGACCCTGCTGGTCATCTATGAATGTTTGAATATCTTGGCCATGTACTGTTATAATCTCCACCCGGCACAGCCAGAAGAGGACTGGCCACCCCTCACAGCCTGGTTCCTCTCTAGGTTTCTTCCTATGTTCCGGACATTCTATGGAGTTTTTCCTAGCCACTGTGCGTCTACACCTGCATTGCTTGCTGTTTGGGCTTTTAGACTGTACAGCACTTTGTGACTTCAGCTGATGTAATAAGGGCTTTATAAATACATGATTGATGCTATTGTGGGTGTAGGGAAATGTGAAATGCTCCAACAGTGCAGTAATACTGTATCTAACAATTCACAACAATACACACAAATCTAAAAGTAAAAGAATGGAATTAAGAAATAAATAATATTAGGACGAGCAATGTCAGAGTGGCATAGAGTGGCATACAGTGGAATAGAATACAGTATATACACATGTGAAATGATTAAAGCAGTATGTAAACATTATTAAAGTGACTAGTGTTCCATTATTAAAGTGGCTAGTGATTCCATGTCTATTTACATAGGGCAGCAGCCTCGAAGGTGCAGGTATAAGTAACTGGGTGGTAGCCGGCTAGTGATGGCTATTTAACAGTCTGATGACCTTGAGATAGAAGCTGTTTTTCAGTCTCTCGGTCCCAGCTTTGATGCACCTGTACTGACCTCGCCTTCTGGATGATAGCAGGGTCAACAGGCCGTGGCTATCACACCCTGATCTGTTTCACCTGTCTTTGTGATCGTCTCCACCCCTCTCCAGGTGTCACCAATTTTACCAATTATCCCCTGTGTATTTATACCTGTTCTCTCTGTTTGTCTGTTGCCAGTTCATCTTGTTTGTCAAGTCAACCAGCATTTGTGTTCTCAGCTCCTGCTTTTCCCATTCTCTCTTTTTCTCCCCCTCCTGGTTTTGACACTTGCCTGGCCTGACTGAGCCCGCCTGTCTGACCACTCGGCCTGCCCCTGAACCTGATCAGTGCAGTACTAGACGGTGATACAGACGACAGGATGCTTTCAATTGTGCATCTGTAAAAGTTTGTGAGGGTCTTAGGGTCCATGTCAAATTTCTTCAGCCTTTTCAGCCTTTCCTGAAGTCCATGATCAGCTAGTTCATTTAGCTGATGTTGAAGGAGAGGTTATTTTCCTGGCACCACTCTGTCAGGGCTTACAGAGAGAAGGTGTCTCATCATTGTTGGTAATCAGGCCTACAGCTGTTGTGTCGTCTGCAAACTTGATGATTGAGTTGGAGGCTTGAACAAGAAGTACAGGAGAAGGCTGAGCAAGCACCCTTGTGGAGCCCCTGTGTTGAGGATCAGCGAAGTGAAAGTGTTGTATCTTACCTTCACCACCTGGGGGCGCCCTGAAAGGAAGTCCAGGACCCAGTTGCACAGGGAGGGGTTCAGACCCAGGGCCCCTAGCTTAATGATGAGCTTGGAGGATACTATGGTGTTGAAGGCTGATCTAGAGTCAATTGACAGCATTCTTACATAGGTATTCCTCTTGTCCAGGTCAGATAGGGCAGTGTGCAGTGCAATGGCGATTGCATCATCTGTGGATCTATTGGGGCAGTAAGCAAATTGAAGTGGGTCTAGGGTGTCAGGTAAGGTAGAGGTGATATGATCCTTAACTAGTTTTTCAAAGCACTTCACTATGACAGAAGTGAGTTCTACAGGGCGAAAGTCATTTAGTTCAGTTACCTTTGCTCTTAGTGCGAGTGGTGTTAATATGCATGTATGTGTTTTGTGAGTGTGTGTGTTGGAGCGTAAGTGTAGTATGTGTGAGTGTGTGGGTAGAGTCCAGTGAGTGTGTGTGTTGGAGTGTCACTGTAGTATGTGTGAGTGTGTGGGTAGAGTCCAGTGAGTGTGCAAAGAGCCAGTGCAAGAATGTCAGTGCAAAAAAAAAGGCAGGTAAATGCAAATAATCAGGCTAGCCATTTGATTAACTGTTCAGCAGTCTTATGGCTTTGGGGTAGAAGCATTCAGAACCTTTGGGGACACAATGGGAAAAGTATGGCAGTTAAAAGAAAATGAGTGATATTTCTCTCCAAACAGACTGGTTATCATCCCAGACACAGCAAACTTTCCAGAACAGAGGTGTTTACAAGCTCGTGATTTTCTTAATGGAAAATATTTGCCCAAATAAAGTCCCAGCCAGTGCAGGGGTCTGTTTCTGCAAGCACACCTCTCCTTTTCCACATAAATCCACTGTTTTAAATTTGTGCCATTTTAAATTAAAGCTTCCTTCAAGCCATTGTGTCTCCAAGTCCTTTATCACTGCTAGTGCCAGCGGCAGCAAACCAGTATAAGGCAGTAGCTAAATGTATTAAATGCTAAGATTATGTAATTAAGTTATTCCAGTTTTTATTATGTAAAAAATGTAATAAAATAAGTGACATTTCATAAAGCATGTTTAAAAAGTTAATGAATACAAATCAAGTAAAGGAATGCATTGTTTCAAGTGCAAAAAAGATAACTATCCTTAATTGGTGCTTTCATTTTTTTCTGTTCCAAACTTTACTCTTTTCATTGCTTCATTTTATAAAACTTTGACAGAGACAACAGGGTTTAAAGAGTGTCATTCACACTTTCAGAAAGACTGTGGCCTTCTCATGGGATCAACAGACCAGTCCAAATTTGCTCGATCCTTTTCTTCATGAAAGCTGCCATCACAGAGGCCACCACTAAAGTGAAGGCCAAGCTGAAATAGCTCTACCATTCATCTGACTGTCTGGGCTAGTGATGAAAGACATACAGCTATAAACTCCCATTCTCTACCGCTGCTCCACAATATAATCTGCCCTCTGAAGGAATTCACATTTCACTGAGAAATCTAAAGTAAAACCCCAAATTAAAAGGAAATGAAGTTGTATGTAAAATTACATTTCCTAACTAATTAAGTGGCTTTAATCTTTTCACCAAGAACAAGTTTTTTTTGTATAGTTAGTTCTATATGCCAGGCTATTTTCCGCTTTTTTTTTCTGACATAGGCTGTAACGGTTTTCCTCCTCTTCTGAGGAGGAGTAGGAAAGATCGGACCAATGCGCAGCGTGGTAAGTGTTCATGTTTTATTTATTAGAACAGAAACACCAAACAAAATAACAAAGAGCGTGAAACAAAAATTAAACAATCCTGTAAGGTGCAGCAACACAAAACAGAAAACAACTACCTACAAATCATAGTGGGAAAACAGGCTGCCTAAGTATGGTTCTCGATAAACAGCTGCCTCTGATTGGAAACAATACCAGGCCAAACACAGAAATACAAAAACATAGAACAACACATAGAATGCCCACCCCAACTCATGCCCTGACCAAACTAAAATAGAGACATAAAAAAGGAACTACGGTCAGGACGTGACATAGGCTTGGCTTTACTTACAGGCCCAGTACAGTCAAAAAAGTGATTTTCTTGTGTTTTTTTATGTACACAGTACAAAACATTAGGAACAAGTTCATAATATTGAGTTTCCACCCCATTTTGCCCTCAGAACAGATTGAATTAGTCTGGGCTTGGACTCAACAAGGTGTCGAAAGCGTTCCTCAGGGATCCTGGCCCATGTTGACTCCAATGCTTCCCACAAATTGTCAAGTTGGCTAGATGTCATTTGGGTGGTGGACCATTCTTGATACACACTGGAAACTGCGTGCATGAAAAACCAAGCCGTGTTACAGTTCTTGACACACTCAAACCGGTGCACCTTGCACCTACTACCATACCTCGTTCAAAGGCACATAAATCTTTTGTCTTCCCCATTCACTCTCTGAAATGGCACACATACACAATCCATGTCTCAATTGTCTCATGGCATAAAATCCTTCTTTAACCTGTCTCCTCCCCTTCATCCACACTGATTGAAGTGGATTTAACAAGTGACATCAATAAAGGGATCATAGCTGGAAAAGAGCATGTGTTTTGCACACTCAGTGTATTTCCACAGTATGAATTTGGAATAATACTATGAAATTGGGAAAATTATGATACCGTTTTAGTGTAAGCACTGTTTGAAACAAATGCCTGAAATTTCAGCCTGTTTTAGTGGGATGGAGATTTGGCCTGCCTGGTGACATCACCAGGCGCTAAATTAGTTAATAGACCAATAAGAACGTTCCAAACCTCTCTGCCAAAAACAGCTAGTTTTCTCTCCCCACTCACTTGAGAAATTTATCTTTGCTAAAAAGCTATTTTTGACCATTTTCATTGAAAGAATCACAGTAAATTACTTAATTGTTACCCAGAAATTATTTGATATTGAGGTAAAAAAAAAAAAAACAGCTGCATTGTACCTTTAACACCATAGAATCTGCAAGTTCTGACTAATATTCATTGGAGCAAAGAATTTGATTTAGCCCCATGAGCCCATTCCATCCGGCCGTGGGAGGTTAGAGTAAACCTAGATAGAAAACATGTAGAAATGATAATGGAAATATATATTTTCAAATAACTGCCCTTTCTCTGGCCAGCAAATAGATTTTGACAAACAAATCGTTCCCAGAAAAATCAATGAGGCTCTCCATTGAATTTCGTAATCCCGATGTGGTCCACCGCTAATCTAGGATTATTGAACCCTGAAAATAGCGACAACCCTAACCCTAGCTTCTTGTCCACACCCTGGCTCAACCATGAAACTAGCCATAACCCCAACCCTACTGTAACTTAATGTCCACACGCCAGCTCAACCCATCCTAACCCTAATCGCTAACCCGTATTCTTGACTGGAGATATCAACAGTGAATGAATCCATGAGTAGTGGGCTCAAAGTGACATGAGAGTTGACAGAAGTAGCAGCATGCATAGCTAGAGGTGAGTGAGGAGAAACCCACCACTTTTGGAGACTGCAAACACCCCTCTGTCCAGCCTCCACAGGGGTCCAATGAGGACACTATTTCTACATTCCCTACAGTCCAGAAACCCATACTTTGGTGCTGCTTTTCATGCAAGCGTTTGCTGGGTCATCTGTCATCAAGAACAGGAATGCAAACAAGCTCACTAACAAATATCAGGACGGGAATGCCACGTGAATGTCTGCTTCTTGAAACATTGTCACAAGCTGATTACAGAGAGATTAACTCCATTAAGAGGCTACTCTATGTAGACTACACTGGACCATTTTGGAGGAAGCCAATTACGTGAGCCAGACACTAAGGTAACTCAAACAAGTGAATGTTGGTGTCAATTTTTAACCACAGGACATGTGAGGTTGTATTAGGGGCATGGAGGACATAGAAACAAGGTACCAGATAATGCTGCAGGTTGTGGATATGTGGCCATCCAATCTTGTTGAATACAGCTGATTAAGATATGCTCTTAGGTGGGAATTCCTATACACTTCTCTCTCTACGCGTCAAACTTAAGCATGAGAATAGCATGCTATTGACCCAGTATTTGTTTGAGGTGGAGATCAAATAAATGAAGGTGTGTCTACAGATATGCTGTATTCAGACCTTGACTTAATTCCAAGTGGAACAACATCTAATTTCATTTTTTTCCGGATAGAAATAACACCATTCTCCATGCACTGTAATTTACAAATGGATAAGAGCTAGGTAAATGAGTGTGAGTAAGCCGTTTGGATAAGTGGATTTTCAATATAAATGACAATTGTTGTACAGTGCATTTGGAAAGTATTTAGACCCCTTGACTTTTCACATTCTAAAATTGATTAAATTGTTGTTTTCACTAAAACTACACACAATACCCCATAATGACGAAGCGAAAACAGGTTTTTAGAAATGTTTGCAAAGAAAAAAAAATGAAATGTCACATTTACATAAGTACTCAGACCCTTTACTCAGTATTTTGTTGAAGCGATTACAGACTCAAGTCTTCTTGGGTATGACGCTACAAACTTGGCACACCTGTATTTGGGGTGTTTCTCCCATTCTTCTCTACAGATCCTCTCAAGCTCGGTCAGGTGGGATGGGGAGCGTCACTGCTATTTGCAGGTCTCTCCAGAGATGTTTGATTGGGTTCAAGTCCAGGCTCTGGTTGGGGCCCTCAAGGACATTCAGAGACTTGTTATGAAGTCACTCCTGCTTTGTCTTGGCTGTGTGCTTAGAGTCGTTGTCCTGTTGGAAGGTGAACCATTGCCCCAGTCTGAGGCCCTGAGCGCTCTGGAGCAGGTTTTCATCAAGGATCTCTCTGTACTTTGCTCCGTTCATCTTTCCCTCGATCCTGACTAGTGTCCCAGTCCCTGCTGCTGAAAAACCTCCCCGCAGCATGATGCTGCCACCACCATGCTTCAAAGTAGGGATTTTGCCAGGTTTCCTCCAAACGTGACACTTGGCATTCAAGCCAAAGAGTTCAATCTTGGTTTCATCAGATCAGAGAATCTTGTTTCTCATGGTCTGAAAGTCTTTAGGTGCCTTTTGGCAAACTCCAAGCAGGCCTTGGTGTACCTTTTAATGAGGAGTGGCTTCCGTCTGGCCACTATAATATAAAGGCCTGATTGGTGGAGTGCTGCCGAGATGGTTGTCCTTCTGTAATGTTCTCCCATATCCACAGAGGAACTCGGGAGCTCTGTCAGCGTGACCATCGGGTTCTTGGTCACCTGCCTGACCAAGGCCCTTCTCCCCTGATTGCTCAATTTGGCTGGGCTGCCAACTCCAAGAAGAGTCTTGGTAGTTCCACACTTCTTCCATTTAGGAATGGTGGAGGCCACTGTGTTCTTGGGGACCTTCAAAGCTGCATTATTTGGTACCCTTCCCCAGACCTGTGCCTCGACACAACCCTGTCTCGGAGCTCTAAGTACAATTCCTTCGACCTCATGGCTTGGTTTTTGCTCTGTCAACTGTGGGACCTTATATAGACAGGTGTGTGCCTTTCCAAATGGTGGACTCCAATCAAGTTGTAGAAACATCAAGGATGGTCAATGGAAACAGGATGCATCGGAGCTCAATTTTGAGTCTCATAGCAAAGGGTCTGAATACTTGTGTAAATAAGGAATTTCTGTTTGAATTTTTTTAATAAATTTGCAAACATTTCTAAAAACCTGTTTTCACTTTGTCATTATGGGGTATTGTGTGTAGATTGATGAGGATTTTTGATTTATTGAATCCATTTTAGAATAAGGCTGTAATGTCACAAAATGTGGAAAAAGTCAAGGGGTCTGAATACTTTCTGTATGCACTGTAGATCTATTGTGAAGCCAATCATATGGCCTTAAACTAAAGCATATAAACATATCAACTTTTCCACAGTGAAGTTTATGAAATGTTGGCCTTGTAACTTGCAGGGAGGAAAATTGGAGACCCAAGCTATAGGCTTCTGTAGCCATGTACATAGTTGATTTATGATTTCTAGAATGTTTTAATTATATGCCCAGACTTTTCACTGTATTTTTTTAAACAATTTGTTTGTTGTTAATTATCAGCTTCTATCAGTAGCCACTGTCAGTTATACCCACATACATTTGTAACTGTCACTTTAGTGTTCGTTTTCCTTATATTTTGCATCGTTCCATTTCATCATTACCTTTCTTTCCTCTGTCACATTCGTGTGGTTGGATCGCTAACAATAGTGGATCATGTTAGGCTAACGTATTACAAGTTGTGCAATAGTTTGGGACATGCAGCTAATTTGAATCATTATGGAATACAGACCATACGTAGCCATTTAAACCTGGAGCCTGGTGCACAGTTCAGGACAACTGGACCGTTGTCATCACAGTTCCATGATTAGTGATTATTAGGGTAGATTTATAGGACTACTGTTCAACCCCCACTGTACATTTCTCACCTTCCAATATTTCATGGATTGAATATGGCAACTTTCAAGATGAATCAAACCACTTTATTTTTGAGTCGCCAATATATTTTGTGCGTAAAGGCTCTCCAAACTTTTTTTCAAAAATTATTCATAAATACTTTCCTAGCCCTAAATAATATACAAGATCACATACATTTCCTAAGTCTGAATCTGGCCCTTTTTTATTACATTAGGAGCAATCCATTTTACCCTGTCAATTTAACAGGGAAGATCATCCATTTCATTGTGGAGGTCAACTCATCATGCCACCACACCCAACACCCTTTAGGGGCACAATCTGTGGGAGCAAGACTCCCATCCAACAGGGAGAGGGAAAAAAGTGTGGGCTCACTCTGTGTGTCTATTTAAAGCTGCGGTCAACAGTCAAAGTGCTCTCAGATCCATGATCAAGGATGTTCGGAGGCCAGTACAAAACCAGGCACACCTGAACTTTACAGCTGACAATTAATGAATTATAGCCCCGGTACTTTGAAAAGCCTTTCTCACAGGGAGGCAGAAATCTAAAACGGCTTTGGGAATTTGACATGGAACTGCCAAGAATTCTCACATGAAGGATTATAACGATCCCTCTTGTTTTCCTTTTTAGCCTCAGTCACTGTGAGCGTTCCATGTGGTTTATATTGCATACTTACTGAAACCCACAAGACCAAAGTGCTACAAAAGGAGTCGTAAAGACAGAACTCATTTATTTGGCTTTGACCAACACACACCAGCCACACCAAAATACCGTTGGACTTACTCCTACACCTTTCTCATCAACTGAATGGAGATTATTTTGATGTGGATTGGGAGTTTTATTCGAAAGGCCCCTGGAGCAGATTAGTTTCCATAGCAAGTTCAAAGTTCAAGAGGATCTGCCTTTGAGTCATTAGTTTCACATTCTATATGTGACCAGTCACTGAGACGGCATGCTGGTTCCCTAACATGCCTGGCCTCACAGTACATCAAAGCTCATATCACTCCACCTGTAGGAACTTCCATAAATCAATGATGTGTCAGAAGTCAATGACATGTTTGTTCCATCATCGTTGATGACAACAAATAGTTGTCATCTCATCTATTGATGATGAATAGAAATGATGGATCATTGTCATCCACTGGAAAACACCTCCAGTTCCCCCAACACATATCAAACTCATCCCAGTGTAATTGTAGAGCTGAGATGAGAGATAGAAGGAAAAAAAAATGTAAATGGAGCTTGTGAGTCTCAAAGCATTCTTTCCCCTTCGGTGTCCTCTTTTAATTCATTTGTCCAATCACGCCTTTGTGTTCTAAATCACATCTAATATCCGGTATGAAAAGAGCAAGACAAAAGAGAGGGGCCCCAGTCAGCCGGTGTTTCCACATGAGAGGGACCCGTGCCGTTTTGTTCAGGGCATGATGGATCTGTGGAAAATGCATGGCCAATTCTCCCTGATTGTCTGGTCCGGAGCTGCAGCAGGCTATAATTGGAAGTTGTAAATGGCTTTTCTGTCACTAGGGTAGACATCACTAAATAAACACTAAGGAAACCTCCCAATACTGCCTGCAGCTGCACGGACGGCAACCGCTTTCACAGACAAATTAATGAGAAAGGGAGCATTTCTAGTATATTGTACCCTGACTGTAAAGGGGCACTAGTGAGGAACCATGACTGCAAATACATTGTCTGGTATAAACACTGGATAGATCAACAAAAAAGCGTCATTATAGAAACCATCTCTTCTTTTTGGGTTTGAAACATGCACAAAGTCTGGCAAGGCTGTTGGTGAGTCTTTGGCTTAGAATTTAATCTGACCACATAACTGAGGGGCTTTGTTAATATGAAGAGGCATCTGGATGACAAGAACATTCAGAGTCACTAGACCTAAAAGTAAGACTTAGTCTATGTCCTCCTTAATTTAGGCTAAAGGTGCATAAAACTCCCTTGGAGTGACAAACTAGTAGATTTTGTAATTATACGTGGATGAATTAGCATGTTTAAAAATGCTCGGTGTGCAATGGTTTGAGAACATGAGCAAGACAACATTTTCACTTCACAATTAGGGCATGTACAGTATGCATCTAAACTTTTTATGCAGAGAACCATGGATAAGGTTTCAAGTTGAAACCAAGTCACACAAAGCTGTATTTTACCACAGGTTTCATAACACTGACAATGGGTAATGGGGGTTGTGGTGAGTGCAGACAAAGATAAAGACGTCTGTCTATGTGTGACAAGAGCAGGTTATGAATGGGTACCATTGTCAATAAGATGCTTTAGACAAGATAACCTCATCATGAAGGTTGTCCTTGGTGCATATATGGACAGTAAATAATGCTTTCCATTGATAGTGTTGCCTTTAAAAGCCGACTATATTTAAAGAATGAAGAAAGTGTCTATGAGGAGAGAACAGAGAACAAGGAAGTTTACCCTCAGTCAATAGACTTCAAAAGAGGTCAGACAAAAAAATCTAAAGATGTCAGTTGTAATTGCACTGTGGGTTTTGAATGATCTTACATCACAGGTAAGATCCTCTTTCACTATACAGGAACGCTTGCTGGAAGTTGAATCACCCAAAATGACGTCTGATGATGAGTCATGCATTCTACTGCTGCATATTAAAGTATATTCTGCAGGGGGTAATTTGTTTTATTGGGCTCATAAATATAGTTACGATAGCACAGTACTCAAGTGTTAGGCCATGGACCATTGGTTGAACATGCTTACTTTGTCTCCCTTGAAAAGCACTTATAGGTGACATGTGCAGTCACATAGGCAAACAAGGGTCTGATAGTGCAACCTGCTCTAATAAAAATTCTACAATTCCGTAAAGATGAGTCAAACAATCCAATTGAATAGATCGAAGCTGGACCCAGCTCTGGTTCCAGTAAATTATAAGCTGGTTTTGGCCTCCTCCATCCCTCCCTTTTCCTGGACATTCAGGGAAGGTTCTCTTGCCATCCACCCCATCTGAAAGATGCTGCTCCTAAATTTCACCAAAGCGGAATCCACTTTAGTGTTACCACAGGTAATGTTAAAACTGCCAACACAGACTGACAGACTGGGGGTAATAGCTTTGAAGTGAAAAACGCTCTCCACGTTTCTCACATCACACAACTCTGAACAGCTGAGAGACAGCTATTTTGAACTGTCCATTTAACTTATTCCCTTTTAAGATACACTGTCTGACATTTCCTTTTAAACATTGGCCTGGACGATAACTGCACATCAGTTGATAACTTCTATAGCTACAGCTCTGAATATTCTTTATAAACTGGTTCAGTTCATTCACAGAATATATTGTGTAAGCCTATAGACAGGGTTGAGTAGGTTACTTTCTAATTTTAATCAGTTATGTTACTAGTTACCTGTCCGAAATTGTAATCAGTAACGTCATTTTTGGATGACCCAAAGTCAGTAAAGTAATCTGATTACTTTCAGTTACTTTTGGATTACTTTCCCCTTAAGAGACATTAGAAGACAAAAATGATCCATCAAACAAATTTTTTCAATGCTGAATTGAATGACTTTTTTTCAATGATGTAATCCAAGAAGTAATCATCTAGTTTTTCAAAAGTATCTGTAATCTGATTACAATATTTTTGCTGGTAACAACTGATTACAGTTACAGAATACTGCTGCTACTCTCAAAGACTGTACAAGGGTACTGTAAATCCATCTGTGAAAGACAGGCTATAATAGCAAACATTCTCAACAAAGTACATCTAAATTCCCTGATATAGTGCTTACCTTAGGGTTTAACCTGTAACCTGGCATATCAGTTTCCTGCCTGCTCCCAGGAGGTGTAGTGTGGAGAGGGAGGGGGAGGTGTGCTCCTGGCTGCGGGCATGCGTCCATCCCCCAGCATGCACACAAGCCCATCTTCCTACCCCGGGGGCATTCTCACTGATGGCTTGGACTGGCTTTTCACTGCACCATGATGGTTTCATTAAACCCGTTTATTCCCCTTTTTCCACTGCTGGGCATCAATCCCATCTGTATTCACTCTCACAGAACAGCAGAGCGGTTGAAGCTACAGTATGTGAGACATGGATCAGTGTTTGAGTTAGGATGTACAATGGCTTCATTACAAAACCCCAGCGCTTTCCATTATTCATCTCAGTGGTTGTGTGGTTAGGGTGTCTGCTCTGAAACCGGTAGGCTGTGGCTTTAGTAAATCAAATTAAGTCATGTTGCATCTCCTTTAAACGCAACATAATGAGGACAGGTTGAGGCTATTCTTCAAATTCATTCGTGTCAATAATATCTTTATTTCCCTTCAATAAATCTGAAGTTGAAAACCATTTGTATGTGAGGGATGCAATCTAGCAGAAACAAGAAATTAAACCATTATGAATCACCTGCATGTGACCTGACTAATACGAACGATGTGCTGTAATGTGTCATCACATTACACGTGCCAGCATCACCAAAAATCTGAGTTCCATCGGTTTCATTCAAGTCAGCTTCCATAACAATCAACGAACAATGCGAAATTCGTGATTACAATCTGTAGCAAGGAATAGCTCCCAGTGCCATGTTGTTGCATTACATGGACTCTGAAGGATTAATGAACAGAAGAGCTTGGAAAAATCCTGCTACAATGAGAACAGGGTTGTGTACAGTGGTGCCCACAGAACAACATCCCAGTAAACATCTCAACATCTGGCTTGTGTTCCCATCAAAAGGCATGCTCAAGTTCAATTACCATGTCAGTATTCTTTGACCAATGTTGAAGGCTTTTTGATGGAGTGTTTTGCAGATCCTTGATTAAGGATTATGCAGAGATGTGGCAAAAATCCACTAGGCAATTGAGAAGCATGCCTGCCTTAATTAAAATAATATATAAACCACAGCCGTCCTCATTGGTCATGAGCTGAGACTGATTTCATTTAGAGATTATTTTGGAATTTAAGCCTTCTTTAGTCATATTTTTGTCAATAATCTAATTACATAGGACATTTTACTCAAGATATTTGATGAGGATAATGGTATGTTAAGAAATGTGACAGACTTTGAATGTCAATGTCATGAACAATACCAGCCCTCAGTCATGGAAGGAAGAAAATGTCAGTCGTCAATGTCAGCTTAGAAGCTTTAGTATATTGTTCAAGTGTAACTGCATAATCCTGTGAGGATTGCAATGATCATGCTTTTCTGTGTCAGATGTGAGCCGCTCACCTCCCTATCGGCCATCTGTAGGGTGGTCGAAGACGGCACCGAAGTGTTGGGTGAAGCGCTCATAGGACTGCACTTCTGGTCACTCCCTCTCCCAGACGGCGTGAGCCCACTTCAGAGCCCGGCCTATCAGCACTGAGATCACCAAGGCCACCTTGTCCCTCTCGGAGGCCATCCCAGCATGACAGGCCAGGCGAAGGTCACACTGCAGGAGAAACCCCTTACAATGAGCTGGGGTGCCGTCAAACCGCTCCGGGAGGGGCAGGTGGACGTTGCTGATCGGACCGGGTGATGTAGATGGTGGTGGGGTGGCTGGAATGACCGCGGGGAGCTGGGAAGGTGGTGGTGTAGTCTGCAGTTGGCGTACTGAGTCCATGGAAGTCCCGAGGCGCACCAGGCACGAGTCATGGTGGTGGAGTTTCACTCTTACAGAGGTCGGGATGTCCTGGTGCTTCCTGTTTAGTTGGGTCGGTCATTCTGTCACTGGTGTAGAGAGGAGTAGGCAGGAGACATGTTCAGGTTCAGAACTACTTAATTTTTTAAGCACTTTAGATCAAAGCGGGACGAAACCCAAACGCTGTTGTGCTCAAAATATATCTTCATAAGCAAAAAAGGCATAGGACGAACCCAAAGTGCAAGATATAAAGTACTCAGGAAATAGTTGGAGAGATTCCTCTCAGTAAAATCAAGTAACATTTACAATGACCGATAAAGACAAATGGCAGAGGGAGTATATACTGTATACAGTGATAGATTGGGGATTGGAACCAGGTGTGTGCAATGATGACGAGACAAGTCCGGGGTTGATGAGTGAAGGGTGTTTTCCAGCAGTAGGTTCGGCAGCAGCTAGAAGGCTGAGCTGGACAGGAGGGGGAGCCAAGCAAAGGCTGGTGTGACACCCCCCGCCTGCCCTCTGATGATTCTCGAGCTTACTGAACTTCCTCACACTCTAGTCAGTAGGGGAATGTGGTGAGAAGTCTCATACATATTATCGGAAAAGAGCGGCTTGCGACTCCTTGTCCTTTTTCTCCTCTGCTGCCTGGAGGAGGTTGGTCATACCCTCACAATCGTCCTCATCAATGAGGTGGTACCCTCATTGTGGTTGATGGTCCTCGGGATAGCATTCCAAGACATGGGCCCATGAGGCAGTCTCCCCAGTCGAGTTAAGAGTGGGAGACGTTGGGCTGCTCTACGCACTCTCCATTGGGAGGGTGTTAGCAGCAAAAAATCTGCAATGGATGCATAACCGGGGATCGTCGAAATCTGCTCCGTTGTGTTCAACACCCAGGTTGACGACACAGGGAGTGCATGTCCTTGACTGAAATGTTCACCCAGCATAGGCATTGACTGTGCTGGAGCAGGGGCCTTGCTTGGTGCCCCCGGGCCATGCTAACAAGTTCCATGACTTCAAAAAACAGCAATCCGAGAGCAAAGTGAAACATAACTAGCGTTGGCTACTTGGGCTAGTAGCTTAGCTAGTTAGCACAGTAGTAGCCTAGCTAGTTAGCACAGTACTAGCCGGAGAAACTAATCCTTTAACTATGTGAATGTAGCTAGCAATCGCCACTTGGGCTAGTAATCTAGCTAGTTGGCACAAAGTTAGCCAAAGGAACCTGTCGCATTGTTGGTCTTTTAGCCAGCAGCCTACCACCCTGCATCCCACTACTGGCTTGCTTCTGAAGCTAAGAAGTGTTGGTTCTGGTCGGTCCCTGGATGGGAGAACAGATGCTGTTGGAAGTGGTGTTGGAGGGCCAGTAAGAGGCACTCTTTCCTCTGGTCTAAAAAAATATATCCCAATGCCCCAGGGCAGTGATTGGGGACATTGCCCTGTGTAAGGTGCCGTCTTTCGGATGGGATGCTAAACGTGTGTCCTGACTCTCTGTGGTCACTAAAGATGCCATGACACTTATTGTAAAGAATAGGAGTATTAACCCCGGTGTCCTGTCTAAATTCTCAATCTGACCATCATACCATCATGGCCACCTAATCATCCCCAGTTTCTAATTGGCTCATTCATCCCCCCTCCCCTGTAACTTTTCCCCAGGTCGTTCCCTCGGCGCACCAGGCACGAGTCATGGTGGTGGAGTTTCACTCTTACAGAGGTCGGGATGTCCTGGTGCTTCCTGTTTAGTTGGGTCGGTCATTCTGTCACTGGTGTAGAGAGGAGTAGGCAGGAGACATGTTCAGGTTCAGAACTACTTAATTTTTTAAGCACTTTAGATCAAAGCGGGACGAAACCCAAACGCTGTTGTGCTCAAAATATATCTTCATAAGCAAAAAAGGCATAGGACGAACCCAAAGTGCAAGATATAAAGTACTCAGGAAATAGTTGGAGAGATTCCTCTCAGTAAAATCAAGTAACATTTACAATGACCGATAAAGACAAATGGCAGAGGGAGTATATACTGTATACAGTGATAGATTGGGGATTGGAACCAGGTGTGTGCAATGATGACGAGACAAGTCCGGGGTTGATGAGTGAAGGGTGTTTTCCAGCAGTAGGTTCGGCAGCAGCTAGAAGGCTGAGCTGGACAGGAGGGGGAGCCAAGCAAAGGCTGGTGTGACACCCCCCGCCTGCCCTCTGATGATTCTCGAGCTTACTGAACTTCCTCACACTCTAGTCAGTAGGGGAATGTGGTGAGAAGTCTCATACATATTATCGGAAAAGAGCGGCTTGCGACTCCTTGTCCTTTTTCTCCTCTGCTGCCTGGAGGAGGTTGGTCATACCCTCGCAATCGTCCTCATCAATGAGGTGGTACCCTCATTGTGGTTGATGGTCCTCGGGATAGCATTCCAAGACATGGGCCCATGAGGCAGTCTCCCCAGTCGAGTTAAGAGTGGGAGACGTTGGGCTGCTCTACGCACTCTCCATTGGGAGGGTGTTAGCAGCAAAAAATCTGCAATGGATGCATAACCGGGGATCGTCGAAATCTGCTCCGTTGTGTTCAACACCCAGGTTGACGACACAGGGAGTGCATGTCCTTGACTGAAATGTTCACCCAGCATAGGCATTGACTGTGCTGGAGCAGGGGCCTTGCTTGGTGCCCCCGGGCCATGCTAACAAGTTCCATGACTTCAAAAAACAGCAATCCGAGAGCAAAGTGAAACATAACTAGCGTTGGCTACTTGGGCTAGTAGCTTAGCTAGTTAGCACAGTAGTAGCCTAGCTAGTTAGCACAGTACTAGCCGGAGAAACTAATCCTTTAACTATGTGAATGTAGCTAGCAATCGCCACTTGGGCTAGTAATCTAGCTAGTTGGCACAAAGTTAGCCAAAGGAACCTGTCGCATTGTTGGTCTTTTAGCCAGCAGCCTACCACCCTGCATCCCACTACTGGCTTGCTTCTGAAGCTAAGAAGTGTTGGTTCTGGTCGGTCCCTGGATGGGAGAACAGATGCTGTTGGAAGTGGTGTTGGAGGGCCAGTAAGAGGCACTCTTTCCTCTGGTCTAAAAAAATATATCCCAATGCCCCAGGGCAGTGATTGGGGACATTGCCCTGTGTAAGGTGCCGTCTTTCGGATGGGATGCTAAACGTGTGTCCTGACTCTCTGTGGTCACTAAAGATGCCATGACACTTATTGTAAAGAATAGGAGTGTGTCCTGTCTAAATTCTCAATCTGACCATCATACCATCATGGCCACCTAATCACCCCCAGTTTCTAATTGGCTCATTCATCCCCCCTCCCCTGTAACTTTTCCCCAGGTCGTTGCTTTAAATGAGAATGTTCTCAGTCAACTTATTACAAAATATATAGTTTTGGAAAGTCGGTTAGGACATTGTGCATGACGCAAGTAATTTTTCCAACTGTTGTTTACAGACATAACCTGAAAGGCCGCTCAGCAAGGAAGAAACCACTGCTCCAAAACCACCATAAAAATGCCAGACTACAGTTTGTAACTGCGCATGGGGACAAAAATCGTACTTTTTGGAGAAATGTCCTCTGGTCTGATGAAACAAAAATAGAACTGTTTGGCCGTAATGACCATTGTTATGTTTGGAGGAAAAAGTGGAGGCTTGCAAGCCGAAGAACACCATCGCAACCGTGAAGCACGGAGGTGGCAGCATCATGTTATGGGAGTGCTTTGGGGCAGGAGGGACTGGTGCACTTCACAAAATAGATGGCATCCTGAGGAGGGAAACTTATGTGGATATATTGAAGCAACATCTCAAGGCATCAGTTAAAGCTTGGTTGCAAATGGGTCTTCCAAATGGACAATGACTCCAAGCATACTTCCAAAGTTGTGGAAAAAAGGCTTAAGGACAACAAAGTCAAGGTATTGGAGTGGCCATCACAAAGCCCTGACCTCAATCCTATGGAAAATATGTGGGCAGAACGTAAAAAGCATGTGCGAGCAAGGAGGCCTACAAACCTGACTCAGTTACACCAGCTCGGTCAGGAGGAATGGGCCAAAATTCCCCCAACTTAATGTGGAAAGATTGTGGAAGGCTACCCGAAATGTTTGACCCAAATTAAACAATTTAAAGGCAATGCTACCAAATACTAATTTAGTGTATGTCAACTTCTGACCCACTGGGAATGTGATGAAAGGAATAAAAGCTGAAAAAAATCATTCTCTCTACTATTATTCTGACATTTCACATTCTTAAAATAAAGTGGTGAACCTAACTGACCTAAAACAGTGGATTTTTACTAGGATTAAATGTCAGGAATTTGGAAAAACTGAGTTTAATGTATTTGGCTAAGATGTATGTATACTTCCAACTTCAACTGTATATTATAATAATAAAGCATGGCTCTCGACCGATAAGCAGTGACACTAGGATGGCAGGTCTAGTCAACGCCAGTAGTGGGTTGAGCTAAGCAAGAGAGGAAACTAGTAATTCTACCATTCCAGGTAGAAAAAACGTCTGTATGTCACAGTAGTGTCCCCAACATCTACGGGGAGAGCTCAAAAATTCAAGCCCCTTTGGGTGCTGCTATAGAGTTACATTAGAAGTGCCCATCCAAGAATGCTCAAGGTCTTTGGCCACAGATAAAATTACATCAAATCACATTATATCTACCGTAGCTTTGATTGGACTGATCATCATCATGAATCTAGCAGTTATCATCATGAATCCAGTTGGCAATCTACTGGCAAATCCTTTTCAATCCTTGTCATACAAAGAGAAATTATGAAGAGAAATTGTAGACAAAATGTATTGGTGCTCATTGGCCATTGGACATAAACATTATACAACAAGTTGGAAATCACAAATTCAACAATGAGTGATTTGGAAGGAATCAGTGGCAAACTGCAAGCATTGCAAATAAATCACTAGCCTGCTATTCAGTGGAGTGGGTGTGTGGTCCAAGTCTGTGTTTAAGAGTTTCTTTCCCAAGCTTTAAAGAATAAACATTCAACATTGGCCATGCTGTTAATCCAGCATGACTTCTGCCGCATTCAAAACAACTGGAAACTCAGAACTGGGAGATCTCAGACTTCAGTGAGTTCAAGACAACTGGGAATTCTGAAAAATGGTAATCTAACTCGGAATTCAAGTCGGGAACGCGGACCTCTTTCTAGAGCTCCGACCTGAAGATCACTGACGTCATGATTTGACCTTGTTTTTTTCAGATTTCCCAGTTGTCTTGCAAGCACCATAAATTAAGAGAATGTCAGACTTTGGTGACAAGGTTTGATGACCAAATTTGCCCACTAAGGACTGCCGCGCCACCTTCCTGTTCATGTGAGCACAGCAGAATAAGGTGAATTCAAATTTTCTCAAAAGTGAGTTTACAAGTGAATCAACTTTCAAAGCAGAATTACTTTCCCATTGTTCCCCCAAAATGCAGTGTATGATATACCATTTGTAGCCATTTGTAACCATTAGAGTCTCTACATTTATCCAATGAAAAAACACAATTTCAAATTTGGCTACATAACGCCAAATCCAGGTTGTGAGCCACAAATGTCATGTATGCTGCTGCATAAATATGACAGGGAAATATGTATACTGTAGCTTAGAAAATAATACTAAGTGTATGTTGTGTAGTAAGCTGTTGGTAGCCCATGTGCCTAACCCTAATAATTTGACCCCTTTTCCCCTCCTAACTTAGCCTACTGTTCTGACCTGGTGGTGCACATGTAGCTTATAGCCTGTTTTTAGAGAAATATCATCATTGAATATTGTAATTGCTTTCTTTGCTGATATGCCCCCTTTATTTATTCTACGATTCTGACTTGGTGTACAGGGAGAATAATGTAAGAACGGCCCATGTTCGGAATTCTGTCACTGTACATTTCAAAAGTGCTGAACAAATAGTTATATTGACTATGTCCATCCTAGCTCTCTCACTAATTTCTGAATCAAAATTACAGATTGCCTCTTATCCGCATAGTTTGTACATCTCAATTGTCAGTAGAAACCACATTTGTTTAAGCAAGTCAGCCATATCAGCTATGTTTCTTTTCTAAAGAAGTAAATGAGGCTGAATTAACTGTTTCGATGCCAGACAAGGCTCTGCTGATAGCCAGGTGAAGCAGTGGTAAGGTGTTGGGATTCTGCTGTTGGATTCTGCTGTTGGGACAGCTTTATGTATGCCCTAACAGTTTGCGGGCACTGTTTGTCACTGTTATAGTGTAATGAATGTATTGTTTAGTGTTGTGTTGTGTTGTGTTGTGTTGTGTTGTGTTGTGTTGTGTTGTGTTGTGTTGTGTTGTGTTGTGTTGTGTAGTGGATTTTCTGGCATGCATGTAAAACTGTTTTTTGAGTTTGCCTTCCAAGATTTACATGCCAAAATCGCCACTGCTACGATGAAAGCTTTGTATTTGTATTATAACTCAAATGTGATGAATAGATTTTACCTGCATTTTATATACAGTATGATATTAAACCACTACTTCAGTATCAAAGTCAGTGAGTGTGTGTCATCAGATCATTTAAAAAAGAGAAGATTTATTTCCACCTTTTTATTAATTATGAGTTACTCTTAACACGCTCGTTGTCTCTTAACCTTTGAGTTATAACTCTGCATAGCCCATATCAGATGAAATCATGAACTGCATTAGCATGCAAATTGGAAAAAGGGACAATGTTTATTCAGGATTAACTGTCTGCTACTGTCTGTGATAGTGTATAGCCCTTATCACATACCACACGAAATAACAGCATGAGTACAAGCCCACGGGCATCTTGAATAAGGACTACTCTTGTTTAGTCATACAAGTCATAAAAATGTGAGGCATTGTGGGTCATATCCTAAAATAGTCTCAGGTAATACAGTACAGGCTGTGCTCTGACACTGCATATTTAATTAAGCTGGGAAAAAGGCCACCTCTCTCTTTCTTGATCTCTTGCGCTCTCTTTCTCTCTCTCTCTCTCCCTCTCTCTCGCACGCTCTCTTTCTCTCTCGCTTTCATACTTACATACACAAACAAACAAACAATTAAACAAAAACAAACACACACTCACGTGCACACACACACATGCAAACAAACATACAAACACACACACACACACTAATGCACACATGCACATACACACACACATACACCTACACGTGAGACACGTGGACATTGACTAAGTCATGGCAGTGTTGAGAGTATGCTATGAAGCGTAACTGTACATTGGAATCATATGTCAACTTAACACCAATGGTTGCATCTGCATGAAATCAATCAGCATAAACCTGATCAAGAACAGCTCGAGCTGTTTTGCAAGGAGGAATGGGAAAAAATGTCAGTCTCTCGATGTGCAAAACTGATAGAGACATACCCCAAGCGACTTACAGCTGTAATCGCAGCAAAAGGTGGCGCTCCAAAGTATTAACTTAAGGGGGCTGAATAATTTTGCATGCCCAATTTTTCAGTTTTTGATTTGTTAAAAAAGTTTGAAATATCCAATAAATGTCGTTCCACTTCATGATTGTGTCCTACTTGTTGTTGATTCTTCACAAAAAAATACAGTTTTATATCTTTATGTTTGAAGCCTGAAATGTGGCAAAAGGTCGCAAAGTTCAAAGGGGCCGAATACTTTCGCAAGGCACTGTACATGGTCTAATTTAAGCACAATGCTACTCACAAGGAAATCCTCCTGGAATCAAAATACAATAATATTACTGGACTTCCTGAAGTTGGACTCAGCAATAAGATTTTAACCTGAGAGTAGTTTAGCCAATGTTGATTATTATTGCACTGAGCTGTGTCAACAAGATAACTTCGACTCTAATTTAATTCTAAACATATTAGTTTGTTGGAAATATTTGTAGTGTAATGTTACTGCTTTGTATGGTCATGTTTCAGTTTATGCATGAGTGTAAGCAATTAACAATTAACTAGCAATTTAACAAATGTAATAATAAAATATACTTGTTGATGATGAGCTCATAACATCACACTCCTTCAACGTTTATACTATTTACTATAATTGTGTCCAACTCACAGTTAAACATATATATTAGTGTTGCACCGATATGTCATTTTTGGCCGATACCAATATCCAATATTTTCTACCGATATCGATAACCGATATTTACAATTTTTGTGGCATTTTAAGCATTGTAGTACAGTAAAATAGTTAACACACAAATGGACACAGCGGTCTAATTTGATTGGCTACTGTCCGATTCAACCTATAATCCGTTAAATGAAGAGTTGATGCGCTGCACACTTTTTTAAATAGAATCATATTTATATATTTGGGATTGGGGAGGGTATCAAGTCAGGTCGAGTGATAAGGCTTAAGTCCAAGTTGTCATGAGTCATTAGTGTTAAAGTCAGAGTTGAGTTGCAAGTCATCATATTTGTGACTCAAGTCTGACTCGTGTCCAAGTCATGTGACTCGAGACCACACCTCTGAAAAAGATACACACAAATAACACTATTTGACGTGTCAAATAAGCTTGTTGACCAATCAGGACCTGAATATGACTGCATGTCACAGAATAATTTAACGCATTCATACATTTTTTACATCGTATTTACACATTGATTACACTATCACTCGTATTTCATATGTCCCAACGACTCATCGATACGTATGCTATGATGTGGGTAAAGTTGTCTCACGCACCTATAGGGCTGGTCATAAAAAAGCTAGCTAGCTTTTATGCAAATAAAAAAGCTAGCTAGCATGGATGCAAATAATGTTCTTCCCCAAAAACATAGCAAAACGACATAATCTGTTTCAGTAGCTATAGCTAGGTGTCATCATCTAAAATAACCCTAATTTTTAAGACAGTTAGACCCATCTATGTGAAACTAGCCACAATAAGTATTAGCCACAATAGTGGACTTTGCGGTTAGCCTTCAAAATAAAAGTATGTCATTGACAGTGATGCAAATGAATACAAATAGTAGAATTATGCCATAATTTAATAGATCACGCTAAATGAGGTTGGAATGTTGTTATATAAAATCAACAAAAGACAATCATTTGTTTATTTGACAAAAATGTGTTGAAATCACACTGGATGTATTATACTTTAGAGTTGCATTGGGGGCATACTTATTTCACTGTACAGCTTTACCTATGGATTGCGGATCAATGACATGGGGTATCAGTCTACTCCGTGACATCCAGAAAAAATTAGCATCATAGCTCTTATTGAAACAACTGGGAATTGAGCAACATTTATTGTCAACCTATGTCTATTGAACACTATTCCTGAGGAAAAATAATACTGCGTGGATGTTTTGGAGTCTGATAACTCTGAGGATTGCGTTGGGATAAAATGTTTGGGTATTGAGTAGACTGTTACCCCATTTCATTGATCCCCAACACTTACGGAGGTAAAGCTGTACAGTGCAATATGAATGTCAATACACATAATAGGCTGCACTATCAATCAAATCAAATCAAATGTATTTATATAAGCCCTTCGTACATCAGCTGATATCTCAAAGTGCTGTACAGAAACCCAGCCTAGAAAGGCCAAAACCTAGGAAGAAACCTAGAGAGGAACCAGGCTATGTGGGGTGGCCAGTCCTCTTCTGGCTGTGCCGGGTGGAGATTATAACAGAACATGGCCAAGATGTTCAAATGTTCATAAATGACCAGCATGTTTGAATAATAATAAGGCAGAACAGTTGAAACTGGAGCAGCAGCACAGCCAGGTGGACTGGGGACAGGAAGGAGTCATCATGTCAGGTAGTCCTGGTGCATGGTCCTAGGGCTCAGGTCCTCCGAGAGAGAGAAAGAAAGAGAATTAGAGAACGCACACTTAGATTCACACAGGACACCGAATAGGACAGGAGAAGTACTCCAGATATAACAAACTGACCCTAGCCCCCCGACACATAAACTACTGCAGCATAAATACTGGAGGCTGAGACAGGAGGGGTCAGGAGACACTGTGGCCCCATCCGAGGACACCCCCGGACAGGGCCAAACAGGAAGGATATAACCCCACCCACTTTGCCAAAGCACAGCCCCCACACCACTAGAGGGATATCTTCAACCACCAACTTACCATCCTGAGACAAGGCTGAGTATAGCCCACAAAGATCTCCGCCATGGCACAACCCAGGGGGGGGGCGCCAACCCAGACAGGATGACCACATCAGTGAATCAACCCACTCAGGTGACGCACCCCTTCCAGGGACGGCATGAGAGAGCCCCAGTAAGCCAGTTACTCAGCCCCTGTAATAGGGTTAGAGGCAGAGAATCCCGGTGGAAAGAGGGGAACCGGCCAGGCAGAGACAGCAAGGGCGGTTCGTTGCTCCAGAGCCTTTCCGTTCACCTTCCCACTCCTGAGCCAGACTACACTCAATCATATGACCCACTGAAGAGATGAGTCTTCAGTAAAGACTTAAAGGTTGAGACCGAGTTTGCGTCTCTGACATACAGAGTTGCTCTTGACCTGCTCCACTACAGCCCTGTCGATGTTAATGGGGGCCTGTTGGGTCCTCCTTTTCCTGTAGTCCACAATCATCTCTTTTGTCTTGATCATGTTGAGGGAGAGGTTGTTGTCCTGGCACCACATGGCCAGGTCTCTGACCTCCTCCCTATAGGTGGTCTCGTCGTTGTTGATGATCAGGCCTACCACTGTTGTGTCAACAGCAAACTTAATGATGGTGTTGGAGTCATACCTGGCCGTGTAGTCATGAATGAACAGGGAGTACAGGAGGGGACTGAGCACACACCCCTAAGGGGCCCCTGTGTTGAGGATCAGCGTGACAGATGTGTTGTTACCTACCCTTACCACCTGGGGGCGGCCCGTCAGGAAGTCAAGGATCCAGTTGCAGAGGGAGGTGTTTAGTCCCAGGTTCCTTAGAGTATTGATGAGCTTTGAGGGCACTATGGTGTTGAACGCTGAGCTGTAGTCAATGAATAGCATTCTCACATAGGTGTTCCTTTTGTCCAGGTGGGAAAGGGCAGTGGGGAGTGCAATAGAGATTGCATCATCTGTGGATCTGTTGGGGCGGTATGCAAATTGGAGTGGGTCTAGGGTTTCTGGGATAATGGTGTTGATGTGAGCCATGACCAGCCTTTCGAAGCAGTTCATGGTTACAGACGTGAGTGCTATGCGTCATCTTGAGCACAGACACTATGGTGGTCTGCTTAAAACATGTTGGTATTACAGACTCAGACAGGGAGAGGTTGAAAATGTCAGTAAAGACACTTGCCAGATGGTCAGCGCATGCTCGCAGTACACGTACTGGTAATCCGTCTAGCCCTGCGGCCTTGTGAATGTTGACCTGTTTAAAGGTTTTACCCACATCGGCTGCGGAGAGCGTGATCGCACAGTCTTCCGGAACAGCTGTTGCTCTATTGCATGTTTCAGTGTTATTTGCCTCGAAGCGAGCACAGACGCTCGTCTGGTAGGCTCTTGTCATTGGGCAGCTCTCGGCTGTGCTTCCCTTTGTAGTCTGTAATGGTTTGCAACCCTGCCACATCCGACAAGCGTCAGAGCCGGTGTAGTACAATTTGATCGTAGTCCTGTATTGACGCTTTGCCTGGTTGATGGTATGTCGGAGGGCATAGCGGGATTTCTTATAAGCTTCCGGGTTAGAGTCCCGCTCCTTGAATGCAGCAGCTGTAGCCTTTAGCTAGAGCTGCTAACAACAATGTAGAGGATTTTCTGTTGAAGAACCCCTGTCATTGCACATATCGGATTCAAGCTTCTTGGAAAAAGACGCATCGATCATGTAATAGACTAACGTCTGCATAGTCAAACTGCGTAACACAATGAGAAGGTAACTAAGAAGAAACAGGTTCACTGTAATGAACACGATGGGAGACAGAGAGCTGGTTTCATGCGCAGGGCGCAGCAGGTGTTTATTTGTAAAAGACCACAGGAGGAGGCAGGTAGCTGGGTCCAGGGGCAGGCAAAAGGTCAAACACAGGGGGTGCAAAAAGGCAACAGTACAGGCAGGGAAATGGCTAGTAACATCGTCCAGGAGATCCTGGCATTAGGAAATCCGATAGGCTAAAGTACAGGCAGGGAATAGGCAAAAGGCGTTGTTACTGAGGCAGGCAAAAACTATCATACACGGGAGGATTAAATTATGGGAAAAACAGAGCTCCGAATAGCATTTGTGTCAGAAAACAAACTATACCTCACAATGATGGGGTGCAAAGAACTGAACTACATAGTGTGTGATAATGACATACAGGTGTGAACAGGTGATCAGAATTCTGGTGTTTTGGATCTGGAGAGTGAGCTACATTCAGGGGATCTATGTGTTTGAGAGTGTGAGCTGGAAAGTGGGCTGGAAATTGAGCTGCGTTCAGGGGATCTACGTGTTTGAGAGTGTGAGTTGGAAGCAGACGTTACAGTCATAAACAGCTTATCAGCAAGAGTTGGCTTTTACTTAGAGGCACGATGAGAGGGAAAGTTCAGCTAATAAGGGCAACTACAAGGAGCTTACAGTGATAATTGCACGTTACAATGCTTTACTTGCTAAGCATATGGAAGTTGATACTGTCTTCTCTGGGATAGCAAAATCAAATGGGGTGACTTGAAAAATGTATGAGGATGGGAGACCCATGGTATAGGTGCGGACCACACGGAAATGACAAAGCGTGTTTAAAAAATCATTAAAGACAAATGATTTTAACCTAAAGCATTTAATAAAGACATTCATAGTGCAATATTATGGGGAATGGGAATGAGGGGGCTACTTACACAGTGTTGTGAAGTGATCACAGCAGTGATTGAATTAGGGTATGAGGCATGAGTTGAGGTGTTCATAGGCCTCACTGCAGGACATGCTCATTATGTATGGATGGTGTTGAAGAGGTCAACTCTTCCACTGAGGGAAGGACAGGAAGTGACTGGGAAGACAAAAAACTATAACACAATACACTACAGGGTTAGACAAAAGAGCTAAGAATGATTTAGTCTAAGCAAGGAGTAAAATCACTGATCTGTAATAATGTGGTTTTGTTTGTGTATTTGATTGACTCTACATACAGTAATGAGAGACAATTGACAGGTTTACTGCTTGGAGAGGAAGCATTCAATGTGCCAGTGGATGAGCAGGCACATGAGACGTGGCTTCAGTTCATGTCAGGACAGAGCTAACAATGGTAGTGGAGTGGAGTGGTCATCACCTCTTAATCAGGGAACAGGAGGGGAGTTAGATGTAAATACAAATAGCAGATATTTTCCATTACAGGAGCGCCATCAAAGGTTTGGGCAACAAGTTTCTCCATGAAGTTAAACTCAGACATCTTAGAATCCACAAAGTCAAATAGGTCGCAGAGAGGTAGGGTCATTTTTTCTAATCAGGTCACATGGTTTTAAAAAACTCCTGGAAAAAACTCCTGACCCTGGGAAGGATGAAAACCCTGTCAAACTACAGCAACCTCATACTTGTTCATATGAATTAAATTTAGACTAGACTAACAGAGGTTTCCTCTACCCAGACAACAACTGACAGACCATAGAACTGACGTGGCTGATCTTGCTTTATGCATGTTTTCATCATGCAGGCCTATGCAACTGCAGGCCTAATTAAAGAGTAACTCACCAGTAATACATTTGGAATGAAAAGGTATAGGCTGCCTAGCCAGCCCAAGTTTCAATATAAACCAATTTCATTACCCTGACCAGATGGTCAGGCTCATAGGTGACATGTACCCTAGTGGTTAGAGCGTTGGGCCAGTAACCAAAAGGTTGCTAGGTCAAATCCCTGAGCTGACAAGGTAAACATTTGTCATTCTACCCCTGAACAAGGCAGTTAACCCACTGTTCCTAGGCTGTCATTGTAAATAAGAATGTGTTCTTAACTGACTAGCCAGGTTAAATAAATAACACAAATAGGCTATATGCACTTGCTATTATTAGCAACATACAGTTGATCAAAGTGAAAAATCATCTCATTTTCATTCTATATAGCATATCAGATCTCTCAAGTTCGGGTGTAGCCTAGGCTGGTGCAGCATTTATGTAATGAGTTTTTGCTTGTGTCTGTCTGGAGTGATCATGTGTTATCACCTTTACTAAATAAATACCGGAGGAAAGTTGAAAGCCCACTAGAGTGTGTGATCGAAAAGATCCACTGCATCAACCTCTCTTTTCAATTGAACTTTTAATGGATGATGAAATGGAAATGATCAAATCATTCTGAAATGATTTTGACATCCCAGAGAAGACAGTAGAAACTTCCATATGCTTAGCAAGTAAAGCATCTTAATGTGCAATTACCTCTGCAAGCTCTTTGTAGTTGCCCTTGTTAGCTGAACTTTCCCTCTCATCGTGCCTCTAAGTGAAAGCCAACCCCTGTTTCTTCTAAATTACCTTCTCGTTGTGTTGCGCAGTTTGAATATGAAGACGTTCGTCTATTACATGATCGATGCAGCTTTTTCTAAGAAGCTTGAATCTAATGTGACAATGAAAGGGGTTCTTTAACAAAAAATCTACTACATTATTGTTAGCCTCCAGTATTTATGCAAAGCTGTCATCAAGGCAAGGGGTGGCTACTATTTGATTCTCAAATATAAAATATATTTGGATTTGTTTAACACTTTTAGTTACTACATGATTCCATATGTGTTATTTCATAGTTTTGATGTCTTCAATATTATTCTACAATGTAGAAAATAATAAAATACAAAATAAAAACCTTTGAATGAGTAGGTGTAACCGATGTGAAATGGCTAGCTAGTCAGCTAGGTGCGCGCTAATAGCGTTTCAATCCGGTGACATCACTTGCTCTGAGACCTTGAGTAGTCGTTCCCCTTGCTCTGCAGTTTTTGTGGCGCGATGGGTAACGAGGCAGTTGTTGATGTGTGCAGAGGGTCCCTGGTTCAAGCCCAGGTAGGAGCGAGGAGAGGGACGGAAGCTAAACTGTTACATAGGTTTGACCAAACCTTTGACGGGTACTGTATCAAAAACATACATTGTCTTGTGAGCTGCCACGGGGCATGAAGGCCTTACAGAATGTGAGAGGCACAGCAAGAGAGCAGGACTTTCCTCAGGGTACTCAAAGACATTGAGAGCCTCAAAACTCTGACTGAATGGCCAAATTACGATGAAGACACAGCCTAGTTCAGTTCATTCTTAGTTATTAGTTCTTAGTTCTTTCTATGTATTTATTACACAAGCTTGTTTTTGGACATCTGTCTGAAATAATCTATTTAGGTATAAGATCTACGCTGCCGAAACTATGAACAGAAATACTGTTCAGGTCCTCATTGACTCTGGGGCCGAGTCAATACTCCTGCGGAGTACCAGGCCCGGACCACTTCCCTTCCGCCGCACCGCCCCTATGACTGCAGGATTTACCTCCTCCCTGGCACCACACCATCACGGGGACATCTGTACTCGCTGTTCAGACCAGAGACCAAGGCTACGGAGAACTACATTGGGGACTCCTTAGCTACAGGATTTATCCGTCCTTCGAGCCGCTCCAGAGGGCCACGGTCTTCTCCAAGCTGGATCCACGAAACACCAACCACCTGCTGCGGATACGAGAGGGGGACGAGTGGATGACTACCTTCAACACGGCCAGCGGCCACCACGAATATCTGGTCATGCCCTTTTACCTCACCAACGCCCCTGCCGTGTTTCATGCTCTGGTGAACGATGCTCTCCACGACATGCTGAACCGCTTTCTTTTTGTCTACATTGACGACATCCTCGTCTTCTCCCACTCCCTCCAGGAACACGTGCTCCATGTCCGACAGGTCTCCAGCGCCTTCTGGAGAACCAGTTGTTTGTCAAGGCAGAAAAGTGTGAGTTCCATCGCTCCACCATTCCCTTTTTGGACTACATCAACTCTGCTGGGAGTGTCCAGATGGACCCTGGGAAGGTGAAAGCAGTGGTGGATTGGCCTCAGCCTACGTCCAGGGTGTAGCTGCAATATTTTCTGGGGTTTGCAAACTTTTATTGTCGCTTTATCCGGGGTTACAGCACCCTGGCCTCCCCCGTCTGCCCTCACCTCTACCAAGGTTCTGTTCATGTGGTCCACGGCCGCTGACCGGGCGTTCCAGAACCTTAAACACTGCTTCACGGCTCCGAACCCTTCCAATTAATTTGTGGTGGAGGCCGACGCTTCGGATGTCGGACGTTCTGCCCGGGACTTTAAGCTGCATCCCTGCGCCTTCTTCTTCCACCGTCTCAACCCCACATAGAGGAATTACGATGTAGGGAATCGGGAGCTCCTCGCGGTGAAGATGGCGCTGGAGGAATGGAGGCACTGACTTGAGGGGGAAGAACATCCGTTCATTGTGTGGACTCACCACTCAAACCTGGAGCATCTCTGCACCACCAAGTGCCTAAACTCCAGGCACTTGAGATGGGCCCTGCTGTTTACCCGGTTCAACTTTTCCCTCTCCTACCAGCTGACACTCTCTGATAACCACTGACACTCTCCGCCCCGCAGTCCTGGAGTGGGCCCATTCCTCCAGGCTAGCCTGTCACCCAGGCTCTCGTCGCAACCTGGCCTTCGTGCGACAACGCTTCTGGTGGCATGCCATGGTTCCGGATGTCGTCGCTTTTGTCGCCGCCTGCACAGCCTCCGCCCAGAACACGACTCCTCTGCAAGCTCCGGCTGGTCTTCTCCAACAATTGCCTGTCCCTCATCGTCCCTGGTCCCATATATCCCTCGATTTCATCACAGGTCTTCCGCGGTCTCAGGACAACACTGCCATCCTGATTGTGGTCGACCAATTTTCCAAAGCCACCCACTCCATTCCTCTCCCCAAACTACCCTCGGCCAAGGAGACTGCCCAGCTTTATCCGTCTTCCGGATCCACGGACTCCCGGTAGACATGGTCTCTGACCGGGGTCCACGGTTCTCACCCCAGTTCTGGAAGGCATTCCAGAGGAGGAGGAGGTCAGCAATCACTCTGACCAGATGTTAATACGCCGCTGTCGCCGTACCTGGAAAAGAGCCCGGAATTCTCTGTTGAAGACCCCTTCCATATTATTATTAGTTATTAAACTATTGGTTATCCGACAAGGTTTGCATCTGGATCTTACCTTCATAGCTGATAGAAATCTATATCTTATCCATAAATGTTACTTAGGACACTTTAACAAAATATATGTGATAACAAAGATGGCAGAATAATATATTGAGCCTCTAACTATCAAATGACACCTGTCTGTCAGTCCATTTGAAATGCTATAGCAACCTCGAAGACAAGTGCATACAATACTTCAGAAAAGTGTTATCCAAAACCAGTTTTCAGTGAAGGTACATTATGTTAATCAGAAAAGTATCATTGGCACACCTCTGTCTGTAAAGATTTGCAGACACGTGCAACTCAAATATAACATTTTCTACTATAGATCAGGTAAGAGTTTGACCAAAACAACGAAACGCCATGAAAACGCCACACTCGTCTCCCCGTAAGGGATAGATCCAAAATCTCCTTATTTCCACACATCAAAATGTGCCTACATTTAGGCTATTTTTAGATGTTTATTTTACACTATGTTGGGGTAAAAAATGTAGTATTGAGTACAGTATATACATATGAGATGAGTAATGTAGGGTATGTAAACAAAGTGTTATAGTTTAAAGTGGCTAGTGATACATGTATTACATAAAGATGCAGTAGATGATATAGAGTACAGTATATACATATACATATGAGATGAGTAATGTAGGGTATGTAAACATTATATTAAGTGGCATTGTTTAAAGTGGCTAGTGATACATTTTTTACATCAATTTCCATTATTAAAGTGGCTGGAGTTGAGTCAGTATGTTGGCAGCAGCCACTCAGTGTTAGTGGTGGCTGTTTAACAGTCTGATGGCCTTGAGATAGAAGCTGTTTTTCAGTCTCTCGGTCCCTGCTTTGATGCACCTGTACTGACCTCGTCTTCTGGAGTATAGCGGGGTAAACAGGCAGTGGCTCGGGTGGTTGTTGTCCTTGATGATCTTTATGGCCTTCCTGTGACATCGGGTGGTGTAGGTGTCCTGGAGGGCAGGTAGTTTGCACCCGGTGATGCATTGTGCAGACCTCACTCCCCTCTGGAGAGCCTTACGGTTGTGGGCGGAGCAGGTGCCGTACCAGGCGGTGATACAGCCCGACAGTATGCTCTCGATTGTGCATCTGTAGAAGTTTGTGAGTGCTTTTGGTGACAAGCCAAATTTCTTCAGCCTCCTGAGGTTGAAGAGGCGCTGCTGCGCCTTCTTTACAATGCCGTCTGTGTGGGTGGACCAATTCAGTTTGTCCGTGATGTGTACGCTGAGGAACTTAAAACGTACTACCCTCTCCACTACTGTCCCGTCGATGTGGATAGGGGGGTGCTCCCTCTGCTGTTTCCTGAAGTCCACAATCATCTCCTTTGTTTTGTTGACGTTGAGTGTGAGGTTATTTTCCTGACACCACACTCCGAGGGCCCTTACCTCCTCCCTGTAGGCCATCTTGTCGTTGTTGGTAATCAAGCCTACCACTGTAATGTTGTCCGCAAACTTGATGATTGAGTTGGAGGTTTGCATGGCCACGCAGTCGTGGGTGAACAGGGAGTACAGGAGAGGGCTCAGAACGCACCCTTGTGGGGCCCCAGTGTTGAGGATCAGCGGGGTGGAGATGTTGTTACCTACCCTCATCACCTGGGGGCGGCCCGTCAGGAAGTCCAGTACCCAGTTGCACAGGGCGGGTTCGAGACCCAGGGTCGAGTTTGGAGGGTACTATGATGTTAAATGCTGAGCTGTAGACGATGAACAGGTTTCTCACATAGGTATTCCTCTTGTCAAGATGGGTTAGGGCAGTGTGCAGTGTGGTTGCGTCGTCTGTGGACCTATTGGGGCGGTAAGCAAATTGGAGTGGGTCTAGGGTGTCAGGTAGGGTGGAGGTGATATGGTCCTTCACGAGTCTCTCAAAGCACTTCATGATGACGGAAGTGAGTGCTTCGGGGCGGTAGTCATTTAGCTCAGTTACCTTAGCTTTCATGGGAACAGGAACAATGGTGGCCCTCTTGAAGCATGTGGGAACAGCATACTGGGATAAGGATTGATTGAATATGTCCGTAAACACACCAGCCAGCTGGTCTGTGCATGTTCTGAGGACGCGGCTGGGGATGCCGTCTGGGCCTGCAGCCTTGCGAGGGTTAACACGTTTAAATGTTTTACTCACGTCAGCTGCAGTGAAGGAGAGTCCGCAGGTTTTGGTAGCGGGCCGTGTCAGTGGCACTGTATTGTCCTCAAAGCGAGCAAAAAAGTTATTTAGTCTGTCTGGGAGCAAGACATCCTGGTCCGCGACGGGGCTGGTTTTCTTTTTGTAATCCGTGATTGACTGTGCCCAGGGTCCCTTGCCGTCCAATATTTCCTCCCATGTCCAGGAGTCCATTACACACTGCTTGGTCCTTTGGTGGTGGGTAATTCTGTCATGCTCGCTATCCTAGCAAGAAATACATGTATTCATTATACATACCTGTACACCTATGCTTTTATCTCTTAATTTCCTTTAAAATGATCGAGGACTACATCCCACCATTTTCCCAGGCCAAACCTATAACAATTAGCAACACAACTGCTTTAAACAAAGTGTTCAAAGTAACTGGATTATACTCTTTCACAGATTGGACATGGGGCACTTCAGTGGAATAAGATTACTTTGGTTGTGTCCTCGTTACGGAATATATAATCATTTACCAATGGAGTGGCTCTAGCCTACTCAACACCCGTATCAAGTCTACCCTCGGCATAATGAAAATATACACTACAATTGTGGCTACTTAGATAGGCTATATCTGCAATAGGAGTCTGACTGTGGTCTTGATATTTGGAAACATGTTGGAAATATTTATGAAAGTCATTTTGAAAGGTTGTAAAAACTGTTATTTGTTAACTTGATCACTCAGTTCATCTTGATTACTCAGATTGCCAGGAATTGATGGCAGTGTTTTTTAAATTCAATGTGTGGATATAATGTCAGATACTGTGTATATCTGCTGCAGGCAGATTATGCTAGAGAGATCCGCTATTCCCAAAAGATTGGTTGAACTAAATTGCCAGTGTATTCTCTGCTCACACTGGCATCTGCTTTGCAAAGCTGCCTTAGGAACTGTTATATTAAATTACTTGGCATGCATTGGATGAAACAAAGGAATTGGGATTCTAATCTCTCTCAAAGCAATCTACCATTTTCACATTATGTGTGGTTTACTGTTCAAAAGAAGAACATAGGATGAACAGGCCACCCACTTCAGTAATTCCTTTGCACATTAACACATTCAGAGGAGTGGTTGACATGGTACCAGTTGACAAGGTTACAGTACAATGGCAAAATGTTTTTTTTTTTAAATGGCCGTAACAATAGTTGTGAGCTACAATAAGGACAGATAGTTTTTAGAATATCCCTCTACACTCTGGTTGGTTACTCCTGTTTGGTTGAGTAGGTTTTTCATAGCTGAACATGTCCATGGCTAAAAGATGTTGTTATGTTACAGCCTTATTCTAATTGTTTTATTTTTTATTTTTTATTCCCTCATCAATCTACACACAATACCCCATAATGACAAAACAAAAACTGGTTGTATTTTGTTTTGTTGCAAACCCCCCCTCAAATATCACATTTACATAAGAATTCAGACCCTTTACTCAGTACTTTGTTGAAGCACATTTGGCATTGACTACAGCCTTAAGGTTAAGTCTTCTTGGGTATGAAGCTACAAGCTTGGCACACCTGTATTTGGGGAGTTTCTCCCATTCTTCTCTGCAGATCCTCTCAAGCTCAGTCAGGTTGGATGAGGAGCGTCGCTAAATAGCTATTTTCAGGTCTCTCTAGAGTTGTTTGATTGGGTTCAAGTCCGGGTTCTGGCTGGGTCACTCAAGGATATTCAGAGACTTGTCCTGAAGCCACTCCTGTGTTGTCTTGGTTGTGTGCTTAGGGCCATTGATCTGTTGGAAGGTGAACAGGTTTTCATCAAGGATCTCCCTGTACTTTGCTCTGTTTACCTTTCCCTCGATCCTGACTTGTCTCCCAGTCTCTGCTGCTGAAAAACATGGATGGTGCCAAGTTTCCTACAGACGTGACACTTCAGAGAATCTTGTTTCTCATGGTCTGAGAGTCCTTTAGGTGCCTTTGGGTACACTCCAAGTGGGCTGTTGTGCATTTTACTGACGAGTGGCTTCCTTCTGGCCACGCTACCATAAAGGCCAGATTGGTGGAGTGCTGCAGAGATGGTTGTCCTTCTGGAAGGTTTCCCCAACTCCACAGAGGAACTCTGGAGCTCTGTCAGAGTTACCATTGGGTTCTTGGTCAACTCCCTGACTAAGGCCCTTCTACCCCGATTGCTTAGTTTGAACGGGCGGCCAGATCTAGGAAGAGTCTTGGTGGTTCCAAACTTCTTCCATTTAAGATTGGTGGAGGCCGCTGTGTTCTTGGGGAGTGTCAATGCTGCAGACATTTTTTGGTACCCTTCCCCAGATCTGTGCATCGACACAATCTTGTCTCGGAGCTCTGCGGACAATTCCTTTGACCTCATGGCTTGGTTTTTGCTCTGACATGCACTTTCAAATGTTGATCCTTATATAGACAGTTGGGTGTCTTTCCAAATCTTGTCCAATCAATTGAATTTACCACAGGTGGACTCCAATCAAGTTGTGGAAACATCTCAAGGATGATCAATGGGAAACAGGATGCACCTTAGCTCAATTTTGAGTCTCATAGCAAAGGGTCTGAATACTGATGTAAATACGTTATTTCTGTTTTTGTTTTGTTTTTATAAATTTGCAACAATTTCTAAAACATGTTTTTGCTTCGTCATGATGGGGTATTGTGTGTAGATTGATGAGGAAACATTTTTATTGAATCCATTTTAGAATAAGTCTGTAACAAAATGTGGAAAAGGGGTCTGAATACTTTCAGAATGCACTGTATATGATAGTTATATTTTCATTCCCTCACATCTGCATTTGAGAGCCCTCAATCATTGGGATGGTAATGACAGTGGTGAACGATATCTGATGGTGAGCCCCAGTCCCAGCTCAGTGCTGCCAGATGCAATCTTCCCTCCCTCTCTCCCTGCATGGAGCTACAGCCCACAGAGGTGCCACACTTCTACACAGTCCCAGAGCTTTTCCAGGAAGCCACAAAGCCAGTAGCCAAGTTCAATGTACAGTTTTCCATTCAATAAACATTAAATTGGCATTCCACATGACAGGTAAGACCTTTATGCAGTACAGTGGGCACGTAGTAAGATGACAAAGTCACTGTAGATGTCTCACACCTGTCGGTTATATTGCCTCCTCAAATTCCCTCTTGTGGACACAAGCATAATTGCAGTTAACCTCAGGTGGTATTGTAACTCTGACAGTTTACACTGCAGATACTCCAACACCAAATCATGCTGTACCGGACTGTAGTTACAAGACTATGACTGGCATATAATTGGAACTTCTATGACAATGACTGACATTTTTGTACAGGCACTGGCATAAAGCCATGCAGTGGATTTGATTATGGTATTACTCATGTATGAGATTAATTAAGTACATTTGATGGACTCATGTATGCGAGTATGCAAATATGTATGTGCTTAGTTTATGAGCAAAATGTTTTGTGACATATCCTAATTAGGGAAGGCATGTATTACTGTGGTGGTATGAAAATGTTTGCAATATTGCAATAACCATGGGGAAGTGACAGAGCAGCTACAGTGCCTTCAGAAAGTATTGACACCCCTTGACTTTTTCCATATTTTGATGTGCTACATCCTAAAATAAAAAAATGACTTCTTGTTTTTAAACAGACATTGAATATCCCTTTCAGCGTGGTGAAGTTATTAACTACACTTTGGAGGATGCATCATGTTTGCAACAAGGCACTAAAGTAATACTGCAAAGAATGTGGCAAAGCAAATTAACTTTTTGCCCTGAAAACAAATTGTTATGTTTGAAGAAAATACAAAACATCTAATCACGGTGTAGCACTCTAAATATTTTCAAGCATAGTGGTGGCTGCATCATCTTATAGGTATGCTTGTAATTGTTAAAGACTGGGGAGTTTCTCAGGATTCAAAATAAACAGAATGGAGCTAAGCATGTGTTTTGTCTGCTTTTTGTCTGCTTTTTGTCTGCTTGCTGTCTGCTTGCTGTCTGCTTGCTGTCTGCTTGCTGTCTGCTTTCCACCACACTGTAAAGATAGAAAATCTAAAAACACAATGACTTTGTAATGAAACCATGAAAAGTAATGTACCTGACATCTGGTGCTTGGATGTAAACCCAATGTAATGTGTTTTAAAAGAGTAATTAAGTACCTAAATATTGATGTTTGTTCAGTGCATGTAAAAAGCAGCATCAAAACACAAAAACTGTGTTTTTAATACAATCAATGGTTTATAAATGCAAATGGTTTATAGCCTAAATATTGATTGATGATAAGGGCCTATGGAGAGTTTTTTTAATGGAATTCCACCTTTATTTTTTCAATGCTTAATTTAGACAGATTAGAAACATTGGAATTTTACCCACTCAACCCCACAGCCACACAGTAAGTCATTCAATTATTTGTTCATTTCATTTTACCAAAATAATATAAGAATACATCCAACTTAACACATTGTTCAAAATTAAGTATCTTTCATGAGGATAACCAGAGTGAGAGAAAATGTTGTGGTTGAACTCATTTGAAGTCTTTGGTTTTAATCACCTTGCATTTACTCACTTGCCACGCAACTCTGTTTTAGACTATTGTGCATATTCATTTTTGGGGGGGCTTTATGATTCTTTCACACAATGTTGTATGCATGTTTGAAGAAAGAAAACGATATGTCTATATTTGTATTAGCTTGTTGTGCAATGAGGTATAATGGATCATGATGAATGGATATCAAAACCGTGAGGCAAACTGACGTTCTATGAGGACAGCAACCATTCCCACATTCATGATTGTCAATGGAAGAGGGAAGCACAGAATCCTCAATTCTTACAGTTCAACCTCTAATTACTACTGGTGGTTTGAACACTGTGCTTGACAATGCCTGCCAAAACAGTATAAAATGGCAAATGATCAAATACATAAAACAATGTTAAACATCCAAACTTCAGAAAAAGGGATCTAATTCTGCACTAGACATGATTCAAAACATCATAATGGTGTTTAGAAGCTTTAGAGAGAGGACACAACACCAATAGAGATGGTATCTACTTCTGCACTAAACAGAACTCGAAACACCAACATAGTGTTTTCAACCTTTTCTGTCAGTGTTCCCAGTCCCTGGAAAGGTGTTGCACTACACTTAATTAAGTGCTGTTACAACCCACCATGTAATGTTTCAAAACCTCTCAGGATGTTGTGTTTGAATACTTCAGCAAAGTTAAGGTTTCATCTCCTTCAAGTTGGTGGCAGCTCAGTTGCCACTAGTTTTGGTGTTACAAAGCACTTCATTTTAACAGTGCCGATACTGAAAGATTAATTCACCTTTCAACAGGCCAAATCTACACTGGAGTTGCTTACCAAGAAGACAGTGAATGTTCCCAAGTGGCCGAGGTACAGTTTTGACGTAGCACTTGCTTGCAGTCAAATAACCTAGTGTCTTCATGGGTGGAATATTATTCATATTTTTGATAATTTCATAACTAATAAACATTTTATTTTTTTAAACTGCCGAACACCCGGTGTTTCTATGTCAAACAGTTTTGTTGTATTTCATTCTTCTGTGATGTATATAAAGTGTAATACCCCGATTCAAACTCCAAATGTAATACATTTCAACTCTATATCTGACATGGTACAGGTGTCTTCTTTTTTATAAGCCCATAACCATGTGTGTGAGCTATATAATTTTGTTTCAAAGTAGATTTGTTTAAGACTACCAAGAAACACTGTGTGACCCTGATTTATCCCACTGCAGTAAAAGGTTAAATATACTTTCAAATCTACGGCCAGACCAGAAAATGGTTGTCTAGCAATGACCAACAACCAATTTAACAGAGCTTGAAGAATGTTTTCAAGAATAATGGGCAAATGTTCCACAATCCAGGTGTGGAGAGCTCTTAGAGACTTAACCAGAAAGACCCACAGCACTGCCAGAGGTGCTTCTACAATGTATTGACTCAGGGGTGTGAATACTTATGTAAATTAGACATTTCTTTATTTCATTTTCAATAAATGTGTAAAAATGTCTAAAAACACGTTTTTACTTAGTCATTATGGTGTATTGTGTGTTATGTATATTTAATCCATTTTGAATTCAGGCTGTAACACAACAAAATGTGGAATAAGTCAAGGGGTATGAATACTTTCTGAAGGCACTGTATCTGTGATGGACTACAGACAGGACCGGATGCAAAGTGCCTTGTAATCTGAAAATCTGTTAATACTACCTCAATGTAAATGAATGCAAAGCTGCCATGTTGTGCTATGCCAGGTGATTGAGTATTCACTCTCTGTGGCAGATTTGTCCTGTCTTTGAACTCTGCTCTCAATACTAGCATGATGTCAGTCTATTCTCTCTGCTCTGTTCTGGAAATTAGGGGAATTACCTAATTCAGCATGACAAGGGGATTCACTATCACTTATCCAGACGACACAGATATTGTCTCCTGAAATAGGTTTGTGTTGTGGCTATGTTCCCAAAGGAAGATTCTTTACTTGAGTACTCATAAAGAGGGATTTTACCAACTTCTAGAGAGTCCCAGGAATAGGCACTCAATAAATCCTGAGATTTAAGGATCTATGTTTAATTAATTTGGGATGTTACATTTTGATGAACTCATTTGACCATTGCACTGTAGCACAGGGCAGTACGCCTCTGTACGACAGTGGACAGCCTTGGGTTTTCTATGAAATATATCTAACAGAGACTATGTTGCCATGTTTGAACTACCCTGCAAAGACAAGCTGCCAAGAGGAGACTTGGCAAAGTGCCTGGCTCTGAACGGTGTTCTGGGGTAAAACCAATCAGGGTTAAAGCATCACCATCGCCAAAGCAATTCTAACAAAGAGAGAGAGAGATGCTTTTATAAAAGTCTTTGAACATTTATTCTTTGAAACACCAGAAAAGAAAACAAGTAATTTAATGTAAAATGCTGAGCAAACATATGGATTCTTTCTTTAGCCAAAATGGCACTACATTTCTTATATTAAGCACTCAAGGGCACATTCGTATGTTCCAGTTTACTTTTCCTGTCATGAAAAAAAGTGAAACAAGGTAAATTACTAAATGGTGTCTGAGGACCAGACTTCCAGGAGTGAGAGAATTCTATATTGGGCCTCTATTACGTTTGGAAGTTTCCTGGGACTGCCTATGAAGAAAATACCAATACCATAACCGTAAAATATATATATTAATAAAAAAAGTAATTATAATATTCCACAAGGTAGCCTATGAAAATGTGAATGAGGGCTCACTAATGTAAAAGCATTCCGCCAATATAAGATTGTGGAGATATTATAGGCCTACTAATTTAGATATGTGTGAGAGTTGTGTATTTGTGATGTTAGATGTGAGTTGTGTATTTCTGTATGTGGTGCCACATGAAAGACAACTCAACTGATCAAATGCTTTGATTCTAAACAAGATGATGTTCTATTCCTTGTCTCCCAGATCTAATGCTATTATGGCCTAGATATGAAGATGTCTTGATTAGAGATAAATATGTATTTCTCTTGTTGAAATAGAATGGGCAGGTTTGGTCCAAAAATACAATAAGTTGAATCAGGTGTGTTAGTGCTGGACTGAAACCAAAGCCTGCACATAGTGGCTTCCAAGACCAGAAAGTGAGGATCAAGCTCAGGTATTATATTGGCTTTACACCAAAGTCACTCTAGTAGAGTAGCATAGGCTATACATAAATCTACAAATGGGTAGATGGATGGATATACTGACATGGAGATACCAGCATTACACCTTGGCATAATGCCACTGTAATGTGGAATATCACCAATTTGACACTGAAGTACATGAATTCAGTTAACCAAACGTTTCTATTAGGCTTTGTTTGCCTTCCATTGATTATGTTTGAATATATCAAGGATGTTGCTATGCTCAGACATTGATGACACTTTATTGGCATCCCTTTGGCACATGTAGCTCCAACTCGTTTGGATCCGTGCCTGGTTAAGTCTCTCACCGGCATGCCGCGAAGCAGGGAATACGTCAACAATGATGGTTATCCATACATAACATACTTTATGTCAATAATGAGGTAGTTTATCTCAATGTTAAACACATTCTATCCGTTAAACCAACAATGGTATCATTTATTGAGCATGGTTCAGCAAAATGCCAATGCGATAAAAGTCTAATCATTTGAATAACTTCAGTTGATATTTTTTCTAAGACATTTATGTACGACAAAGCGCGCAATCCATTTGACTAAAATCGCAGGTTATTAAATCACATCTATTAGCCTAAGCAGTATAACGTATACACATTATGTCATCTATTCATTCCGGCAGGCAATAAATAAACATAATAAAGTAATTGAGCATTGTTTCAAGATGCAATTGATACATTCGTGTTGACATAAATTGGACTGGACCATGCCATTGGTTGTCGAGAACTTACCCAGTGTCAATGTTGCCACCAATCTGTCCTGTCTATTTTAGCAAATGGAAATTGCAGAAAAGGACTATATGATATTGGTGTGCATGGGTTCAGGTAACATTAAATATATTTCACTCTTACTGAAGTTTGCATATGGCGCACAGAAACTTAATTAACAATCAATCAAGTGAATATGCCAGTCAAAGGTTGGTTGAAGAGAACAGATACACGGAAAGACATTGACTATTAAAACAAATGAATGTCAATTTTGACTGAATAAATAGGCTAATGAACTCAGTTTGACTTGAGATGACAAGAGGCACTAAAGCTTCATTGTTTTATCAACTCAAATAATAATGTATGTAGGCTATCATTGTCGCGTAATAGGCTGCCCAAGACAACATGAGTTGAATTTCAATGTAGGCTACAGTAAAATGATCACTCAATTAGGCGACTGGAGAGAGAAAGCATGGTCGTGGAGAGAGAAAGCGTGGTCGTGGATGCTGTGTTTTGATTGGGCTAGCCAGGAGACTCGTAATGTGCGCAGTCCGATATAAACCCATGCAGACCAGCGCTCTATCTGTCATGCTCGTCAAAAGAAATCAGTGTACGGTCCATGGAAGCCGCATTGTGTAGATGGTAGCCTACTTAGTAACCTAATATAATTACATTGTTGAAAACACGGCACTGTACATCTTCAGAGCTGTATGAACTATATATAAGACAAGCAAGAAACACTATTTGTATTTTTTTAGATCATCAGTGATTATTGAATAATGCCTTTGAGGACCGGACTTTTTCTTCTAATGGTGCTGATTGCATCTGCATATGAACTGGATCAGAACGAGTCGTATTCACCCAGAAGAGCCCGCTTTTCAGCAAATACCCCTTGTAAGTAACAAACAGTCTCTTTTACAATATTGCATATTTTTGAGCGGATGCGGTGTTCTCATGCACATATATATTTTTGATCCTATATTACCTTGTATGCACTGCACAGTATGGGGGGAAATGTTTGCCATTTCATGATATGCAGCTCTGTTTCCAAGTGAACGAACGCCTTGATCGACAGAATAATGAATAGCTCGAACAAGGATAGGTTACTCACCGTTACCGGTGTTTTACCGGCAACAGATGAGTGCGAGGTTCGCAGTGACTGACACCTGTGCTTGAAAGCTGTATACCACCATCAGCTGTTGAATAAATGTTCTATGAACAAATGTCTTTGAATTAATGGTCGTGTGGGTTGGTTAAACCCGATGAGTGACCGGAGAAGAGAACATGAGAGATTCATATTTCTTTTAGGACAGATATGGAAATGCATTGATGCAGGTGAGCCCACTTGTATCGTGTGGATCAATGTATCAATGGTTATTTGGTCACTGCCTTTACTGTATTATAAACACTTGTTTTGCTTATAGATTGTGTCACATACTCGACAGGTGATGTCGTTTCAGTGTTGCATATGTCATACATTAGTCTACCTGCAATGTTGCTTTACGCACCGTTAAAGATATAATTTTTTTTTACCACAAAATAAATTATTTGCAAGTGTTTGGAAACAACTATGGACTCATCACATTTTAAATGTACTGGTATTCTTCAAAGCAGTCACCAGTGTAAAGTGAAGATACTATTGCTGTAGGATAAATAAATACGGACTACTGCACCCACCCGTGGCTACTGGCTACGGTCTTGACTGGATGAATGAAGCACCTAATGCCAGAACAAACTTGAAGGGGATAGGCCTATCAAAGTGAAAGCAAAGAGGGTGGAAACACATAGAGATAGATAGAGTACTCATTTTTGTATCTGTGCCATTGTAGCATCCGTGACAGCATGGGCAGTGCCATTGAGACAATCTCCATTTTGAAGTTGTCCACCTCCTAATGGAAGGATCAACTAATGAAGTTGGAAGTCCCACCCAGTTGACTACATTGAGGGCTGGCTCTCTACTTTTGGGGGCCCTAAGCGAGATTTGGAGGGATCAACCAATGAAGTTGGAAGTCACACCCAGTTGACTACATTCAGGGCCGTCTCTAGCCTTTTGGGGGCCCTAAACACTTTAGCATTTAAAAAAAATCTAATTTCCAGAAATTCTACTCGTTTAGCCATGGGGTGGATAGAAATGTTGGCAGTTTTAAAGATAATTTCCTGCAATTCTACACATTTTGAGTGAGCGTGACTAACTAAATCAATGTGCACCACCTGAAGGTCAGGACCCCTGGGCATGTGCCCTTCGTGTGCAGTCGGTATTCGGTCAATATTACTACAAGTTCAGATAACTGGCTAGACTAATTTAACCAATAAAAAAATGTTAGCTGACATAGCTAACTGACTGACTAAACAAGAGAAGAACTGTTGATGCACAACCAAATTTTTAACTGTATATTTTACTATTCTAACTCTCAACGGTAAGTTGAGACACCGACTGAGTTCCTAAAATAAAAAGTGGCAGCCTGTAGCCATCCTTGACTACATTAAAATGGAAGCGCTCAATGGCGCTGCCCATGCTAAAACGTCAGTTTGGCCACTAGAGGCCTATAACTTCTCTAAGTGGAGACGTTCATTTCTTCGAGGAAGGAATGTTGGCCATTGACCAGGTGTTCTATCCAGACTCAAAGAAGCACCGTATGGCATGATCAGTCGTGATTTTAGCATGTAAATCTTGGTGGGGCAAACAGCCTGTAATCGAACCCGGGGCTGCAGTGGCGCATTAACACTAATTGTTGAATTTGCGATTTTCCAACTTGTTTATGGCCAATGATCACCGATACATTTTGTCTATAATTTCTCTTCATAAAACAAGAATTGAAAAGGATTTGCCAGTAGATTGCTGACTTGAAACATGACTGCTTGTCTAGCTTGCTAGCTAAGATTTTGAAAGTATGATGTTGACATGATCAGTCCAATCAAAGCTAAGGAAGATATAACATGGTTTGATGTCATTTTATCTGTGGCCAATGACATTGAGCCTTCTTGGATGGGCATTTCTAATGTTAGTCTAGGGCAGCACACAAGGGGCTTACATTTGTTTTAGCTCTACCCGTAGATTCTGCGGTGACATAGTGTCCCCATGAGTGACAGAACACTGAGCCAATCACGGCGCAACTAGAGAACATTACCAACCCCTACGCTCCGTATTGTCTGCAAGCTGCCCCACCGACACAGAAAGCACTGAGCTAGGCTGAAACACCTGCATTTTGGAGGTGCCTTACTCTAGAAAGCAAAAAAAGACCATGTTTGTACATGGCTTTATTAAGTCAATTATGTTCGTTTTTTTACATTGTTTGCAAACTGATACATGACATGTATTAATGCCAAAATACCAGGCAAAACAGTCCATTTTTTTTAATTGATTGAGCTAAACCGGTGGGGCTCAAACCTGCCCTGAATGACGTGTCACCACTGGGCATGATGCTCGTCCCCACCCACTCATTCCAGTCTGGTCTCATAGACTAGATATAACATAGTAAATGTAAATCCAGGACCCTTATTTATGATATAACAAGGAAGGTTACTTAAGGCAAAAACAAAGCTTGTCAGGTTGGATCGGTTGGCATATAATGCAAACTTCCAACAACCCAAAGGTTGTGTGTTCGAATCTCATCACAGACAACTTTAGCTAATTAGCAACTACTTTGCAACTACTTATTATGTTAGCTAACCCTAACCTTAACCCTTTAACCTAACTGCTCCTAACAGAGCAGCACACCTTGCCCTTAACTGCACATGCAGAACTAACATCAACAACATGCATGTCAGTCTTTCCTGATTGAGGGTTGACAAGAAATGTACTGCATCTTGTCTAGTTTTTATGATAAATATTACTGTGATGAAAATTCTAGATTGTCTGCATAATCAAATAACATTCAGCTCAGACACCCATTTATTTAATTTATTTCATCTTTATTTAACTAGACACCCATACATACCCCACAAGACATGCCACCAGGGGTCTATTCACAGTCCCTAAGTTCAAAACGAATTCACGGCAACGCATAGTTCTATACAGAACCATGATCGCATGGATCTCTCTTCCATCTCCAAAAGTAAAGCAAACAGCAAAATTTCCTTTTAAAAACAGATGAAATAACTCATGGAACGGCAGGGACTGTGAAGGGACACACACAATTCATTTTTAGTTGTATTGGTGCATCATTGCATTTTACATTTGTGTGACTGTCCTTGTTTATCGGTGTATCAGTGTTTTGTTACTGGTCATGTTTTTTGTGGGTTGCAGGAAGAGTAGCTGCTGCTTCTACTAAAGCTAATGGGGATCCGAATTAACCAAAACCACTAACCCTAACCCCTAGCCTAGCTAATGTTAGCCACTTAGCAAATGTTAGCATTAGCCACCTAGCCACATAGCTAAGGTTAGCCACAACAAATTGAAATTCATAAAATATTATATGTTTTTCAAATGTGTAACATTGCACAAATTACAATTCGTAACATATCATATGAATTGTAATTCGTAACATACACATAAATTAGTTGATGGAATAAGTGCTCATGCACTCTTTCCAAAAATGTGTATATGATGTTTTTCTATAGCCTACATTCTCAGAAAGGCAGTTGTATTAACAGTCTCATAAAATGAGCAGAGCAGTGAAAGGCCTAAATTAGGAGATAAGGGAATATATGAGGTGTTATCTAGGTGTGATCATTAAGCCCTTATTTGTTATTTAAACCAATGCAGAGGTTACATCAGACTAAGTATCTGCAGCATTGGCCTCCTTGGTCCTACCAATAAGAGATACAGAGGGGGTGTGCATCTTTAGAAATACCATTTCTATATTTCTATGCGTGCATCCACAGAATGTGGACATTATCTAACGACCTGAGAGAAACACGGTGGAGGGGCAGTTTGATTAGTGATTAGAGTGTTGTACCACTTAGAGATCACTTATCTGCTTGACAGCCATAGCGATTCATTGCTGATTTGCTAGTTAATTAGTGTGGGCTCAGCTGGACCCAAAAGGTACAATGAATGAGAGTGCATCCATTTGTCATACAGTACATCAGCTCATTGTCACAATTGCTGTATGCTTACCATGAACTTGTCCCAGTCTTACTAAATGGACATTAGAGGCACTCATTGGAAGACATTTGGGGGTTTTCTGGATACTTTAGATCTTTGCCTTGTCAGAGTAGTTTACACAGCTGTGTATATCAGCTTGCTCTTTAATATTAAGTCTGAGGCTATATTAATGTGGCACATGCACATTAGATCTATTTCTGAGGAATGGGGCAGTGACCCATGGTGGGCAGGGTACTTGACTGTACTGTTAAGTGTGCACAGTTCATGGTGATGAGTGTCAGAGGTGGTTTGGCACACCTTCCAATTGAGCATAATATTATTGCCTTGTCACATATTCGGGTAATGGAAACAAGGGGTCTGGTGCCAAAAGGGAAAGTCAGCAGAACCTGATCCTGAATAAGCAACACTCGCACCAGTGTGTGTGGGTGTGACATGCCATGACTCCATAAGAGACCTTTGGGTATTTGTGGTGCAGTTGGTCACAAGTCTGTTCCAAGAACCAAAATGCTGGAATATCCATCAAATTCTTTCCCAGGAAGAGGAAATGTAATTATCCTAAATTGTCTCCCAGTTTTAAAGGGTTCGACGTGTCCAGTGACCAGTCAAGTTGTAATTTGTCTGAATATTGATGATATCGACATAGAATCAACTATGCATGTACATTCTCATCAGATCACTTCCTTGTTTGGTTCACAACCAATAGACTTATCTTTCAATTCTTGTTGAGAGGTACATGGTAGCCTGCCCCCTGCTAATGATCCCTTCCCTCTGTCTACAGCTGATGTGGCACGCTGTCTGAACAGTGCCCTCCAAGTAGGCTGTGGAGCTTTCGCCTGCCTGGAGAACTCCACGTGTGACACAGATGGCATGCACGACATCTGCAAGTCCTTTCTCTACAGTGCAGCTAAATTTGACACTCAGGTATGATCATTCTTCCTCTCTTCAAATCTGACACAATATGTTGCAGTAGATTGAACCTGTTAACTGAAGTTGAGTCATGTTCTGTGGTATGACTATGATATGTGGTTTTGTGCAGGGCAAAGCCTTTGTTAAAGAGAGCCTCAAGTGCATTGCCAATGGCATCACCTCAAAGGTGTTTCCCACCATCCGCCGCTGCTCCACCTTCCAAAGAATGATCTCAGAGGTTCAGGAGGAGTGCTACAGCAAGCTAGATATCTGCACTATCGCCCGCATCAACCCAGATGCCATTGGAGAGGTGGCACAGCTCCCAAGCCACTTCCCCAACAGGTGAGTTCCTAGAAAACGTGGGTCAAAGGGCTTCCATTTCTGTTTAACTTTATCTTAGTACAACAAAAGCGAACCATTTGATACACTCACTCTATTGAAGCAAATACATTTCAATGGGCTCGCAAAACATACTTTGAAATTGTACAGCAACAAAAATGCATGCTGCATCCTCTTGTAGGTTTTACGGTAAGCTCCTCCAGAGCCTGATGGACTGTGATGAGGAGACTGTGGACCTGGTGAGGGCCAGTATGGTGTCCAGGCTCGGCCCAGAGATGACTATTCTCTTCCAGCTGCTGCAGAACAAGCCCTGCCCCTCGGCTGCTGCTGCTATTGCTGCTGCCATTCCAACTGGAGTGGAGGGCCGTGGGAGCTTGCAGTGGTCCATGGGTCCACACATGTATAAGATCCAGCCTGGTCTACGCAACAGAGACTCTGCCAGCCATTTAGGCAAGAAGCGTGCCACTGGTGACAGCTCCTAACTCCCACTCAGATCCGGAAACTACACACACCCCTCAAAAACATAAACAAGCTAACAGTGGTCTCTTCCCTTGGGTATTTAAGAATCATTCCTCTCCAGACTGGAAAATAACATGCACCTCTAAGAGAATAGCCAATGTGTTTCAAGTATGTTTAACATCAAAGTTTGAGTTGTTGTGTGAGGTACCTTAGGTTTGAGAGGATCCCCTCCCCTAAACTATTTCCTAACTCTTATCACTCTCACTGTTTGTTCATTGAACATGTTGTTATTGTAGCACCACAACTTGGCCCTGTTCATTCCTGTTCACTTCCCATACTTGATATAGTATCATCTGAGAGCCAAGTATCATCTGAGAGCCTAGTGAGGATGATGTCCCTCTAAGTTTTCTGTCTAGGATTTCAAGCATAAACCTGCAGGTATGGTTCATATCTATAAAGCACAAGTGTTCCCAAATAATTTTGGTTGCAATATTCAAATGTGCATCCATTAGTAGAATATCAATTGATAAATTAACAATATCTTCATCAATAGATAATTATTAATAGGCGTTTCATACAGTTTGTGAGATATTTCTATATTATGAGATTCGTCAAATGAGTGTGCTATATAAATCAGTGTCATGTAGTCACTGACACAAACAGGATTTATTTATTTATTAATTATTAGTCTCAGATGGCCACAGCTAGCTCTGTGAGAGAGGCGTGTCCCTCAGATGAGAGCAATCCTAATCAACTTTGCGCAGGAAGCTACTTTAGAACGACCAAATAACTTGAAACCACCCAAAATGTTATTCAAACCAGACTTAAATGTGGTGGAAGGTGTTTAGCTAACGCCAAATACCAGAGAATATAGCATTGTTTAGATACAACTACATATGTTCTGTCCTGAAACACTCAGTTCACAATAAGTACGGACCAGCAGTGTAACTTATGAGCAGGTGACCCCCTGAGATTGATAGAGGTCACCCCCTTGGACTGATGAACAATATTCTCCCTGGTGAATATGACACGGAGGGGTTGGATCATACACACTGACTTCCAGTGTTGATAATGACTATTTAAAAGCCTTGTTGGTATAACATTGATATTTATTTTCCTACTATATTTAACTTGTTATTTTATGATGTTGCTGTAGTTTTAGTTACAGATATACAATTTTAAAGTGCAGTTTGGTCATGGCTCCTATTTCAATGGGGGCTCATGATCAAATACTATAGTATCTGCCACTCTCCACACTTTCCGCTCTGTTGACTGAATAGGACCCATGGTATGACTCTGTGCTGGACATAGGGGAACAACATTGTCACTTATGTACTGTTGCAAGGGGACTTTGTTTATTTTCCAAACCCAGTTAATAATGTTATAAAGGTAGAGAGAAATTGTGGTCAAGCCATTCATTGTACATTTAACAAACAGCTAAACTTGAAGACGGAACTGCAAAGCATTTGCTGAATCTATTCTTAACATCATGCAAAATAATGTATATCTCAGAAAGCTTACCCTAGTGACGTAACTCCATTAGTGCTTCAACAGGGGGAGATTAATTGATAAGATGTTGAGCAGTGTATTCTCACAGTGCACATGCCTGGCTGAGGGAGACGTACAACAGGGGGAGATTAATTCATAAGATTTTGAGCAGTGTATTCTCACAGTGCACATGCCTGGCTGAGGGAGACGTACAACAGGGGGAGATTAATTCATAAGATTTTGAGCAGTGTATTCTCACAGTGCACATGCCTGGCTGAGGGAGACGTACATCAGGGGGAAAGAACGTTAAAGAGATGTGATGGTTTTACAATACAAAATCATTTGAAATGTTAAGAACTCACAAACCTATGCAATAATCTCTCATATGGAGGATTCACAGTAACACACAAACATGCCCTTTGTCACAAACAAAGCCAGCTGATGCTGAATATATGTGGCAGCAGCTTATTTGATCCCATACTTATAGTGAAGTAGCAGACAACGTGCCCCTGGACTCCCCCTTTCTGTTGACGACTTTGTTGCTGTGGTCTCTGTTGTATTGTTTTTTTTTGTTTAGTATTTTTCTTGGGATATAATATCTTGCTTTTAGTAGCAATATTGTGTATATTCAAAATAAAAAAGTAAGGAAAAAAATCCCTCAGAAATGTTAAGACTGTATTACTTATGTTACATGTGCACTTTGCATCTCTTATGACCACTAAAGGGCCACTGAATCGTTCAACACTTGTGATGGGTTGGGGCTACGTCCTTTCTGTACTGTTAATATCTCTGTGTCTGTAATAGCTGGACAAATCCAGAACAGTTGCTGCTAAAGAATAGCTTGCTCCCTTGTATGATGGATTATAATTTCCCCTAAAACATTTACTTGGATATCTTTGGTAAAAACCCATTCACAGAACCTGGCATCAATCTGTATACTTGCATTTTACATTCAGTTCGGCACTTCTTCTGGAATTTGTACATTTCTTTGAATGTTGCTTGCAGTGAATATATGCCAATTGTATTCTGTTTATTTCCTCTCCCTTGAGACTATGCTTATACATCCAAGTTCTGGGTAACTTCAGAGAATGTATCTTATATTGAATGTCTGTTCTGTTGAGGATGTGCCCAAACCTAGATGGTTCATTATCGTATTTTAGAATGTGTGTTTCGTTTAAAGGTGGTGTATGAAAGTCTGAGAATTAAATTAAATTAACAGACAAGTCATATTTTGTTATTTCAAGACATGTTTTGTTCATTAGCCTTTTACTGCAGTGGGCTATATCAGGGTCACACAATGTTTCTTGGTAGTCTTAAACAAATCTATTTTAGGTGTGTTCATAAATTCACTCTGAAGTACCAATGTGCTCTGGGCGTTTGTAAATTCATAGCTTTTTCAGAGCACACACCGCACGCTCTGGCCGAGGAGTAGGGTTGATCCAAGCTTCCTGACCTCACAACTGCACTTAAGCACCCAAGCTAACTGGCTGAAGTTTGCTTGCTTGCTAGCTACTTCCAGACACAAATGACAGAACACCTCACTCTGACCATTTTACTCGCCCCAGCAGAGCTGGTTTTCATGTTATGTAGAGCGTTGTTGACTAATTGTGCTCTCAGACGAGAGTGCCCGGAAATCGGCGTAGATAGCCGGAGTGGATTTACTAACGCACCCTTTGAAACAAAAGTATACACCTCACACACGTGGTTATGGGCTTGATAAATGAAGACACCTGTACCGTGTAAGATATAGAGTTGAAATGTATTCAATTTTGAGTTTGCATCCCAATATTACACTTTGTATACATCACAGAACACTGAAATATAACAAACCTTTTGAAAAGAAACACCGGATTTTATGCGTTAAAAAAATACATGTTTATGAATTATGAAAAATATGAATAATTCCACCCATGAGGCCACTAATTCCACCCATTTGGTCATTTGACTGCAGGAAAGGGCTACACTATTTGTTGCAAATCAAGATTAGGGTGAATTTTGGGTGGTAGGCCTACTGCATCATTAGCTAGATCTATAGCTAAATCTATCCATAGTGAAATCATCATCAGCAGTTTCTTTTGATACACAATACGTTTAGGGCATGTTGGGGACTGGGCTCCCTGAACTCTGGAACTTCATGGTACTCGTTCTTCTCAAGACTTGAAATCAATATAAATACAGTATATGTATAATTTTGCCAGAATTAAAACTACTGGGGTGATTAATAAGAATTACATCTTAATCGTAGTGACAGTTACTTTACTTTCAAATTCGTAGATGAAATTAATCAGTAAGACATTTGAGGAGATTGCTTGCTGAAGTTCCTAATACAGTAGCTACTGTATGTTAAGCATGATTGATCCTTGTAAATCACTTGCACTTTAATACATACTCATCTACATATATACCCATACTGTAGATATGTATGGGTTTTTTCTCTGTGCTGAAACTTATGAAAGATACAAATGTATCATCTGTGTGTCTTTGCTGATTAGAAATAAACTATTATCATATCTGGCATATGGTATCAAATGTGTTGACTGCGTTCATTTTACTAACATGTCAACTTTGTTCTGCTAACACATACTGTACATCTAAACTTCAAATCTGAAAAAGAAGTGCAATTATTAGCGGTGAATATCTATAAATAATTGTACTGTAATGAGTTGTTATTTGTCTGATGACTTTACATGCAGTTCCATCACTTGAGAGTAGATGTGCATATCACAATGGCCAATATTGATCTCCAGTCTGATTCAGAATAGGGAAGCTTGCTACCAATACCATAGAATATTACACAAGCCAGCCATATCTCCTCAGTGCTTTCTGGCTGTGACAAATCTGCTAGGACCCATGAAGTAGAAAACAAGGACAAATAGAGCATGTCCTTATGAAAATGAACTTTCTTAAACTTGAGCACAAACGAGCTGAAACTGCAAAGTGCCTGTATCATTGGAGTGCCCCAGGAAAAGAGAGAGCGGTACGCAAGTGGCTGCATGACCGCTATCTCAGTCAGAGGCAGATATCATTTCATGCCAATTTGGAAGAGTCCTGTAGGGCTTTCTCATCAGCAGCACTCCAGTCCCAAGGAATAGGTGATGCAGCTTCTCTGCATAGAGTGATTCCAACATGTTCTGCTTTTAAAGAGGCACTCACATGGAAGTCATCAGCCCATTCTCTTGCACAGTGCAGAGCACTAGCCTCTTTTACTACAAGTATAGATGTTTAAAGACCCAATTCAGCCATTTTAATATCAAATCAAATGTATTTATATAGCCCTTCGTACATCAGCTGATATCTCAAAGTGCTGTACAGAAACCCAGCCTAAAACCTAGGAAAAACTCCCTAGAAAGGCCGAAACCTAGAGAAGAACCAGGCTATGAGGGGTGGCCAGTCCTCTTCTGGCTGTGCTGGGTGGAGATTATAACAGAACATGGCCAAGATGTTCAAATGTTCATAAATGACCAGCATGGTCAAATAATAATAATCACAGTAGTTGTCGAGGGTGCAGCAAGTCAGCACCTCAGGAGTAAATGTCAGTTGGCTTTTCATAGCCGATCATTAAGAGTACCTCTACCACTCCTGCTGTCTCTAGAGAGTTGAAAACAGCAGGTCTGGGACAGGTAGCACGTCCGGTGAACAGGTCAGGATTCCATAGCTGTAGACAGAACAGTTTAAACTGGAGCAGCAGCACGGCCAGGTGGACTGGGGACAGCAAGGAGTCAACATGCCAGGTAGTCCTGAGGTATGGTCCTAGGGCTCAGGTCCTCTGAGAGAAAGAGAGAATTAGAGAGAGCATACTTAAATTCACACAGGACACTGTATAAGACAGTACTAACAAACTGACCCTAGCCCCCTGACACATAAACTACTGCAGCATAAATACTGGAGGCTGAGACACTGTGGCCCCATCCGATGATACCCCCTGACAGGGCCAAACAGGAAGGATATGACCCCACCCACTTTGCCAAAGCACTGCCCCCACACCACTAAAGGGATATCTTCAACCACCAACTTACCATCCTGAGACAAGGCCGAGTATAGCCCACAAAGATCTCCGCCAAGGCACAACCCAAGGGGGGGGCGTCAACCCAGACAGGAAGATCACGTCAGTGACTCAACCCACTCAAGTGACGCACCCCTCCTAGGGACGGCATGAAAGAGCACCAGTAAGCCAGTGACTCAGCCCCTGTAATAGGGTTAGAGGCAGAGAATCCCAGTGGAGAGAGGGGAACCAGACAGACAGAGACAGCAAGGGCAGTTCGTTGCTCCAGTGCCTTTCCGTTCACCTTCACACTCCTGGGCCAGACTACACTCAATCATATGACCCACTGAAGAGATGAGTCCTCAGTAAAGACTTAAAGGTTGAGACCGAGTCTGCGTCTCTCACATGGGTAGGCAGACCATTCCATAAAAATGGAGCTCTATAGGAGAAAGCCCTGCCTCCAGCTGTTTGCTTAGAAATTCTAGGGACAATTAGGAGGCCTGCGTCTTGTGACCGTAGCGTACGTGTAGGTATGTACAGCAGGACCAAATCAGAAAGATAGGTAGGAGCAAGCCCATGTAATGCTTTGTAGGTTAGCAGTAAAACCTTGAAATCAGCCCTTGCCTTAACAGGAAGCCAGTGTAGGGAGGCTAGCACTGGAGTAATATGATCAAAATGTTTGGTTCTAGTCAGGATTCTAGCAGCGTATTTAGCACTAACTGAAGTTTATTTAGTGCTTTATCCGGGTAGCCGGAAAGTAGAGCATTGCAGTAGTCTAACCTAGAAGTAACAAAAGCATGGATTCATTTTTCTGTATCATTTTTGGACAGAAGGTTTCTGATTATTGCAATGTTACGTAAATCTGTCCTTGAAACAGTCTTGATATGTTCGTCAAAAGAGAGATCAGGGTACAGAGTAACGCAGAGGTCCTTCACAGATTTATTTGAGACGACTGTACAACCATCAAGATTAATTGTCAGATTCAACAGAAGATCTCTTTGTTTCTTGGGACCTAGAACAAGCATCTCTGTTTTGTCCGAGTTTAAAAGTAGAAAGTTGGCAGCCATCCACTTCCTTATGTCTGAAACACAGGCTTCTAGCGAGGGCAATTTTGGGGCTTCCCCATGTTTTATTGAAATGTACAGCTCTGTGTCATCCGCATAGCAGTGAAAGTTAACATTATGTTTTCGAATGACATCCCCAACAGGTAAAATATATAGTGAAAACAATAGTGGTCCTAAAACGGAACCTTGAGGAACACCGAAATATACAGTTGATTTGTCAGAGGACAAACCATTCACAGAGACAAACTGATATCTTTCCGACAGATAAGATCTAAATCAGGCCAGAACTTGTCCTTGTAGACCAATTCGAGTTTCCAATCTCTCCAAAAGAATGTGGTGATCGATGGTATCAAAAGCAGCACTAAGGTCTAGGAGCACGAGGACAGATGCAGAGCCTCGGTCTGATGCCATTAAAAGGTAATTTACCACCTTCACAAGTGCAGTTTCAGTGCTATGATGGGGTCTAAAACCAGACTGAAGCATTTCGTATTCATTGTTTGTCTTCAGGAAGGCAGTGAGTTGCTGCGCAACAGCTTTTTCAAACATTTCTGAGAGGAATGGAAGATTCGATATAGGCCAATAGTTGTTTATATTTTCTGGGGCAATGTTTGGCTTTTTCAAGAGAGGCTTTATTACTGCCACTTTTAGTGAGTTTGGTACACATCCGGTGGATAGAGAGCCGTTTATTATGTTCAACATAGGAGGGCCAAGCACAGGAAGCAGCTCTTTCAGTAGTTTAGTTGGAATAGGGTTCAGTATGCAGCTTGAAGGTTTAGAGGCCATGATTATTTCCATCATTGTGTCAAGAGATATAGTACTAAAACACTTGAGTGTCTCTATTGATCCTAGGTCCTGGCAGAGTTGTGCAGACTCTTTGAAGGCTTTGAAGGAATACGCAGATTTAAAGAGAAGTCTGTAATTTGCTTTCTAATAATCATTATCTTTTCCTCAAAGAGGTTCATGAATTTATTACTGCTGTAGTGAAAGCCATCCTCACTTGGGGAATGCTGCTTTTTAGTTAGCTTTGCAACAGTATCAAAAATAAATTTCGGATTGTTCTTATTTTCCTCAATTAAGTTGGAAAAATAGGATGATCGAGCAGCAGTGAGGGCTCTTCGATACTGCACGGTACTGTCTTTCCAAGCTAGTCGGAAGACTTCCCATTTTTTAATATCAATATGAAAACAATTCTGGGCAACAATTAAGTACCTTACTGTAATAGATTTCCATCAAAATGGACAAAAAATTGCTTTTAGGAAAAAAATATTTCTCAAGCAAGAATTTTGCTAGGAGAATCTGACTGCTGATAGGTACTTTTCAGAGTAGGAGGCCGTTACTTCTATTGCTAGAGCAAAAGACTCACCTGCTGCGTACTGACTTGGTACCAATGAACCTGACGTTTCTACTAATCGCAATTGCCAACAACTTGCCTTTGAGCCAATCAGAGAGCATTAATCTCCTCATCGGGGAGCCGACAGGAGTGACAAGAAAAAGGAAAAAATAGTGGCACTTTTTACAGTCTAATCCACACCCTTTTTATCAGAATTGTTCTAACTAAAGCAATACATGTTTTTTTCTAGAGCAAGTCTACATCTTTCACATCTAACTACAGAGTTTTGTGCATGAAGAATGATTATTTTGTTAGCTTGCTAACTTAGCAAAGCAGTCACGCACACTTCACATGACACAAATGGGGTGGCAAGTGCAGCACGATATACACAACACTAAATGATCCTTAAGAGGTTTTAAATGTAAAAAATGAGCGCAGCTAGATAGCATTGACTATACCATAAAGCAACACACGCAACTGCCCTTACAAAAAAATATTGCAGTAAAAGTGTAGTAAATGCCGTCAACTGTGGTATTTTGAATGCAGTAATTGCATAATAACTGCAGTGTACTGCAGTTGATCTGCAGATATACTGCACTCTAACTGCAAACTTCTGGTTTGGAGTATTTTAACAAGGCTGAGTGGCTGATGACTTCAAGGTCTTTGCTGTGTGAACACAAAAGAGATGGACTGCCGACATTGTTCAGAGGTGCTGAGTACTGTCGGCAGGCAAAAGTTTGACAATCGTACCGGTGTGTTTGAGCTATTATTGGCAGAGAGATTTGGAACTCTCTGTGTTATTGGTCTATTAACCAATGTACCACATGGTGATGTCCCCATTGAAAGCTGAAACTACCACCCATGCAAACCTGCTGATTAGAAGGTACTGTGTAGATTGCATTTTCAACAAGCAACTATCAGGACATTTTTTTCCTACATTTCCAGTGTTAGTTACATCAGCTATTCTACAATATGATATAAAACTCAAGACAATGTAGTTTTTGACTGCATTGGGCCTTTAAATGTCCTTAAAGGAATCCAAGTGCAACAAACATGTACTTCTCTATTTGTCATTTATGATAACACGTCATGCGTTTGTGAGGAGACAATCAAAGCAGAGATTTACTGGTGTGGTTGCATCTGACCACAGGGGGGCATTCTCTTCACTGGAGAAAAATACATAGTGGACATGAAGCACATGTATTTTGTCTAGAGGTGCTCTGCACACCTTACTCAACATGTGAGATGCGTGGGCATTCTGCACTTGCTTGACAAAGCCATAAACAGAAAAGCACGTCTTCTTAGAGGCCTATTGTACCATGCCTTTAATCAGATGATGGATGAAGGTCCCAGATCATCTAGCTCAACCCTCTTGCAACCCTTCCAATTTATTCTCACAGATTTGATGTTCTGAAATGTGGCAGATTAAATATAATCTATCTTGGAAGAACTACATGTATTTACTCTTCATTAACATCATTAGGCTGGCCAGCATGCCTCCAAAATATCTGTACACCGTCTGCAACAATGTGATAAGATCATTGCACTATTATCAATGCGGTAAGCAGATCCTGCTTCTCCCTCTGCATTAGATATTCATTATGTCTTTCTCTTCCCATAAAACTTGACATATTCATCGGCAGCGTGACAAATCAGATGTGCAGTGAAATGGAGTGTGACTGAGAAGAGCAGTGGAGGATTATATCCAACAGGCAATCTCTCCACAATCCCTTCTTTTGACTGGGGAAAAACACAGGGACGAGAATGAGATGGAATTTAACTAAAGATAGATGAAGAAAAAGCGGATGGAGAACAGTGTGCTATAGTTAAGTAATCATATATGCCATACAACAAACTTGGGTCCTAATTAATTAAACCACGTATGGTTCACGGGTGGTGAATACTTTTGCAAAATACTGTATTTATAAAGGGTTTGAATGAATTGTGCCCTTGGCCTGAGGATGCCGATGTAATCGAACACATCGATGAATTCCAATCAGTTTCCCTTCAAACATTGAAGTGTAATTTCACTGTCTTCATAATCTGCACTATATAGTCATTCTTATTACAATACATATAGCACATCCTAATCTATCAAACGATTTCACCCATATACCTTTAAGTTTGAAAATTAACTCAAGGTTTCAATATAATATATTAACAATAGCCTATTTTTGTACCCTCTCTGTACCACACCAGCAGGCTCTTGAATATTCTGGGTTTCAGTAAAGCACAACCTACCTTGGTTAACAACAATGGAGTGAACTAACACTGCCTGTTACCATGGATCCATCTACATTACTATCAGCATTCCCAAGGTTTTATTCAGACATAGCCATTATCAGAATCAGCTGGCTTAGTAACTACAATATCCAGTTGATTTAAATTGGGAAAGATCAGTTGGGAAAGACCAGGTATTTTAGGTCTACATCCACACAAAACTGTAGAACCTGCCAGATGTCTCACCACTACCACCAGATGGGGATGTTTTCCAAGCCTTGCTTGAGACCTTGTACCAGGGCACTACCAGTGGAATAACATACTGTAAAAGGGGCTAGTATAGTACATGCTAGAGGAGGGTAGTAGGAGGAGCTATAGGAGGACGGGCTCATTGTAATGGCTTGACTGGAATAAATGGAAAGGTATCAAGCACATCAAACATATGGAAACCACATGTTTGACTCTTTTCAATGAATTCCATTCCAGCCATTACATTGAGCCCACTCTCCCATAGCTCCTTTCACCAGCCTCCTCTTGTACATGCAGTTATGGAAAATCACTTTCGTGCTTACTTTAATTATTTTCTGATATCAAATACTACCAAATACTTAAACACTTCTTAGGGCTAGGCCCCTTTTTTCTCCACTTCCTGTCTGAATGACATGCCCAAAGTAAACTGCCTATAGCTCGGGCCCTGAAGCCAGGATATGCATATAATTAGTACCATTGGACAGAAAACACTTTGAAGTTTGTGGAAATGTTAAAATAATGTAGGAGTGTGCAAATTGCAAAATGTGCCCACTCTGCACATCCAATTTTTATTTTTTTGAGAGACCATCCTCTTAGAAATGCAAGAGAAAGGTCATGTTGAACATTATTTTTCTGGATGCAATTCCTATGGCCTCCACAGGGTGTCAGCAGTTGTTGTTCAAGGTTTCAGGATTGTAACTTCAAAAACGAATACGAAATATCAGTTTTAGTAGAGGGACACAGTCTTGGAAATTAGTTTTTGCGGGCACCATGAAGACATTACGCACATGCTAAAATTGGTTTCCTATTGAACATACTTCTTTCTGAAATAAATATTATAGTTTGATTACATTTTAGGGTATCTGAAGAGTAAATAGAAACGTATTATGACTTGTTGAAATAAAGTTTAGGGGTAGATTTTTGGATTCCTTTCTCTGCAAGTTGAATGAGTGGATTACTCAAATCGATGGCGACAACTAAACTGACGTTTTGGGATATAAAGAAGGATTTTATCTAACAAAACGACACTACATGTTATAGCTGGGACCCTTTCGATGACAAATCAGAGGAAGATTTTCAAAAAGCAAGTGAATATTTAATCATTATATGTGAAAGTATGAAACCTGTGCCGGGGTATAATGTCCTCCTAGCGGGACACCTAGCCCTAAGAAGTTTTAAGGTGTGCTTGATTTAGCTTGCCTGTACACAATTAACCATCGAATCATGTTGAAGTCCCAAATTGCAAATTGTGCCCACTCTGCACATCAGTCAAGCTAAATCAAAAAGATATTTGACATGCAGGTAACTGCCAAAATAAAGGAAGCACCAACATAAAGTGTCTTAATAGGCCGATGGGCCACCACCAGCTTCCAGAACAGATTCAATGCTCCTCTGCATAGATTATACTGGTGTCTGTAACCCTATTGGAGAGATGAGACACCATTCTTCCACGAGAAATTCCATCATATGGTGTTTTGTTGCTGGTGGTGGAAAACGCTGTCTCAGGCGCCACTCAATAATCTCCCATAAGTGTTCAATTGGGTTGAGATCTGGTGACTGAAACACACACACATGCACGCACGCACACACACACACACACACACACACACACACACACGCACACACACACACACACACACACACACAATTTTAAACCCACTATGCTCCTTTGAGTCGTCACTTTCAAAGTCACTGAGATCTCTTCTTCTCTTCTTCTAAATAATGGGAAACTGAACATTTTTATATACACTGCATGACCCTAAGCATGATGGGATGGTAATTGCTTAATTAACTCAGGAACCACACCTGTATCCCTCACTTTGTATCCCTCATTTACTCAAGTGTTTCCTTTATTATCCTGTAGGTATAGGACTGCTGTACTCTCAAGAGAATTTGGAGACATAGTTCATATTAGGCCAGTCTTGCAGAGACATCTAGTGGTTGCACTATTAATAATGTATCCAACTGTTTCCATTAGTGTCTAAAAGGAAAAGGTTTGATAACAAATACTTTCTGTTATACTTCAAATAAATCTACACAACTGGTAACTATCTGGTACCAAATGGTGCCTTGTGGTGATACTATTGGGTTATTAACGTGTAATTACCATTTCACCATGTACATTCTCAATAACTACCTCGTAATTGATGTACCATAAAGATATGTTTCATAAATTTAGTATGGAGGTTAATCAAATGAACACAACATTCTTAACACATCAATATCAAAAGAAGTACTATTGAGACACATTGAGAAGATCTGATGTTGGAGCACAGAGAAGCATGGCCATATAAATTGCACCCATTTAAAGCTTCTATGGCTGCGTTTACACATGCAGCCCAATTCTGATATTTTTTCCGCTCATTGGTATTTTGACTAACAACATCAGATATTTTTCAGAGATGATCTGATTGGTCAAAATACCAATTAGTGAAAAGAATATCAGAATTGGACTGCCTGTGTGAATGCAGCCTATGTTTGCAGACCAGATACAGATATAAATCTCCATAAGGGCTGGCTGCCAGTGTAGGGGGCCAGTGACAGACGCATCTCAGGTGCAGAGCGTGTGGTATATATACAGTGCACTGAGTGCAGGAGGAACCCTACAAGGGAAAGGGATCCACGGTGAGTGACAGCACTAAAGGAGGTTTGGGGCTGGCGCCTGTTGAGACCTCTGCCTAGCAGCAATGGAGAAGAGTGGCTGTTTCCTTGACGAGAAGCAGATCTCTGTATCCTCTGTCCCCTCCCCCATCTCCCAATGCTACAATGATATTCCTCTCCAGGGAAGTCTCAAAGAGGTCTGTAAGACACCGAAACTAAAGATATACCATGTATACATATTCCAACAAATGAATCTAATCCAAACCCTCTAACTTCTTTAACTTCTTTATAAAGAAGTTGTGAATATAATGCAGGTTAGCGTTTTTGTCATGATTCTTGTTCTGGAGGCAGCTCTGCAGAGTGGTCACTAGCTCACACAGCCACAGAGTCATACAATCTGATTTTAAAGATAACCTTAACCCCACTGCTAAACCTAATGCCTAACCCTAACCATAACATTAACACCATTTTTTTTTTACAATATAGACAATTTTGACTTTGCAGCTGGCCCATCTAGTGGAAATCACTAATTCCTGCCTACAGTACAAGACTCAACCTGAGACAATAAGGGGAAAACACAAGCGTTGTACGTAACATAACACCTGTGAGGAGCAAGAAGAGTATAGCTTGGTCTGCTACTGGCAAATTAACAATTTCCACCTCCACACCAAAAGTAGACCTTTGCACCATCACACAGAGCAGAGGTCCATCCAACACACCCAGACTAACCAGCCCTTAAACTATTAGTCTGAGAGTCACAGCCTGTCATAGTAAACGTCGGAAGCCCTACTGTAAGCTGTGCCAATAGTAATTCTTGGGAATCTCACGTAACATTTTGATGAAGATCTTTGGTGACAAATTGGTCATGAGAGAGGGGATTCTGCTTAAGTCAATGGAGGATGAGTCCAGCTCTCCTTTCAGCTGCTATCATCTCCCTATTTTGGAGTATGATTAATTAGGGTATTTTGTGGTAAACGTTACTTAACTGGCTTCTTATGTTACAGTGATGGGACAATTGATGGGATTAAGAGGGGAGGCTGTGCTGTAAGAGAAGAGGAGCTGCAGAGACTCAGAGAGCACTGCCTTCTGTAGGCTAATCAGCTCCAAGCGTTCACAGAACACAGGTGGGGTGTCATTAAGTCATTTAGTCATCAAACTGGACACCGTCTGCCTTCGAAACATTCCAAACAATTCCCAGCTGAAATGTATGCCTATAGAGTTGCTACATGAATTGCAGTATAGGAGCTTTGAAGTTTTTTGCTTGCTTGTTACTACTTACAGCGTAGTATGTGAAATGTGCCATAATCTTCCAAATAAACAACTTTTGTCAAACAAACCTTTTTACCTAATTGTATTGGTTAAATAGAAAAGGGGATTTTGTTATTTGATTTATGAATGCCTCATTTTGAATTCAGCTATTTTAAATTTAAAAGGACAGTCTACAGTTCAAACAATAACAAAGCGAACACCCCACCACTGTGTTTGGTAAGCAGATGAGGGAGGGATAGGGTTGGAGAAATGTACAACTCTCAGACTCATAGACTGAGCTATGGATGCAAGGACTGACAGACCATCATATTAAAATAATACTTTTAACATGTGTTGAGTTACAATTACATTGTTTATAAACAATGGAGTAAAACAGTCTTATATTTTGGCTTCTGATGGGGTATGATAGTAGAACTAAGCTGATGCAGCATTTATAAGTTATGTTCCTCAAGAATCAATGGGTATATATAATTTATTTAAAGTGATCCACCCCCGAAAATGTGTCATCACAATTATTCCCCAGCCCTGTGCCTCATAATAAAGTTGGTTACACTTTTTCATATTGTATTCTTGTTATAGAAAAATGATCCTAAAATCTGAGTGAATGACAGGTGAATTTTTAAAGTTCCCTTAAAACACACGGTGCTTCGATCACGCAGACATTTATTTCAAACATGCATTGACAGGTTTAGAAAAGACACTGACGCGTAAAACGAGGAGACAATCCTGCAAGTAAACAGGAATTGAGAGTTTTGATAAACTGGTGGAGCTGGTCAATAAATCTGATTTTAAAACAGTTAAATTAATATTTTCTGATACCACTACAAATCGTCTACAAATATTGACAACAAAAAAGCATTGGTCACATATATTTCACGATCATCTAATATTCTTTGACTTGGGTCGAATTCTATTAATAAAATCATGTTCTTATTTGTTCAAACTTAACTGTTTTCTATTTACTTCTATTTACAATGATGGCCTAGGAACAGTGGGTACAACGACAGATTTTTACCTTGTCAGCTCGGGGATTCGATCTAGCAACCTTTCAGGTTACTGGCCCAGCGCTCTAACCACTAGACTACCTGTCGCCCCAGCAGGAATCATGAGTGGTTAAAACAGTTGCATATAGAACCGGATATGGAACCAATGTTGGTTCAGTAAATCCCTAAGAATCCCTATCCATACCATATGAAGTAGTATTTTCGATTATTTGTACTAGTCATTTCCAACTTGTTTCGATAAATTGTCGAGAAATAGATTGGGTATGGATTGGAAGAAAGTATGCACAACTTATAGGTAATTATTTACTCTGAATATACTGTTAGCATTTCGATTTTATGACTGACGATTTCGATTGTCATGACTGATAAATAAATGAAAGAAACATGTGCAGCTGTTGGCTATGCCTCTATGCTACTGCTGGTACCCTATCTTAATTCTTCTTGTTGGACTTAAACGGAAACTTTGGTTTAAAATCATAAGATCTCTTATGTGCAAGCTCTTCTTAATTTAGGAACATTTTAGGAGGCATTGCAAAACCTCTGGACGTTGGGGTCAACTAATGTATACTCAATTCGGCTAAAATATATATAACATATATAATATATATAAATATAACTAATGTTCACGAATTCGGCTAAAATATATGAATGTCTTTATTATGTACTTTTCCCTTTCCCTGCATTAGATGAGATGGAAATTGAATTGAGACCCTAACCTGTCTATTACATTGGGGCAGTAGAAGAGCTCATTAATGTTAAACCCTGGTCTCTCTTTTCTCTTCCGGCGCGTCTCAGCATTAGCCAAGCATTGCAGGCTGGCGCCGCGGCCTCTCCACTTCCACAACATTAGGTGTAATGTTACTGTTTGTTGTGGCCTAAGCATACTAATAGGTCGTTGGAAGTCAGCATCAGTGTAAACCTGAGCGACATCCACCTTGCCGGGCAAGATCACTCAACCATGAAGACCTGAACAACAATTGAGTAACCTACCCTGTCTCAACAGAAGCTCATGAATAGAGAGCCACTGGTTTGGCATCATGCAGTCCATCTGGTTATGGATAGTTATCGCAGTTGCGAGTTGAATTTAGTTTCCTGTTTTTTCACTTAAAAAATACTGCACCAAACATCTTAGTTTGATGTAAAATTACGCATCTCATTGGCAAACGCGTCAAAATCAATGACAGATTTCTTGAGTTATCTTAGATTAATTCTGACTATTTTGAGGAAGTGCATACTGGCTATGATGTCTCAAGATGGGACAAACAGTAGTCTACTATTGCCACTTTTTCTAAATTTTCTAGCGAAGGTCTTATAAGGGAGTATGCGACCACACTCGTTCGGTTCGCCTAGCCGAGTTCAGCTAGACACCAGCCGATCCGAAGCATACGGAAGCCTTACAGATTCTATATAGAGCCGACATTGCATATAAAACCCGATATGGAACCAATGTTGGTTCAGTGAAGAAGAATCCCTAGGGTTCTGATCAAAGAACCCAACAAAATAGTTATATATAGAACCTTTAGGGGTGCCATATATGAAGAAAGCAATATAACCCTTTTTTGATTCTATCCGGAACCTTTTTATCTAAGAGTGTCCAACAGCCAAACATCCTTCTTCGTCATCATCATCTTCAATAGCTAGGAGAAAATGTAGGTGTAATAACTTCCCATCCTGGCACCCCACCCCCATTCTGTCCATCCTTACCCAGTTAAAGTGAGATGTCTCGTGTCACCGTGTAAGATGAGATAAAGGAGTGGTTAAAGTGCATGAGACAGGCGCATCACACACTTGGCTATTGGCAGTTTGGAGACGGTTTCTTGGAGTGCTGAAAGGTATGCCCTGATGATACTACACACGATAGTGAGACCAGGTTGACTTTCAGACAGTGCTTATCAACTCACCTAGATCTAAGGAATTATTACATCCCTATTGAAGAACATTTGGAGAGCATCGCTAATATCTGTTGTATGATTGATTTCACTTGACCACGCTGAAACTGTGCAGTTACACATTTGTCTGTCTTAAAAAATAATCCTCTGTATAAACTAGTGATGCTTCCCAGTCCAGTGACTTCAACGCCATTCTCGGTGAAGGATATTCTAAAGATGGAGCAGCAACATCACCCCCACCAAGGTTTCTTCTATCCAGATCAAGACGCACAGATGTCGCTGCAGCGCATGCACAGTGCACTTCGGAGCCTCGACTTACTTGACAGTCAGGATAAATCGTGCTTCTCGGGAGCAACACAGATGAAATGCACCCTGAGTTCGGAGGACATTGACATCCTGAGGGGCAGTTGTAGTTCAGCGGCTGAGGAGGAGACAAATGGGGACCCAGGTAAATTAAACGATGTCGTTAAAACACGTAGCGCTGACATCCAATGACAGATCATTCCGAAAACAAATATTCGATTGGGCTCTGTCAACACAAGAACTGCATTAAAAAATTTAAACAATTAATAATCATGAATCATTTTGAAAAAAACTGAAGTACACCCTGAATGAAGCTTTATGGAATTGGCCCCAATCTTGCCTCTTGATGCTGCATGACAGCCTGTCTCTCAACCTCATGCCCCACCAAAATCTATTTTCATGAACAATATTATTAACATTTTTTTAAAGGGGCAATGAGCAGTTGCTACATTAATTTCTGTACTTGTAAATTAATGATATGTACCCATTGATTATTGAAGAATATAACATATTGGTGCCTCATGAGTTTGGTTCAACTGTCGTACCCTATCAGAACCAAAAATATAAGCTTGTTTTACTCCAATGTCTCTAAACAAAGTAAATGTAAGCAAACACTATATAGCCTCAAAACATTGTTAAAACTGTAATGTTTATTTCATGGATTGTCGGTCCTTACATCCATAGCTCTGTCTATGAATTTGAGAATGGTTACATTTCTACAGCCTCATCCCGCAGCTTGTTAACCAAACAGGTGAGGGTACGATGCTTTGCTATTGTTTCTACTGCTGATTGCCATTTTAATAGGCATGCACAAAATTACATTTTTTCAATATAAACTAGCTAAACCTCCTATTTTGACAATGTTTTACAAATATAAATAAATGGTAATGGCGAGGCCTACCTATAGGAGAAAATAAAGGCTAGTAAATGGTAATGACGAGGCCTACCTATAGGAGAAAATAAAGGCTAGTAAATGGTAATGACGAGGCCTACCTATAGGAGAAAATAAAGGCTAGTAAATGGTAATGACGAGGCCTACCTATAGGAGAAAATAAAGGCTAGTAAATGGTAATGACGAGGCCTACCTATAGGAGAAAATAAAGGCTAGTAAATGGTAATGGCGAGGCCTACCTATAGGAGAAAATAAAGGCTAGTAAATGGTAATGACGAGGCCTACCTATAGGAGAAAATAAAGGCTAGTAAATGGTAATGACGAGGCCTACCTATAGGAGAAAATAAAGGCTAGTAAATGGTAATGACGAGGCCTACCTATAGGAGAAAATAAAGGCTAGTAAATGGTAATGACGAGGCCTACCTATAGGAGAAAATAAAGGCTAGTAAATGGTAATGACGAGGCCTACCTATAGGAGAAAATAAAGGCTAGTAAATGGTAATGACGAGGCCTACCTATAGGAGAAGATAAAGGCTAGTAAATGGTAATGACGAGGCCTACCTATAGGAGAAAATAAAGGCTAGTAAATGGTAATGACGAGGCCTACCTATAGGAGAAAATAAAGGCTAGTAAATGGTAATGACGAGGCCTACCTATAGGAGAAAATAAAGGCTAGTAAATGGTAATGACGAGGCCTACCTATAGGAGAAAATAAAGGCTAGTAAATGGTAATGACGAGGCCTACCTATAGGAGAAAATAAAGGCTAGTAAATGGTAATGACGAGGCCTACCTATAGGAGAAAATAAAGGCTAGTAAATGGTAATGACGAGGCCTACCTATAGGAGAAAATAAAGGCTAGTAAATGGCAATGGCGAGGCCTACCTATAGGAGAAAATAAAGGCTAGTAAATGGGAATGAATTGACCTTCTCACCACATTTAAATTCTCCGTGCGAGCTTTATATTGTGACATTGCTGATATGCATAATGCGTAATGCAGTTAATCCATGTGACGCAGCAATTTCAATTGAAGTAGGCCTAACCCACTGTGCAAAAACTGGGTGAATCAACGTTGTTTCCACGTAATTTCAACCCCCCAAAAACAATGGGATGATGTTGAATCAACGTGGAAAACTGATTGGATTTGCAAGAAGTCATCAATGTAAGGTAATTTCCTATTTTTTTGCCCAACTTTGAACCTAAATCCAATGACATGGTGAATGTGTTTTTTATTTTCACGTTAGCTGACTACTCCACCAAATGTCAATCAGAACTTGAAGGTGAACTGATGTCTGTGCTCAGTGGGAAGTTTTTAACTAGGCAGTTTTCCAATGAAGGAATGTGTCTAACATTGCTATTTCTAATTATTGCAGGTATGCTTCTTGACGATTCGATGGGTTGTGATGGGAAAAATGACAATACCTATTCAGGCAAGCCAAAGCAAAGATTGCGCAGAAAACCACGCGTGCTATTTTCCCAAACGCAGGTTTTTGAGCTGGAACGGCGCTTCAAACAGCAGAGGTACCTTTCTGCACCAGAGAGGGACCACCTCGCCAATATTCTAAAGCTGACTTCTACTCAAGTGAAAATCTGGTTTCAAAACAGGAGGTACAAGTGCAAGCGGCAAAGACAAGACAAGTCTCTGGAATTGGCTGGATACCCGCCTCTACCACGAAGGGTGGCAGTGCCCGTGTTGGTTCGAGATGGCAAACCGTGCATGGGAGGACCTCATTTAGCGCCATACAACGTGACAATTGGCTCTTACAACACCATATATGGATATGGTAATAACTCACATGGTTGCAGTTATCCGAGTATGCCATCCATACCAAGTGCCACGCAAATGTCCAACAACCATATAGTTGACATGAACCTCATGGAAAATGTAGAGGGGCCATTCCAACAAGGACACTTTCAGGCAACTTTACCGGGGATAAGAGCGTGGTGAGAAACTATTCCAAAACAACCACCCAACTCTCATCAAGTTTTTTTCGTTTAGGTTTTTGTTTAGGTTTGGCTATGCAGCTGCAAGGTTACTTGTTGAAAACATCAACGAATAGGCCAATAGGCAAATCCAAGTGTAGGCATATACTGTTTAACACGTTTATATTGGACTATATGTGTTTTATTCTAACTATGTGTATTGGTCTACTATAATTTCTTGTTTAACTATTTAGTTTTGTTTAGCTATTTAACTAAGTTGATAATATTGCTCTAACGGACTTTGTTCAAGACATGGTATTTTTGTACATGACAATAAACCTTGATTTAATATTTGATTGTGCTGTGAGATCACGCCATCCTCTCTCTGCAACCCAATCATATTATATGTAGACTTGTATTAGACCTACAACTACATCTACAACAAATAACACAACCGATTAAAATGATTTTAAAAAACAACATCAACAGTCAAGGCCTAATGGGAATACTAATTGTATTATACGTTGTATTATAAATTGCATTATAATTGTATTATTTGTCTTATAATACAATTATAGTTTTATTATTATTACTATACGGCCAAATTGATAATACGGTCCAAAACAAATAGGCTATAACGTTGCTTCATCTCTATTAGAAGCATATAGTTCGTTGATCTTTTTATGAAACCATTAAAGGGTTTTCATTGTTGAGCCTGAATTTAACTTACGAATTTGAGTATGACTTGAGTTGACGTTGACAATTAATAGCCTAAATCTATACTCGTCACAAATTGATAAAATAGCCTATAGCCTGTAATGAGGTAGGACTAATTGCTCATCCAATTAACGACAATTACAATCAACTGCTGTATTTTTTCCACTTAACGAATTAAATTATATTACCCTGAAAACGGAAAAAAACAAAGCTCACTTTTCCTCACTGATAGCAGTGTAAAATAGCATTTTCATGTTTTTCAAATATTCGTTTTATATTGTTAGACCATATAAATTGTTGCTAAAGATATCTCTATATTGACATATGACCTGGCATAAGCCCAACGATTTAAATGGTTCCACAATCTTAATGCTATCAACCCAAATGGTCATTATTGTTCCGCCGACAAAGCCGCTGAACAATGCCACACGCGATAAGGACGAGGAGCCTGTCCTGTCATGGACCTTGGGTAAAGGTAAACAAACTCGTAGACACAGTGGCTCTTTTCCTCTTAACTTTCAATCAAATAGGGAAACAGCTTCCAATCTAACCTGTCAGCCTTCGATAGGAGGGAGATACTAACACCACTTGTGCTAACTGGATTGCACAGTTTAGATAACTATCAGTGAATGTAGCCTAAAGTGCACCAAATTTGCACATTCACGTCAAGACTTGAAAATAACAGATTTCATGATAAAACGATATATTGCCTACTGCATTGTTTCTTATGTATTCATATTCTGCTTACCTAAAATCCAATTACAGCTCTATAATTCTATTTTTATAAAATGTAAAAATTATTTGTTGGTCGATTTATGTTTCATCAATTTAATAATTCAGGGATCCTGAGTGGCACAGCTCTTAGGCACTGCATCGCAGTGGCGTCACTACAGTCCCGGGTTTGATCCCAGGCTGTATCACAACCGGCCGTGATCGGGAGTTCCATAGGGCGGTGCACAATTGGCCCAGCGTCATCCGGATTAGGGGAGGGTTTGGCCGGGGTAGGCCGTCATTGTAAATAAGAATTTGTTCTTAACTCACTTGCCTAGTTAAACAAATTAAAATTGTTATTTTATTTGGTAGTCAACCTGTGAATGTGGATTCCCTGTGTGGCTGCCTGCCTTAGCCCCGTGGGGCAGATATAGTGGTGAGCTGAGGCACATCAGAGCTGAGATAAGGGAGAGAGTGTCTCAGAGCAGAATTTAGCAGCAGACAGAGTGGAGACCAAGACCTCTTGAGAAGATCAGATAAGATGTGTGTGTCGGAAGCTCAGTTTGAGGAGGAGATGGAATAAGGTTGGCACTTTGTTAAGGGCGAGATGAGACTCAGAGAATGGGGATGCATTACATACCCTTTTCAAAGACCAGGGCCCATCAGCTGGCTTAGGGCTTACATCACGGACAGAATAGAGCAGACTATAAATGGTAGATGCTGTAACCATCTCTGATCTGTAGTCATCACAGAGAAGTCCACCCGTTTGAGGATTGAAATGAATGGATTTTTTTCTCACAATGTTGATTACAATTCAGATACCCAATTTGCACTGAAGTAATGTCATTCATATTGAGGTGCTTGTTTTGGAATTGAAGACTAGATACCAGTATGCTGTAATCTAAATTATTCAAACTCCATGAAAATAACTTGTTCTAACTGAATGGACACAAAACACATTTCATTTGATAAGGTGAGGGCATTACACACTTATCAAAAATGTGAGCCATGCTGTCACAGAGATCCTTTTGTACTGGACTGGAGCAAAACGGTTCAGCCAGGGAAAACATCATACAGTGGTGTAGTCACTGGGATTTACAGATTCAGCTCTGCCACCCAGTCTTTACATCAAAGATATCAGACAGTGAAATGTATGAGTCATCAACCTGAGGTAATCTCAAATAACACATGATCAGTCAGTTCAAGAATGTAAATACCACATAGGACATCATGTATATGTGTCTAAGAAAGACACTAAATAGAATGTGTGTAGTGACCGGAGGATGTACTTACAATCTAGAATGTTGACAATTTAGTAGTACAAAAAAATAAAAGTACAAATCGGCAAGAATTGGTCAACCATTTTTAATACATGACCTATTAATACATAATGCATCCACACACCAATAAGAATTTGAGTTTAAAGCCAGACATATTTTTTAAGCTGCTCAATGCGTTAACATGGTTTTCAGCCAGAATAGAAATCTATGGACAAGGTAAGACAGCAATCCATGGTTTAGTTTAATTTCCCTGGCACCGTTTCTACATGCTAACGTTTTAGCATTTGCGGTACAAATCCCATTCAAGTCATGGGACCGATATTAGCATTTTTCGCACATCACGTTCCAAACATCTATAAGAGATTTTGTTGAGCTTCACAATACATTTGAGCAAAAAAATTATTATTATTGTATACAATACCAGTCATAAGTTTGGACAAACCTACTCCTTCAAGGGTTTTTCTTTATTTGTACTATTTTTTACATTGTAGAATAAAAGTGAAGACATCAAAACTAGGAAATAACACAGATGGCATATTGTAGTATGTATGGCATATATATATATATATATATGGCATATATATATATATATGTGTGTGTGTGTGTGTGTGTGTGTGTGTGTGTGTGTGTGTGTGTGTGTGTGTGTGTGTGTGTGTGTGTGTGTGTGTGTGTGTGTGTGTGTGTGTGTGTGTGTGTGTTAAATAAGAAAAACTGTATAGTTGGAGATAAAAGACTGTAAAAACACTAGGAAATCAGCTTCAAGTGATTTTAACTTTGGAAACCATTTCCCAAGTAGTCCTACACATAATAGAGAGACATACTGTATGATCGTATTCAAATGAAAGCAAAGTTTGAAATGATTATGTTTTAGTCAAATATTATATCTGTTTGGGCTTCTTGGAGTCAATTTGCAGTCTACAAACCATCCTCTTGAGAAAAAATGATCCCGCAACTGAATCTAATTGATGATCCCTGCTTTAAATGATCTTCATCTGTGATATCAAGTGATGTTTAGAACAGTTTGTCAAGCAATGTTTAGTACAGTTTGTCAAGCAATGTTTAGAACAGTTTGTCAAGCGATGTTTAGAACAGTTTGTCCAAATCAAACCAGGACATAAGCACTTCCCCCTCATGGCCTAGATCTAAACATCTGCAGATGGACATGTTCTTACTCAAGACACATCACTCAACTGTCTACCATCCATAAACACTCTTTTGTCCCCTGGCTAGGATGTGCTGCAGCTTACTGAAATACTGGAAAGACAACATTCTCAACAACTTTAAACAACTCATTCGTGTGCTGTTTGTATTGATAAGTTGTTTGATGCTGTTGTGAAAACAGTTAGAAAATAACTTGGAGTTCTCTCTATTTAATCAATACTCTTCCATCTATTCCACCAATGACTGAAATCTGTGTCATAGGATTAAAATTATGTTGAATAGAATAACAGTTGTAAAACTATGTCAACAGTGTTCGTGACCAGAGATGTAATTGAAACAGAGGCATGCCATCTCAATGTTATCTGTTATTGGGATAAAAGTATGAAAGATATACACAGAACAATGCAACGCTATGGAATGTGGACATTGGAAATGGCTTGATACAGACACCACTGTTCATTCATGAGGATGACTACATTCACACCATGAGGATGTGATACAGGCAGCCCACCAAAGGTTTTTGACTTACTTACTTACTATGGCCTAAGTAAGTCAGTAAGTAAGTCAGTAAATAGCCAAAGTCTATTTAGTCAGGGATAAAAAAAATCTGGAAAGATATTACATTTCCGTCCTCCTTTACTTCCACCTATATCCCTATATTGTAGCAGTGTTTTTCTAAATCTCTCAAACATTTACCAAACAGTAGGCATATTACATTTCAGATTTCCTGTCCATCTAGCTACAATAAGAAAACAGTAAAAGATACCAACAAAATTGCATGTGAAAGATAATTCAGGTTAGAACGTTCAGTGCAGAGGAGGCTGGTGGGAGGAGCTATAGGAGGACAGGCTCATCGTAATGGCTGGAATGGAAAAAATGGTACGGTATCAAACTCATCAATCATATGGAAACAGGATGTTTGACGTCATTCCATTAATTAAGTTCCAGCCATTACAATGAGCCCTCCTCCTATAGCTCCTCCCACCAGCCTCCTTTGGTTTAGTGTGCAAATCAACCTAATATATTTGCAATGGAGCCTTCTGCCATAACACTGCAACTAATTTCAAGATGACAACCAACCAGGCGTAATCCATATCGATCCCCATGTTCACTCCCGTCTACAGTATATACGTACATGCAGTGACTGATTACCATTTTGCCTGGGGAGTTGAACGTTTTAAAAACATAATATGGCCTTGGAGCCCCCTCTGCTGGCGAGACCACCATACTGTATCTCTACAGACACACACAATATAAACAGGCAGAACTGGCTGAAGACAATGTTCAAAGCCAACAGGGATAGACGGCTTTCCTCCTAAAATCATAACTGTCAGCTATGTCAGACTCCAAGCCAACACAAATTAGCCATTGACACACAAAATATCACTGACAGACAGGCAGGAGAGCAGGTGTATTCATTCTCTATCTACTAAATAAACAACATCTGAAATAATATTTTCTCAACTACTTGACTGGAACGAACTACAAAAATCCCTGAAACTGGAAACACATCTCCCTCACTAGCTTTAAGCACCATCTTGTCAGAGCAGCTCACAGATTACTGCACCTGTACATAGCCCATCTATAATTTAGCCCAAACAACTACCTCTTCCCCTACTGTATTTATTTATTTTGCTCCTTTGCACCCCATTATTTCTATTTCTACTTTGCACATTCTTCCACTGCAAATCTACCATTCCAGTGTTTTACTTGCTATATTGTATTTACTTCGTCACCATGGCCTTTTTTTGTTGTTGCCTTATCTCACCTCATTTGCTCACATTGTATATAGACTTATTTTTCTATTGTATTATTGACTGTATGTTTGTTTTACTCCATGTGTAACACTGTGTTGTTGTATGTGTTGAACTGCTTTGCTTTATCTTGGCCAGGTCGCAATTGTAAATGAGAACTTGCCTAGCTGGTTAAATAAAGGTGAAATAAATATATTTTTTAAATAGAGCAGTAATCATAACATTTATCCTAAATAGAGATAACCAATTTCCTCAGAATTACATGACCCCACTTTTATGACACAATTGCAAGGAAAACAGCAACAAAATGCTACTACACAACAAAAAGGCCACAACACTTGTTGTAAGTGTGAAAATCCTTTTAAGCCTGGGTGTCTTACTCCAACTATCATTAAATGTCTCCTTTTTTACATTTCTCACTGTAACAAGACTCACAACATATTACGGTACATAAATTATGACAACAGTGCAGTGATGATCGGTTTCAATTGACCTTTTGCTATGTGTAGATTATTACTGGATTGATTCTTGAAAAGAAAGAACAGATGCATATATTTGGTAGGCCTAAATTACCCTACACAGTATAAATAGATTCAATCTACTTTTAGCGCCTATTGACGATAGTATGTATCTTCTGGCCTGAGGAATTGTGTTAAGAGCCACAGCGCTTGCTCTTACACGCATCGGTACAGTTTTGTAATGCGTCTGTGTGTAGCTGGTGTAGATGACTCAGGCGCAGGACAGCAGATATGAGTAATGTACGCAATTTTACTCAACAATAATCACAATACACTTCAAATAAATCCAAGGCCACAATAACGGACCGCAATACAATAAACAATCACTCACAAACACACATGGGGGAACAGAGGGTTAAACAATGAACAAGTAATTGGGGGATTGAAACCAGGTGTGTAAAACAAGGACAAAACAAATGGAAAATAAAAAGTGGATCGGCGATGGCTAGAAGGCCGGTGACGTCGACCGCCGCCCAAACAAGGAGAGGGACCGATTCGGCGGAAGTCGTGACAGGTTTTGGAAACATGAGGAACATATCTTTCAATACAGCAAGCTATAAATAACGCATTTTTAAAAAAGGTTAAAATACTACACACCTTTTATAGGGTTAGGGTTTGTGTTCCCACATTGCCATATCTCAAATCAAATCAAATCAAATCAAATCAAATTTATTTGTCTCATACACATGGTTAGCAGATGTTAATGCGAGTGTAGCGAAATGCTTGTGCTTCTAGTTCCGACAATGCAGTAATAACGAACAAGTGATCTAACTAACAATTCCAAAAAAAACTACTGTCTTATACACAGTGTAAGGGGATAAAGAATATGTACATAAGGATACATGAATGAGTGATGGTACAGAGCAGCATAGGCAAGATACAGTAGATGATATCGAGTACAGTATATACATATGATTTCTCCATGTTACAGCTCTTGTTTATGGAAAACAGGAAGACAGGCGACCACCTGTGCTAATTAGCTATATAACATGCTCTGAACACATGTGTTTAAGCGTAACTCGGGAAGTGTAGCTGAAGTGTAGTTTCATCAGATGTGGGCATCCATAGCTGTATGGATCTGTGCAAAACTGCTACAGTAAGTTTTTTTTTTAAGGATTCCTTCTCGATGATGATAGATACAGGCCATAGGCTTCGAGAACTGTTTTGCAAGCGATGATTATTGGCATTTCTAAATGTTAAAATGCAGTTTAGGATTGTAGATCTCATGAGCCAGTCGTGGATGAAGCTAATGGCTGAAAACTTTAGGGAGAAGGCAGAATGCCGTCTAGAGTTTTCGAAAGCTATATCATACCAAAATGTAACATGTATAAAATGTTGCAATAAACGGTAAGGGAATGGTGTAACTAATTGTTGTTAGATAATATGCAATATAGATTTAACAAATCTAGTTTAACTTGTGAAAACCTCATGCATTTTCAATGCTCTCAATTGTTGGGAGTTTGGAGAGGGCACGAGTGGAGAGACTTGCTTGCCTAGTGCTTCTTCAACACAGGGCAGGTCAGGGTCTACATGTAAAGTTGAGGAAGCGAGAGTTGCAAGATTTTGTACTGTTTGAATTATGTCAGGTGAACCACAAATACCTCATTCAGTAAGTTAAATCAGCTGGAACTTTGGAAATAGCAGAAGGCTATATCACACTTTTTGTGAATCTCGAGCCTATTGTTTTGTTTGCTTTTCTTTTCGTCCTATAGCCTAACATTGTATATTGGAAATATGGCTGTGTGGGAACCCTAACCCTAAAAATGGTATCAATTTAACCTTTTTTAAATTATTATTTCTCGCTGCTATGAAAGAATAAGGTCCTTCTGCGCTCAATACCTGTACCACAAGCCATGTCTATTAATGTTCGGACCGAGCGTCAGGCTGTGGACTATTATTATAGGCTTACAATGGAGCCTAATGTAAATATGACATTTGATTACTTTGTAAATTGAACATCTGGATCCCTATTGTCATCTGTAAATAAAATCACAACTTCTACACCTGACCCTGCCTGCCTCCTGCAACATTTATGTTGTACTGTACATAGCCCTTTTTTTACACACTCCTTTAGACCATAGGCTATGTGCCAAGTGAGAGATAAGTATTGGATCCTTTGCTGTGCTGCATTTGCACCAATAGAGGGCATCTCCACTTCATGATACAGTAGGTGTTAGCCAGACTCATTTCAATAAGGGGTGCATAATGAAACATGGAACATCTGGACAACTTTTGGCGGTGCTGTATTGAGGCAAAAAGTAGAGAAAAGTGATTTGTACATTAAATGTGTAATGTATTCATTACAAACAGTATGAATTACACAAAATACAATTGATACTGTAGGCCTACTAATAACAAAGAGAGAACAATAAGCCAGACACAGTATTTCACCGGATGTATAAATGTGAAGCATCCGGTTGTAGTTTCCACTCACTACCAAATATGGTGAGGAGAAGCCCAGTGGCCAGCAGTGGGAGAAAATTGAGAAATGTTTTTGGCTGACATTCTTCTCATTTTCTCATCAATGAAACATTTGCTCTACATAAAGTTTTCTGTTTCCAAAACTAGATTCTGTAACAAACAGAGTGGACAGCATTTTGTAGACTTGACCCTTTTCCAAAGTTGTCAAAAATCGAATTTTTTAGAAGAATTCAAGGGCGAATTGAGTTATTGCACACACACACACTTCAGTGCCCTAACGGAAATATGATAATAAATGCTAGAACACGCTAATAGGATCTCACTAGCTCATGCTTGGCTCTGCTCACCTCCTTGCTTGTTCGGCCCACTAGGATTCATTTGCTCCCATTGGAAACAACAGGCTTTGGTCCATCTTGGGTTAATTATACAAATATTTGACAAGTCAAAATGTGCAAAATATCCACATCAATTTGGTTTCATATTCAACTATTCCTCAACTCAGTCAGGAACATAGCACTGAGGTACTGAATAAAAACAGAAGCCTGATAGTCCAAACCAAGACTTCCTGACTGGGTGGAAACAAAACAACAGACTGTAACACATTATTATGTAGGGTGGAAGACTAATGCCTTCCTAGGCTAAAGGGTCAGATTCTAAAAAGCCAACATCTGGTGGGGCCAGCCAAGTGAAAGCTACTACATATCTGCACCATCCTATGAACTTTAGGCACACAATGGTGGTCTATAGGAGAGACAGAGACCAGTGTCCACATGATATGAGAAATGCAATCTTAATTACTCCGCTTGTTTAATAGTCAGGGTAGAGGATGACATAGCCAGGATACTGGATAAACAGGGTTTGTGCATTTACAATTAAGATAGGCATCGGGGGAAAACATTAAACAGGAAAGAGACTCAAAGACGTACACACGGGATAAAGACACTGTGAGAAGATACATCCTACAGTGAAACTTACTCACAGAGGGATCTGGGGGAGAGAGGTAGACAGAGAAAGAATTCAAGGTGAACCTTATCAAACAAAACATCTTAATACAATGTTTACATGAAAGCAACTCATGTTTGAAATTAAGTTGGACCCTAAAATATCCATGCACTGGTAAAGTTTTTCTACTTAATGTACTAGGCTACATTATCTACTTAGAAAGGTAAGTCAAATCAACCTGACCTCTGTTGAGATCCAATCTGTCATATAAAATACGGGGAATAAACAAAAGTGGGGGTCTAATGAATTGACAATAATTGTAAGTACATCTCTAAAACAAACATGTTATTTGCATTTGATCTGCAGTGTAATAAAAAAAGGGAAAGTAAAATTGAACGTAGAATGAGTAGCTTTCCATGGTGTGGTGTGGTAGGGAAGAGAGATGTCAAGGGAAGCTGATGGAGGTAATAGGCGAGGGCAGAGGGCATGTGGAGGAAAACGGATCTGTTTGTCATCCCTAGATTATTGTTATTACAAACAGAGTCTCAATTCTCAGAGGACTAGTGCCACTGCAACACCCCCCTTTCCCAGGCAGAGGTCAGGCAGAAAATGGTAGAGCACAACAAACAAACAGCCGTTGAACAATGTATTTGTTGGTTAAGGAGCCGGCCCAAATCTGCTGAACACATTACCCACTCCAAGACGGCTGGCCACCCACCCTGACCCCTCCCTGGCACTAGCAGCCCACTGCAGGCGAAGACACAAGGGTCACTTACTCCCCTAGACCTGCGGTAACAGGGGCCTTTAACCCAGGCCATGGCTGTAATGAATATGACTATCCTGTTACAAACACTTAGTAATAAATCTCTCAATAATACATCTCACAGCTGAAATAACGGGCACAAGACAAAGGGCCACATCCCCAGATCTTCCAAGTCCTATCTGATCACATCACAATAGTATTTCCACTATTGAACAGTAATATTTTATTCATTAATCCTGCCATTTCTAAAGATTTCTAAAGATCAGGGAGACACTGGTAAATACAGTTGTACATTGAATTTCTTGTACTAACAAATAAATATAAATAATTTTGGTTAATTTTAGTCACACATCTCACATATATGAACTGGCATGACATAAAGAGATCTTAAAATAATAAAACAATGTAATTGAGCACAGCAGGTCTGTCCCTATCATTAGTCATCTAGGTCATATGGGTGGCAGGTAGCCTAGCAGTTAAGAGTGCTGGGCCAGTAAGCGAAAAGTCGAATCCCCGAGCTGACTAGGTGAAAAATCTGTCTGTGCCGTTGAGCAAGGCACTTAACCCTAACTGTTCCAGATAAGATTGTCTGCTAAATGACTAAAATAAAATCTAATTACATCAACACAGGGCCGGCTCAAGCAGGTCGAATCTTTTAGTGGCCCCCCTCTGGTCTGAGGAGAGAAAAATGTACTTTTTAAAGTGAATTTCCTGTAATTATACACATTTTGCAATGGGGCATAGAGAAAATGTTGCCATTTTAAAGCAATTTATCTGCAGTTCTACACATTTTGTCATGGGGCAGAGAAAACATTTAGCAATTTTATAACACCTTAAAAGCAATTCGACTCATTTTGCAATGGGGAAGAGATGCAGTTTCAGTCAAAAGTTTGGACATACTCATTCAAGGGTTTTTGTTCATTTTTACTATTTTCTACATTGTAGAATAATAGTGAAGACATCAAAACTATGACATAACACATATTGAATCATGTGGTAACCAAAAAAGTGTTAAACAAATCCAAATATATTTGAGATTTGAGATTCTTCAAAGTAGCCACCCCTTGCTTTGATGACAACTTTGCACACTCTTGGCATTCTCTCAACCAGCTTTTTTATAAAAAAAATTATTTGACCTTTATTTAACCAGGTAGGCAAGTTGAGAACAAGTTCTCATTTACAATTGCGACCTGGCCAAGATAAAGCAAAGCAGTTCGACAGATAAAATGACACAGAGTTACACATGGAGTAAAAACAAACATACAGTCAATAATGCAGTATAAACAAGTCTATATACAATGTGAGCAAATGAGGTGAGAAGGGAGGTAAAGGCAAAAAAGGCCATGATGGCAAAGTAAATACAATATAGCAAGTAAAAGCTTCATGAGATAGTCACCAGGAATGCATTTCAATTAACAGGTGTGCCTTGTTAAAAGTTAATTTGTTGAATTTCTTTCCTTCTTAATGTGTTTGAGCCAATCAGTTGTGTTGTGACAAGGTAGGGTTGGTATACAGAAGAAAGTCCTATTTGGTAAAAAACCAAGTCCATATTATTGCAAAAACAGCTCAAATAAGCAAAGAGTCATGACAGTCCATCGTTACTTTAAGACATGAAGGTCAGTCAATCCGAAACTTTTAAAGTTTCTTCAAGTGCAGTCGCAAAAACCCTCAAGCTCTATGATGAAATTAGCTCTCACGAGCACCACCACAGGAAAGGAATAGTTACCTCTGCTGCAGAGGATATGTTCATTAGAGTTTCCAGCCTCAGAAAATGCAGCCCAAATAAATGCTTCACAGAGTTCAAGTAACAGACACATCTCAACATCAACTGTTCAGAGGAGACTGTGTGAATCAGGCCTTCATGGTCGAATTGCTGCAAAGAAATCACTAAAGGACACAAATAAGAAGAAGAGACTTGCTTGGGCCAAGAAACACGAGCAATTGACATTTGATTTGCTGGTGACACTGTCTGTGATGTATTTAGAATTCAAAGTACAGTTAACCAGCATGGCTACCACAGCATTCTGCAGTGATACGCCATCCCATCTGGTTTGCGCTTAGTGGGACTATCATTTTTTTCTAACAGGAAAATGAACCAATACACCTCCAGGCTGTGGAAGGTCTATTTGACCAAAAAGGAGAGTGATGGAGTGCTGCATCAGATGACCTGGCCTCCACAATCACCCAACCTCAACCCAATTGAGATGGTTTGGGATGAGTTGGACTGGAGAGTGAAGGAAAAGCAGCCAACAAGTGCTCAGCATAAGTGGGAACTCCTTTAAGACTGTTGGAAAACCTTTCCAGGTGAAGCTGGTTGAGAAAATGCCAAGAGTGTGCAAAGCTGTCATTAAGGCAAAGGGTGGCTACTTTGAAGAATCTCAAATATAACATATATTTTGACTTGTTTAACACTTTTTTGGTTACTACATTATTCCATCTGTGTTATTTCATAGTTTTGATGTCTTCACTACTATTCTACAATGGAGAAAATAGTAAAAATAAAGAAACTCTTGAATGAGAAGGTGTGTCCAAACTTTTGACTGGTACTTTACATTTGTGAAGATTTCTGCAGTTCTACACATTTGACATTGAGGCGTAGAGAAAATTGTGCAACTTAATTAAACTAATTCATGCAATTCTAATCATTTGCTATGTGGCAGAGATGCATTTGATTCGACTAGATGACCCGCCTCGCCAGTCGCTGCTGCTGTCATGACCACTACAGTATTAGTATAAATTGAGGCGCCAGTAAGATATGAGTCAGCCCAGTGTCCGGGACAACATTCCGTACTTGGCTTGCGCGCTTCTTTCAAGCCTTAGTCTACATTCGTTGGCAAATAAATTGGATTACTAACTGCAGAAATGTCGGAGACTGTCAAGCCACTAACTTCATTTTTCATCGAGGACATCTTGTCCATTAAAGAAAAGACACGGCTAAACGTAAGGTGCTCTTCTTCACACAAGTCCAAGGAGGGATGCGCTCAATGGAATAACCAACAGCACGATCAGGTATCACAGTCCGCGGAACTTTGCGCAAAGCACACCGCATTTGGAGCGCGGAAAGGTGAGCACATTGGGATCTTATTTAGGCAACTTAAAGAAAGTGTAGGCCTATAGGCAAATTTATATTTTGACGGGGGTGTGCCAGATTCCCTGGAATCATACACATTTATAAAAGGTAATATTCGATATATGAACCCGTGGAGTAGGCAGCTCACCTGTCAATTGCCAAATGTTGACCACAAACGGGCTAATCATTACTTTCTTTTACAGATTCCATTGCCAGCTCTAGTTCCAGCACCCCAGATGCTATGAACCGTTTTACATCAGCGGGAAAACAGAAACGCTCGCGCGCTGCCTTTTCGCATCTGCAAGTACTAGAACTGGAGACTAAATTTAACCACCAGAAGTACCTGTCCGCTCCTGAAAGAGCCAATCTTGCTAACACGTTGAGACTGACGGAGACGCAAATTAAAATCTGGTTTCAGAACAGAAGATACAAAACCAAACGCAAGCAGCAAGCTACGGAGTACTGTAAGGATTTATTTCAAAAGTCAGAAGGACTAAATACAGAGGACGATTTAGTCAGAGCATCACTTCTCACCACGTTGTACAAAACATATCAATTCCGACCATATGTGTATGACTTTAATCGCACATGGAGACCAACTCTGTGGTGAACATTAAATCTACTGGATAATATTAATGTCAATATGGTCACTATTCCTTATGAGGGAGCATGTTAAGCTAATTATGTAACAGGTATTTGATCTACTTTTCTATGGCTATACACTGTAACCTACCTATGTCATAAACTGTCAGCTGTCATTCTTTTATATTTGTAGCCTATACCTCTATAAGTATGTTATCACAGCAAAAATAGTTATTTATTTGTTTTTTCCTGAAAATGTATGTTGCAAGAAAATAAAGAGTGACTGATTTGAAGTTGAGACTAAGTAACTCAAATGATATTGCAGTGTCAAGGTCTATGAAAAGTTTTGCCAGCTGTAGTAATAGAAGTCAGTACCCATGCAGCTCACCATTTCATTTAGGGAGTAGCCTAGTTATGGTTATTAAAAATGAAACAGTGTTTACTCAAGTTTACTCTTTCCATTTTCCTGAGTTACAGCTAAGCAAGCATAAATGGCACTATTCTGAGCTCTGAGATGATTAAGATAAAGAACACTATGTACTCGGCCATGGCTGGTTGTGGAAATAAGGTATGACTCAACAGTTATTTTGCCATTTCTTGACAAACACCTCTCCCTGTGCGAGCCATAAGTGTTGCTTTAAACTGAATGTATATACTTACATGCAGGAATGAATGCTTGAAATAGGGTCTACAGAAACTGTTGCTCGAGGCAAACAATGGTTGTACCTGTAGTTAAACTCTGATAATACTAGCAAATTGCATGAGCAGATAAGGGTTTGGCTGGAAAACCTGAGTGATGAGGGCCTTCTCTAAACAACAATGCTTGTCTTCTTTAACAGATAAATAGCCCCTATCCATCAATTTAAACTGAGATTTGATTCGACATCAACTTGTCTTTAAAAAAAACCTAGAGTCTAAACCCTGTCTGAGCCGGGGAGGGGTTCTACTAAGCCAGTGGTTCCCAAACTTTTTAAAGTCCCGTACCCCTTCAAACATTCAACCTCCAGCTGCTTACCCCCTCTAGCACCAGGGTCAGCACACTCTCAAATGTTGTTTTTTTTGCCATCATTGTAAGCCTGTAAGCCTGCCACACACATATTTATTAAACATAAGAATGAGTGTGAGTTTTTGTCACAACCCGGGTCGTGGAAGGTGACAAAGAGCTCTTATAGGACCAGGGCACAAATAATAATATAATAATAATCAATAATTTTGCTCTTTATTTAACCATCTTACATATAAAACTGTATTTGTTCATCAAAATTGTGAATAACTCACCACAGGTTAATAAGAAGGGTGTGCTTGAAAGGACGCACATAACTCTGCAATGTTGGGCTGTATTGGAGAGAGTCTCAGTCTTAAATCATTTTCCACAAGCAGTCTGTGCCTGTATTTACTTTTCATTCTTAGAGAGGGCTGAGAATCCACTCTCACATAGACACGTAGTTGCAAAGGGCATCAGTGTCTTAACAGCAAGATTTGCCAAGGCAGGATACTTGGAGCGCAGCCCAATCCAGAAATCTGGCAGTGGCTTCTGATTAAATTCCATTTTCACAGAACCGCTTGTTGCAATTTCGATGAGGCTGTCTTGTTCCGATATCGGTAAGTGGACTGGAGTCAGGGCATGGAAGGGATAACAAATCCAGTTGTTTGTGTCATCCATTTTGGGAACGTACCTGCGTAATTGCGCACCCAACTCACTCAGGTGCTTCGATATACTACATTTGACATTGTCCGTAAGCTTGAGTTCATTTCCACACAAAAAAATCATACAATGACAGAAAGACCTGTGTGTTGTCCTTGTTAATGCAGACAGAGAAGAGCTCCAACTTCTTAATCATAGCCTCAATGTTTTCCCGCACATTGAATATAGTCGCGGAGAGTCCTTGTAATCCTAGATTCAGATCATTCAGGCGTGAAAAGACATCACCCAGATAGGCCAGTTGTGGAAGAAACTCGTCATCATGCAAGCGGTCAAGTTTATATATATTTTTTAATGTGAATCACATTTTTATTTGGCGTACCCCCGACGGCATTGCACGTACCCCAGTTTGGGAACCTGTACATAGTTATATGGGATTGTTTTAAGAAGGTCATACCAAGGATCAGTTAGCTGATTGATTTTTAATTAAAAAAAATATCAAAAAAATATACAAAACATGTATTTGATTCATTTTTTTTGTTCTTCCTAACTGCTATTAGCCCATACAAATGCATTGAATAACAGATTCACTACATGGAACAACTGATAGTCCCCCCCCAAAAAATCTAAAGGAAGTTTGTAATGAAGTGTCTGTCCTATATCTGAGCAATATAAGAAAGATCAGGAAACATTACGATCATTTCTTTTTTTTACATGTATTTAACACTTTTTATTTGGCACTAAACATTGTCTATATATACAACTCCATTCATTTTGTCAACTGGTACTGGGGGACCTTCAGAGGAGTGGGCTTCCTAGAGCAAAACAACAGACATGTATGTGTTCGTGAGAGTCTCATCTTTCCATAGAGATTTCATAATAGTTCGGACACAACAGACGATTTTGTAAGAAGACCAATTTTCCGGATGTCTCACCTTCTGACAAATTCCACTCTAGCTCTGTCACCTTTCACCACAAATGTGGAAGTGTTACATAAGAGGATGCGGTTGATTGAGACACATCCCATGAAAGAAAAAAAATCTCTAGATTAAACTGATAGATTTTTATGGGGATGTTTGTATTATGCAAATTAGATCTCCTCGGGGGCTCGGAAATCGACCTTAGTTAATTGACCTATACTGTAGTAAGTTCCTCATTGTGGTGACTACGTGAAATGTGAAATGGTTTCCCCCACAATCACACTTGAGACAGGCAAGGGATGTGAGACAGGCAAGGGATGGACACATGGCGCTATGGGGGAAATCGAAGTTAGTGTATCCTTCAGGATCAAATATGGGACTAACACTATTGGTAGAATGCCCACAAGTAAATGGTTGTTGAGTTCAGCATGTGACTCTCGCATGGCAGCCAGGCAATCTTGCACGTAATTGTGGTGATACTTTGGTAACATTTTAAGGTGCATTTTTGTAATGGTTTATGAAGGTTTTGCAAATGCTTTATAAGTAGGCCACTATAGTTAGTTTTTGTTTATATTTTATAAATCAGTAATAAACACTTATAACATATTTGATGATGGAACAGGAACAGGAGATACAGGTACTGTAGGTAGCCATACCTTCAGCATAAAAAACAACAACATCTATCTAGGAAATGTCTTGTCTAGATCTGTCTCTCTCAGACATTATTGTTGTCCTGTCCTGACGTCAAATTGATACACAAGATAGCACTATTGTCCTTGCCACTAGCATGTGGTTATGTGTAAAACAGAGCCACCCAAACTGTATTTCTCAGTAATGTCAAGCCAGTTAATAATAGCAATCTCTGTACTGACAATGTTTTCATTGAGATAGGCAGGGTGGCGTAAGGGTAGCCTAGAGTAAGATATCATGGTGAAAAATGGAATGCCACCCACTCACTTCTGTGGCAGCCATGGAATGTACTCTCTCCAGTTTCCAGCAAACTCTGAAATCCATGGCTTGTATTTGGTGCCTCCTCACCCCACTCAATCACATAGCCTCCTGTAGGCATGTTGCCAAAGGGCAAGGGGCTCGCTTTTATCAGCAGACACAGAGACACTGCTTTCCCAAGCCTGAGGTCTCAGTGTCTGGAGGGGCTGTCTACTACTCCATCTCAATTTAGCTCAATGTACCTTGATTGTCATTGGCCTGTTCTTGTGACTCATTGTACATGACTCAGACGTGTTTTGAGATGGTGGTTTTGTTCTCCAGAAGCCCCTCTCCTGGTGCTCTCCTGGACAGATGAGTTCTCATCCATGACACTCAGAGTGAGGGCAGGAACAATGGGCCATGACGCTGAGTCAGACCAAGCAGCATTCACCTGCAGCACAGACCCACTCTGATCCCCTCCCCTGATAATCACTGGTCCCCCTTGCTCGAGCAGAGCCTGTCTTGATTTGATCTCAGATACAAAGAGGGTAGTGGGTGCAATGCATTTTTATCGTACCAGTGTAGTCAAAATTCTGTTTTCCTGTGTGATTCGTATGATGAACAGCTGATGAAACTAACTGTATAAGTGTGAAAAAAAGTGATCAGATCTTCTCAAGTTCTGTCAGGTTGGATGGGGAGCGGTGCTGCACAGCTATTTTCAGGTCTCTCCAGAGATGTTCGATCAGGTTCAAGCCTGGGTTCTGTCTTGGTCACTCAAGGACATTCAGAGACTTGTCCCAAAGCCACTCCTGCGTTGTCTTGGCTGTGTGCTTCGGGTCGTTGTCCTGTTGGAAGGTGAAACTTCGCCCCAGTCTGAGGTCCTAAGTGCTCTGGAGCAGGTTTTCATCAAGGATCTCTCTGCACTTTGCTCTGTTAATCTTTTCCTTGATCCTGATTAGTCTCCCAGTCCTTGCTGCTGAAAAACATCCCCACAGCATGATGCTGCCACCACCATGCGTCACCGTAGGGATGGTGCCAGGTTTCTTCCAGACGCTTGGTATTCAGGTCAAAGAGTTCAATCTTTGTTTCATCAGACCAGAGAATCTTGTTTCTCATGGTCTGAGAGTCCTTTAGGTGCCTTTTGGCAAACTCGAAGCGGGCTGTCATGTGCCTTTTACTGAGGAGTTTATGCCACTCTAGCATAAATGCCTGATTGGTTGAGTGCTGCAGAGATGGTTGTCCTTCTGGAAGGTTCTCCAATCTCCACAGAGGAACTCTGGAGCTCTGTCAGTGATCATTGGGTTCTTGGTCACCTCCCTGACCAAGGCCCTTCTCTCCCGATTGCTCAGTTTGTCCGGGTGGCCAGCTCTAGGAAGAGTCTTGGTTGTTCCAGAATTCTTCCATTTAAGAATAATGGAGGACACTGTGTTCTTGAGGACCTTCAACGCTGAATACATTTTTTTTGGTACGCTTACCTAGATAGGTGCATTGACAGATTCCTGTCTCTAGACAATTCCTTTGACCTCATGGCTTGGTTTTTGCTCTGACATGCACTGTCAACTGTGGGACCTTATATAGACAGGCGTGGGCCTTTCCAAATCATGTCTAATCAATTGAATTTACCACAGGTGGAATCCAATCAAGTAGGAGAAACATCTCAAAGATGGTCAATGGAAACAGGATGCACCCGAGCTCAATTTCGAGTCTCATAGCAAAGGGACTGAATACTTATGTAAATATTTAGCAAATATTTCTAAAAACCTATTTTCGCTTTGTCATTATTGTGTCTAGATTGATGAGGGCTTTTATTTATTTAGTCCATTTTTGAATATGTGGAAAAAGTCAAGGGGTCTGAATACTTTCCAAATGCACTGTTATATCTTGTAGATTGAAATAATTATTTGAAAAATAATCCCCCACTAAAACAAATAAATTGTGAGGAACACAGCAACAAAGTGAAGTTTTAGCTATAAGAGTAGCCAGATAAACAGAAAAAGAAATGAGGACAACATCATCCAAACATTGCTGATAAGATGACATGGTCTGGGGCTGTATGAGGAAGGGTATGTTTACAGTTGCACAACTCCAGTGTCGACAGAGGTCTGATCCAGTTCAGATAACCAAAGCCTTTATCTGGAGGTTTGACGAGGCCATACCAATAACCTGTTTTAGACCGATAACTAACTCACTGAGCGTAGGGATCCTCCTCAGGTAACGTACCCAACATGTTACATACAGTGGTATTTAACTGGTAACTCCAATATCAAATATAGGGATCATATCCCTATAAAATGAATAATAACAAATAGTAACCTGTTTACAAATAATGTGTAACTGTACAGTTATAAAAAGTGTAATACTTACATGGTTACATTGAATAGAAATATAAACGCAACATTTAAGGTGTTGGTAACATGTTGAAATAGTTTAAATAAAAGAAACCAAACATTTTCCATACGCACAAAAAGCTTATTCCGTGTTGTGCACAAATTTGTTTACATCCCTGTTAGTGAACATTTCTCCTTTGCCAAGATAATCCATCCACCTGACAGGTGTGGCATATCAAGAAGCTGATTTAACAGCATGTCATTGTGTTGGGGACAATAAAAGGCCACTCTAAAATGTGCAGTTTTGTCACACAATGCCACAGATGTCTGAAGTTTTGAGGGAGCGTGCAATTGGCCTGATGATTGTCCACCAGAGCTGTTGCCAGATAATTTAATGTTAATTTCTCTACCATAAGCCACCTCCAACGTTGTTTTAGAGAATTTGGCAGAACGTCCAGCCAGCCTCACAACCACAGACAACGTGTAATCACGCAAGCCCAGGACCTTAACATCCGGCTTCTTCACCTGCGGGATCGTCTGAGACCAGAGACCTGGACAGCTGATGAAACTGTGGGGTTTGCACAACCGAAGTCAGAAACTGTCTCAGGGAACATCTTCTGCATCATCTAGTCATCCTGATCAGGGTATTTCTTTTCAACAATTGTTTTCAGATAGATTATTTCACTTATAATTCACTGCATCACAATTCCAGTGGGTTAGAAGTTTACATACACTAAGTTGACTGTGCCTTTAACAGCTTGGAAAATTCCAGAAAATTATGTCATGGCTTTGGAAGCTTCTGATAGGCTAATTGACATCATTTGAGTCAATTGGAGGTGTACCTGTGGATATATTTCAAGGCCTACCTTCAAACTCAGTGCCTCTTTGCTTGACATCATGGGAAAATCAAAATAAATCAGCCAAGACTTCAGAAGAAGAATTCTGGTTCATCCTTTGGAGCAATTTCCAAACGCCTGAAGGTACCACGTTCATCTGTACAAACAATAGTACGCAAGTATAAACACCATGGGACAATGCAGACGTCATACCAATCAGGAAGGAAACGTGTTCTGTCTCCTAGAGATGAACGTACTTTGGTGTGAAAAGTGCAAATCAATCCCAGAACAACAGCAAAGGACCTTGTGAAGATGCTGGAGGAAACGGATACAAAAGTATCTATATCCACAGTAAAACAAGTCCTATACTGACATAACCTGAAAGACCGCTCAGCAAAGAAGAAGCCACTGCTCCAAAATTGCCATAAAAAAGCCAGACTACAGTTTGCAACTGAACATGGGGACAAAGGTCATACTTTTTTGGAGAAATTTCCTCTGGTCTGATGAAACAAAAGTAGAACTGTTTGGACAACTTCATCATTATCTTTGGAGGAAAAAAGGGGAGGCTTGCAAGCTGAAGAACACCAACCCAACCGTGGAGCACAGGGGGGGGGCAGGAGGGACTGGTGCACTTCACAAAATAGATGGCATCATGAGGCATGAAAATTATGTGGATAAATTGAAGCAACATCTCAAGACATCAGTCGGAAGTTTGGTCGGAAATGGGTCTTCCAAATGGACAATGATCCAAAGCATACTTCCAAAGGTGTGGCAAAATGGCTTAAAGACAACAAAGTCAAGTTATTGGAGTGGCCATCACAAAGCCCTGACCTCAATCCCATAGACAATTTGTGGGCAGAACTGAAAAAGCGTGTGCGAGCAAGGTCTACAAACCTGACTCAGTTACACCAGCTCTGTCAGGAGGAATGGGATAATATTCACCCAACTTATTGTGGGAAGCTTGTGGAAGGCTACCCAAAATCATTGACCCAAGTTAACCAATTTAAAGGCAATGCTACCAAATACTAGTTAACTGTATGTAAACTTCTGACCCACTGGGAATGTGATGAAATAAATAAAAGCTGAAATAAATCACTTTCTACTATTATTCTGACATTTTACATTCTTAAAATAAAGTGGAGATCCTAACTGACCTAAGACAGGGATTTTTTACTAGTATTAAATGTCAAGAATTGTGAAAAACTGAGTTTAAATGTATTTGGCTAAGGTGTACATAAACTTCCGACTTCAACTGTATCTGTGACCAACAGATGCATATTCGTATTCCCAGTTACGTATGTGAAATCCTTAGATTAGGGCCTAATGAATTTATTTCAATTGACTAATTTCCTTATATGAACTGTCACTCAGTAAAATCTTAGAAATTATTGAATGTTGCATTTATATTTTTGTTCATCTGTAGTTTCACTATGCATGTTTCATAGTCTAACAATAAGTTACACTGTACCGGTGCTGCTGGCTTATGGTTTCTCATTATTATGTGAGTGTGAAGTCAAATCTAAACAGATGTTCTAAATGAAAGAATAACTGTAAAAATGATGACTACATCCCCATTCATCTCTAGCAAGCTATATTTTGTGAACAAGGCCCTTGGAGGACACAGGTAGTGAAGAGGAGATAGCATCTGTTTTGACGAATTAGAAATCTGACAGTATCTCGCAGTGTGTCTCTGGCAACATGGTGTAAAAGAACATGCACATCAAGATAAAGGAGCTTGTTGACGGCCATAGCTGAAGGTTAGAACTATAATAACCCCATGTGCTATTGTGTAGCCTGCACTTCCAGGAGCTGTGAGGGACATGGTACATTGATTTACAAACACAGTAGAGTAAAAGAACCTCCTCCCTGTCTCTCTTCCTCCACATCGTATTTCTTTATGCTCAGACAGAGGGAGTGTCTCTCCGCCACCGGTACAAACAGTCTTTCCCAAAATCAAAGATGAGGGGTTGAAAAGGGGGAGGTCCCAATTCACCTTCCCACACAGAGGCTCATAAGCCCCCATCGTAACATGGAGCCATCAAAGCATACCATGAGTACATAGTTGCCATACTGTATAAAGAGGATCTGCATGGGAACAGAGGGACACCATATCATTTTAATACTCATGCCTGTCATATCAATAATTAGGAAATAAATGTTGCTTTGAAGTACAGTGGGGAGAACAAGTATTTGATAACCTGCAAAATCGGCAGTGTTTCCTACTTACAAAGCATGTAGAGGTCTGTAATGTTTATCATCACCACTTCAACTGTGAGACAAAAAAATCCAGAAAATCACATTGTATGATTTTTAAGTAATTAATTAGCATTTTATTGCATGACATAAGTATTTGATACATCAGAAAAGCAGAACTTAATATTTGGTACAGAAACCTTTGTTTGCAATTACAGAGATCATACGTTTCCTGTAGTTCTTGACCAGGTTTGCACACACTGCAGCAAGGATTTTGGCAAACTCCTCCATACAGACCTTCTCCAGATCCTTCAGGTTTTGGGGCTTTCGCTGGGCAATACGGACTTTCAGCTCCCTCCAAAGATTCTCTATTGGGTTCAGATCTGGAGACTGGATAGGCCACTCCAGGACCTTGAGATGCTTCTTACAGAGCCACTCCTTAGTTGCCCTGGCTGTGTGTTTCGGGTCGTTGTCATGCTGGAAGACCCAGCCACGACCCATCTTCAATGCTCTTACTGAGGGAAGGAGGTTGTTGGCCAAGATCTCGCGATACATGGCCCCATCCATCCTCCCCGCAATACGGTGTAGTCGTCCTGTCCCCTTTGCAGAAAAGCATCCCCAAAGAATGATGTTTCCACCTCTATGCTTCACGGTTGGGATGGTGTTCTTGGGATTGTACTCATCCTTCTTCCTCCAAACACAGTGAGTGGAGTTTAGACCAAAAAGCTCTATTTTTGTCTCATCAGACCACATGACCTTCTCCCATTCCTCCTCTGGATCATCCATGGTCATTGGCAAACTTCAGACGGGCCTGGACATGCGCTGGCTTGAGCAGGGCGACCTTGCGTGCGCTGCAGGATTTTAATCTATGACGGCGTAGTGTGTTACTAATGGATTTCTTTGAGACTGTGGTCCCAGCTCTCTTCAGGTCATTTACCAGGTCCTGCCATGTAGTTCTGGGCTGATCCCTCACCTTCCTCATGATCATTGATGCCCCACGAGGTGAGATCTTGCATGGAGCCCCAGACTGAGGGTGATTGACCATCATCTTGAACTTCTTCCATTTTCTAATAATTGCACCAACAGTTGTTGCCTTCTCACCAAGCTGCTTGCCTATTGTCCTGTAGCCCATCCCAGCCTTGTTCAGGTCTACAATTGTCCTTACCCAGCTCTCTGGTCTTGGCCATTGTGGCGAGGTTGGAGTCTGTTTGATTGAGTGTGTGGACAGGTGTCTTTTATACAGGTAACGAGTTCAAACAGGTGCACTTAATACAGGTAATGAGTGGAGAACAGGAGGGCTTCTTAAAGAAAAACTAATAGGTCTATGAGAGCCGGAATTCTTACTGGTTGGTAGGTGATGAAATACTTATGTCACGCAATAAAATGCAAATTAATTACTTAAAAATCATACTTGATTTTCTGGATTTTTGTTTTGGATTCCGTCTCTCATAGTTGAAGTGTACCTATGATATAAATTACAGACCACTACATGCTTTGTAAGTAAGAAACACTGCCGATTTTGCAGGTTATCAAATACATGTTCTCCCCACTGTATATCTATAATGACAAAAGTGAAGTTAGAGTTCATGGAAATGTGCCCCTAATGTCTGAACAGAACCAAATAGACAGAATGAAAATGTTTTTGAAAAATTTTAAATCCTGCACTTTTCCTGTTTAGCTCTGTGCTTTAAAGGTCTATCTCCCTGTGAATCTGATTGGCCCTTAAGATTCAGCACATAGTGTGGTCGTGACACCATCATGCTGCTCTTCATGGTACCCACTCATACTTTGGAAAACAAAGAGATTACTTCCTTTAAAGACAGGGAAAAACCGAACTCCACTACAAAGACAGGCATTGTCAGCGCTCTAATATGCCGTGACTGGCTAACAAATTTGCTGGAGCTGAAAGTGGTTTCAATCAGCCCTGATCGTTGCACAAGGGAAGATTCCCTGGACAGCGGTGAAACTGGATCCCTGATGTACATACCATGGCACCAGCACAGCTCCTTTTTTTCTCCCATCAGCAGATATACTCTTGCATCCGACTCATCAGATGGTTGTCATGGATTTTATGCCCTGTCCTCATATTGTGTGAGTGGTTAGTGATTACATTCATAGCATTGTAGTTAATGTTATAAATGTATGCTGTTATACAATGATGCAACACAATACACTATAAAAGTGATACTGCATTTTCCAGGAAGTAGCCTTGTCAAACTGTCATAGGATTTTTGAAAGGTCTTCAACGGGCAAAAATGTAGTGCATTGGTCTTCAGCACAAAACCTTCATAAAAGGAATCTGGCATTTATACACAAACACAATTTTATATACATCTTAAATGACCACAATCGACAAGCCCGTGATTTCAAAAGTATTAAGGCATATAGGTCAATATTATACCTTATCAAATGCAACAATTAAACATTGTAAAAATTCCCTAACTCTCACCATAACCGCACATAATTTTCAGAAATAGACACCTGGCTACAACTCCAACAACACATGTGAGCAGTGTGCGTTGAGGTGACAATCCATTATGAACTATAGTGCCCTCTATTGGTTCTAAAGTCATAAAGTTCAAGGTACAGACTGGTCTTTCCACATACTTTAAGATTGAGAGCCCTCAGTGACACTCCATTAAATCACATTGTTTAACAATAATAATAGAATCCAGTCAACATATAATTTATCACCTGCATTTTTATTTCAGCTCCAGTGTTATATACACTGTAGCAGCATTACCACAGTCATTTAACATTCTTGTGCTGTAGATGGCACTCTTGTCATAAATCTTCCCAGTTTCCCCCGGTGTTTTGTGCGCAAAAAAGCAGCAAAGATGTAACATGATGAACATCCCTAGATAAGATATAAATTCACCAAATCTCCATTAACACAATCACTCTTAGTCATGGGGCATACATAATAATTAAAAGTACATTATATTGAAATGATCTCACAGTTAAGTTATACAAGCTAGACAATAAGCATGGGTTTAAGACTTATTTTTCCTTAGATCTCTTGGGCTAATGTAATGTGTCTGAGCAAAACAAGACCTGTGCTCTGTGGATACTTTATCAAAAATGATTCAGAAGCTAAAGCAAGACTAAATACCTGAACCAGATTAGTCTAATGACCATTTTAAACATTGGATTATCATCCAGTCCATGTAACTATGCATTTCAATCTCCAAGTTTCTTAAAAAGGTCAGTTCCACTCAACATTAATGCATAGGAGCAGTATTGTTTGTAATATCTGGCGAGTGATTCTTAATGGAATTAATTCCATCAACTGTATGACCAGCATTTCTTAAAACATAAGATTCATTCAAATTGAATGAAATGCATAGAACAGAAATGGCATGATGGCATTTGTATAGTAAGTAAAATACATTACATTTGTCTGGAGTTTTTCAGAAATAGTAATAAACAATATGCCAGAAACATCAAATTAATTAACCTTCAGCTGTCCAGTATTGTTGTCAATAAGATTGACTTTAAATCAACCTAAATGTGTTACTGTGTTGCATATTCATTTACATAAACAATAGCTGTGATATTTAGCAAACACATTTGTGTAACTCTATAAAAAACACCCACAGGGCTCAAAAGGACTTCAAATTTAAATAGAGAAATGGTCATGCAGTGGGCCAAATTCTCTCCGTTATGAATACTGCAACAGGTTTGACCACTGCTCACCTGCTCGTCTCAGTTCAGACTAAATGTCCCCTTTAACCAAACACTTCAGTCTTCACAGAAACATTTGAAGAAATTCTCATCTCTACCTCTTGTGAAAATGTTGAGGCACAAAGTGACTTTTGAAACATCATAAGGACAGCTATATGACTAGCTCAACTAAAGAGGTCCAAAGAATAAGAAGCTAAAGTTTTTTTTGGTTGCAGATGATGCTTGGAATGAGACTACTGCCAATAAGTACGAGGACAAGAATGAGTGCTTCATTTTACAGGTATGTTCACCACTACAGGTTTGCAAATAGGAAATCATACAGTACATATCTTTGGGATCTTTAACAAGGAATAAACCTATATTTGAGGGACTGGGACCTTTGGAGATCTCATAGAACCAGCTGTACTTCACTGGTGAACAAACCCAACAACATTTAATTAAAAGCAAACAAACAAATCTTGCAGCTCTGTGGATTACAGCAATATGTGGAGGAATGTCTGCCTTCTGAGCGGAAAACTCAGAGCCAAGAGGCTGGGAAGAGAGCAGGGAGAGCACAGGAAGTGACTAAAATGGGCCAAAAAAAAGTCTAATAAATAGAGCGTGCCAACCAGCTGATCTGGTAACCCCTTAGTAATGGGCCCATTGTCACAGACTGTACCCAATGCTTAAAGGATTCGCCCGATTAACTGCCCTGGGCTGCAGTGGTACTCATTCCAAATTCTGCTGTCTAACATTGAATGTTTTATTTGTTTTGTAGTAGTTTGAGAATGTCAAATCTGCTCATCTCACATAAAATCATTTTAGAGATATAAACTAAGTACATTATTACAAGCATGATATTTTACTCCAAACCTAAATATGAACATCACAGATGTGTCTGAATGCAGAGATGAGCCGGTCCATGCCACCAGCCTCTTACAGGTTTGATGCGGAGGTTTGGTACACCTGAGGACCAGCATCATGAAATGCCTCCTGGGAAACAATCACTCACTAAAATATATAAAAAACACTGCCTCTTCTCTGCGACATAGATTGTTATATAATACACTCGAACACTCACATTGGTGAGAGTCCAGAGCATATACTACTGTGCTCAAACAAGGCTAATATATTTGGGCCATTATGGCCTATACACCTTTATTATTGAGAGGGATTCCAGTAACCTCTCAGGAAAGGGAGGCAATACTCACTTCACTGGGTGGTCAAAATAAACTACTGAAACTGAATTACTAAACTACTGCAGACTTTGACTGGCGCAGAGGTTAGAATGAAGCCCTATCTAAAGTTTAAAAAACCCAGCACAACATTTAGTGGTTCAGCCAAAAGGAAATTTAACTCTCAGAACTGCATTTCCAACACAGAATAGAAAACAGGCCCTCATCTTGAAAGGTTTAGGCTAGCTCAGATTATAGGCACATTGTATGATGCCAACCTTCTGGCCAAGGAAAAATAACATGGTCCTATTTCAGTACATTTGGTTTTAACGAGTGGTTTCTTGCTATGATTGATGAAAAGGTAACATATAAAGATCATACGATTGAATCTACATTTCAATGGCAAACAACGATTATGTTAATGGTGACTGATCCAATCCATTTCTATTAAGGACATGGACAACACAAAACACTTTAAATTTGTGGCTGCCTTCAATGCTAAAGAGGCACTTTGAAAGCGCAATTGTGTCTACTGTGCAGCGAAACTCAGGAATGTGTTCAATAAAACAGTCCTTTATAAATACACAAGGAAATAAAACAAGCAAACAACTATGTGTATCTTCCAAATCCATAAAATCCAAGTCATGGTAAGCAAATCAAATAAATAAAGTTCCCATATCAGATCTACAAACATACTGTATGAATGTAACCCAACATAATCATGAAAATACTGTCACCGTTGTGTGCTTAGTGAATGGGTGATTAGGGAAAAGGGCCTGTTGCCACATGAAGATGACCTTTTCTCTGTATACATCTCTGTGCAGTTCCTGTAACAGCCTCCACTCCTCTAATGAATGACAGTGCACAATGGAAGGGCTTGCTGGGTAGGAAAGTGAAGGGTAAGGAGTGCCACGGTCTACCACAGCAAGTCTTTCAAACCTCCTCCATTGCAGTGAGTTCCCTTTGAGTTATTATACAAAAGCACACACAGATATAAATTATGAACACGATGTCACCATGAGGCTTTTTGCATTGATCCCACAGGAGAACCAGGAGCCTCTAGTACAGGTGTGGTCACATTGCGGTGTCCACAGCCCTTCCTCAGACTGGGCCAGCTGGCCCAGCCTCTCGCTCCATCTGCTGCTTGGTCAGGACATACTTAAAGAACTCATAGACTGACCAGGCGATGGCAGTGGAGGGCATCTGGTATATGACCCGGGCCTGGATCCCTTTGAAGAAGGCAGCCGTGCCACCGAGGCGATACACTGTCCTGAAGGCGTTGGCCATGCCTGTGAGGTGACCACTGATGTGTATGGAGCTGAGCGCTACATTCTCCTGTGTGTTGAGCAGGGTCTTACACACGTCCAGCGGGGTGGTTATGGCTGCAGATACGGCCCCTGCCGCAGCCCCAGACAACACGTGGCTGCCGGGGTGGTACTGTCTGTGGGGGTTGAGCCGCTCCTGCATCAGCTCATATGTCATGAAGTGGACAGCCTGGAAGGGAATGTTCATGGCCAGCTGTGTGCTGTAGCTGCGGTAGAAGGCTGCGAGCCCCTCAGTGCGCTGTATAGTCCCAACGCAGTCCAACAGGTTCCGGTAGGGAGAGTTGTACATCTGCATCCGCTGTTTCACCACTAAGACACCATGAAGGACAGCACCACCACACAGACAGGGGAACAAAGAGAAGGGGGTTAATATACTGTATAACCCTCCCCCCTCCAGCTAGAACGGTTTGTTACCATCTTGATTTCTAATTGAAAAAGTCACAAAAAACCCAAAGCCCCCTTTCAAAGCCTTACCTTCAGCTGGGTTCATGACTGCGTCATGCAGCACAGTGGCCACACAGCCTGCCAGTCCTAGATGGAACAAAGACAGTCAAAGTCAGGCATGTTACCACCCATCAACATACAATACCTCACGTAATAATACATCAGTTCTCACCAAGCCAATTGTTTATAATGTTAGTTTATCAAAACTGCCAGCACAACTACCAAAACAATTAACTTCTTCCTGTGCCATGTTCCCTGACCTTCCAGTGGTCAGTATGTAATGAGAGTTAGAATTCCAAGGGAAACAGAACTGTACTGCACCATTGGCTATGTGGCTGTTTCCTCCATTCTGAATGACCTCGCTGAGTGTGCGCTTGACATGTTCGTAGCAGGCAAAGTAGAGGGCGTGGGCAGGGCCGGCCCCCAGCATTGTGATGTTGAGGCCCCTCAGGGGTCTGAGGAGACCCTCCGTCCGGACGATCCTTCTTAGGGCCTCATACACGCTGCTGTACTGAGCCTTAGGGTCTGGCTGCAAACTTTGCATCCTGGTCTAGAGAAAGAAGAGGGATATTTTAAGTGAGAGACCCTAGCTTCTCATGAAGTAGTCTGTACAACCTGCTAAACTACAGACTGTAGTCAAACCTACACACTCACCTGGGCTGTCTGTTTCTGAGGTAATTGTTTCTCCTGTGATGTGATGTCTCACCATGTTTTTGATATCTGTTCTTGGCAGAACTCATGTCCTTTCTGAGTGATGTGTGTCTGTCCCAGGCCTAGGGTGGGGGGCTGTGTCAGTTCTTTGTTAAACCCTGACACGCCAAGTTATTTGGAAAGCACAAACAATGTTTTTATTTAGCCCAAAATGTAGTGCAGACCAAAAGACATGCCATTTTTATCTTTCTTAGCTTATTTCCTTGTTTCCTTCCACCCCCCCAACAATAAAATATCAATTACATTTCCTTCAGATACATCTGGAGGCTTGAGGGATTCATAAAACTTTGAGTTTAAGTTTGTCAAACTGAACAAAAACTCTACACTTATCACATACATTGTTGAGCTCTACCTCAAGGAGACAATGATTTCTGTATGTGCCTTCAAGACTGCTTCTGTAGTCATCTTTTACTTATAGGTGACATTACTCATTTCTCTCAACGCATCTTTGAAAGGGTGAATCCAATGTCTTATCTGTAGTCTATACAAAACATTAACACCTGCTCGTTCAATGAAAGACTGACCAGGTGAATCCAGATGAAAGCTATGATCCCTTATTGATGTCACTTGTTAAGTCCACTTCAATCTGTGTAGATGAAGGGGAGGAGACTAGTTGAAGAAGGATTTTTAAGCCTTGAAACATGGATTGTGCATGTTTGCCATTCAGAGGGCGAATGGGCAAGACAAAATATTTAAGTGCCTTTGAACAGAGTATGGTAGTAGGTGTCAAGCACACCAGTTTGTGTCAAGAACTGCAATGCTGCTGGGTTTTTCCACGCTCAACAGTTTCCCGTTTGAATCAAGAATGGTCCATCACCCAAAGGACATCCAGCCAACTTGACAACTGTGGGAAGCATTGGAGTCAACATGGGCCAGCATCCCTGTGGAACGCTTTCGACACCTTGTAGAGTCATGCCCCGACAAATTGAGGCTGTTCAGAGGGCAAAGGGGGCGCAACTCAATATTAGGAAGGTGTTATATATATATAGTACTGTTATTACTTAGGCAAAATGTATGGAATAATGTATACCCACCATAATAAGGCACACCAACTAGCCAGAGACAAGATTAGACAATTTAATTGGAAACAACGACCTTCCTTCATTTATCAAACACGCGTACGTGCAGATTTGCTCAAACAATTCCGAACTAGGACTTTGATCCTACTCCAACTCCAAGCAGCTTTGGTCCTCAACTGTTCAGGTTTTTGTATTAACTTTTTTTCCACATCTGATCGACGCCTGGGAGAACAGAGAGATATTGTCACAAGGGGACAAATGAGTTAGCCTAGTGAGAGTACTTTTGTAAACAAAAAAGGCTCTACTCGGGAAAAACTGGATCACAATTTAACAATGTAGGCCTAATCCTTGAGTGAGTTAGGATTCAGCCTTTAGTTACCAGCAGCAAGCCTACTGCATGTCTGTAGCTTACCTCCCCATTATGTTATTATCTCAGCCTCCACAGCCAAGTAATTCCATCTACTTAGCAGCTTTGCTCTAGAGAAACCACCACACAGGACAGCTTCACAGGATTATCTCTGCATGATATCAGTTAGGGTGCATGATGTACTGTATTACAGACAAATATACCATTTTGAAGGTCTATACATTTATATTTAATACTATTTACTTTAATAATATAATCACATTCCTGCAGTAGTGCTACAGTAGTTGAGCTCTAAAGGGGAGAAGAAAAAAACAATACACAAGCAGTTGATGTGTGGAGAATGAGATACACCTGCAGACGGAAGGTGGGAAGGGGGCTCAAAGCTGTAATACTGATACATGTTGGACCTCTGCCCAGGTTCTGGCCACCCCCTGTCAGATCCTACTTTAAGTGATAAGAGTCCCCCTTAAGCACCACTGAAGCAAAATGTTTCTAAAAATAAATTGAGCAAAGAGGTGAAGAAAGAGTACAGAATGAGACTGCTGTCAAACATCTTACTATTTTTTTTATACTCTATGCTCATTAAGTACTTCTGGCCTCAGCCTTACAGAGAGAGCGACTGCCTGCCTCAGTCTGTAATCATTAGGCAACTTGACAAAACAGAGCTAGCTTTATCCCAGTGACGATACAATGCCTCTGGCCATTCAAATGGCTACTCTTTCTGGCTGTGCCATGCCGTGCCAAAGAACCAGGAAACAAACCTATTGATTGAATATTAGACAAACTTGTAGACCTTACTTCATTTGGTTTATTTCCTCACCTTGTCCGACAATTAAGTAATGTAAAATCTCCAACAACGTAATAATTAGGAGAAATAAATCTGCTGCATGGCACACAATGAGTCATTTGTTTGCATTCTACTGCCACTGATCTCAGTTTACTACCAGGAAATGCATTCCTGATGGGCTTAAAGGCACAGAGCATTCAAAGATGTGATTTTCCTGTGTTTTATATACATTTCCACACTGAGGTTGGAATAATACTGAAATTGTGAAAATGACAACGGCCTTTTAGTGTAAGAGCGGTTTGAAAAGGCTACTGGAAATTTCAACCTGCTTTGGTGGGATGGTGTTTTGGTCTGCCTGACAATATAAGTTAATAGACCAATAAAAAAGTGGGTTCCAAGCCTCTCTGCCAATAACAGCTACTTCAGGTTACATATCCCTCCCATTAGTCTCGTCCAATGAGGCACCTCACTCAGTCCTAGATCAATTTCTCAAGCAAGAATTTCTCTTCACCAAGAAGCGATGTGGTTTTAACATTTTAATTGAAAACAAATCGCAGTAAGGTACTTTTGTTTTTACTAGAAATGATTTGATATTGAGATTTAAAACAGCTACATTGGACCTTTAAGAACTACTTCATGAGAGGAAGCAGTACATTTCTCAAAATAAGACGTTTTGGTGATGACACAGTAATAAAACTATTAGTAAATGTATGCTACCAGGATCTAGGGCTAGGCTAACTCTGTGAAGCCATTATAACACAAGTATACCCCAACTCCCATACAGCCACCTGATCAACTCAAATAGTTTCAGTAACTGTATTTCTTACAGAAGATTTTGGTTCAAAAACTATTTCAGTTTTAACATTAATGGCACCCTTCCAACTGGCGAGGAGGAAGGGGACCCATTGGGTACTGGAGTGGAAAAATCGCACCAGCTCATCCTGCTTGTTTTGGGCTGGAGAGAAAAGCAGGGCTGGCAACAGCAAAATTCATTAAGGTTCTATGGCCAGCATAAGAAGTACTGTTTTCCACCCCACTCTTCCATGACAATGAATGGAGGTTGTAGTGTAGACATGGGGCAGGGAATCTCTGTTTCTGTGTGCCACCACTGCTTTAACTCTTCAGCGGGGAGGGGCTCAGCAGTAGCAAGCTAACTTCAGAAGCCTGAGAAACCTCACACACTGTAGGGGTTAAAGTCACCCTACTGTGATAGAACTGGGAGACCAGATCCTACTGGTGGCTGTGGACGTCAGTGTGTTCTGTGTTTCTTTTAAACGAAAAGTAATGATTAAATCTGTGTGCATGGCATGAGTGTAAATGCATTTCAGGAGTTAATCCCATGGCTTCCAGAGGCTGTAAGGCAGTTTGCTAATCAGCTGTATAAGAGAAAGACGGTGCACACACCCTTTTTCTGACTGATTCCAAATGCTTACGCCCATTGGGACATGAAGATAACACTTCTAGTAGTAGCACAGAGGGACATATAGTTAATAGAAGTAGGCCTATAGTATATCTACTTAACTCTAAACCATTCCTCCATAAAAAAAATAAGTTCATAGCAGGGTCATCCACAAAATGAGTGCCTTTTGCATCCATTTCATACGTTAAGTATAAATTGTGCACCAATATTTAATTTTAAGGGGAATAAGACTTGCTAAAGTGCCAAAATGCAGCATTTTGACATGTCCCTCCGTGCATCCTCTGACTTCTAGGAAGATTAACGCACTTCAACATTATTGTAAAGCCCTCGTTAATATTGTTGCTTTGACAGTGATTTCTGAATATTACTTTTAAGGTAAAAAAAACAACAACCTGTACTCTATTTGAAGGTCAATCCTGTTATGTGAACTGAACACATTTTAACATGGTGAAACTATTCCTTTTGAAAAATGAAATTCTAAAAGAAACATTGAATAGCCAAATAATATTGTAAAAGCAGGTGAGCTGCTTCTACTCTTTTACTATATTTTCTGGTGTTTTGTGGTGGAACACTGAGCGGGTCGAGCATAACACATCAACCCTATTACCCATAGACAGGCTACAAATGTTTTAACCGTGTAAAATGTTTTGTGAAGCTTGCATTCAATTGCCCCTCCCTGTTTCACACAAGCTTCCATTCCCCCGTCACAAGGGGATTTTCTACCCTATCACGGTCAACCCTGTCACTTTATTTTGCACTTAAGTCTTATTTTTTTGTCTCGAGGGAAAAACATTTTTTTAATTGAACATGTGCTCTTCATGACAGAATGTTAAAATTAGGTGAAATATAACTTTTTCTCACCAAGTTAGTGCTCAAAGGCACCTAATTGGTGGAACAACCCAGCAGCGGAGTTAATGAAACACTGTGGCTAGGTTTGGCTGTGTTGACTAGATGTGTAAAGTCTGGCTCTAAAACCTTACGTTGTAAGATGGGCAGCATGAAAGGTCCAACTACAGATTCTTGCAGTTACAGAGGAGGAAGTGGCAACAATGGCTTGTGTAACCCTGTTGAAGAGACACAGGCTAATTTGGCTCCATATCCGATCATCTCATTCTGATGGTCTGACTGATTAAAAATGTTAGACCATGTAGCCTATGCCTTTTTTTGCCACAAGCTTTATTCTCTGTAGGTAGTCAGTGTTCTCTACTGATTTGTCAAGTCAAACATGTTTCAAATGTACATGCAATGTACTTAAATAAAAATGTATGAATGAACTTCATGAAATTATCTGGGAAATAACTACTGGTATGCAATGAGGGGGCATAGCGGGGTACAGAGTTCAAAGCCAATTACTCATTACTTGTATGTCCTCTTATACTATAGGTTACCTAGAAGCCTATAAACTTTGACTAGTCCAGAAATTAATTATTTGGTTTAGTATATTTTACAATAACCACTAGCTACAGTTGACCACAATGTCACCTAAATTTGAGCACCGTTGACAGCTCTAACCTGGCACACAGCCATGTGACCTTCACCTGTTTGCCTCAATTGTCTGACAACCAGTTCAATAAGTTCAGATGTGGGTAAGATAAAGAATTGTATAGAACAAATGGGCACTGAGTGTGTAATGTCAGATAGCTATGTCTACATGTCCATGCTTCACTCTGAACTTGAAGGTTGTTGGATTTAAAAGTTTTAGCAAACAAGCTAGCTAACTTAGCTGGTTAGCAGCTGTAACTAAGTGTGCGGTTAAATACTGGAAACGTTCAATTGCATGATGTTTCATTAACAGGGTGAGTACTTTCAGGAAGACAGGGAGAATTTCACATATGCGAGCGAGTGTCTTGCTATGCTAAGGCATGTCTCATAACGCGTAAGTTGGCTGGCTAGTAGCTGGCTAATTAGCGCTAGCGTCTAGCTAGCTAGCCAACTACCTAGCGTTCACACATTTAAACTGGTAAGGTTATTTCCTCCCCTGCGTGCTGATGAGTTGGAAAGCAGAAATGCATAATGATACGAATGAAAAGTGTTACTGAGCCCATCACTTGGTTGATGGGCTAGCAAGCCTACCTTGACAGAGTCCACGGGGTACATCACCGTGTGCTCCAGGATTCCAGCCACGGCTCCTGCTGTCATGTGGATTGTCAATGAGGCATGCGCTGGCAAACTCTCGTAGTCACCGTCGCCTTCCGAAGGCTCCCCATCTTTACCCTTAATCTCCGACATGTCCAAGTTTGCCACCACCGGGTCAGCGCGCAACTCCATGCGGGGGAGACTGATCAAAAGGAGATCTTTACAAACAAGCACTGACTCGGCGGCATGGACAACCACAACATTATCAACCAGTTCCAGCGCCTAGATGACGTCAGAAGAATACACGATAGCTATCTAGTTTGAGCAATGAACATCCAGAAAATCGAAAATGAGGCGGAACCAACAGCCGGAATTGTCCAATGAAAAGTAGCCCACGAGTGCTAGCCTGTTTGCAGAATTGACAGCGCTTTTCAATGAGGGGGTTCGATTAATCTCGTCCGGGCGCTCGTGTTGCACCGGCAGAAATTTGTTCGCATTCGATTTGGAACCGGGCTACCTCCCAGACGTGAGTCAGGTACCACGCTCTGTCAAACAGAGAAGTCTGCTCAAAACAAAAATGACGTAGTTGAACACGTGGGATTAGTAGGATTCTGGGTTTTCCCATGCAAATGTGATTGCTTTATAAAAAAACGATTTATCTGCCTTCCCAGTGAAACTTATTACAATTGTTTTATGGAAAAGTTGTATGTTTCTGAAAGATGCATCATGCTGCTGCTTTGTTGACAACATGACCGAGCCCTGCCAATTACTGTTCATTTTGAGAAAGGTGCTCCTCCCTCCTTTCACCCAATGAAGTGATGGGCCATTGACCGGTTCAACCCTGGGCAGCTTAAATAACTCCCTCATTAGCCATAATATGGACAAAGGGGTCACAAAGGTAATTGATTCCTGTCTATTTCAAAAGTAATACATGTTTACCCTTATTAAAACAACCTAAATTGCCAATATAATACAGCATGTGGCATGAGGAATCACTCAAAATATCATCAACATGAGCTGAGTGCTGCTAGCATGGAGAAGCCTACAAGGAGTGGAAACAGGCTAGGCTGATGCACATTAAAACTCCTACTATGTATGTCATGATGATAGTGATGTAGCCTTTTTCCAAGCCTTTTTTTTCTATGAGCTTTATTTGTCAATGGTAGTCCTACTTATGATGTTAAATGCATATGGAACTGCATACTGTGTGCCATATTGCATAAGGTAAACTGAATTAAGAAAGTAAAACAGATTTATCCCGCTCTGGTTTGTTCGATTTTTTTGAAATAATTTGTTTTGGTTGTTTGTGGTGCTATTCAATACCAGTGTTTGGTAGTAAAGGTATATTTTGACTGGGCTGGGCCATAGTGCTGTTATCCCATCAAATAGTGAAGTAGGGTGTATTCCTCACCGAGGGTGGGTGCCTAGGGGTGGGTGTGTAGATTAGCAGGGTTGTGGTCCCCTTATCACACACCATCTGTTCAGTACATGGTAGTAGAGCAATCTGAAACAGACAATGTTCAACCTCACCCTTTTTAGTAGAAGTGTGTCTACCCCAAATGTGGTTTTCCCAGACCAACAAGCCTGTATGATTGAAACTTGAGACTTGTTGCTTGGAAGTCACAGATATAGGAATTTATTTTGAGCCAGTTTGCTACGGAAGGAAAATAATCCTGCAGGCTGCAGCAACAGAAAATATGAATTATTATGTGGATTATAATTTATGTAAATTTTGGTGGGGGTTGATACATTTTTCGAAAGGGAAAATCAAGCCTTTTTAAACCTCAAATTAAAATAAAATAAAATACATGTGCATTTGTCACGTGCCAAATACAACAAGTGTAGACTTTTATGTTAAATGCTTACTTACGAGCCCTTAACTAACAATGCAGAGTTTTTAAAAAGTTAGTAAGAAAAATTTGCTAAACTAATGGAGAAATAGTATCACATTAAAATAACAATAATTAGGTTATATACTAGGGGTACCAGTACCGAGTCAATGTGCAGTGGTAGTGGTGATTAGGACTACCACTGTTGTGTCTTCGGCAAACTTAATGATGGTGTTGAAGTCATGCATGACCACGCAGTCATTGGTGAACAGGGAGCACAGGAGGGGACTAAGCATGCACCCCTGATGGGCCCCTGTGTTGAGGATCACCGTGGAGGATGCGTTGTTGCCTACCCTCACCACTTGGGGGCGGCCCATGTTCAGGATCAAATTCACTACAAGTTTTAAATGTCCTGCATTGCATGAAAGTTAAATTAAAATTAAAATCCTACAGCTTTACTTAACTATAAGTAAATGCACAGTTATGGCAGACATGAAGGCCATGAAGAACAGTAATGCAAGTTTATACAGGTCAGTGCCAGTACCTTATTCAATGTGCAGGGGTACTGGAGTGGTTGAGGTGTGTTTATATGGGGGTGGTAGGTAGCCTAGTGGTTAGAGCATTGGGCCAGTAACCAAAAGGTTAGATCAAGTAGATCAAGCTGACAAGGTAAAAATCTGTTGTTCTGCCCCTGAACAAGGCAGTTAACCCACTGTTCCTAGGCTGTCATTGTAAATAAGAATTTGTTCTTAACTGACTTGCCTAGTTAAAATAAATCAATACTTAAAAAGTGACTGGAAGTAGGATGTGCATGTAAACAGGGCTGAAAAGTGACTGGTAACCAGAATATATAAATAGTTATGGTAATAATCTCAGCAAAAAAAGAAATGTCCCTTTTTCAGGACCCTGTCATTCAAAGATAATCCAAATAACTTCACAGATCTTCATTGTAAACAGTTTAAATGGTTCAATGAACCATTAATGATCATGCACCTGTGAAACAGTTGTTAAGACACTAACAGTTTACAGACAGTAGGCAATTAAGGTCACAGTTATGAAAACTTAGGACACTAAAGAGGCCTTTCTACTGACTCTGAAAAACACTAAAAGAAAGATGCCCAGGGTCCCTGCTCATCTGCGTGAATCTGCCTTAGGCATGCTGTAAGGAGGCATGGGGACTGCAGATGTGGCCAGGGCAATAAATTGCAAAGTCTGTACTGTGAGACACCTAAGACAGCGAGACAGGATAGACAGCTGATTGTCCTTGCAGTGGTAGACCACGTGTAACAACATCTGCACAGGATCGGTACATCCAAACATTACACCTGCGGAACAGGTGCAGGATGGCAACAACAACTGCCCGAGTTACACCAGGAATGCACAATCCCTCCATCAGTACTCAGACTGTCCACAATAGGCTGAGAGAGGCTGGACTGAGGGCTTGTAGGCCTGTTGTAAGGCAGGTCCTCACCAGACATCACCGGCAACAACGTTGCGTATGTGCACACACCCACCATCGCTGGATCAGACAGGACTGGCAAAAAGTGCTCTTCATTGACGAATCGCGTTTTTGTCTCACCAGGGGTGATGGTCGGATTTGCGTTTATCGTCGAAGGAATGAGCGTTACACCGAGGCCTGTACTCTGGAGCGGGATCGATTTGGAGGTAGAGGGTCCGTCAGGCCCATCATGGTCTGGGACGGTGTGTAACAGCATCATCGGACTGAGCTTGTTGTCATTGCAGGCAATCTCAATGCTGTGTGTTACAGGGAAGACATCCTCCTCCCTCATGTGGTACCCTTCCTGCAGGCTCATCCTGACATGACCCTCCAGCAAGACAATTCCACCAGCCATAATGCTCGTTTTGTGTGTGATTTCCTGCAAGACAGGGATGTCAGTGTTCTTTCATGGCCAGCGAAGAGCCCAGATCTCAATCCCACTGTGCACGTCTGGGACCTGTTGGATCGGAGGGTGAGGGCTATGGCCATTCCCCCCAGAAATTTCTGGGAACTTGCAGGTGCCTTGGTGGAAAAGTGGGGTAACATCTCACAGCAGGAACTGGCAAATCTGGTGCAGTCCATGAGGAGGAGATGCACTGCAGTACTTAATGCAGCTGGTGGCCACACCAGATACTGACTGTTACTTTTGATTTTGACCCCCCCTTTGTTCAGGGACACATTATTCAATTTCTGTTAGGCACATGTCTGTGGAACTTGTTCAGTTTATCTCTCAGTTGTTGAATCTTATGTTCATACAAATATTTACACATGTTAAGTTCGCTGAATATAAATGCAGTTGACAGTGAGAGGACGATTCTTTTTTTGCTGAGTTTATATACATGTAAACAGGAGTAATAGTGACTAGTAGCAGGATAAATAGATAAATATGAATGGTAATGGCAATCAATAATCAATGAACAGCAGTGTAATAGAGTAATACTTCTAACCAATAATCATTTTAGCAGCGTAGGTTGTATCTGAGTGGGTAGAGACCTATGGATAGGCATAGAGTCAGTGTGGATAGTCTGCGGGAGAGCAGTGCTTGTTAGCCATTTAACAGTCTTATAGAAGCTGTTTAGGAGTCTGTTTGTCTGAGCCTTGATGCACAGGTACCGCCTGTCGGATGGGAGCATGGAGAACAGTCCATGTATCGGGTGGCTGGAGTTTTTGGAAATGTTTTGGTCCTTTCTCAGTTGCCATACCAGACTATGATACAACCAGTCTGAATGGTGCCAATGTAAAAGTTCCTGAGTATAATCAACCCCATCTCACTCCCCTGACCGAGAGACGTTCAGCCCCACTGCTGGCCATGTGAGTGGTAGTAATATGAATTAGCCTCAGGTGAATACAAGCCCTTAACAATGTACAATGTACAGCATTTTTACAAGGAGGAGCAGCATATCAATCCTTTAGTTTCTCTAAAATACCATAATAGGAAATGATCAGTCGCAGTTGGTCTGGGAACTTTCAATGGGAGGTTTATTGCTCCCAAACTGTAACTTCGGAAATAGTCTATTTGTGATGTGTGTTCAAGAACCACTCACATTTTTTACGTAACATCTCTCAACAATTCATAATCTGGCATTCTGCTATCCACTGACTCTTGTTGCAGACCATAAGACCATGTACTGTGTATATACAATACATATATACAGTGCGTTCTGAAAGCATTCATAGCTCTTGACTTATTCCACATTTTGTTGTGTTACAGCCTGATTTCAAAATGGAAAAAAATAAAAATAAATCTAAACCATCTACACACAATACCCCATAATGAAAAAGTGAAAAGATTTGCAAATATATTGAAAATTAAATACAGAAATATATAACTCATACCCCTGAGTAAATACGTAAATACGTGTTAGAATCACCTTTGTCAGTGATTACAGCTGTGAGTCTTTCTGGGTAACTCTCTAAGAGCTTTGCAGACCTGGATTGTTAAATATTTGCACATTATTAGTTTAATAATTCTTCAAGCTCTGTGAAGTTGGTTGTTGATCATTGCTAGACAGGCATTTTCAAGTCTTGGCATTGATTTTTATGCCGATTTAAGTCAAAACTGTAACTAGGCCCTCCAAAAAATGCACAAATAAAAAGCAACTCCAGTGTATATTTAGCCTTGTGTTTTAGGTTATTGTACTGCTGAAAGGTGAATTTGTCTCCCAGTGTCTGTTGGAAAGCAGATTGAACCAGGTTTTCCTTTAGGATTTTGCCTGTGCTTAGCTATTATGTTTCTTTTAATCTCACCCAAAAACTCCCTAGTCCTTGCCGATGACAAGCATACCCATAACATGATGCAGCCATCACCATGTTTGAAAATATGAAGAGTGGTACTCAATGATGTGTTGTGTTGGATTTGCCCCAAACATAAAGTTTGTATTCAGGACATGAAGTGAATTTCTTTACCACATTTTTTGCAGTTTTACCTTAGTGCCTTATTGTAAACATGTTTTGCAATAGTTTTTTTCTGTACAGCCTTCCTTCTCTTCACTCTGTCATTTAAGTTCGTATTGTGGAGTAACTACAATGCTGTTGATCCATCCTCAGTTTTCTTATTACAACCATTAAACGCTGTAACTGTTTTAAAGTCGCCATTGGCTTCATGGTGAAATCCCTGAGCGGTTTCCTTTCACTCCGGCAACTGAGTTAGGAAGGACGCTTGTTTCTTTGTAGTGACTGGGTGTATTGATACAACATCCAAAGTGTAATAAATAACTTCACCATGTTCAAAGGGATATTCAATGTCTGCTTTATTTTTATTTTTACCCATCTACCAAAAATACTGTAGGTGCCCTTCTTTGCGAGGCATTGGAAAACCTTGGTCTTTGTGGTTGAATCTGTGTTTGAAATTCCCTGCTTGACTGAGGGACTTTACAGATTATTGTATGTGTGGGGTACAGAGATGAAGTAATCATTCAACAGTCATGTTAAACACTATTTGTTAAGCACATTTTAGACCTGAATTTATTTAGGTTTGCCATAATTATTGACTGAAGCTTTTCATTTTTTATTAATTTGTAAAACTCTCGAAAAACATAATTCCACTTTGACATTAAACTCAGGCTGTAACACAACAAAATGTGGAAAAACGTCAAAAGATGTGAATACTTCCTGAAGGCACTTGAAAAGAATGCCACAGTCTCAAAAAAAAATACAAAATAATCCACTCATTATCAATCAGAAAACATTTAAGATTAGGTTACTTGAATGATCAGCAGTTCACCCTAGTCTAGAGTCACCTGTCCAAATACAAGATACTTGTAACTGTATGTCTCATGTGTAAATTAAAATGTAATATTCTGTCACTACAAATGTTTCCCAATCTTATCCAAGTGGTAAAGCTTTGGAAATAATGAATTACCTCATTAGTTTATGGTTTTTTAGGCATACTCTTGTTTTCAAAACAGTGAATGAAGAGAAGCAGAGAAGAATCAGACGGGTATCCCCCCTCACACTACTACCATCACCACCTTACAGTTTGTAACATAAGCTCCTCAAACATCCCCTTCCAACTTCATCACGTTTAACAGACTGCAGTGCCACTCAGAGGCAAGCACAGAAGCTGAAGTGTTGACTCAGCAGATGGAGAGCAGTCTCTGAAAGTATGCCTTCGTTTCAACATTGATCAGATAGGGATTTTTTTAAAGCAAAGATTGGACTATATTCCATCTCATTCACAAACACTTTGGCTATTAAATGACTATTACTGATTTGTACAATTTATACTTGTTTTTATACATACATCTGGATTATATATGACATACAGTAATTTATGAATGGTAACTGTTTAATAGGCATCCAAAACTTTTTTACTTTTTTGTAATATGTGAGACAAAAATTGTGTGAGCATTTGGGCAGTAACACAATGCCACCTACTGGAATTAACATATTTGGCTGCTGAGAACTTGCTGTTTTCAGGGGTTTAAAAGGCTCTATGGGGTTACACTATATTTAAACTGTACATAATAAACCATTTATAAAGGCATTTACAAGAAGATTGCACACCGGTTAGGGTGAGGTAAGGGATAGGATCAGGATCAGGGGGGAAAGTAGATTTAATTTCTTATTGTATTTTTGTCCCCTATGATGAAGTCGGGGAGGAGACTGGGGATCTGTCTCCGTCATTATGTTCATTTGCACGTGTATTTGTTTGTTCGGTGATCACATGCAATATCTCAGACAGCACTGGTGTCTTGCCATAGAGATACGGGATTTACAAAATTATACTGGTTAGCCAGATGGTGGCGCCATAACAACAGATTGAAAATGCTAACTTTAAAAGGTCACGCCCATCACCCCGTTTGACCTAAAGTCATGAAATTTAGTACATAGGTCCCTCTCCTCACAAGGAACAAATTTGCCCCAGGGACCCATAAGGTCTGCCATGATATATTTGGAATTTTGTGAAAAATTCTTAACGCTTCTCTTCTGGCACCGAATGACCGATCTGCATGAAACTCAATATGTGGCATCTATGGACAAAACTCTCAACACAAAACTTTCCAGACTAGTACCTAAAACAACATTGTCCAAAAAACATTCACATGAACGTGGTCTGGCACATAAATGCAAATAAATCAGTCAAGGATATTCATATTGGAACACAATTTGGTACACATGTTGAAAACACAGTCAAGACTCAACATATGCAAGAACATACATGTCGCCCACACGGTGGGCACATGTTTATATCTCTTGATCTGATTGAATTGTAGTGATGAAATTTTGCACACATGCTCAAGGATATGAGTCTCACTAACCCACATGATATCGCAGACACCACTGGCCTGATTTTGACTACTGGCGTCTTGCCATAGATATCCGGTATATACTTAATTACACTGATTAGCACAAGCAATAGTGAATTAGATAGAGGCTGCTAGCTAAATATGCTGACAAGCACAAATGAAAATAAACAAATTGCAATCACAGGCAATCCTGCTCATAAAGTTTTATATACAGTGGGGCAAAAAAGTATTTAGTCAGCCACCAATTGTGCAAGTTCTCCCACTTAAAAAGATGAGGCCTGTAATTTTCATCATAGGTACACTTCAACTATGACAGACAAAATGAGAAAAGAAAATCCAGAAAATCACATTGTAGGATTTTTAATTAATTAATTTGCAAATTATGGTGGAAAAGAAGTATTTGGTCAATAACAAAAGTTTCAATTCTTTGTTATATACCCTTTGTTGGCAATGACAGAGGTCAAACGTTTTCTGTAAGTCTTCACAAGGTTTTCACACACTGTTGCTGGTATTTTGGCCCATTCCTCCATGGCAATCAACACTTCACTAACTTCAAAATGTACAAATACCCTAACTCGTAAGTAAAGATTTGACATTTTAGTCTAAACAACATTATAATATGGGTGGTTCGAGTCCTGAATGCTGATTGGCTGACAGTCGTGGTATATCAGACTGTATACCACAGGTATGACAAAACTTTTATTTTTAATGCTCCAATTACGTTGGTAACCAGTTTATAATAGAAATAAGGCACCTTGGGGGTTTGTGGTACATGGCCAATATACCACGGCTAAGTGCTGTATTCAGGCACTCTGCATTGTGCCGTGCTTAAGAACAGCCCTTAGACGTGGTATACTGGCCATATACTACATCCCCTCGTGCCTTATTTCTTTAATAGATAATTGAGTAGTAACAAGTAGTCTATTATTACTAAAGTATCATTTCAGGCAAACAAAAAAACTCTACCTTGATCCACTCATCCCTGATCTATCTACTGGGTGAGCAGATATCTATTCCAGCCCAGCAACCGCACACTTGATTGAAATCACAAGACGATAACAAAGGTCAAGTGACCAAAGAGATACAAGGACAATTCAATGGTAAAATCTGTCAAATGTATTGCATATAATCTGTTCAATCCAGTGTTTACATTACCCATCCTAAATGGCCAACCTGGTTTAACCTAACTCCTCCTCTTCAGACTCATCCATCACCAGCTGGGGCAGACCTGAAATGTAACACAGGGGAGAGGAGCAAAAACAAACCCCCACAGTGCAGTGTCTCAAATTAGGCCACCCAGAGATTCAGACAGGCCGGCTACAACAACATGGCCTCTAATGGGCAACTTGTGCTTGGGTGAGGGGGTCATTAGTAGCTGTCTGCAGTTTAGTAGTCTTGACTGATATCCTTGTGCTACACTCCTGCTCTTCCCATGCTATTGGGGACTTGTAAACCACGACTATGACTGTATATTTGTTTACTCAAATCCTTGTGTCACCTAGTGGGACTCTGGGGGCACACAATATACTCCACATGACAATACAAGAGAATCATCAACAGATTGCATTTGATTGTATATTTTTATTATTCAACAAATGGATTGTTGATAACATTATTTCCCCACGCAAACCGTACATTGATCTCTGTACACCCATACATATATATACACTGCTCAAAAAAATTAAGGGAACACTTAAACAACACAATGTAACTCCAAGTCAATCACACTTCTGTGAAATCAAACTGTCCACTTAGGAAGCAACACTGATTGACAATACATTTCACATGCTGTTGTGCAAATGGAATAGACAACAGGTGGAAATTATAGGCAATTAGCAAGACACCCCCAATAAAGGAGTGGTTCTGCAGGTGGTAACCACAGACCACTTCTCAGTTCCTATGCTTCCTGGCTGATGTTTTGGTCACTTTTGAATGCTGGCAGGGCTTTCACTCTAGTGGTAGCATGAGATGGAGTCTACAACCCACACAAGTGGCTCAGGTAGTGCAGCTCATCCAGGATGGGACATCAATGCGAGTGGCAAGAAGGTTTGCTGTGTCTGTCAGCGTAGTGTCCAGAGCATGGAGGCACTACCAGGAGACAGGCCAGTACATCTGGAGACGTGGAGGAGGCCGTAGGAGGGCAACAACCCAGCAGCAGGACCGCTACCTCCGCCTTTGTGCAAGGAGGAGCAGGAGGAGCACTGCCAGAGCCCTGCAAAATGACCTCCAGCAGGCCACAAATGTGCATGTGTCTGCTCAAACGGTCAGAAACAGACTCCATGAGGGTGGTATGAGGGCCCGACGTCCACAGGTGGGGGTTGTGCTTACAGCCCAACACCGTGCAGGACGTTTGGCATTTGCCAGAGAACACCAAGATTGGCAAATTCGCCACTGGCGCCCTGTGCTATTCACAGATGAAAGCAGGTTCACACTGAGCACATGTGACAGACGTGACAGAGTCTGGAGACGCCGTGGAGAACGTTCTGCTGCCTGCAACATCCTCCAGCATGACCGGTTTGGCGGTGGGTCAGTCATGGTGTGGGGTGGCATTTCTTTGGGGGGCCGCACAGCCCTCCATGTGCTCGCCAGAGGTAGCCTGACTGCCATAAGGTACCGAGATGAGATCCTCAGACCCCTTGTGAGACCATATTCTGGTGCGGTTGGCCCTGGGTCCCTCCTAATGCAAGGCAATGCTAGACCTCATGTGGCTGGAGTGTGTCAGCAGTTCCTGCAAGAGGAAGGCATTGATGCTATGGACTGGCCCGCCTGTTCCCCAGAACTGAATCCAATTGAGCACATCTGGGACATCATGTCTCGCTCCATCCACCAACACCACGCTGCACCACAGACTGTCCAGGAGTTGGCAGATGCTTTAGTCCAGGTCTGGGAGGAGATCCCTCAGGAGACCACACACACTACTGAGGCTCATTTTGACTTGTTTTAAGGACATTACATCAAAGTTGGATCAGCCTGTAGTGTGGTTTTCCACTTTAATTTTGAGTGTCACACCAAATCCAGACCTCCATGGGTTGATAAATTTGATTTCCATTGATCATTTTTGTGTGATTTTGTTGTCAGCATATTCAACTATGTAAAGAAAAAAGTATTTAATAAGAATATTTCATTCATTCAGATCTAGGATGTGTTATTTTAGTGTTCCCTTTATTTTTTTGAGCAGTAATATATATATATACATACACACACATACACACACATACACACACACACACACACACACATACTACCAGTCAAAAGTTGACACACCTACTCAAAGGTTCTTTATTTTTACTATTTTCTCCATTGAAAATAACACAACTATGAAATAACACATATGGAATCATGTAGTAACCAAAAAAGTGTTAAGCAAATCAAAATAAATGGTATATTTGAGATTATTCAAAGTAGCCACCCCTTGCCTTGATGACAGCTTTGCACACTCTTGGTATTCTCTACCAGCTTCATGAGGTAGTCACCTAGAATGCATTTAACAGGTTTGTGAATTTCTTTCCTTCTTCATGCATTTGAGCCAATCAGTTGTGTTGTGACAAGGTAGGGGTGGTATACAGAAAATAGCCATATTTGGTAAAAGACCAAGTCCATATTATGGCAAGAACAGCTCAAATAAGCAAAGAGAAACGCCAGTCCATCATTACTTAAAGACATGAAGGTCAGTCAATACACAACATTTCAAGAACTTTGAAAGTTTCTTCAAGTGCAGTCACAAAAACCACCAAGTGCTACGATGAAACTGGCTTTCAGGAGGACTGCCATAAGAAAGGAAGACCTAGAGTTACCTCTGCTGCAGAGGATACATTCATTAGGTACCAGCCTCAGAAATTGCAGCCCAAATAAATGCTTCACAGAGTTCAAGTAACAGACATCTCAATATCAACTGCTCAGAGGAGACTGCGAGAATCAGGCCTTCATGGTTGAATTGATGCAAGAAATCACTACTGAAGGACACCAATAAGAAGAAGAGACTTGCTTTGGCCAAGAAACACGAGCAAGTGACATTAGACCGGTGGAAATCTGTCCTTTAGTCTGATGAGTCCAAATTTTAGATATCTGGTTCCAACTGCTGTGTCTTTATGAGATGCACAGTAGGTGAATGGATGATCTCTGCATGTGTGGTTCCCACCGTGAAGCATGGAGGAGGTGTGATGGTGCTTTGCTGGTCACAATGTCAGTGATTTATTTAGAATTCAATGCACACTTCGGCAACATGGCTACCACAGCATTCTGCAGCGATACACCACATCTGGTTTGCGCTTAGTGGCACTATCATTTGTTTTTCAACTGGACAATGACCCAACACACCTCCAGGCTGTGTAAGGGCTATTTGACCAAGACGGAGAGTGATGGAGTATTGCATCAGATGACCTGGCCTCCACATTCACCCAACCTCAACCCAATTGAGATGGTTTGGGATAAATTGGACAGCAGAGTGAAGGAAAAACAGCCAACAAGTGCTCAGCATGTGGGAACTCCTTCAAGACTGTTGGAAAAGCATTCCAGTTGAAGCTGGTTGAGAGAATGCAGAGTGTGCAAAGCTGTCATCAAGGCAGAGGGTGGCTATTTGAAGAATTTGTTTATTACTTTTTTGGTTACATGATTATTTCATACAATGTAGAAAATAGTAAAACAAAGAAACCCTGGAATGAGTAGTTGTGTCCAAACTTTTGGATCACTTAGCTTTTCTTTCAAAAACAAGGACATTTCTATTTTTTTCTCCATTAAAATAAACATGAAATTGATCAGAAATAGTGTACAGTCATTTACAACATTGACAATTGTAGCTGGAAGCGGCTATGTAGATATTTTGTATGGAATATCTACATAGGCTTAGAGGCCCATTATCAGCAACCATCACTCCTGTATTCCAGTGGCACATTGTGTTAGCTAATCCAAGTTTAGAATTTTAAAAGGCTAACTGATCATTAGAAAACCCCTTTGCAATTATGTTAGCACAGCTGAAAACTGTTGTTCTCATTAAAGAAGCAATAAAACTGGCCTTCTTTAGACTAGTTGAGTATCTGGAGCATCGGCATTTGTGGGTTCGATTACAGGCTCGAAATGGCCAGAAACAAAGCCATTTCTTCTGAAACTCGTCAGTCTATTATTGTTCTGAGAAATGAAGGCTATTCCATGGGAGAAATGGCCAAAAAACAGAAGATTTCATACAGCGCTGTTTAATACTCTCTTCACAGAACAACGCAAACTGGCTGTAACCAGAATAGAAAGAGGAGTGGGAGACCCCGGTGTACAACTGAGCAAGGAGACAAGTACATTAGAGTGTGTAGTTTGAGAAGCAGACGCCTCACAAGTCCTCAACTGGCAGCTTCATTAAATAGTACCCGCAAAACACCAATCTCAACATCAACAATGAAGAGGCAACTCCGGAATGCTGGCCTTCTAAGCAGAGTTGCAAATATTAAGATGGTCAAAAGGACACAGACACTGGACAGAGGAATATTGGGGAAAAAACGTGTTTGAGGTGTTCGGATCACAAAGAACATTTGTGAGACGCAGACAACAAAAAAATAGATGCTGGAGGAGTGCTTGACACCATCTTTCAATCATGGTGGAGGCAATGTGATGGTCTGGGGGTGCTTTTGTGGTGGTAAAGTGGGAGATTTGTACAGAGTAAAAGGGATCTTGAAGAAGGAAGGCTATCACTCCATTTTGCAACAACGGTGCCATACCCTGTGGACGGCGCTTAATTGGAGCCAATTTCCTCCTACAACAGGACAATGACCCAAAGCACAGCTCCAAACTATGCAAGAACCATTTAGGGAAGAATCAATCAGCTGGTATTCTGTCTATAATGGAGTGGCCAGCACAGTCACCGGATCTCAACCCTATTGAGCCGTTGTGGGAGCAGCTTGACAGTATGGCACGTAAGAAGTGCTCATCAAGCCGATCCAACTTGTGGGAGATGCTTCAGGAAGCATGGGGTGAAATGTGTTATGTGCTTTGATAAACTATACCCTTTACAGCAGTGAAATAACAGCTTCTAAAAACAAAGCCCAGTGAGTTTGACAGTATATTAAATTATCTTCACCCTGTCACTTCATTGAACTGAGGAGACAGCAAAGTTTTACTCTACTGTAGCTCTGAACCCTCGATGTGAATTCATCTGATGTGGACTGGAGCATCTCTCCAGTGATAATACATTAATAAATATTGCGCCATTGCAGCTTTGATAAACACTACCTGTTCGGAAATAGGGTTGGGGGGGAAGTGAGGAAAAAAAGGACCTAGTGTAACAAAAGCCTACTACAATAGATCAAAACAAACTTAAAACAGTGTTTTCTGAAGAGCTGTAAGTAGTTAACTGCATATTTTTATTTAACTAGGCAAGTCAGTTAAGAAAAAAAATCTTATTTACCATGATGGCCTACTCAGGCCAAACCCGGACATCGCTGGGCCAATTGTGTGCCGCCCTATGGGACTCCCAATCACAGCCGGATTTGATACAGCCTGAATTTGAACCAGGTACTATTGTGACGCCTCTTGCACTGAAATGCATAACCTTAGACTTCTGCGCCACAGAAGAAAACTAAGTAAAAAATAAGCTGTAAATCAAAGTATGACAGGTGCCAAGCAGAGCAGTAAACTTTGAAGGTGAACAGAGGTGCACAACATTCCTCCCCACAACCAATAAACATTCACTGATCATGCACCCAAAATGCAAACAGAGACACTGAAATTAAATTGCATCAGGATAATGTGACAGATAAGTGAAACTCTACTCAAGAACAGTGAATCTATAAATATGTACTGTAAAACAGCAACTGTTTCATCATCCTCCTCATAAACCTACTATTGTCTTGTCACATTCATTCAATGATGTGCTCCCTTCATTGGAAAAAACAGCAGTTTAGGGGCATTCTTTCACAATATGCCATTTTAGGAATGACTAATTAGGGTAAGTTGTGAGGCAGCTGCCATTTGAACCTTACAGGAAGCTTGAACAAGCCTGCCTAACTGGACCATGTACGGATGGGACCTCACAAACTTCAGGCAAGGATAGTTACGCTTTTTGTACCTTGTTCACATTTCCAGAAAAATAAAAAAAGGCAGATATTTTGATATCATAAAAAAATACATTAACAAAGAATTTCATGGATGGTGCAAACTCAACATGCAATCTCCCTCACACCAGTTCATTCCAATGCTGTCTGACGTCTCTGTTCATTGGACTCATTCAAAATCCAACTAAGTTCTAGTCTTTGTCATTTCCAGCTAAGAAATGAAGACCTTAACATAAAGGTGCAGGCAAATGGATTCCAGCTGGGGAAGAAAAGGCTGATTTTGGAGTGACAGATGTGAAGTCTAAAGGGTGATAGGGAGTGGGTGGGAGCTGAGACCCTCCTCTAGCCACTTAACAGTAGAGGGGGTGCAGCGTTGCGTGGTACAGCTGTGGATACGTCGGAGGCGCAGCAAGTAGAGCAGGATGGATAGGAGGACAACCAGGAAGCAGGCCAAGAACAAGTAGTGGTTGTTGACAAAGGAGAAGCTGTGACGCCAGTGGGAGTGGACTCCTTTCAGACTCTCCTGCTGAATATCCCTTGGAGGAGGAAGGTAAAAGTGTGAGTGAAGAACATTAACTATTTTTCAACGTCTCTATAACCTAATCAGCTAAAATATATTGGCCATCACAACGTACAAGCATAATAAAGTGTGACAGAGCAAGAGTTCTCTTACCTCAAAGGCAAAAAACGGGTTCTGTAAAGGATGGCTCCAAGAGTCCATTGTACCTCTTTATCATAGACCAAAAGGGCAGTCCTCAGGTTTTTGTAGTCCATAGGGAAGGAGAAGCCTGTGTGAAATACCTCATACATCCAGGCTGATTTAAAACACTGGTACCTGCACACAATGCATAAATGTTAACATGAAATCTCCTTGACAACCCTTTATCATTACTGGACTCAAGTCTTACTAAAATAGCCAGGGCCAGTGGTGGGACTTACTTGAGCCTGTGAACATCAGCGTGAGAGCCATACAAGCCTGAGTCAAATCGCTCTTTCAGAGTTCTCCACTGGGTGGCGCAGTAACTCTGTAGATGAAGCGCAAAGTAATTGGTAAACACAGCCACACTAACTGCAATTAGCCTAATCTTTGGTGAAATACAAGCATTTTACATGCAGTTAGGGGACTGCCATTTACACTGAAGAGATGCTGCTTTGCTGTGGTAAGGGCACACCTTGGCAGCACTGGCATACTTTGAGGAGTTAAAATCCCCGCCCATGCGCAACACATCCTCTGTGCAGTAATAGAACTCAGAGAACCCATAGAACTGGCTGTTGGGGTAGTCAATGGGAGGCTGGTAGATGCCATTGAGGGAGGAGTGAGTCTCATTGGTGTGGTTGAGGAAGGGCTGAAGCAGCTGTCTACAGTGATCAAAATCCCCCGTGCCAAGCAGGTGGAGTTTCTGTGTGGCTGGCCCCACCTCATCCTGCAGGTCTGAGGGTAGGCATGGGTCCAGGAGGGGGGACTCTCCTGTCTCACCTACATGTTGACCCAGGAGCCTGGACAAACCAACTCACATGAGCTCTCCATAAAGGCAAGCAACAGCAGCACTGAATAATGTCAAACTAGTACACTCTTTATCAGTATCATAATTAGCAAGTGTTGAAGGGTCTTACTTGTTTTTAGTGAGAGTGTTCATGACAATACTCTCCTCGTATCTTTGTCGAGCAGCATTTCCTCCAAATCCCAGGAAGGTAGACACATACACCCGGTAGACATGCTCTGTCCGGTGGGCATCGCAACCCAGGTTGAACTCTGCAAGCAAATTTTTGGCCACTTCCTCCTACAAAAAATAATAACATTCAATATCAGACAGAAAATGGTTCTCTATTATCTAAGACTAAGTCTACACTAATATCAAACATTGATTAATGCTACATATATACAGTGCAATCGAAAAAGTATTCAGACCCCTTGACTTTTCCACATTTTGTTACGTTACAGCCTTATTCTAAAATGGATTAAGTAAAATGTTGCCCTCAATCTACACACAATTCCCCATAAATGACAAAGCAAAAACATGACCAAGAACTGATGGTTACTCTGACAGAGATCTAGAGTTCCTCTGTGGAGATGGGAGAAACTTCCAGAAGGACAACCATCTCTGCAGCACTCTACCAATCAGACCTTTATGGTAGAGTGGCCAGACAGAAGCCACTCCTCAGTTAAAGGCACATGACAGGTGGTGGCAGCATCATGCTTGGGGATATTTTTCAGCAGCAGGGACTGGGAGATTAGTCAGGATCAAGTGAAATATGAACAGAGTAAAGTACAAAGAGATCCTGGATAAAAACCTGTCCCAGATCACTCAGGACCTCAGAATGGGATGAAGGTTCACCTCCAACAGGACAACAATCCTAAGCACACAGCCAAGACAATGCAGGAGTGGATTCAGGACAAGTCTCTGACTGTCCTTGAATGGCCCAGCCAGAGCCAGGACTTGAAGCCGATCGAACATCTCTGGAGAGACCCGAAAATAGCTGTGCAGCAACACTCCCCATCCAACCTGACTGAGCTTGAGAGAATCTGCAGAGAAGAATTGGAGAAACTCCCCAAATACAGGTGTGCCAAGCATGTAGCGTCATACCCAAGAAGACTCAAGGCTGTAATCACTGCCAAAGGTGCTTCAACAAAGTACTGAGTAAAGTGTCTGAATTACTTAGGTAAATGTGATATTTCAGTTTATTTAATACATTTGCTAAAATGTCTAAACCTGTTTTTGCTTTGTCATTATGGGGTATTGTGTGTAGATTGATGAGGGAAAAAAGAATGTAATCAATTTTAGAATAATACTAACATAAAATGTGGGAAAATGTAAGGGGTCTGAACACTTTCAGAATGCACTTTAAAAACCATTTACTTAAAGAAACTTGGACCAAGACAGTTCCACATGCAAAAGCTCCAGGTGAATTACGTTCAGTGGAGAGCAAAAACAATGAAAAAGAGAAGGTAAGCATGCAAATTGTCAGAGTAAATTAAAAACCATAGACATAAACCGGTCATGGATGTTTTGCATGATGGCTCTCATGCATTATCTTTGATCTTCATTCAAGTTTCAAAGTAACACATTGTGGCTAGTACTCTAATTCTAAAGCCCAAATCCTGTTATGAAGCCATGCAGCAGGCTTATTTTTACAGCAGACCTCCAATAGTCCACTCTGAATGGAGAGGACTTAATCTCCAGAGGACAAACATGATGTTTACAGGTTTAACCAGGGAATGAGTGGTGGGGCTGAAGAGAAAATAGGTGAGTGACAAAACCCAAAAAAGATAGCACAAAAAAGTGAAATTGTTGTTTATAATAACCTGTTGTGGAGAAGCAAAGCTTACAGTTTTGGGCACTTCGTATGCTATCTGTGTGGAGACGCCACCCATGTCCAGAACACCGGCGGTCCGTGTCCTCACCAGCGCCTCCTGCTGGTCACCTCCTGGTACCTGCACCTCTACTACTGCATCCCTCTCTATAGGAAGGATTGAAGAGCAGAAGGTCCCATTGAAGAAGGGAAAGGGAGACAGAGGAGTGTCAGAGGTAAGTAAAACAAGGGAAAGAGGAAATTAAAGTCTTCAACGTGAATATAAGCCGGTCTCTTAAGGACAGTTCTTTAGTTAGTATACTTACCACTATCCACATGATTAAACTTTCCAAGGACAAAGTTGATTCCAATCCATGCATACACACCTGTCCAAACAAGAAAGGACAATTCATACAGGGCTCTATGCTGACATAAAAATAAATAAATAAATAAAATAATAATAATAATAATAATAATAATATTTGAGCTAATAAAGCTAGAATTCTTACATTTTTCTAAACGCACTGGTGCTCCTAAATTACAATTCTACGTCACACAGCAAAATATTTAGCCGCATATGTAAAATGGTCACACTGTAGAGCCCGGTCACATATTCCAGAATTTCTACTGTTATGTTACAAATTTTCAACACTGGGCATGATGACATTCTCCATCAGAATGGTCAGTGTTTAGCTTGCCAGCTTCTATAAAACGGGTTAGCTCACCTTCCTGCTTGCCAGAAATGACCTCCACATGGGAATCAGAGAAGAGGAAGTTGAAACGGACAGGGATGTCAGTCCGTAGATCCTCAAGCAGTGCCTCCTGTTGACTGAAAAAAGTATACAAGCCAATTTCAGCATCATCATAGTGGCGTAAAAAAACATGACAACTTACATCTCAAGATGAGAAATACTCTCAGGTGTGGTGGGTAATTGTACCTGTCAGGCAGCACCCTCATTCCAGCTGTGCACAAGATGTACAGAGGGGTCTCCTGGTGCTTGTGTTTAGGAATGTGCCGGGCAGCAAAGCTCAGCAGGGGGTGGATGTAATCACTGGCCTTCTCTGGTGTTTTTGCTAGTGCCGAGATACCTTTTTTTTTTAAAGAACACCAGAAAGTCATGACCATGGCTCAGTCTTTCTAGGATGGAACAGATGAGTTCATTTAACTATTTTTTAAAAGCATGTTTTTTTAATTGAATTTAACTAAGCAAGTCAGTTAAGAACAAATTCTTATTTACAATGACAGCCTACCCGGCCAAACCAGGATGACGCTGGGCTAATTGTGCACTGCCCTATGGGACTTTGCAGTAAGATGCACTGCCTTAGACCGCTGCTCCACTTAGGAGCCCAATGTCAACTAGAAGCCAATGTCTTCTACATTATGAAAGAACAGTGAGAATGTGTGCATGTGGCTATTCCCAGCTGCACACCAGTCATCAGCAACCTGGTATGCCTCACCTGGTTTGATCTTCATGACCACTGGCTTCCTGTGCTGATCTCTCATCTGTCGGATGTCAAGCAGGTCATGGGGATTACCATTGTGCCTGGGCCAACAGTACACAAACACCCTGGAGCCACTGCTGCCGCAGTCCACCACCAGACCATAGTTTAGGTTGTGATTGCTAGTGTCTGTGGCCTCCACATCTGTGACCCTCGCCAAGTGTCTTGGTGAAAAGTTGAACATTTTAGGCCAAATTCAGGCAAAAATTTACTTTGTATCAAGATAAATAAAAGGCATACACTGCATGTGTCCTCTACAAACAACTGGGGGACAAATGTATATCTTCTAATGTGGTACAAGTGTCTCACCTGTGGAAATAGTTGTCCTTTCTGTTCCAGCTGTCCTGGCCCTTTCCTGTTACCAGCAATAGGTAAATCAGTCCTAGCAGTCCCACCAGCAGACCAAAGAAGAGCAGCTGCCTGAATGAAGGTAGTGGGACACTGGGTAGAACCAGGGGAGACAGGCTGAAGTGCCAGGAGGCTGGGAAGCATGATAAGCTGATTCTGTAAGAAGAGAAACCTCAGTATGGTTAAATACACAGACTAATCTATATAATAGCGATATTACATGACTGACGACCACCGCATAGTAATTAAAAGGTTGAGGAAGATGTGAGTTGCTACATTTTGCCAAAACATGTATTGGTCTTCTACTCAGTCGGCAGAGCCTACCTTCCCATGACGTGAACTGTCGTACTAGTTCACTGGATAAAAATCTAATGGGCCACTGAAGACCGGACGTGTTGGCTTCGGAACCTCACCAACATTGTCCCACCTGCACATGGTCTTGGTAAAAGAAAATCAACACTTGAGCTACAAGATATACTGTCATTATTACTGAAACCAACCAATACTAAATGGTGACATTTGGCCACCAGCGCATGCACCACGTTTGCCACGTAGCTATCAACGTTAGTGTTTTGCATAGGATGTAACCGGGCTAATGTTTGATCTGTAGCTAGCGGAACACAGAACACTAAATTAGCCTAGGCAAGTAACGTTAACATTACAGTACGCAATTGTACCCACCTACGGTGCATCTAAAACCATTGAGTTTCAAACGACTTCGTTACATAAAACATTAGCTACTTTGCTAAGGACTATTATTACTAATACTAACTTAGCTAGTAGGAGGAATTGGTGAAAGCACACTGGCTAGGCTAGATAGCTACCTATCCAATACGCAGGTCAGGCAGATGTGACGTCAATTTTTCACTGGTGTAGCCCGCTTGCAGTAAGTAAGTAGCAAGTCAGTCAGTATGTCATTCTTCAAGAACGTGTGCTTTTCCCCATGCATATTTGGGGTTTGAGCAAATTATTTTTTGGAGACATAATTTCAATGTCTCAAGAGGCTGATTGGTTCCTGAGTATTCTGATAGCTTTCACGGGTCCAAGGCAACTGTGATAGTACAACTCCCAAATTGCCACAATTGAAGAAACATTTGCAAGTTCATTGGAAACAGAAACAAAACTGAACAGTGTGGATATGACTGCAATACAATACATTTAATACATATTTGGTATATAAACTGACATTGTTATCAAAACACCCAAACCATTAGTGGATCTGAAAGTAGCATTTTATCATCTATAAATGCACTTGTCAAACTTATTTTGCCGAGAGTCTGCGGGTTTTCGCTCCTCCTTTGTACTTGATTGATTGAACTAAGGTCACTAATTAGTTTGGAACGCCCCTCACCTGGTTGTCTAGGTCTTAATTGAAAGGAAATAAACAAAACCAGCGGACACTAGGCCCTCCATGGAATACATTTGACGCCCCTGTAAAAATGCATTTAAAAAGGAAGTCCCTTTTAATCCAGGGTTTTAAAAAAAAGGTGTCACTGTACACTGATGATTCATGTTTTCTTTTAAATCCACAGCCTCATAGAGGATCTAGATTACAACCAAATTATGATAAATGTACTATATTACGTATTGGATCACAAAAAAAGACAACTTTTACATTACTGTGTAGTTTACCAATAAAATGGTCTGATGGTGGAGTGGATATACTCCGTATTCATATCCCGAAATAAATGATCTCACTCCAATGAATTTGAATAGAAAGTCAGCAAAAATAGATAAAAGATCTTGCTACCATGGAAAGGTAGATACCTGTCTATTTGTGGAAAAATCACCCTGATTAATTATTTAGTCACATTGCAGTTTACCCATTTGCTTATGGTCTTGCCTACACCTAGCGAACAGTTTTGAAATGAGAAAAAATATACAATTTTATTTGGAACAGCAAGCCAGACAAAAATAAACAGGCCTATCTATATAATTAATATGAATTCGGAGGGCAGAAATTATTACATATTAAGGCATTAGACCTCTCACTAAAGGCTTCAGTCATACAAAAGTTATACTTAAATCCAAACTCGTTCTCTAGAAAATTTGTAAGAATGGCTCACTCTATGTTCAAGAATGACCCTTTTCCTTTTATTCAGATTACAACCTCTCTCTTTCCGTTATTTGAAAGGGAAATCATATCCCAAATATCGCTATTTTTAAAACAAGCCATAGAAAGTTGGTTGCAATTTCAATTTAATCCACCAGAAAAGACAGAACAAATAATACAACAAATATTGTGGTTAAACTCAAATATACCAATTGATAAACATTTATTATTTTTAGATTTTCATCAATAGGACTGGTAGAGTTGTCAAACAGGCAACTAACAAAAACATAAGGAATGTTCAGCTCCACCCTAAATTACAACAACTAATTGCAGAATTACCACAAAAATGGAAGGGGGAAAAAGTAAGGAACTTGTCTGTCGGCCCTGCATTAAAATACCATAATTGGTTAAAGAAAATTGTGATAAATAAAAAGTACACCAGTTTCATTTAAGGATCAACAAAAATAACAGCCGTGACATCAGGGTCGGGATAGGTTACTTTCTAAATGTAATCCGTTAGTTACAAATTACCAGCCCAAAATTGTAATCAGTAACGGGATTTTGTGATTACCTCAAACTCAGTAACGTAATCCGATTACATTTATTTACTTTTAGATTACTTTCCCTTTAAGAGGCATTAGAAGAAGACAAAAATGTATGTTACCAATTAAAATACATTTATTGCATGATAAATCAATGCTAAAGTTTACATAGCTGGCCATATATAGATGTTAAATTTTACTTTCTGGGTTGGTTATGTAGGCTTCTTCTAAACCATCGCTTACTACTACATATAATAATAATAATATATTTACATTAAAAACCAAAGACTATCAGAATTCCAGTCATCCAATAAATGTTAAACCACTTGATCTTCAAGATTAGGACTTTGAAATATGGAAATATAGATTAGCCAAATTGTTTTAACTGAGCATAACCACAAAACTAAGGATTTATTAGCCTGCCCTACTCTGTTGTTTATGATTGTTGTCATGGAGGACTGATTGGGCCCATTGATTCGAGTTGAGCGCAGCATTTATTTTTCATGGAATGGCATGCTTAGAGCACTAATGAAAAGTGCTATTTACATGTGAAAAATGAATGCCATATGCTGCATTTGCTATAGGCCTATTATTTACCTTTTTGTTGGTGACACTTTGATATCTTGTTAAAGGGCAAATATTAAAGGGCAAATCCACAGATGAAACAATGACAAAATGCCACCCCGCCTGTTTTGGTATTCTTCAATAATCAATGGATATATATATATATATAAAATGTATAAATACAATAATGGATGTTGCAAGTACAGAGTGGCCCTTTAAGTCTATCAAAAGTGTGCGAGTTTGAGCATGTGTCCGTTAGGCCTATATATTTATTTTATCAACATGAATTAGATTGAGCAATAAAAAGCCCCACTTTTATTCCATAGGCTGGGATCCGGACTATGAAACTGTTGCAAGAGAGCATTTTTCGCTGGCTGCCACTGGTTTCAAAAACAATGATTGATAGGCAGTTTAAATGTCTAGAATTGAACCATTATGGGTTCAAATACATAGCTTTGTGAACAGTCATCCACAATCCGTAAGGCTCAAATAGCTACATGAGAGAGCAGCAATATGATTCACATCAATGCGCTATGTAGATAGCAATAATAAGTAATATCCGTATCGCCGTAGACTACACCAGTGCGGTCATCCTTACCTCCAAGCGTTTATTCAAATTGTACAATATTTGGATGCCGACAGCAGTCGCACTATTGGAAGACATAGCTTGGACTGTAGCCTACAAAAGCCTATTCTTGCTTTTTTCCCGCAATTGATCAAACACATGTGATCAGACTCGCTCAGGTGGAAAAAACGTAACAACGTACGCATTTTTTCAATGCTGATTTTAATGTCATTGAGAAAACAGAGAAGTGTCAAATAATTTTTATCCGCAAACATTCTTTCTGAATTTACAAGTAATCCTCGAAGTAATTTAGATTACATATACTTTTGAAAAACTGAGTACAATATATTTTGCTTGTAATGTAACGGATTTACTTACCGGGCTTTGTAATCCGTTACCCCAACCCTGCGTGCCATATAGATTGCTAAATAGTTGGGAAAATATTTTTGACGTACCGATTCCATGGCACATGGTTTATGAACTGATACGCAAAACTCCTTTTTCAATTTAAATTATACTAAATTCTTGCAACAAATATAATGTATTTATATGGGGGGATACAACCTTTCCAGCTCTGCAGATTTAGCTTCAAATGGACAATCATTAGATCATATGTTTTGCTACTGTCCATTTTTAGCTTGTTTTTGGCCACAGGTCCAGGAATGGCTAAAGAATTGCAATATTTACCTAGGGCTAACTCTTCAGATAGCACTACTGGGTGATCTGAAATATCAGTCAATAATATATTTTTTGCAAAAATGTTTATTTTCAATCTGTAGAAACAATGAGTTTAAAAGGTTCGGAACTTTTGTGAAACAGTTCAGTTGAAAAATGCATGGCAAATAGAAATCCAATGTAGTGGTGTTAATTAAGAGATAGATGGGAGGGGTTGAATGGAGATAACTAATGTAAAACATACTTTGTCCGTAAGACGTACATAGGTTCAGAACTTTTGTGAAAGAGCACAGTTTGAAAGACATGGCAAGTAGAAATCAAACCGGATGGACATCAGAAATAGATGGGTTAGGTTGAGGAAGGCCATGAGTAAAATATATATATACACACAGTGGGGCAAAAAAGTATTTAGTCAGCCACCAATTGTGCAAGTTCTCGGACTTAAAGATGAGAGGCCTGTAATTTTCATCACAGGTACACTTCAACTATGACAGACAAAATGAGAAAAGAAAATCCAGAAAATCACATTGTAGGATTTTTAATGAATTTATTTGCAAATTACGGTGGAAAATAAGTATTTGGTCACCTACAAACAAGCAAGATTTCTGGCTCTCACAGACCTGTAACTTCTTCTTTAAGAGGCTCCTCTGTTCTCCACTCGTTACCTGTATTAATGGCACCTGTTTGAACTTGTTATCAGTATAAAATATACCTGTCCACAACCTCAAACAGTCACACTCCAAACTCCACTATGGCCAAGACCAAAGAGCTGTCAAAGGACACCAGAAACAAAATTGTAGACCTGTACCAGGCTGGGAAGACTGAATCTGCAATAGGTAAGCAGCTTGGTTTGAAGAAATCAACTGTGGGAGCAATTATTAGGAAATGGAAGACATACAAGAACACTGATAATCTCCCTCGATCTGGGACTCCACACAAGATCTCACCCCGTGGGGTCAAAATGATCACAAGAACGGTGAGCAAAAATCCCAGAACCACACGAGGGGACCTAGTGAATGACCTGCAGAGAGCTGGGACCAAAGTAACAAAGCCTACCATCAGTAACACACTACGCCGCCAGGGACTCAAATCCTGCAGTGCCAGACGTGTCCCCCTGCTTAAGAAAGTACATGTCCAGGCCCGTCTGAAGTTTGCTAGAGAGCATTTGGATGATCCAGAAGAAGATTGGGAGAATGTCATATGGTCAGATGAAACCAAAATATAACTTTTTGGTAAAAACTCAACTTGTCATGTTTGGAGGACAAGGAATGCTGAGTTGCATCCAAAGAACACCATACCTACTGTGAAGCATGGGGGTGGAAACATCATGCTTTGGGGCTGTTTTTCTGCAAAGGGACCAGGATGACTGATCCGTATAAAGGAAAGAATGAATGGGGCCATGTATCGTGAGATTTTGAGTGAAAACCTCCTTCCATCAGCAATGGCATTGAAGATGAAACGTGGCTGGGTCTTTCAGCATGACAATGATCCCAAACACACCGCCCGGGCAACGAAGGAGTGGCTTCCTAAGAAGCATTTCAAGGTCCTGGAGTGGCCTAGCCAGTCTCCAGATCTCAACCCCATAGAAAATCTTTGGAGGGAGTTGAAAGTCGGTGTTGCCCAGCAGCAGCCCCAAAACATCACTGCTCTAGAGATCTGCATGGAGGAATGGGCCAAAAATACCAGCAACGGTGTGTGAAAACCTTGTGAAGACTTACAGAAAACGTTTGACCTCTGTCATTGCCAACAAAGGGTATATAACAAAGAATTGAGATTAACAAAAGTTTTAGACCAAATACTTATTTTTCACCATAATTTGCAAATAAATTCATTAAGAATCCTACAATATGATTTTCTGGATTTTTTTCCTTCTCATTTTGTCTTTCATAGTTGAAGTGTACCTATGATGTAAATTACAGGCCTCATATTTTTAAGTGGGAGAATTTGCACAATTGGTGGCTGACTAAATACTTTTTTGCCCCACTGTATAACTATTGTAAAATAGACTGTTCATAAAATGTATATAGTATGTATAAGCTGGAAGTAGAAGCCTAAGCGTTGTTGTTCACTAGTTTATTTCAATTAGGGGAGGGGTGATAGGGTAGAAAGCAATAAAGGAAAATATTTTTTAGAAGATAGAGATATATATCTATCTCTATCTACATATACACACACAGTTTGGGGTCACTTAGAAATGTCCTTGTTTTTGAAAGAAAATGACATTTTTGTCCATTAAAATAACTAAATTGATCAGAAATACAGTGTAGACATTGTTAATGTTGTAAATGACTATTGTAGCTGGAAACAGCAGATTTTTCAGCTGTGCTAACAATTGCAAAAGGGTTTTCTAATGATCAATTATCCTTTTAAAAATGATAAACCTGGATTAGCTAACGCAACGTGCCATTGGAACACAGGAGTGATGGTTGCTGATAATGGGCTCTAGATATTCCATTTAAAAAAAGAAGAAATCTGCCGTTTCCAGCTTCAATAGTCATTTAGACCATTAACAATGTCTACACTATATTTCGGATCAATTTGATGTTATTTTATAGGGACAATTATTTATTTTTTGCTTTCAAAAACACAAAACAATATATGGCGGATTGGAAGGGATGCTGACAATTACGTTGATGGAAGCTACAATCTGCAATATTAAAGCTGATCTACCCCCTTTAAAAAAAAGTGATCACAGACCTGTTACAAAAGACATATCATGCAATTATTTTTGATCACCATGCCCAGACACATTTTGAGGGTCAGGGATGGTTAGTGCAGTTAACATATTTTATTACTGTTGTCACTGTGCAGGCTCAGCCCTCTTCACTGGAGAGGTACGATATTTTTGTTGAAGACCTATAGGGAGTGATGAGTAGACAAAGGTTACTTCAGTAGCCTCTTTTGTGGTAGCATTTGAAAGATAAAGAAACAAGATAGACATACCTGTATCTGCAAGCGTTATGCAACTACGCGCTTTGTCCAGTTCATCACCTGTTATATTGAAGTGGTTTTGAGGGACTGAGGGCAAAGCGCTCAGCAGATCATCACAAAGAGAACCAGATTCCCTGACAGGTGAAAGAGGGTGTGATGGTACTTCAGGTAGCGTAGAAGGCTCATCCAGACTAGAGTTCTCCAATAAAAATCTTAGCTCATCCTCCAGCCCGTCTGTGTCTGCATCCGCTAAACGAATAGGATCATTGATCATTTGCCAGACTCTCTGGACATTGGCCATTTGATTATGAAATTGTTTCAACACTACAACTAAATAGCTGTATAATATGGAATAGGACATACTTGAGTTGAGTGCTCCACCAGCCAGAATTTGGTTCACTTCATCCTGAGTGTCACACAACTGTAATATCAAACAGTGAGAAAATAAATTTAGACTGGTGTGGACATGCAAAAGTTCAATAATAGCATCTAAATGCAGTCCCGGTGAAGAAGAGTCTGACCTCTTGGATTTGATCCACAAGGCTCTCAGCTCTTTCTACTGTCACATCCTTCAAAGAGAGTCGCAGGGCTGACACTCCAGCCTGATACACCTGTATCACCTAGAGGCATGCAGAACGATTTATAAAGAGATCACAAGACCTTAGTTCCTGTATGTGGGACATTGCCCACAAATTACCCACATAAGCTTGCTCTATTTTGGTTAGATTTTTGAATGTTAATGTATCAAGTGCATATTCACTAGTTTGTCGGTCTGTGAGTTTGCTATCTTGTCTAGGATTCCCTTCACATTTTCCAGCTGGGCATATAAGTGGTCTGCTTTCTTCTCGACTCTCTTTCGGCTTCTTAAACACCTTAGAGCCTGGGGGAGAGAAATTCATTGAGGTTTCCCCGACAGCATTTGAGTTGGTGAAAGACAAATAGTCAACACAGGATCTGAGGATTGTAAATCGACCTGAGATTTCTTCCCTTCCCGCAGCAACACCCTAGCTTCTTCTTTGTACCTACAGACATAACACAGCACAAATCACACACAATCTTGTAACATCACATATTTGACAACATTAAATGATGGGTCACACTGCACGAGGGACGCACTTCTCTGCCTCTAGTCCCAATGCCTCCACCCTCTCTTCAAGCAGTCCCTCACTGCGCTGGAGCTGGTAGATGCCTAGGTCTACATCACTGACAGGAGACACATGATTCTGTCCTGGCTGAGAAAACTTCACAATCTGCACAGACAAAAAATATATACATGGGCTCAATGCTACACTGAGACAGTGACATTAAGAAATCTGTGTGAAAGCTAGATAATGGTATGAGTTACCGTACATGTAATCATATGCTCACTTAAATGAATGATTATATTATCCTCACCTTCTCGCCTCCATGCAGTGATACTGTCACCTGCTTCTCCCTCTGCAGCTGTAGCAGAGCCATACACAAGGTACTCTCGTCAACACAGACATGGGACGACAGTGTACGGAGCTCCTGGAAGGACAGGAGAGAGTGGTTGGCCACTGGGGAGCTCCGGTAGACACCAAGCAATTCTGCTGCCTTCTCCTGGAGGAAAACATACAGAACATAAGTAAGAGGTTAGTGTTACATATTAGTTGCCCCTTAACAAGTTTTAAATTAACTAATTATAATACACACCTTTACCAGTTCGATGACAACAAACAACTCCTTCAAAGTAACCACACTGCTACCAAGAAGAGTTGAAAAGGTCCATTTTAAAGGCTTTACCAACAACAGGCCAACACCCCAAGACACCCACCCACAGTCTACATTTGTGGCAAACTCTGACTCCCTTTGTATCTTGCCACACCTGCCAGAAATACAAACAAGTAGTCAGGTAAGGAAAGTGGGACTATGGCACTTTTAGGTAGGCAAAATTTTGTTCACACATTAGCAGATTGAATTTCATTGATACCATACCTGGCCATGCACTGAATGACAGTAGCCAAACCCAAAGGCATAATTCCCTTTCTTTGAAAAATCTTGTTCAGCTCCTGCAAATGAACACAGACGGTTCCGCGACTCCTGCAGATCTTAAGAATGAGTGATGTCCAGAAATCCATTTTACTGTCCCAATCTGTTGTGCTGACATCTCGGTTTTCTTTAAAGTCAGAGAACAGGAAATTCATCCGTTCATCGTCCTCCCATTCAGGTGGTAACGCTAGTTCAGTAGACATTTCTTCCCCAAGATTTGATGGAACCATTTCTGTACAGCAAAAGACATAATGAGAGTGAAATGCTAACGTTAGCTAAGCTAGCAGGCAGAATAAAAAACAATAAGTGACCAAGGCTATATCAAATTGAGCTGTTTCACTAAAATATTCTATAATATAATTTCACCCAGATGATCAGCAAGCAACCATCTAACCAATACCTACTGTGTGCTCCACAACGTATTGTTTTGAAGTTAGCTTCTTCGTCTTCTTCTTCTTCTTCTTCTTCGTCAATAAGGTTTAACGGCGGTTGGCATCCAATAAATGTTACATTACCGCCACCTACTAGACTGGAGTATAACTCCCTTATACTTTGCTTGAAAATAAAACATAAAATCTACAAATACCCTACACTCACTAAAAACCCACCACCCTACTCCACTATTTCAATCTACCTAGTCCTACCTCAGGCCAACAGCCTGAAAGGACAAGACACCACCACTCAACACACCCTGTAACTCTTCTGACGTCAAGTCTCGTACACCAAAATACCCCACTGCAGCTGCCACCACAACCTCAATTTTCTGTGACTTATGTTCCATCCCTGCAGTACAGTTGATAACCATTGCATAAATTGCTAAAAATGCAATCTTACTGAAGCATATATCACTTGTTGGTTTATCCCTCTGTACTGGTACAGATCTACTACTCACACCACTTCTCTCAGGATCCCTCCCGCTTGACCCATCTTCCTCTACTTTCTTCACTGCCTCAGCATATGACAACTTCTGCTCTACTCTAACCCTGGAAACCTCAACCTGCCTCTCTCGCACCGGACATTTCTGAACCCCAGGCCCATGGGCACCCCTGCAATTGACACATACCACTACTTTCCCCAATGCAACACATTCCTTTGTCTCATGCCTTTCTCCACACCTCTCACACCTAGTAACCTCCTTCCTACATACTGCTGCCACATGCCCAGAAACTTGACACCTGTAACAATGTAATGTATTCAGCACAAATGCTTGTATGGGATAATTTATATATCCTAACATCACTTTGTCAGGCAAAGACTCAACATCAAAACTAAAAGAGAACAGACAACTGGTACGGCAATTGCTCGGCCTCTGACTGCAAGGCACTACAGAGGGCAGTGCGTATGGCCCAGTACATCACTGGGGCTAAGCTGCCTGCCATCCAGGACCTCTACACGAGGCGGTGCCGTCATAGACTGTTCTCTCTACTACTGCATGGCAAGAGGTACCAGAGTGCCAAGTCTAGGACAAAAATGCTTCTCAACAGTTTTTTACCCCCAAGCCAAGACTCCTGAACAGGTAAACAAGTGGCTACCCAGACTATTTGCATATTTGCTACTCTCTTTTTACACTGCTGCAACTCTCTGTTTATTATATATTCATAGTCACTTTAACTATACATTCATGTACATACTACCTCAATTGGGCCGACCAACCAGTGCTCCCGCACATTGGCTAACCGGGCTATCTGCATTGTGTCCCGCCACCCACCACCCGCCAACCCCTCTTTATGCTACTGCTACTCTCTGTTCATCATATATGCATAGTCACTTTAACCATATCTACATGTAAATACTACCTCAATCAGCCTGACTAACTGGTGTCTGTACGTAGCCTCGCTACTTTTATAGCCTCGCTACTGTATATAGCCTGTCTTTTTACTGTTGTTTTATTTCTTTACTTACCTATTGTTCACCTAACACCTTTTTTGCACTATTGGTTAGAGCCTGGAAGTAAGCATTTCACTGTAAGGTCCACACCTGTTGTATTCGGCTCATGTGACAAGTAAACTTTGATTTGATTTGACAACTCTTATTCCACAAGTCACGCCGCCCTGTCTGTATCGCACCAAACAACGAGCATCACAAACACCGGGAATCTTCCCCTTCAGTTGGTCAATTTTTCCATTTACCCCTACCCCAGTAATCACTCCTTTGAATGGCGCCATTTTCTTGAGAGCAAAACAATTTGCATCTCTTGTCCTTGAAGTTAGCTTGCTAGCAGCTTCTTCTTGTTATTCTTCTTCTTCGGTATATTGACAATCACAGAATTTATTCTACGTTTTATGTTGGATGGAAACAGGATTCCCCCCAAAAACTGAACAAACTACCAAATACAAAAAAAAGAAGAAAATAAATAAGATAAAACTATATCAAACAACCTTTCTGTAAAAACAATAAAACAGATCTGATCCCTACACAGGCTCAAGGGAAACCGGGGAGGGTGGGTCTTTCGGTGCCAGTACCCCTTGCAAGTCTTCAGATGTAAAATCCTTAAGTCCCAAAAACATTTCTGCCGCAGCCACAATAATGTCCAGTTTCTTAGACTTCTTTGAGATTTGCCCTGTACAGTTTATAACGGTGGCAATGAATGCAACAAAATCCACCTTTTTAACATACATGGTATCTTTTGTCTGGCAGAAAACATTTACTACAGGCTGTGGTGTATCCACTACTATACAGTATCTTCACTAGCATCACATGTTTTCTCCAGGAACTCAGGATCATGATCCCCACCACAATTGCAATACCTCGTTGTCCTTCTACACACCGTTCCTCAGTGTACGCTGTTCGTCTGCACACAATTGAAACATGGTCAAATCCTTTACAATCCTTACACTGCAGTGGTTTGGGGATGAAAGCTTTTATGGCGTATCTTACATAACCAAGCTTCACATGTGTAGGTATTTGCTCTTTATCATAAAAACAATAGGACCGACTTTCTCCTTTTTCCCCATTCACCCAGCAGGTCAGACGCCGGGCACTAATCACACCAGGAATTCTCTTCAGGTATTCAACCTGAACATCCGTCGTCACCCCTAAGATTACTCCTTTGACAGGTGCTCTACTCCGAAGTTCAAAACACAAAACTTATGTTGTCTGGATTCCTTTGAGGCCCACTGCAATCTTCCTCTGCTCTTAAGAAATACAATGAATCAAAATAAGACCACTCCTGGTCACTCTGACAGACTCCACTTTTCCCAGCGTATACTTCCCCATTTCCGACACGTCAAACGGGTTTCCCACATATGCATCCTTACTCAACAAACGCATCCCAACAAGAAGCGATTCATTATCATTCACACAGGTATCCTCCACTCCAATTTTAGACCATTCCCGTTTTGTTCCAGTTTCGATACTACTGTTGTCTATTCAGAGCATTCGTCTTCACCAAATTAGCTTGACGCGCTGCTTGATTTGAACTCAGCATCCACTTCCGCCATCTTCCCACTTACAGTCACCTTGCGGAATGCAACCAACCCTCGCTAGCAGCTGCCAGCTCACTTCCTCAACGTCAGATTTGTGCTGTTTCTGTGCATGTTCACGATGGTTGGAATCAGAAGGCGTGTTCGAGCGGATCACTTTTGTCAAGTCGGTGACAAAAAGGTGGGTTTCATTACCATTATGGTTATAAAAATTGTCCGACTTCAGACTCATGTGATCAAAGGTCATGCAGTTTTTGATTTAGTCGCCTTCAAGTCAATGCAGTTGCTTCTCACCACCTGCACCATACAGCCATCACCTGCCTTATAAAAAAAGATTGCGGTTTTGAAACTGCAGTAAAAGTGTAGTAACTGCAGTCGACTGTGGAATTTTGAATGCAGTTATTGCAGAATAACTGCAGCGTACTGCAGTTATACTGCACTCTAACTGCAGTTACATTGCAAAATTACTGCTGTAAAAAAAACAAATGTATTTTGGACACAGTATTTGCAGCATACTGCCGTTATTCTGCACTCTGACTGCAATCTTTTTTTCGTAAAGGCTGCATTGTGGAAGGCACTATTTGTCAACCTATCATTAGGGTGTTTTTGTTTGATCCATGCTAACCTCATCCCCAGGCTAGTATTGCTGGCACATATGCCACGATCACGTCCTATCGGAGTTATCAAAAGCTCCTAGTTCTGAAATTTCACTTGAACAATGCTTCCCATTCAAGAATCACATTGACGTTCCATTCTGAGGCGGGACTGAAACAGGAACCAACTTTGCCTTGATTCTAAAGCTACAGAGCAAGGCCGGAATTATGGGCGGGGCTTATGGGGCCTGGCCCGCCCTACTATACCTCCTTGCCCATCCAAATCAAATATTGAAATGTTGATCATTTATTTGACCGAGACACAGCCGACAGAAAGACGCATCATTCTAAGATAAAGCATCCGAGCGAGCAACACAGCGCCCCTCTGTTTCTGTATGTGTAGACCATGTATCTGATTCTGTCTGGACCAATAGAGTATGGCATGTCATACTATATCTGACCATACAGCATCAGCTACATCGGCTCCATTTAGTAAGAAAGAGGGGCGCTGTTTCGCTCACTCATTGGCCTCTGCAGGCTCCAGTGACACACACGTATGATGAACACACGTATGATTTCAGTTTGTGAGTCAGTGATATGGGAGTTGGAGCCATGTTCATTTCGATATTATAAAGAAACACTTTTATAAACAATTGCAACACTGCCATGTTGATCCTATTAATTAAGCCTTGCTGTTGGAAAACAACTAGAGTGTCCAACTTTTTGCGGTTGCAGATGCACCTCTCCGACTTCACCCACCGATTTTCATCTAAAGTCGGCTTCATTACATGCTGACCAGACCACTCGCGCGCATGTTGATTTTGTCCTTCCACACCAGACGTGAAAAGGATACGCAGGTTGAAATATCAAAAATAACTCTGAACCAACTATAGTAATTTGGGGATAGGTCGAAAAGCATTAAACATTTATGGCAATTTAGCTAGTTAGCTTGCTGTTGCTAGCTAATTTGCCCTGGGATATAAACATTGGGTTGTTATAGTCCGACAATTAATCCAGGGCTCCTTAGTGGCGCAGCGGTCTAAGGCACTGCATCGCAGTGCTAGAGCTGTCACTACAGACCTGGTTTGATTCCAGACTGTATCAAAACTGGCCGTGATAGGGAGTCCCATAGGGTGGCGCACAATTGGCCCAGCATTGTCTGTGTTAGGGTTTGGCTGCGGAAGGCTGTCAATGAAAATAAAAATGAGTTTTTAACTGACTTGCCTAGTTAAATAAAGGAAAAATAAAAGGGAAACAGTTTGTTTTCTAGTAATCTCTCCTCCTTCAGGCTTCTTCTTCTTTGGACTTCATATGGAGGTTGGCAACCAAGTTTAAGGTGCATTACCACTTCCGACTGGAGTGTGGACTTCAGTTCATCTTTCAACCACCCACGTGGGTATATGCTCCTAAAAACCAATGAGGAGATGGGAGAGGCGGGACTTGCAGCACGTTAAGTGCCACAAATAGAACCAAGTTTTATTTTAGCACCTGGCTACACAGACACTTGTTGACGCGGCGCGAGCAATGATCGAATAACATGTGTGTCAATTTATTTTGCAACGCTCACGCACACAACACAAGCGCTGACCATACCGCTCGAGTCGCGTGCACGAGCTTTGCAAAATAAATTTACATTTACATACTATTGCAAAATAAATGTATACATACATGCCTGGTGTGGGTGGACATGGGGCGTGTTTGAGTGGTAAGGCGAAAGCAACCAACTATAGATGAAAGTCAAGGAGTGAAGTAGGGGGGGGGAAGTGCATCTGTGACAGCCGAAAGTCAGACACTAATATGGTTTTCCAACAGCAAGGTTCAATAAGATCAACATGGCAGTGTTGCCATTGTTTATAAAAAAAATCTTTATAATGTCGAAATAAACATGGCTCCAACTCCCATATTACTGACTCACAAACTGAAATCATACTTGTGTACTCTCGATCAGTGAGAGAGAGCATCAAATATCACATTCCTTTGTACACATCCACTGTATACGTGAATCATAGTTGGTTCCTGTTTTAGTTATACCTTTGGACACATTCGTGTGTGTCAAACAAAAACAACCTAATGATTGGTTGGCAATAGAGCCTACCATGATGCAGGTGATGGCTGCAGTTGGTAAAGAGCAACTGCAGAAACTTGCAGTCAAAACTTCATGACTTTTGATCACATTTTTTTTTTACCTTTATTTTACTAGGCAAGTCACAAATTCTTATTTTCAATGACAGCCTAGTGCAGAATGACAGATTTGTACCTTGTCAGCTTAGGGATATGAACTTGCAACCTTTCGGTTACTAGTCCAATGCTCTAACCACTAGGCTACCCTGCCGCCCCAGCACACGATTGTTGTAAAGTTCATGCAGTCGAAATGTACTTTTACCCCATAATGCAACGAACTTTGAAAGGTGGTAACCAATGATGGTCACTGGCAACTCACAAAACTGAGTTTTATTTCAATGTGGTCCTTGCTATCCGGGCTCCTTGGGATGTCCAAACTCGGACGTTACCCCATTGAAGTTAAACATTTTAAAAGGTTAAGGTTAGGGTATGGGTAGGGGTTAAGATTTAGGGTTTAGGATAGGGACGTCCCAAGGATACCAAATAGGAATAACAATTTCACTGGTCGTCTTAGAAAAAAAATTATGTTTGAAAACGTATTATTCTTAATTTTTTTATAAAAAGTACTAATGATGGTTGTACTGTTGCTTCATTAGTTGTATGCATGTGCTTACTGTGACTGTCACCCATATTGACTAGATAGCTGTAGTAGGAAGTACCCATAGAAAATGACAGTGGCCTCTAGTGGCCAAAAGCCTGTATTAGCATGGGAAGCGCCATTGAGAGCTTCCACCATTTTAATGTAGTCAACTGGGTGGGACTTCATTGGCTGATCAAGGAAAACTAAAGTCCAGAATAATAAAGTTCAGAATAGTAAAGCTTAGATGCAGCATTTTTAAAAGGACATTTATTACTTCAGATACGTACAAGTGGCAACAATTTTCAGGGCAAATATTTAGCTCTCACACTATATCCACTTCCATGGTGGTAAGGGTGATTTAGGCTACACTTTAGTGCACCATACAATCGCTATACTAATAATAACCCACATAAAATGTGTAGACATGGTAGACTATATAAAGAATAATGTTGAACCTAGTTATTTTATATTTGACATAGAGAGTGTAACTTTTCTCCATACAAATGCAGTAAAGGCCAATCACAGAAAAATGTGTAAATGTCAACTGTGTAAATGAGGATGTTTAAATTGAGTATTTATTGCAAGTTTTTTAGTTAATATGGGTGCACTATTACAGTAGATGCATGGATACATTACATTACATACAGTGTAAAGCTACATAAAATGCACAGAGGGGAATAACATAAAATGTCTGAAGACAAGCTATAAGTTATGTAGAATCAAAGTGCACAGAGATTTGGCCAGAATTTGGATGTTGACACATTCTCTAGGCAAAATTTTGAACGTTTAGCAAATACAGACATGAGGAGTCAAGCCTGGATTTGAACTGATTCTCAATTGTTAGGCATTCAAATTGGGAATAAAAATGTTTGGGCAATTGACTGCCCGTGTAGTTCAGCCACAACATACAAAGTGTACATATTCATGCATATGTTCACATATATGACAGGAGCTTGACATAATCTTCCAGTACTATTCAGTTCACATTAATTTAGAGAAATCTGTGTAGCCTAGCTACATTCTAGATTAATGAAAATATATTGGTATCAATCATGATCAACAACATAGAGAGATACATGTTATTTATGACAAAAACATTGATAGCTCTTATTACCTGTGAAACATTATAAAACTTATACAGAATAAGCATTATTTTATAAAATATAATTTACTGTAAAGATACCATTATGGCATGCAGATTACAGTTTATATTGCTTTGAAAATATATTAACTAGCATTTCATAGAATGTCCATATCAAACTCTATTTGATGTGAACAGTTATTTTCCTATTGCATGAATGAGATGAGGGCAGGCCCCTAATGGCAGGTAATTCAAGAAAGAAGATGAGTAGGCAGCCAGTAAATTGCAATAAACTTTAGTGAATTATTAACAGAATGTTAATGTTAATAGTTAATAGTTCACTAAAGTTTATTGCAACGTACTGGCCGCCTACTCGTCTTCGCCCTATTGCATGAATAAAATGATTTTATAACAGTCAATAGAAAACCGTTCAGTAGATGCACATGCTTTTCACATAATCTGATGTTACTTATATGTTTTTATTTGTACTATATCTGCACTTTCCATTATATTTTCCATGTAGCATGAATTCATGGTAAATAGAGTAAGTAGTGATGTTGCAAAGTGATTTGACACGTATTAATCATGGTGATATGTTTTGTCATTACACATTAATTGATTCAATCAGAGACATCAGAAGATATCATGCATTTCCTGTTTGTTAGTACTCACTCTTCAAAAGTGGTTAACTAACCTAACAGGCATTTAGTCACATAGCTTAGATGTTTTGCTTTTCTCCATGGGCCCGATTCCGACCCGAGTTAACCTTGCTTAAATTGAACATAATTCCCTTATTATGCACTTTTCCCTCTAAGCATATTCTGACAAACTTAAGCATGAGAATAGCATGCTATTCACCTGCAATTGGTTGGGGGTGGAGATCTAAGAAATGAAGGTGTGGCAGAGGTGTGTCTACAGATATGCCATATTCTGATCTTGACTTAATTCCTTCATAATTCCACCACCTTTACGCACGAGGAAACCATGAATAAGGTCGAGCGAACCTTCCAATTCCAAGAGGAAAAAGCATCTACTTAATTTTTTTCTGATAGAAATAACAGCATTCACCATGCACTGTAATTTACAACTTGATAAGAGCTATTGATAACAGCTAGGTAAATGAGTAATCCGTTTTTGATAAGGGAATTGTAAATATAAATAACACTTGTGTTAGGTCTATTTTACCTTACAATCTGTGGAGACGTGAAACCAGTCATATGGCAGCAAACTGAAGCATATGAACATATCAACTTTCCCACAGTAAAGGTTATGAAGTACTGTGCCATTATACAGAATTTAAATTGTACAGTCTTTTTTAACTTGCAGGGATGGGCACTCTCGAATGTCTTGAATACCATGACTTTCTCTGTTTCCTATTTCTATCATGTGAAATATTAGCCACTATCAGTATCGACCGTCAGTACTGTAGGCCTAATAACAACACATATTCAACTGACAATTTACTTTTAGTTCCCTTTAGTTGGTATAACCTTCATTATCATTCCATTTACTTACATTGTTGTGTTTACCTTCATTTGTTTCCTCTGTAAACGCCGTCACGGCTGTGTGGTTGTTGCTGAGAATCATTAGTAACAGTTGATAATATAAAAAGACATAATTCAATCATTACGGAGTGGAGCGCAGACCAAGCTGTAATAGTTTGAACCCCATGCATGGCGCAGTACTTGGCCGTGTCATCACACAGTTCCATGGTTAGTGCAGGCGAGAGGATAGAACACTGTTGTACACTATTCTCCCTGTTATAATTCTATGTACACTAATCTTCCAACATTATCATGTGTTGAAGAACTGAATGTGGCAATTTTCAGAATGAATTAAATCAACATTTTCTTTCTTTCGTGCGTAAAGTTTCTCTAAACCTGTTTTTTATGATTCATAAATACTTTCCTAAAACCAAATAATCTGCAAGATCAGAGTATTTTTTGTATCTACCATCTACCAATTGGTGTTTTCTTTCATTGATCCCTAATATTTTGAACCCGTTCTCTTGAGTCTGTCGACAAAATTCAAACTAAAAGGTGCACTGTATTTAAAGGGATGGCTTAAGATAAGTGCACTGAAAAAAATATTGAATGAAGATTCCATGAGAAAATCTGTTGGCTAGCAAGTGGGAGGGTTTTCAGGGTTGAATGAAATTTATTCAGAGTGTGCAAGGTAGCCACACCTGCAGAGCGCGTTATGCGACTAAATAAGGTAAGTCTGAATACAAAATACTAAGAAATGCGTCGGAAAGACGTGTGTAGGAAATTTGTAAATTCCTAAGTTGGAATCGGGCCTCATAAGAACAGAACAGACTCATGAATGGTCTCAGAGATTCTGACTGGATTGGTCTATTTGGCACTAAGATCCACTATTAGGTGCTGGTAGGCCAGGGTGTTGCCTTTGAAGCTGGCTGCCAGCAGGATGTCTTTGTTGTCCACTGACACCAAGCTGAAGGCCCGGGGTGCTCTCATGTTGAGCTCCTGGAAGAGCTGGAAGCGCTGGGTAAGGTCGTCCCACAAGTAAACTCGAGAGAAGGAGAAATCACTCCCTAAGAGGAGATACTGGCGGGGGCCCACGATGAATGGATACACAGCCATGGAACCACGTGAGGGCAGGGTCTGAATCTCAACATAGCGCTGCCCCTCCCAGCGGAGAATCTTGGAGTCGCCAATGAAGCGTGTAAGGCAGAGGTAGAGAACTTTGCGCACCCAGAAATGCTTGACCATCTGCACGTCAGCAGTCTCAGTGATCTGGGAATGAAAGGCAAACTGGCGCAGGCTGCGATTCCACTGGTAAACCACTGGGGGCTGGGAGGCACTGGAGAGAATGAGACGCTGCTTCCCCTCCACATCTAGGAACTCCACATGGGTGTCACGATGCCAGGGATGAAGGGATTGGTGGGAGTAGAAACCGTTGCTGTTCCAGCGGTATATGCTCGTAGAGCCTGCCTTGGAACTGTCTGCTACTGCAAAGTACCACTCATCATCCAGCTGGAAGGTCTCAACAAAGTTGGGTTTCCTCACACGTGTGGTGTCAATGTCCTGAATCTTCACAAATCGCTGTGGGTCCTCTTCCCACCTGTAAAGGTATCAATCAGGTCAGCCATCCCTAAATCATCATTGTAAACATCTAACCTTAAGTAGATATCCACAGACTTCCAGTCATTGAGCTAATGCTAGTTAGCATTGGCCCACGAAACTACCTCTAACTTCCTTCATACTGGACACAGAAACATAAAAATGGTATCCACGAGTTCATATGACTCTGAGAAAGTAGATAAAGGGCCTCATTGCCAAAATCTCGAAGTATGCATTTAACACAGTTTGTGGCTAAGAAAATGAACAAGTCAATGACACTGTATTGCTTATAGGAATTGGAATAAGTCTCACTTGTAGATGTGGGATCCTCCAAAAAGTTGAGCCACAACCATGTAAAGAGTGTTGTTTATTACCACAGGCTTGCAGTAGACAGCGGAGCGAGCTAGGAGAAACACAGAAGCAGAAAGTAGCAAGTTTAGTTGACTTCAGTATCCTCTGTGTACTTAAAGAAGTAGTTTGCTCCCAGATACAATGTAAATTCCCTTGGTCTATAATTAAATGATAATAGTTGAATGCATTGATTGTCTTCTGGCATGAATACTTATTTTTAGAAGGCGTCTTGGAAGAAACGTACATGTTATATTATGGTACATCCGGAAGACCATTTCCACATGATCCCATACAAACAGTGTACAGAACCCAGTATCAGGCTGGGCGAAGGCCACAAACTGATCGTCGTTGAATTCATAGGACTCCACTGACACAGACTGGAAGGGGAAAGTTTCATAAACTGCAAAGTCTACAGGGGAAGAGAGAGATGAAGATTATCAACCTGTAAATGAAGTGCCTTGATGTCCTGTGAAATGAATAATTGTTTTAATAATTGGGGACAAACCTGCGCTGATACAGTTGAAGTCTCGTGGGGTTAGATCATGGATTCTGCGGCCTTGGAACTCAAATGGGCTGGCACAGTAGATGGCAGGGACAGAGGTGTTGGACTTCTCCATCCAGTCCACAAGCCACTTGATTTTACAGTCACAGCGGAATGAGTTACCCCGCAGGTCTCTGGGTAACACATAGAACAATAATTGCCCACCTATGACACAGTTCTTAGAAAACTATCTGTAGTAAGGATTCTCTGTAGCACTTTAAATTACAGCACTTCATAAAGTGGGTAATAACATGGTAATAATATGTTAATACTAATAAGTTAGTTACTTGTTTTAAAAACATAAAATCACAAGATGAATCCAATGATGATAAGGATACCATGTTCCCTTTTAAAAATATATGTACTTACAAGTCTGTCAGAATGTCAAAATATTTGAAGAGTTCTCTTGGAAGGAGCTGCAGGTTATTATTTGACAGAGAACTACAAAAAAACAGAAAATGAATAATGTCAAAACATGTCCATACAATTCAAAACTAGTATTCTTCCATTGATATTTACAGAGAAATAGGCAGAAGATGTACTCACAGGTGAGTCAAGGATTTAAGCCCTCTGAAGGTGTGCTTTGACAGGGCTTGGATGTCATTGTTCTCTATAAATCTGATGGGCATACAGAGAGAGAGGATCACTCATTATACTGTGTCACACATACATGGAGTATACCAAACATTAAGAACACTCCTCCCTTTATTCCTCAGAACAGCCTCGATTTGTCTGGTCATGGACTCTACAAGGTGTCGAATGCGTTCCACAGGGATGCGGGCCGATGTTGACTCCAATGCTTCCCACAGTTGTCAAGTTGGTTGGATGTCATTTGGGTGGTGGACCATTTTTGATACACATGGAAAACTGTTGAACGTGGAAAAAACAGCTGCGTTGCAGTTCTTGACAAAGCCGGTGTGCCTGGGACCTTCTACCGGTTTCAAATGCATTTATATATTGTGTTTTTCCCTCTGAATGGCACACACACACAATTCATGTCTCAATTGTCTCAAGGCATAAAAATCCTTCTTTAACCTGTCTCATCCCCTTCATATACACTTATTGAAGTGGATTTAACAAGTGACATCAATACCTGGATTCACCTGGTCGGTCTATGTCATGGAAAGAGCAGGTGTTCTTAATGTTTTGTATACTCAGTGTAGATAGTAGACTTCTGAAAAAATGCAAGCAATCATGACAATCAAGATCAACCCAGTGAATGAATGACTCAGACAGACAGCTTTGTATTAATAGTGGCATCTCAATGAATGTGTATTCTTATGATAAAAACATGCTTTCTGGTAGAACTCGGGGTCATTTGCCAATATAATACAATCAAGATAATTTGAATACATTGCCATTTCAATCATGCATAGTACACAGCCTTCTTCTCCATATTCAGAGTATAACATTGGTCTTACTGAACCTTTTATCATAATTGTGTCTCTGTCTGTCCCTCATTTATTTATTTAATTAAAAAGCTTGTTACCAAGGGGATCATGTCCTGCTTCTTGAATCTTAAGCAGCTATAATGGGAATGGACCTGGGCCTGGCTGTTGGCTGGAATGTCTGCAGTAAGAGCAGCACTGACCTTGAGTATAAGCCAAGTGTTGAAGAAGAGGGGGGAGGGGATCTAGGAACAGTCACCTACTGGCTGCGGTGAAACTTGTTCAAAACAAACAAGCCATCATCCCCCCACTCACATTTTTCTAATGAAGTTAACATAGCAGGTGTATGTTTTGGATATACTTAAAATTGAGAATTGACAGTTGGCAAAAGAGCCCCATCATCAGATACTTAGTAGGGTGCCTCTACATGGGTTCAGTAATGAATATAAATATTGCCTGAGCCCTGTATCAAAGTTCAGGTGACAATTGACTACAAGTGTATTCTCTGTATTCATTCTGGATCTGTGAAGCATCCCAGGGCTACACCGTGTGAGCTCAGCCAGCCTGCATTCTGTCTCCTATATTGAGCAGCACTGAATATGAAGATATGAGTTCATTAGCATTCACAGTGAGGAGCCACCTTGGGTAGAGCTGGCAGGGCGATGCAGAGCCCTAGGGCTGAGCTGCAGCCAGAGCCACACAATCATTTTATGGAGCCTAATGCATTGCTTCCGTGAAAAGCAGCAAATGTGATGGTATCAGCAACCTCACATTTCCTGGGGCCCAACTTCCCATCAATTAACAAAATGGTATGCTCAGCTTCATCAGGCCCCACAAAGGCAGTAAAGGCTCTGTGGTAGGAGGAGGATCAATATCCAATGCTATTTACGCAATCCTTGTCTGGCTGAGAACTGGATCTTTCATTGTAACACCACTACCTCATCCTCTCAGATAGAATGGTTGTTGGGGGTATATCTGTGGTTGAATAAGGGCACAAAGTATGACACTTACAAGTACTGCAGGTGTGACAGACCTGCGAAGGCATCATCAGCCACAACAGTGAAGGTGTTGGAGTTCAGCAGACTGCAGAGAGGGAGAGAAAGAGAGAGGTTTATAACACACTGGAAGGAAATCTGTTTCACTTTCCTTTTCAAATGCTTAATTTAACAAAATCTCCAGAAAAATACTGCTGGAGAGGTTAAAAAAAACATGCTAATCAATACTGGCTACTGTAAATGTGTATTTATTTACACAGGATTACACATGGACACAAGTAGTGTACAAAACACCTCCCCAGTAACAAATAAATCACCTGAATGGTTGTGGAGTGGAAATAGGAAGAGCTATTCAATTTCAAGGAACAGATCAACTGTTCAATATAGTATAGGTCAGCTTTAAAGGCCCAGTGCAGTCAAAAAACAAATTTTCCTTTGTTTTATATATATTTAAACGCTATGTGGTTGGAATAATACTGTGACATTTTTTAAATGATAATGCCATTTTACAGTAAGAGCTATTTGAAAATACCTCCTGAAATTTCAGCCTGTTTTTGTGGGATGGAGTTTTGTCCTGCCTGGTGACATCACCAGGTGATTCATTAGTTAAAAGACCAATAAGAAAGAGAGTTCCAAACCTCTCTGCCAAAAAGCTAGTTTTCAGTTTTCCCCTCCCCACTCAGACCACTCCCAGACAGTTCTAGCGAAATTCTTTCTTGAGAAAATTGCTCTTTGCTAAGAAGCTTTGCTAAGAAGCTCCTTATTTACCATTTTAATTGAAAACAATCACAGTAAGGTACTTAATTGTTACTCAGAAATGATTTGATATTGAGATAAAAACAGCTGCATTGGGCCTTTTAATATGAGCTCAAAACCACAAAATGTGAAAACACACACACGCAAACACACAAACACACACACTCCATTGAATCTGCTTAGACAGATAAGCCATTGTTTAAACAGAAGAGAACTGAAGGGAGTCAGTCATTGGCGATGACACTGATACAGAGCCACTTTACTTTCACTACTGCCATGTCACCACTGTTTTCAATAACAGTTTATTTCAAGAGATTTATAGTGCTTGTATTGTCTAACAAATGTTACTTCACGACTTGTGCGTTTTATCTAGTTATCTGTATGTGTATGTTTAGCCCTCAATCTTACTACATGTATTATCTTGATTTTGGTCTCCAAAACAACAGGCGAGATTGGTCTAGCTGATTTTTTGTTGTTGTATAGAAGATGGTGTCTTGGAGAGAACATGTTAAGCCTTTTCATTTTAACCCAAACCACAGAAGTAAAGTTGAGACTGTTTGCTCTAGTTCCTCTAACTCAGACAGGAAGGGAGAGAATGGGATGATGGGATATGCATGAATACTCACAGAAACTGCAGAAGGTGCAGGTGGGAGAAGGCTCCCTCTGGGATTGTAGTGAAGGCTGCATTCACCATCGTCCTGAGGAGTACAGACAATCAACTTATCATCATTCAGACTCCATCAATTAACATTGAGTCAATTTCATAATCCTTATCCAACCCCTGTTGTGCGAAAGGGCTTGTTGCTCCATGCTTAAAGTGGATGTATGTTGCCAGTCAGCCACAGAGGTTAGTGAATTTTGTATGTTTATTAGCATAACTTTTGGTTAAAAGTTGAAAGGGAAAAATAAGAATTGTTAGATCCTGATGGATGGTGGTACTGCATCACACCTAATCAATATAAGGGGATGGGGCCTGCATGGGAATGTTCTCCTCAGTCCCCAGGCACAGTCAATCTATTGACAGAACTGAACATGCAGCATGGGATGTTTTACCAAGAGCTCCTGTGGATAAATCTGTCTTACTATTTGAATTTCAAGAAGGGCAAAATCTTTTAAAACTAGGACACAGTTTCCTTATTCACAGGTCCATGTCTTCATCACTTTAAAATGAGGCCACCTCCACCTTGCAGTGCTTGTGCACTTCAATTCCCCAAACTCTTTAAATGCTCAATTACAGAAAGATAATAAATTCAGTCAATAGAGACAAAATTATTGTATAAGTAAAATGTATGCAGATAGAGTATGCTATCTACTACATTATTGGCTTCCATTAATTGAGTGTGCACTATCTATCTAACCTTTGTAAGGTTACTATTCCTTGGAGGACACGCAGGTCTTTTGCTGTGAGATGTGAATCTATTGTAAGTGTCTCTCCCAGGAGGGCTATGGCACATCCCATTGCTCTACTCCAATCAATGTAGTCTCATTTCTGCCAGCTCCCCCTGACTTCTGTCCAAGAATGAGGAGAGACTGAGGCACAGTGCCCATTTGTTATCTTTTATTAGCATTTGTGAACGTCATCTTTTCTTTCTCATAATGTCTCTTTAAAATCTTTCAGACACACGTTCTTGAGGAGCACAAACACTGTGTTTCTCTCTTGAGAAACATAGTATAATATAATCTGAAACTGTTTAAAAATGTTGTAGACATGAAGTATAAGCTTTTGGTAACCAGAGTAGACTCTGCAGAATGTATTGTAAAAGTGTTGCCTATGTTTGCGTGATGTGATGTCATCCGTAAAAACCATGCATGACATCACAGTCTTCATGTACATTATCAACAGCTGGTTTTATCATTTTGGAATGAAATGTAAGGAATAGACCAAAAATCTGAAAGAGGTATACATGAACAGACACACACAGAGTGATCAGTGTTGTACTCACAGGGAGATGATCCCAGGGGGAAAGCTCTTGGGGATAGTCTTGGTATCCACACAGAAGGCACTGTCTTTGGTGCAGGAGCAGGTGGTAGGACAGCGGGGGATTTTGGGGACCCTCTTGGCCCCAGTCTCCCCCACCAGGCAGAGAAGCAGACATAGGTTGGACAACAGCTTCAGCCATCCCGGGACCCTTCTCGATCTGGCATTCAGCATATTTCCTCTACGGATGTAAAGAGGCAAAGGGACTGGTGACAAAGACTGCTGAGCCTCAAGAAGTTGTATTTTCTCTTCAAAGAAGAACAAGACAAAATCTCTGTTGCAGTAGAAGTGATGTTGCTGAGCTATCGAAAGACTGTGAAGAGTTGGGGAGAGAGAGAGAGAGAGAGAGAGAGAGAGAGAGAGAGAGAGAGAGAGAGAGAGAGAGAGAGAGAGAAAGAGGGCAGTCGGATGGTATCTTCACTGAATGTGTGTGTGTGCTCTGCAGCTTCCCTGGATGTGTGTGTTCTCCCTAGAGCTGCTGTCAGAGTGCAGACTGCGGGAGCGAGGCTACAATTCCCCGCACTAGGACCTGTACGCAGCGCCACTGACTCTGAATGATTTACTATCGTACACAGAAGACTTAAAAATATGACCAGGGAGGCAGCCAGGCAGGGGGAGGGGAGAGGAGGAACAAGGCAGTGTCAGGCCTGGCAGGCTGGGTGGGAATGGAAGGGTGAGGGGGTTCTGGGGTCTTTACACTGCCTCAGACTCTCTCTCTCTCTCTCTCTATCTCTCTCTCTCTCTCTGAGCCTGTTATCATCCTGTTATCGGGATTGGAATTATGGAGACAATAAGAAAAATACCACTTTTAACATTTAAATGAGAGGAGATAGGCAAGGAATAAAGCCTCACAGAAAAATAAAGGAAAGAGTCATAGGAAAGGATAATAGATATTAGGATAGAAGAGAAGAGAACAATCTCTTAGATAACATCCACAAGGGCGGCAGAGTACTGAGAATCACTGCAGTAGCTACCGCATATCAGAGCTAAGCTGCTGGCCTCATTTCAAACTTGTGTTCTGGTAGTCAACTAGTAATGGTAATACACTTTTTGGCAAGTTAGCAAGTTATATTTTTATATTAAACATTGTATTTGTATAAGTAATTTACTACATAACCCATGAATCAGTAATTGTCAGTAACAACATATATTACCTCTTCTTTTTAATTTACATGTAGGACAATGGTGCACACATATGCAGATTTGGAGGATGATTCAGAGCATGAACAACCCAGATTAGAACCTATAGAATTCCATTGAATCCTATATACAGTGCCTTCATAAAGTATTCAGACCCCTTGACTTTTTCCACATTTTGTTACGTTACAGCCTTATTCTAATATATATATATATATATATATCCTCAGCAATCTACACACTATACCCCATAATGTTAAAGTACGAACAGGTATTCAGACATTTTTGCAAAGTTATGAAAAAAAAAATGAAAAAAAAAAATACTTATTTACATTATGAGAATCGAAATTGAGCTTAGGTGGATCCTGTTTCCATTGATCATCCTTTAGATGTTTCTACAACTTGATTGGAGTCCACCTGTAGTAAATTCAATTGAAAGTATATGATTTGGAAAGGCACAAAACTGTCTATATAAGGTCCCACAGTTGACAGTACATGTCAGAACAAAAACCAAACCATGAGTTCGATGGAATTGTCAGTAGAGCTCCGAGACATGATTGTGTCGAGGCACAGATCTGGGGAAAGGTACCAAAACATTTCTGCAACATTGAAGGTCCCCAAGAACACAGTGGATTCCATCATTCTTAAATGGAAGAGGTTTGGAACTACCAAGACTCTTCCTATAGCTGGCCGCCCTGAGCAATCGGGGGAGAAGATGGGAAAACCTTCTAGAAGGACAACCAGCACTCTGCAGCACTCCACCAATAAGGCCTTTATGGTAGAGTGGCCAGACGGAAGCCACTCCTCAGTTAAAGGCACATGACAGCCCGCTTGGAGTTTGCCAAAAGGCACCTAAAGACTCTGAGACCATGAGAAACAATATTCTCTGGTCTGATGAAACCAAGATTGAACTCTTTGACCTGAATTCCAAGCGTCACGTCTGGAGGAAACCTGGCACCATCCCTACGGTGAAGCATGGTGGTGGCAGCATCATGCTGTCGGATGTTTTTCAGCGGCAAGGTCTGGGAGATTAGTCAGAATCGAGGCAAAGATGAACAGAGCAAAGTACAAAGAGATTCTTGATGAAAACCTACTCCAGAGCGCTCAGGACCTCAGATTTGGGGCAACGGTTCACCTTCCTACAGGACAAAGACCCTAAGCTTCGGGACAAGTCTCTGAATGTCCTTGAGTGCCCCAGCCAGAGCCCGGACTTGAACCCGATTCGAACATCTCTGGAGAGACCTTAAAATAGCTGTGCAGCAACGCTCCCCCACTCAACCTGACAGAGCTTGAGAAGATTTGCATAGAAGAATGGGAGAAACTCCCCAAATAGAGGTGTGGCAATTTTTTTCATACCCAAGAAGACTCAAGGCTGTAATTGCACCAAAGGTGCTTCAACGAAGTACTGAGTAAGGGTCTGAATACGTATGTAAATGGAATATATCTATAAACCTGTTTTTGCGTTTGTCATTATGGGGTATTGTGTGAAGGATGAGGGAAAAAAACGATTTTATCCATTTTAGAATAGTAAACAAAATGTGAAAAAGTCAAGGGGTCTGAATTCTTTCTGAAGGCACTGTAATCTATAGGATATGGAAATAAAAATATGGAAAACTGAGTCGAATCCCCACAAGGAGGAGCTGTTGGCCATATAGTGGAGCTGTGTGGATCCAGAAGACAGTAGTTTGATGGCAGCCAGAGGAGGGGACATGACAAGAGTAGAGCTGCAGTGCCAGGCACAGACAGCTTTCCCACACAACAACAATGTTGTCATGAGCAGATAGCAAGCACTTTCAGTCTGCTGCCTACTGTCTACCATTATCATGTAGCCTAGGACCCAACACTGTTTTCGTAAAAACAATGGTTTACCTTTGTCACCATTGAGTGCTGGGTCTATTTCACAAGAGAGCCTTGCATATACAATTCATGAGACAAAATCGAATCAAAATCAGAACAATTGTAAAACTAGAATACAGCACGACACAAATATTCAAGAAAAACAGTTACATTCCTCAGTACGAAGGTCCCCAATCAATATTTTAAATTGCTAGAGCGGCACCAGAAAATCCCACTCAAATGCATTTTGTAGTTGGTTCCAGCAATGAGGTGCATTAAAAGTAAAAGTGGATTTACCTAGTTCAGTGTAGACCCGAGGAACCTCAAGAGTTCGCCAACCCTTGTGAAAGGGTTTGTATCATGTTTTTATACCTGGAAGCTTGTGTAGTAAAGTTTTGTACACAATAAGGCAGTAATGAAGTGATCTACGAGACTTTAATGAGGACTAGCCAACCTTTTGATACAGAATGCAGTGTATTAAAACTGTCACCTGTGATAAAACGAATGGTGCTATGGTAGACAGCATCCAAAGATTTATGACTAGTGGCTGCCGCAATCTGGTCAATGGTGTCACCATAGTCAATAACTGGTAGGAAAGTTGACTGTACAATCTGCTTCCTGCTATTTAGGGAGAGGCAAGATCTATTTCTAAAAAAGAAGCCCACTTTATATCTTAGCTTTCTAACTAGCTCATCCATATATATATATTTTTTACATTGAATCCAAATGCCCAGATATTTATTGGCGGGAACCCGATAGACTGGGAGAACCATCCAATGAATAAATATGTAGTCCATCAGATTTTTTTTTTTTGCGATAATTAGAGAACAACATGTATTTAGTCTTGCCTACATTAAGTACAAGTTTTAAACCAACCAGAGCTTTCTGTAAGGCAACAAGGTCAGATTGCAGCTCTAAGATAGCTTGGTCAACAGTTGGGCAAGGGCATACATAACATGCATGCAGATTAATATTAAGTACAAATTAGACTATATTGATTGGAGTAGAGCAATGGGACATGCCATAGCCCTCCTGGGAGAAAAGTTTTAACAGATAGACTAATGTTATTTATATAAATAGCAAAGAGAACAGGTCCCAATACTGACCCCTGCGGTACACCTTTTGTAATATCCAGGAAACAAGGCTTAACCATGAGAAATCACACGTGTCCTGTCTGACAAATAATTCTCTAACTACTTGCAAGAAGCCTGATTAAATCATCTTAAACAAGTATAGCAGCTGAAACAGTCCTATATCCACTCCAAAACTGGAGTGATGCACATTAAGAACAGAGTGCGCAATGTTATTTTCTGAAAGTTGGTCAGAGATTCTAAAACTTTGGAAAGGCAAGATCATTTGGAAATTGAACAGTAGTTATCTAAATCAGAAGAATCTTCTACTTTATGTAGGGGGAAGACGTGCCACTTTCCAGATATTAGGGATAACACCAGAAATGATTGTCAAGTAAAACATATACAGTAGGTAAATGATTCTGCAATAAGTGGGGCAGTGAGCTGCAATAAGGAGGGATCAAATGAATCACCCCCTATGGATTTGTTTACATTATTCTTTAGCAAAGCACATCATAGACATCAAATGTTTGAAATGAAAATAAAATATGTTAGTCTGCTAATGCATCATTCTCTACAATCTGTTTGGAGGTGACTAAAGGACTCCCTCTAGTGGAATGAGATTAATTTTCAGAGACTATCCTTTCGAACAAGTGTCCACCTGAAGCCAAATGGTTATTATTTAAAAGCACTACAAATTTTAATTTTGTCACGCCCTGATCTGTTTCACCTGTCTTTGTGATTGTCTCCACCCCCTCAAGGTGTCGCTTATTACCCGGTGTATGTATCCCTGTGTTTCCAGTCTCTCTGTGCCAGTTCATCTTGTATGTTCAAGTCAACCAGCATGTTTTTCCCGTGCTTCTGCTTTTCTATTCTCTTTTACTAGTCCTCCTGGTTTTGACCTTTGCTTGTTTTTCTGTACTCCATTCCCGCCTGCCTGACCATTTTGCCTTCCCTGACCTCGACCGCCTGCCATTCTGTACCTCTGGAACTCTGAACTGGTTTTGACCTTTTGCCTGTCCACGACCATTCTCTTGCCTAGCCCTTTTGGATTGTTAATAAACATCTTGGACTAACCATTTGCTTCCTGTGTCTGCATCTGGGTCTCACCTTGTGCCTTATCAATTTAGCCTAATATGGAACCAGAGGCTGTGAAAACCTGCAGGGGCAACCTGGGGGTGGAGTTTTGTTTCAAAGATTCGACCACTTTCCAGAAGTTGGTTGGATTACCACACACTTCAAGAAATACAGTATGTTGATTTTGCTTTTATAACCAGGGATAGACATCTATTTCTCGAATGTCTGAAGGACTGCTAATCAGACATAGAATCAGTCAGGCTAGCCTTAGCCCAAGCTACATTTATTTCCTGTAATTTCTCAGAATTAATTCCAGGCAACAATAGAGGGAGGGACTCCATGTGGTGCTCAACAGTGCTCCATTCTATACCCTTCCTACTGCAGGGACAACATAACTAAAGGGCATCAATTTTCAGAATACATATCAGGTAACATTTACATTGGTAGAAAAAAGATGAGAACCACTGCCATGTCAACTAGCTACAACTGCAGCTAAAACGGCAACCATTATTAACAACTGATCTATATACAGTACATAAGATAGTATACTACCTTAGCTTTCAATGGTATTGTTTGTACATGTGTTCTCAATTATAGCATTACAACAACAACAAAAAATAGTTTTTTACCCTTTTAAAGTCTACCTGGAAGATTCATATACCTTAGAGTTGACAAAATGGCATTCTCTGTCAGGGTTTTCATTCACTACTACCTCCCTTGCCCTTTACCTCATACTTTCATTTATAACACAGTCTAAAGTCCCGTTTATACCTGGCACTAACATGCATCCTTTGTCCTGATCTTGTCCACATTCTGACTGTGCACACAATTTTAGACAGGACGGTAAAAAAATTAATTGTGATATGATTGAGATCAGATCTTCCTGACCACCTCAGGAGGTAGTCAGGTACGCACTGTATGTGGATCTGGAAAGTGAAACTATTTCAATCATAACTATCCCACCTTCTAAAATCATTGACAGCTGGCACTATGGACTTATGGCATCAATATGTGTGTTAAAATAAATAAATAATACTATTTTGAAAGAATATCATATTTTAATACATGTTTCAGACGCATGTCTGAACAAATGGGCACAATAAGAATGTGGACAAGATCAGGACAAAGGATCCATGTTAGCGCCAGGTATAAACAAGGCTTAAAAGAAAGAACTCTTTGAGAACTTTCTTTTCTAATAACATTTTGTTGGAGTCTTACTCTATAAGCAGTTATTACTTTTTCAACCAAGGAGGATGTGTTCTACTCATTTGACTGTAAATAGTGCAATACTTTAGACAAAACAAGGGGCTGCCTGCTGTAGAGGACAGCAACAGAAGTGAGGAGTAAACTTGGAGATAAGCACAGCAGCTTCCTCTGTCCAGTCAGCATGTCTCCCATAGGTATAGCATATACAGCTGTGCTTTTGGAAAGGACATTTCGCCTTTCCTGCAAATGAGATCCAAGCCAAAAAGTAGCAACCCCCTCCATCCATTTCAAAAACTTTGGATTAGGAGCAGTTGGCTGTGTAAAGCCCTCTTTTCTCCTCTACCAGCCTCCTCTGCTCCTCCCCCCACCATTCCCTCTCCTGTGTGTCACATGTGTATTCAGAACTAAAGCTAGTCACCTCTAAATTGGAGCGTTTTCAGTTACCTCATTGCCCCGGCCTGTTACCTGTGGCGATCCAACATGTTTGGATAACTGCTACTGTGCGTCACTGGCATGACTCTTACAGTGTTCACAACATTTACTTTTTAAATTATGATTTTAACCCACATCCCATATCCTGAGCCAGGGTCAAGCAGCCTGAAAAGGGAGCTCTCTGTTTGGCCTATGTGTTCTCAGAGCAATTCGTATTATTCTTTACGTAAATCTGTGACACTCCATTTAGTATGATATGCTACGTTATGTTAGGTTACATTATGAATGAAATAGAGGTCGTACAAATTCATACAAATTAGAGGACATATGGTATAAGACATATTACCTGGTCGTACAATAGCATAAGAATTGGATGAAGTACTTTCATGCTCGCTTCGAGGCAAGCAACACTGAAGCTTGCACGAGAGCACCAGCTGTTCTGGATGACTGTGTGATAACGCTCTCGGTAGCCGATGTGAACAAAACCTTTAAACAGGTCAACATTCACAAAGCCGCTGGGCCAGACGGATTACCAGGACGTGTACACAGCGCATGTGCAGACCAACTGTCAAGTGTCTTCACTGACATTTTCAACCTCTCTCTGACCGAGTCTGTAATACCTACATGTTTCAAGCAGACCACCATAGTCCCTGTGCCCAAGGAAGCGAAGGTAACCTGCCTAAATTATTAGCACCCCGTGGCACTCATGTCGGTAGCCATGAAGTGCTTTGAAAGGCTGGTCATGGCTCATATCAACAGCATCCTCCCGGACACCCTAGACTCACTCCAATTTGCATACCGCCCCAACATATCCACAGATGACGTAATCTCAATCGCACTCCACACTGCCCTTTGTCACCTGGACAAAAGCAACACCTATGTGAGAATACTGTTCATTGACTTCAGCTCAGCATTCAACACCACAGTGCCCACGAAGCTCATCACTAAGCCAAGGACTCTGTTTCAAAGCACCTCCCTCTGCAACTGGATCCTGGACTTCCTGACGGGCCGCCCCCAGGTGGGAAGAGTAGTCTGCCATGCTGATCCTTAACATTGGGGCCCCTAAGGGGTGTGTACTTAGTCCCCTCCTGTATTCCCTGTTCACCCACGACTGCGTGGCCAAACACAACTCCAACACCATCATTAAGTTCGCTGACGACACAACAATGGTAGGCCTGATCACCGACAACGACGAGACGGCCTACAGGGAAGAGGTCAGAGAACTGGCAGTGTTGTGCCAGGACAACAACCTCTCCCTCAATGTGAGCAAGACAAAGGAGCTGATCGTGGACTACAGGAAAAGTCAGGCTGTCAAGGATTTCCTCCTCTTCTTCCAAAGAGGAGAGGCGAAAAGGATCAGAGGACCAATATGCGGCGTGGTAAGTGTCCATGGTTCTTTTAATATGTAAACGTACACATGAACAACTGATTGAGAAAAAACAAGAAACGTGTGAAACCCTAAACAGCTCTATCTGGTGCAAAACACAGAGACAGGAACAATCACCCACAAACACAGTGAAACCCAGGCTACCTAAGTATGATTCTCAATCAGAGACAACTAATGACACCTGCCTCTGATTGAGAACCATACTAGGCCGAAACATAGAAATACCCAAATGATAGAAAAACAAACATAGACTGCCCACCCAACTCACGCCCTGACCATACTAAATAAATACAAAACAAAGGAAATAAAGGTCAGAACGTGACAGTACCCCCCCCCCCCCAAAGGTGCGGACTCCGGCCGCAAAACCTTGACCTATAGGGGAGGGTCTGGGTGGGCGTCTGTCCACGGTGGCGGCTCTGGCGCGGGACGTGGACCCCACTTAACCATTGTCTTAGTCCGCCTTATTGTCCGCCTCCGTGGCTTTCTAACCATGACCACCCCTCTCAATGACCCCACTGGACAAAGGGGCAGCTCGGGACAGAGGGGCAGCTCGGGACAGAGGGGCGGAAGCTCTGGACAGAGGGGCAGAAGCTCTGGACAGAGGGGCAGGGGCTCTGGCGCCTTTGGGCTGAGGGGCTCTGGCGCCTCTGGGCTGAGGGGCTCCGGCAGCAGCGCCGGACAGGCGGGAGACTCCGGCAGCAGCGCCGGACAGGCGGGAGACTCCGGCAGCGGCGCCGGACAGGCGGGAGGCTCCGGCAGCGGCCCCGGACAGGCGGGAGGCTCCGGCAGCGGCGCCGGACAGGCGGGAGGCTCCGGCAGCGGCGCCGGACAGGCTGGAGACTCCGGCAGCGGCGCCAGACAGGTGGGACCACCTGCAGGGAGGAGACAGAGAGACAGCCTCCTTCAGGAGGCTTGGTGTTAGGAGGCACCTGAAGGACCGGGCTGTGGGGGAGCACTGGAGCTCTGGTGCGCAACCTTGGCACCACTTCCCCAGGCTGGACAACTACTCTAGCCCGGACCCTCCAGAGTGCAGGCACAGGTTGAACCGGGCTGTGGGTAAGCACGGGAGATCTAGTGCTTACTACACGCACCTCTCCCTTAGGCTCCACTCCCACATTTGCCCGGCACGAGCGGAGCGCAGGCAGAGGACGCACTGCACCCTCCCAGCGCCCCGGAGACACAGTACGCAGAGCCGGCGCAGGATAACCTGGACCAAAACTGCGTACCGGCGACCAGACCCGCTGAGCAGGCACCATACGCCCTGGCTCAATGCCCACACTCGCATGGCACTTTCGGGGGGCTGCCCTATAGCGCACCGGGCTATGGGCACGCACTGGCGACACCGTGCACTTAACCGCATAACACGGTGCCTGACCAGTAATGCGCTGCTTATCATAAGCACGAGGAGTGAGCTCAGGTCTGCTACCTGGCTTAGTACCACACCTCGTCTGCCCCCCCCAAAAAAATTTGGGGGCTGCCTCTCGTACCTGTTGCACTGCCGTGCTGGCTTCGCCAACCTCATCCTCCTGTAACCCTCCTTGCACTGCTCCATTGAATCCCAGGCGGGCTCTGGCACTCTCCCTGGGTCGACCGCCCACCTGTCTATCTCCTCCCAAGTTGTGTAGTCCTGTAGTCCTGGCATCTGACCGTAAGGTGCTATAGAGGGTAGTGCGAACAGCCCAATATATAACTGGGGCCAAGCTTCCTGCCATCCAGGACATATATAATAGGCGGTGTCAGAGGTCCATAAAGTCCATAAAATTGTCAGAGACTCCAGTCACCCAAGTTATAGACTGTTTTCTCTGCTACCGCACGGCAAGCGGCACCGGAGCGCCAAGTCTGGGACCAAAAGGCTCCTCAACAGATTTTACCCCCAAGCCATAAGGATGCTGAACAATTCATAAAATCGCCACCGGACAATTTGCATTGACCCCCCCCCCCCCCCCCCCTTTTCTACACTCGCTGTTTGTTTGTTACCTATGCATAGTCACTTCGCCCCTACCTACATGTACAGATTACCTCAACTAGCCTGTACCCCCGCACACTGACTCGCTACTGGTGCCCCCTGTATATAGCCTCGTTATTGTTATTCTTATTGTGTTAATTTTGTTATTACTTTTTATTTTAGTCTACTTGGTAAACATGTTCTTCTTCTTAAACTGCACTGTTGGTTAAGTAAGCATTTCATGGTAAAGTCTACACTTGATGTATTCGGCGCATGTGACAAATACAATTTGATTTGGATTTGATTTGAAGTAAGTTATCATATGTCTTGAGGACTTATAGCCAGGCCGGTGTTATGGGCGGGCCAATCCTACCGTACCTCCATGCTCGTTCAAATAAAATATTGAAATACTGACCATTTATTTGACAGAGATGCACACCGACAGAAAGATGCAACAATCTCGACAGAAAGATGCAACAATCTCTGATAAAGCATCCGAGCTAGCGAAATTGCGCTCCTCTGTCTCAGTATGGGTATACCATGTATCTGTTTCTGTCTGGACAAAAAGAGTATGGCACGTCATACTCTTTTTGTCCAGACAGCATCGGATACATGGGCTACATTTTGTAAGAGAGAGGGGCACTGTTTCCTTTGCTGAGATGGTTTCTCCAGTAGAGTGGAAAAGATCAAACCAGAGTGTTCACTCTTGCCAAGATCTGCCCAGAATGAGCCCAATGTGTTTCTAGGGGCTTAATAAGCAGACCTTTGTTATTTTTTTATATATTTTTTTACTTCTGTTTATTTAGTAAACACTTATTTTTCTTAAAAATGCATTGTTGGTACGGGCTTGTAAGTAAGCATTTCAGTGCAAGGTTGTATTCGGCGCATGTGACAAATACAATTTCACTTGATTGAAGACAACAAATCTCATTGTTAGGTTCATTATATACAGATCTCAAGTGTCAGCCATTTCCGAATTGGAAAGGAAAGTTTGTGGGTGCACAGTACACTGTTCGGATGCTGGCTTCACCTAAAATGAATATACACAACCAGTCAAACATTTTAGAACACCTACTCATTGAAGGGTTTTTCTAAAAAAAAATGTAGTACTATTTTCGACATTATAGAATAATAGTGAAGACATCAAAACTATGAAATAACACATATGGAATCATGTAGCAACCCAAAAAGTGTCAAACAAATCAAAATATATTTTATATTTGAGATTCTTCAAATAGCAACCCTTTGCCTTGATGACAGCTTTCACACTCTTGGCATTCTCTCGATCAGCGTCATGAGGTAGTCACCTAGAATGCATTTCAATTAACAAGTGTGCCTTCTTAAAAGTTAATTTATGGAATTTCTTTCTTTAATGCATTTGAGCCAATCAGTTGTGTTGTGACAAGGTAGGGTGTGTATACAGAAGATAGCCCTATTTGGTAAAAGACCAAATCCATATTATGACAAGAACAGCTCAAATAAGCAAAGAGAAACGACAGTTCATCATTACTTCAAGAACTTTGAAAGTTTCTTCAAGTGCAATTGCAAAAATCATGAAGTGCTATGATGAAACTGGCTCTCATGAGGACCGCCACAGGAATGGAATTTACCTCTGCTTGTCACACCCTGACCTTTTAGCTTTTTATGTCTCTATTTTGGTTTGGTCAGGGTGTGATTTGGGTGGGCATTCTATGTTCCTTTTTCTATGTTTTTGTATTTCTTTGTTTTGGCCGGGTATGGTTCTCAATCAGGGACAGCTGTCTATCGTTGTCTTTGATTGGGAACCATACTTAGGTAGCTTTTTCCCACAGAGTTTGTGCGGGTAGTTAATTTCTGTTTAGTGTTTTGCACCTTTCAGGACTGTTTCGGTTATTCCCTTTGTTATTTTGTTATAGTGTTCAGTTTTAATAAAGAAAGCATGAACACTTACCACGCTGAGCTTTGTTCCGATGATTCCTCTTCTTCAGACGACGAATACCGTTACACTGCTGCAGTTGATAAGTTCATTACAGTTACCAGCCTCGGAAATTGCAGCTCAAGTAAACGCGTCACAGAGTTCAAGTAACAGACACATCATGACAACAACTGTTCTGAGGAGACTGTGTGAATCAGGCCTTCATGGTCGAATTGCTGCAAAGAAACCACTGCTAAAGGACACCAATAATAATAAGAGACTTGCTTGGGCCAAGAAACACGAGCAATGGACATTAGACCAGTGTCAATGTGTCCTTTGTTCTGGAGTTCAAATTGGAGATTTTTGGTTCCTACTGATGTGTCTTTGTGAGATGTGGTGTGGGTGAACGGATGATCTCTGCATGTGTATTTCCCACCGTAAAGCATGGAGGAGGAGGTGTTATTGTGTGGGGGTGCTTTGCTGGTGACACTGTCTGTGATTTATTAGAATTCAAGGCACACTTAACCACCATGGATACCACAGCATTCTGCAGCGATATGCCATCCCATCTGGTTTGGGCTTAGTGGGACTATCATTTGTTTTTTCAACAGGTCAATGACACAACACACTTCCATGCTGTGTAAGGGCTATTTCACCAAGAAGGAGAGTGATGGAGTGCTGCCTCAGATGACCTGGGCTCCACAATCCCCCGAACTCCACCAAATTGAGATGGTTTGGGATGAGTCGGACCGCAGAGCGAAGGAAAAGCAGCCAACAAGTGCTCAGCATATGTGGGAAATCGTTCAAGACTGTTCAAAAAGCATTTCAGGGGAAGCTGGTTTAGAGAATGCCAAGAGTGTTTAAAGCAGTCATCAACGCTATTTGAAGAATCTCAAATATAAAATATATTTATATATGACACTTTTCTTGGTTACAACATGATTCCATATGTATTATTTCATAGTTTTGATGCCTTCACTATTATTCTACAATGTAGAAAATGGTAAAAATAAAAACCCTTGAATGAGTAGGTGGTCTATAACTTTTGACCGGTTGTGTAATTACTTGTGTCTAAATAAAATGATTCAAAATACTTCACCAGAGAGCATAGGCCTATGCGTAGCTGATTAGAGTTGCAGCTGTCAGTGAAAAGCAACTCAAATAAGTGTGAAGATAATGTGTCTTGAGTATGATTTAAAATGTTGAGACAAGAAGGACGGATGTGTGGCTAAGATGGCACATCTCCCTCCAGAATGTATGTACTCACCTCTCCAGAATGGCTCAGCTGTTTCCCGACAATTCTTGCGCAGTCGTTGTTTCATTGTGTGAATTGTTTGCCCTTTGATTGTTTATTTTTTTTATCAATTCCTCATTACATACAGTTGAAGTCAGAAGTTTACATACACCTTAGCCAAATACATTTAAACTCAGTTTTCACAATTCCTGACATTTTATCCTAGTAAAAAATCCCTGTCTTAGGTCAGTTAGGATCACCACATTATTTTAGGAATGTGAAATGTCAGAATAATAGTAGAGATAATTATTTATTTCAGCTTTTATTTATTTAATCACATTCCCAGTGGGTCAGAAGTTTACAGTGCCTTGCGAAAGTATTCGGCCCCCTTGAACTTTGCGACCTTTTGCCACATTTCAGGCTTCAAACATAAAGATATAAAACTGTATTTTTTTGTGAAGAATCAACAACAAGTGGGACACAATCATGAAGTGGAATGACATTTATTGGATATTTCAAACTTTTTTAACAAATCAAAAACTGAAGAATTGGGCGTGCAAAATTATTCAGCCCCCTTAAGTTAATACTTTGTAGCGCCACCTTTTGCTGCGATTACAGCTGTAAGTCGCTTGGGGTATGTCTCTATCAGTTTTGCACATCGAGAGACTGACATTTTTTCCCATTCCTCCTTGCAAAACAGCTCGAGCTCAGTGAGGTTGGATGGAGAGCATTTGTGAACAGCAGTTTTCAGTTCTTTCCACAGATTCTCGATTGGATTCAGGTCTGGACTTTGACTTGGCCATTCTAACACCTGGATATGTTTATTTTTGAACCATTCCATTGTAGATTTTGCTTTATGTTTTGGATCATTGTCTTGTTGGAAGACAAATCTCCGTCCCAGTCTCAGGTCTTTTGCAGACTCCATCAGGTTTTCTTCCAGAATGGTCCTGTATTTGGCTCCATCCATCTTCCCATCAATTTTAACCATCTTCCCTGTCCCTGCTGAAGAAAAGCAGGCCCAAACCATGATGCTGCCACCACCATGTTTGACAGTGGGGATGGTGGGTTCAGGGTGATGAGCTGTGTTGCTTTTACGCCAAACATAACGTTTTGCATTGTTGCCAAAAAGTTCAATTTTGGTTTCATCTGACCAGAGCACCTTCTTCCACATGTTTGGTGTGTCTCCCAGGTGGCTTGTGACAAACTTTAAACAACACTTTTTATGGATATCTTTAAGAAATGGCTTTCTTCTTGCCACTCTTCCATAAAGGCCAGATTTGTGCAATATACGACTGATTGTTGTCCTATGGACAGAGTCTCCCACCTCAGCTGTAGATCTCTGCAGTTCATCCAGAGTGATCATGGGCCTCTTGGCTGCATCTCTGATCAGTCTTCTCCTTGTATGAGCTGAAAGTTTAGAGGGACGGCCAGGTCTTGGTAGATTTGCAGTGGTCTGATACTCCTTCCATTTCAATATTATCGCGTGCACAGTGCTCCTTGGGATGTTTAAAGCTTGGGAAATCTTTTTGTATCCAAATCCGGCTTTAAACTTCTTCACAACAGTATCTCGGACCTGCCTGGTGTGTTCCTTGTTCTTCATGATGCTCTCTGCGCTTTTAACGGACCTCTGAGACTATCACAGTGCAGGTGCATTTATACGGAGACTTGATTACACACAGGTGGATTGTATTTATCATCATTAGTCATTTAGGTCAACATTGGATCATTCAGAGATCCTCACTGAACTTCTGGAGAGAGTTTGCTGCACTGAAAGTAAAGGGCCTGAATAATTTTGCACGCCCAATTTTTCAGTTTTTGATTTGTTAAAAAAGTTTGAAATATCCAATAAATGTCGTTCCACTTCATGATTGTGTCCCACTTGTTGTTGATTCTTCACAAAAAAATAAAGTTTTATATCTTTATGTTTGAAGCCTGAAATGTGGCAAAAGGTCGCAAAGTTCAAGGGGGGCGAATACTTTCGCAAGGCACTGTACATACACTCAATTAGTATTTGGTAGTATTGCCTTTAAATTGTTTAACTTGGGTCAAATGTTTCAGGTAACCTTCCACAAGCTTCTCACAATAAGTTGGGTGAATTTTGGCCCATTCCTCTTGACAGAGCTGGTGTAACTGAGTCAGGTTTGTAGGCCTTCCTGCTCGCACACGCTTTTTCACACATTTTCTATAGGATTGAGGTCAGGGCTTTGTGATGGCCACTCCAGTACCTTGACTTTGTTGTCCTTAAGACCAAGCTTTAACTTCCTGACTGATGTCTTGAGATGTTGCTTCAATATATCCACATAATTTTCCTACCTCATGATGCCATCTATTTTGTGAAGTGCACCAGTCCCTCCTGCAGCAAAGCACCCCCACAGCATGATGCTGCCACCCCCGTTCTTCACGGTTGGGATGGTGTTCTTCGGCTTGCAAGCCTCCCCCTTTTCCCTCCAAACATAACGATGGTCATTATGGTCATCCAGCATCTTCACAAGGTCCCTTGCTGTTGTTCTGGGATTGATTTACACTTTTCACACCTAAGTACGTTCATCTCTAGGAGACAGAACACGTCTCCTTCCTGAGCGGTATGACGGCTGCGTGGTCCCATGGTGTTTATACTTGCATGCTATTGTTTGTACAGATGAATGTGGTACCTTCAGAGATTTAGAAATTGCTCCCAAGGATGAACCAGACTTGTGGAGGTCTACAATTTATTTTCTGAGGTCTTGGCTGATTTATTTTGATTGTCCCATGATGTCAAGCAAAGAGGCACTGAGTTTGAAGGTAGGCCTTGAAATACATCCACAGGTACACCTCAAATTCACTCAAATGATGTCAATTAGCCTATCAGAAGCTTCTAAAGCCATGACATCATTTTCTGGAATTTTCCAAGCTGTTTAAAGGCAGAGTCAATTTAGTGTATGTAATCTTCTGACCCACTGGAATTGTGATACAGTGAATTATAAGTGAAATAATCTGTCTGTAAACAATTGTTGGAAAAATGACTTGGTACATGTCCTAACCGACTTGCCAAAACGATAGTTTGTTAACAATACATTTGTGGAATGGTTGAAAAACAAGTTTTAATGACTCCAACCTAAGTTTATGTAAACTTCCCACTTCAACTGTACATTGTTTAGGTGAACTAAGGACAAAGGTGTGGATAATATTAATATTATTCTGTAGTTAAATCTGTGACACTCCATGTAATGTATGATATGTTACGTTACATTACGAGTTGGAATATGTATTTTTTCAAATTTACTTATTTAACCTTTATTTAACTAGGCAAGTCAGTTAAGAACACATTTTTATTTACAATGATTGCCTACCAAAAGGTAAAAGGCTGCCTACGGAGGCAGGGGGCTGGGATTAAAAATGTTAAATAAATTAAATAAAAATATAGGACAAAACACACGTCATGACAAGACAGACAACACAACCTACAACACACAAGACCTAAGACAACAACATAGCATGGCAGCAACACATGACAACACAGCATGGTAGCAACACAACATGATAGTAACACAACATGGCAGCAGCACAATATGGTAACAGCACAAAACAGGATAGAAACATTATTGGGCACAGACAACAGCACGAAGGGCAAGAATGTAGAGACAACAATACATCACGCAAAGCAGCCACAACTGTCAGTAAGAGTGTCCATGATTGAGTTTTTGAATGTAAGTTATCATAAGTCTTGGAGGACTAAAGGTATTATGCTTCTTTCTGAGACCAGTTTGCTTCTTGCTTCAAAACAACAAAGGAGAATTATTGGGTGAATTTATGTTGGTTTTTAGGTGAACTAAGTGTTAGTTAATATTAATATTATTCTGTAAGTAAATCTGTGACACTCAGTTATGTTAATATGTTACATTACATTTATATTATGAATGAAATAGCGGTCATACAATATCATAGGAATTAGAGGACTATAGTATAATTTGTCTTACCTCGTCATACAATAGCATACGAATTGGAAGAAGTAACTCGAAATGTATCTTGTGGAAGTATTTCATTATACCTCTTTCTCTGAGACCAGGTTGCTTGTTGCATAGTAACAACAAAGGAGAATTACGGGGAGAATTTACGTTGTTACAAAGGTTGGGATAATTTATGTGAAAGGTTAGGAGAACTAAAACTACAAAGGTTAAGTGAATTTACAAAGTAGGTGAATTGGGTTAAGTTTAGAATAAGGGGAAGGGTTAGCTAAAATGCTAAAGTTACCCCCGACGCAACTCGAACACATTGCAACCTTAGACGTCACTAAGAGCCAAAAGAGCTCAAAGGGACATGGTGACATCAAAGTCCTGGAGGAGCCAGCAGCATGCCCAGTGATTCAGGCTCAAACACATCCAACTATATCAATAAACCATTTGACCAAAATCCAATAAGGTAAGTGTTTTCACAACAGGTCCCATCCAACACAATTCTGTCACGTTTGATGACTGTCTTTTACAGGCAATCCAAATGTCACAAACATATCAATAAAGCTTCTGATTATTTCATATTAGTCAATAAAAAACGTTGGATAAAACCTTTTTACTTAGGCTACTTGCTGCAGAGCAGATTACATTTTAGGGGTGTAGCAGGTGGGCTGAAATGTTATCTGCTGCTCTGCAGAAAGGCGATATGATACAGTATGTTACTGTTTGTTTTGTGACCTACATCATCTAAAATACAAAACAACCATAAAAAACACAAGTATAATATATTGTATGTGTTCCCCATGTTGTCATGCTGGGGCTCAGAGTTACACATAGGATGGTATGTCAGTCAGGTAATCTCATCACAGACTCAATTTAATTAAAGAGAGTATGAAGAGATATGGCTCAGGGCAGGCCAAGTGATATGATTAGACAGACAGAGTCCTGAGGACAATGACCCTGCTTTGATTCATTCCCTCCCCTATCTCGTCACTCACTTTGACTAGCATAGGGAACACTCAAAAGGCTCGCTGCAGCCAGCCGGGAAATAGAACCAAGTTGAGAAAAGCTCTGGGGTAGGCTAGAGTATCCTCCGGGAACATGTGACACTAGCCACACCAATCTGTCACACCATCAATAACTGGTGTCTTCATCCTTTATACATTACTGGGAAAACAGATGACTTTTTCCATATACCACTGTTCTAAGCAGACAACCTTGATAAGTCTCTTGTCGGTCCAGATATCAATTCCCACCTTATGTTGATATTTTGAGAATTACCAGGGGAGCTCAGAAATCTCCAACAACCAAGCATGTCTTTATCATAGCTCGCTATCATGCAGTACTATGCAGACCAACCATCTCCCCATTTGAGCGGAGCAGTCATAAAAGATATGTGATATGCCTTTTGGGAGTGGGATGTGTTGGAGGAATGCATGTGCAGGTATCCTCCTGCCCGTGGGGACAGGGGAGCAATGGCTTGGCACACCAGTTGATCCTGTTTGATAAAGGCCCTAGCAAGACCAGGTTATATGTCTCAGCCTGGAGGAAGTGTCTGACTCTCATTCCAACGCAGAAGAAAGTTGATCCGGTGGGAAAGAGGAGGGGCCATGCTTGCAGGCAACACACCTTGTCAACAAGACACATCCATCCACTGGTAGCTTTACACCTACCTACACAAAACCACTGTCCTCCATCTGCTCTTCCCCAACCACACCCACACTACCAGACAGACTCCATCAATGCTTGAATCAAATAGCTTCTTGCCACAGTGTCCACTCCAGTCCTCCTCTTTCACAGTCATAATCACTCATTTATGGAAAGAATTAGTCGCCAAATGTTTTTACACAATATAAATCTGTAGTGGAGACTAGGGGCAATTGTAACAATGTATGTATTTTACTCTACTGCTCAGGGATATATAGATATGTATAGTGTAATAGTTGTTTATTGATGTGTTCAATCAGGGCTCATCTGTGAAAGAGGCTGTGGTCTCAGCATGATTCCCTGCTTAAATACAGTTGAAATATAATACAAATAAATGAAACATCTGTTTCCTAATCAATGAAAATTAATTGTTCCTACAGACAGTGAGTCACGCGGCCGTGGCTTGCTATATAAAGCAAGCAGACAGGCATCGAGGCATTCAGTTACTGTTTGATTGAATGTTAGAATGGGCCAAATGAGTGACCTAAGCAACTTTGAGCATGGTATGATTGTCTGTGCCAGGCGCACCGGATCTCAGAAACAGCCAACCTCCTGGTGTTTTCTCGCACGATAGTGTCTAGGGTCTACCGAGAATGGTACGACAAACAAAAAACATCCAGTCAGCGGCAGTCCTGTGGGCGAAAACAGCTTGTTGATGAGAGAGGTTGAAGGAGAATGGCAAGAATCGTGCAAGCTAACAGGTGGACCACAAACAGACAAATAACAGCGCACTACAACAGGGGTGTGCAGAACGACAACTCGTCAATCCTTGTCACAGATGGGCTATTGCAGCAGACGACCATACCGGATTCAACTCTAATCAGCTAAAAACAAGACGAGTGGCTCCAGTGGGAACGCGATCACCGACACTGGACAATTGGACAATTGAGGAGTGGAAAAACATTGCCTGGTCCGACGAATCCCAGTTCTTGTTGTGTCAGGCTGATGACAGAGAGGATTTGGCGTAAGCAGTTTGAGTCCATGGACCCATCCTGCCTGGTGTCAATGGTTCAGGCTTGTGGCAGTGGTGTACTGGTGTGGGGAATGTTTCCCTGGCAAACATTAGGTACCCTGATACCAAGTGAGCAATGATTGAACGCTATAGCGTATCTGAACATTGTTGCTGACCAAACCCAATAGAGCATCTATGGGGTGAGATGGAATGGGCTGTTCACAGCATGAATGTATTGCGTGATGCCATCACTTCAGCATGGACCGAAATCCTTGTGGAACATTTCCGACACCTTGTAAAATCCATGCCCTGAAGAATTCTGGATATTCTGGAGGCAAAGGGGTGTCCGACCCAGTACTAGATGGGTGTACCTAATAAACTGGCCGGTGAATGTAAGTATTTTTATGTAAGCAATATTTACAGTAACAACCCCTGTTTGTGCATGGCCATTCAGTTCCGCTCAAAACATCTTGAATAGTCTGATGGTGCCCAGATCATATCTGTCTACAACTTCTTTGGCACCCTACAGGACGCCAAGGCTGGTATTATTTGGTTAGTTAGTATTTGTATAATTCACATATAATTCATACCATCTTAAAGGTAAAATCACTTCCCACTGGGCAAAAACTGATTAAATCAACTTTGTTACCACAACATTTCAACAAAAAATATAACATGTGATGACATTGAATTAATTGTCACACCCTGACCATAGTTTGCTTTGTATGTTTCTATGTTTTGGTTGGTCAGGGTGTGATCTGAGTGGGCATTCTATGTTGGATGTCTTGTTTGTCTATTTCTATGTCTGGCCTGATATGGTTCTCAATCAGAGGCAGGTGTTAGTCATTGTCTCTGATTGGGAACCATATTTAGGTAGCCTGGGTTTCACTGTGTGTTTGTGGGTGATTGTTCCTGTCTTTGTGTTTGCACCAGATGGGACTGTTTTAGGTTTTCTCACTTTTGTTAGTTATCGCATGTGTAGTGTCTTTATAAATTAAAGAACATGAATAACCACCATGCTGCATTTTGGTCCGCCTCTACTTCACCTAAGGAAAACCCTTACATTAATGTGGAAAAGTGATTTGGATTCACAAGAAGTCATCAATGTAAGAGAATTTCATACCTAAATCCAATGACATGGTGAATTTTTATTTAATTTTCCATTAGTTGACAACTGTATATCAAAACTAGACGTTGAAAGGACGTCTGTGCCCAGTGGGTTGTTTTCATCATTTGGCTGCTTGGATTAAGCAGCCATAACAAAACATGTGCCTAGCAAGAGACAACAATAGTGACACATGTCAATATTTAGCCAGCATATAGTGATGAAAATTATGCCAGTTTGAATTATTGGACATTAATGCCCAGGACAGTATAAAAATCTGACATTTGGCTCAAAATGTCAAGCAGGGAAAGAACCTAAATGGGCATGTACTGAGTGAGTTTCATCACAAGTAACTTGTTTCTGTTTGGAGAAACTCAATGTTACAATTGCCCCCTGTTGGAATTGCCCCTGGTCTCCCCCACAAACATTTTAATGTCTCAAAGAGGCTATGTTTTCAGTGGCTATTAGTAGTTCAGAGAGGATATGAATGTGGCTGGACGACACTGCATGCATTACTTTTCCCTTTCTCTGTGACGTGTGAATGGCAAGTTTATTCTTTCCCTTTGAGTACAAGACCGCTCCCATGATGGGCATGGAGGGAGGAGCAGGGCAGATACTGAGAGACAATACTGTGATGTCCAGTGAGTGACAGGCCTCGCCCTACGATAACCCCCGACTGTCAGTTCTGTCCCAGTGAGCAGAGGGCACTGGGGACCTGTCTCAGAAACAGCCATCCCATAGACAGGGGCCCAGCCCTCAACAGAGACCCCTGCATCAACAGCCAAAGTGCATGTATACTCCCTGCCAACAGCTGTCATATTTACCTCAGTGTGCTGTTAGAAATTCTAGGCTATACTGCTGAGACTGCAGCTTTCTTTATCCTTTTCTTTTGAAAACATTTACATCATAAAAAGATTACGTATTTTGTTCCACTGCAAACTGTGTTGCAAGAACTGAACTACAACCCAAAACCACAATAGCCACAGTAGGATGAAAACACAGATGATCATCAACTCCTAACCCTCAATAAAGAGGCTGGCGAAACAACCCACTTGAGAAAGTAAAATATATTGTTTCTGACGTTATTACTGAGTAATTCACAGACCCCATTTTTCCTTCCTTGTCTGCATTTGTGCTTCAAAATATTTATTTTGGGTTGTAAGTCTTGATTACAGCTCATTATAGGTGACATGATTTTAGGGCTCTATTCCATCCGTATCACAGAAGTTCCGAGTTATAGTGTGATTGACATTTAAAGGCAATGTTCCCAAGATAGCAGAGACCACATTCACGGTAAATGCTGTATATGTCGTCTGAAACGGAAATGGCCTTTACATTTCTATCACACAATCTGTAGCGCTTCACAGATACAGACTGAACCCTCAGTGGCTATTAAAGAGACCAGTATGTTCATCGGCTCTAACAGCACAGTGGCCCCTCACTCTGGGAATGTGCCCACCCTTCACTTTGGGCACTGCCCCCTCACACTCTGGGCTCAGCATGTGGAGACACTCTGCCTCTAGGACAGGAGACGGGCCTAAGTCTCCTCCACAACTCATAGCAGATGGAAGCTGGCCGAATTGATATTCATGAGCACCTGCATTGTACCGCTCCCTTTTGTCCGCTTCTACCCCTCATGTGCATTGACAGCCCCCTCCACTTTCTCCTCCCTTGTTCCCATAAATAATCGGCTCAATTGCGATGTGACAGCCAAAGGCGCACAACAACAGGCTGATGTCACCACTCCTCTCTCTGGTGGAGGCTTTAATAAGCAAGTACCCCCCGCCATCCTCACAAGCTTCACTTGCTATTGAAGGTGAATAATGATGTCTGATTGACAATGCGTCACCTCTGTGGGGAGTCTGCAAGGTGAAGGGCAGGTCATCTGTCAGTCCTGACAGGGCACAAAGTCTGGACAATAATGGAGGATTTGTGTTGCTTGAAAAACAGAGACTTGGAGCCCAAGGTTGAATAAATCAGGACAACTTAAGTAAACAACAAAATAAAGCAATTCATCTGAGTCCCTACAGCCATGGACAGGGTCAGTGTTAAAACACCAATAACTAATCCAGCACTCTGTGGAAACATGCATTTAAATCAGGCATTTTCTTGAGGCTGAAGCATTCTGTTTTAAAATATCATTCCCAGACTTCAAATGAGGACTTTTTATTGACTGTTATTTCTTCACACTATGCTTGTTTTTCTCAGTCTCAAAGACTGAGTATGTTCAGCACATCCTAATGACAACGATGAACAAAAAGTGATGTTTGAAGACATCACCTAGCGTTGCCCCACCCACTTAACTTTGCCCCACCCAACTCTTCCTAGACCATCTGTCAAAGGGATAATAACATCCATTTAATTGCACCTGCCGTCTTAGCAATGCATTAGCTGTCCATAAACCCATGTTCCTGGAGTCCATTCTATTCCTATATGGAGCCCTTGACTGTCACCTCAGCCACAGCACACAGATGTACCTTTTATTAGTACGCGTTTCCAGGGATTAATACAATTCCTCCAAAAAACAACATTCCGGTGACATCATTGGCCTCTCAGATTCCAGGAAGGGAACAGAGGCGGTTTCTCATTACCTGGTAAAGGACAGATGAGGCACTGTGTCCCTGGAAAGGCCTTTTCTCAAAACAGTGCCATTTGAAACGTTCACTTCATCCCTCCTGCAGCAATTAGTCATTAGTTGACGTTACATATTTCAGTTCAAATACACAGGTTTGAAGGATAAAACAGCTCACACATGAATCAAAAATCTAACTCGTTCTTGCATCCTTCCATATTTACCTTCAGCAGTGATATTCCGTAGGCAATAAAGGCTACTTCCATTGAACCTAGCAGTCAAAGCTAGCTCTTAACAGGGATCAGGAGCTGTCCCACTGTGTGGCGTTAGTTTAAGCCTGTTGCATGGAGACAGCAATCCAGATGATGCATCAGCCCATAGCAGGAAGCCAGAGGCAGACATGGGTATCAGGGTCTGTGGGGGTTGATGGATGGCACTGGAGAGCCAGCCAAACCAAGCCATTTACACTGTAATAAATTAAATGTTTACGGCTGCCCCCAGCTCTCTGTACTAGCGGACATTTCTTCTGGTGTCAGCAGCACATTATCATATTTAATCGCCCCCAGTAACCTACACTAAATGGGTAGGAGATTGAAGTGGCCATCAGTCCATCTTCGCAAGTATGATTTACATCATAAACAACAAAAATCTAGATATTTATGCACCTGTTTATTAAGTCCTTTCAAACTCTGAAAGCTTTATTGATTTTTTTTCTTTTTTCGATAGCATTTTATTTAATGTAATTATTTTACGACGACATAAGTGCTCTGCAAACCTTTATCAGAAGATCCCTGAAAACAAAAACGGACCTCCTGTTAAAGCACGAAGAGGATACGGTCATTACATGGCAGGCATGCACAATGAAAGTGCATGGTGTTATCTAAAGCATAGAATTCTGGTTCTTTTTAATAAGCATGGTTAACAACTAGAAATCTTTACAGTTGTGATCATACTTAAAATAAACGACAGATCATGAATGAGAAGAGGTACATAAAAGACTAAACCCTCACACGCACACTCCCACAACGTACAAGTACACAAGCATACACTTCAGACATTAAACATATGTATGCACGCACAACTACAGCATGGAGTTTAGTAAAAGGAACATTGCTGGGGTCTCTGAACAACTGCAGACATTGAGCTAAGAATAACGCTGTATTGCAGGTTGTCATGAAAAACCATTTGGACCTGAAAAGATTGATAGAAAATACATATGTTTCCACTAGTGGTTAAGCAGCCAATTGATTAATGGTAAAAAAGCAAAGCTGACAAATTTAGAAATAGCGAAAACTGGCCAAGTAATATTTAATACAATTTATAGTTATTTTCATGTAGCAACTCCCCTTATGGACTATACTCAAATGGATCAAACATAAGCTTCCTTGTACAAAAAGAAAATAAAAAACATGGTAATAAAAATAAAGAGTGCTGTGTAAATATATATTCATATTTATAAATTTAACTGTATTTACAAGGAGATTGTAATATGAATGAAATAACTGACCACTGCACCAACATATACAAGGTAGAGTGCCTTCAGAAAGTATTCACACCCCTGGACCTTTTCCACATTTTGTTGTGTTACAGTCTGAATTTAAAATACATTAAATTGAGATTGGGTCACTGGCCTACACACAATACCCCATAATGTCAAGTTTAATGAGAAGCTGACATGTTTTGAATCAATAAGTATTCAACCCCCTTGTTATGGCAAGCCTACAGTCTAGGAGTAAACATTTGCTTTATAAGTCATATAATAAGTTGCAATAAGTGTTTTAACATGATTTTTTAAATGTCTAACTCATCTCTGTACCCCACACATACATCTCTGTACCCCTCAGTCGAGCAGTGAATTTCAAACACAGATTCAACCACAAAGACCAGGAAGGTTTTCCAATGCCTCGCAAAGGGCACCTATTGGTAGATGGGTAAAAATAAAAAAGCAGACATTGAATATCCCTTTGAGCATGGTGAAGTTATTAATTACACTTTGGATGGTGTATCACTACAAAGATACAGACGTCTTTCCTTACTCAGTTGCCAGAGAGGGATTTCACCATGAGGCCAAAAGAGACTTTAAAACAGTTACAGAGTTTACTGGCTGTGATAGGAGAAAACTGAGGATCAATAACATTGTAGTTACTCCACAATACTAACCTAAATGACAGAGTGAAAATAAGGAAGCCTGTACCTGGCGCGGCAGGTAGACTAGTGGTTAGAGCGTTGGGCCAGTAACTGAAAGGTTGTTAGATCAAATCCCCAAGCTAATAAGGTAAAAATATGTTGTTCTGCCCCTGAACAAGGCCGTCATGTTCCTAGGCCGTCATTGTAAATAAGAATTTGTTCTTAACTGACTTGCCTAGTTAAAATAAAGGTTAAAAAATATTCCATAACATGCATGCAAGTAAAACTGCAAAAAAAATGTCACAGAATTCAACTTTATGTCCTGAATACAAAGTGTTATGTTTATGGCAAATCCAACACATCATGGAGTACCACTTCATATTTTCAAGCACGGTGGTGGCTGCATCGTGTTATGGGTATGCTTGTCATAGGCAAGGACTAGAGCTTTTTGGGGGGGATAAAAAATGAGCACAGGCAAAATCCTAGAGGGAAATCTGGTTCAGTCTGCTTTCCAACAAACACTGGGAGACAAATTCAATAATATAAAACACAAGGCCAAAAATACACTGGAGTACACTGTCCAAGATGACATTGAATGTTTCTGAGTGGCCTAGTTACAGTTTTAACTTAAATTGGCTTAAAAATCTATGGCAAAACTTGAAAATGGCTGTCTAGGAATGATCACGAAGAACATTTTTAAGAATAATGGGCAGATATTTTACAATCCAGGAATGACTAACAGTTGGAATCATTGCCAAGGTTGATAATAACATGTATTGACTCAGGAATATAAATACTTATCTAATCAACGTATATTAGTGTTTTATTTTTCATATTTTTCCATAATATTTTTCTTCCACCTAGATATGACTATTTTGTATAGATTGTTGACAAAAAATGATAATTCAATCCATTTTAATCCCACTTTGTAACAACAACATTTTGAAAAGGTCAAGAAGTGTGAACACTTTCTGAAGGCACTGTATGAATGTCCCTTGTTAATATATTCTCTGGATTTGGTCTTAAAAGCAAAATAATTTCATTTATTATTGATGAACATTGGAAAAATACAACAGACATAATCCTAACTCAGATCCATCCAATTCATAATTCTTTCAGTTTAGTACGGTCTGTTTATCTTGTTCCATGGAATGCCCAAAGTGGAGAAATTAGTCTTTCCTTCTCCGGCACCGTTTGACACAAAAAGAAAGACAATCCCAGCAATACAAAGTGCCCCGAAAACATATCCACCTCAATCACGAGCCAAGAAACTGCTGCAGCCTTGAGTCCTTGATGCCCAACCGGTACGTTTAAAAGTTTCAGAATTAAGCTTTGTCCCGCTCTCCACCAGTGTTTTGCCTAGTCTCTGGGAGGGTTGGGAGAGTTCATACCAGGCCAGTGGTGCAGAGAAGGAACGACAGTAAGAGGAATGTCAGGGTGTTTGAGGGGAGTGAGGTATCAGCGCTTCTTGAGGGCCACCCCGTTGGAATGGGGAGGGAACTTTGGCAGGCAGGGCTCCTCAACCCCAGCATCGTGGGAGAAGACAGAGTCCTCGCCAGAGGAACAGGTGGAGCTGCGAGTGTCAGGGTAGCTGGGGGAATACTGGTCCAGAGGCACAGACAGCTCCAAGTACTCCTGCAAACACACACAGATGGGATTTATGAGAGAGGATTGGACACACTGGCCAGAACACAGTCATATATCTGTCTTTGGATATCATCCATTTCACACCCACATACAGACAAGTGGCTTAAATATCAAGTAAACACAACATTTTAACATTTAGCATTCAGTCCTGACAGTATTACAAGGATGTGAGTTTATCACCTTTGTTGACTCTGTGTGAACTGCTGAGGCATGCTCAATGTGGAGACTCACCTGGTTGGACGTCATGGCCAGGGTGCGGTCCAGGTCTTCCACCAGCTGTTTGAACGTGGGCCGGTGAGAGGGAACGGCATGCCAGCAGTCCCTCATCATCATGTATCTGGGAGGGAGGAGGAGAAATGGAGAGGGAGAGTAAGAGAGCGGGAAAGAGTCCTAATTCTGCTGCTGGCTTGCCTGTCTTTTTTATTATCAGAGATCAATGTCTTTGCAGCAGCTGCATCCCTGTGCTCTGGGATAAACCCATAGCATCCATTCTAATGATAGAACACTGAGGAAGGAGGCTTACAGTTCGTGAGTGCAGGTAGAGGGCTTGTCCATGCGGTGGCCCTCCTTCAGCAGCTTGAACAGCTCTTCTACAGGGACCCCCGGGTACGGCGAGCCCCCCAGGGTGAAGATCTCCCACAGCAGCACCCCGAAAGACCATCTGCAGATACAGACGGACAGGACAAGCCCCATCAGTCAACACACAGGTCATATCATACAAGCCACGGGTATCTGGCCAACTTCTGCCCATTCCAAATATGGTAAATGTGTATTTCGGCCATACTCACACATCACTTTGGTGCGTGTATATCCTGTCAAATAGAGCTTCTGGGGCCATCCACTTGACTGGTAAACGACCCTATGAGTTAAATGCTAGTGTAAATTGGCAAATTGACACAGGAGATGGAATAAGGTCAGGGGAAGCAATTTTCACATTGATTGGCATGGCTGAGGTAGGGAATTAGTAGCATACTGACATTGGTGGTCTTCTTATAGTAATCAATATGGTGGATATCTCTGGCCAGGCCAAAATCTGCGATCTTCATCACGTTGTCCTCTGTCACCAGCACATTGCGGGCAGCAAGGTCTCGGTGGATACACTGTACACAGACACACATAAGAACAAGGTCCAGGCGTCCTGGTACATTCACTGCATCTTTACTGGGTACTCTATACTCAACTGTGCTGATGTAGGTAGAGTCGGATCCTGATGTTACCTTCTTAGAGGACAGGTACTCCATGCCGCGGGCCACCTGGTAGGCACAGGACACCAGGTCTTTGATAGACATGTTCTCTATGGGCACCTGGTCAGGGTTGTAGCAGTACTCCATGCCTGGTGGCCGCCGAGCTCTCAGGTACTCCCGGAGGTTTCCCTTGGAGGCATACTCCACAATAACATAGAGAGGCCCTGGGGAGGGAGACAAGGGTGCACTCACTCCTCAACGCCACTGGAGGTAGTGACATTTGAAATACCTTTTATGGTGACACCTAACGCAACAAGACAGACTGACAGGAGCACACCATCTTTGCTGTCAGAGAACAGCATTTCCAGCGGTGAGGAGGGATGTCACTGAGCGGTGGAGGGGTCATGGTGAGAGAGTTAAGCTCTGAATTATAACCAACAGCTGTATCTTTCTCCTTACATGCCAATGAGTACGAAGAGTAATGGTGTATTCTGGACAGCTATTTTGTGGTCAGGGAAAAACACCATTACAAATCAAGGCATTAAGAATTTACAAGCTGTAACTAAAGAACAAGAAAAAGAAACCAAATGTCTGTTAACACTTGTATGCCGTGTGAAGAAAAAAAAAATTTCTCCATCACCATCTATAGTAAGTAAATGCAAAGACTTAAACATTTTGCCAAAGATGAAAGTTTGTATGTCAAACAGGTCTGGGTAATAAGGTGTGAAATGCTAACAGATTCCTACAATAACATACTGGAACTTCTCAAGGGACCAGACAGGACAAAGAGCAGCCTCCTGTGTTCTGCTACATGATATTTAGAACAGAGAGCTTTCCAATGTTCACAGCAGGGTCAGAGAAGGCTAATGTTCCTCCCCAGCAGAACACAGCTCATGGTGCCAGGGCTTGTCAGTCAAGATTTGAAAGATATGGCAACCCTGGCAGCAGCTGTGGTCATCTCAAACTGAGAGCTCGGAAGTTGGTGTCAGAATCCCCTTACTCATACCATTACACACATTTCTGCATGCTGATATGATCATGCTGTGCTTTTTGTGGTCTTGTTAAACAACTGAACAACGCAATGGTCTAAAAACACATTCCCAAAACACTCACTCCTCTCTCCAAACCGAAACATGTTTTCAGCCTTTCTGAATGAAGGATTTGAAGGGAGTGTAAAAGTGTGAGACTTACCATCCTGGGTACAGGCTCCCAGCAGATTAATTATGTTCTTGTGCTTCCCAATGATCTTCATCATCTCCATCTCAGAGATCAAATCTGACAGGTCTTTCTCTGTAGCATCAGCTGAGGGGAGGGAAAAAATTTGACAGAAATTAGACTCATTACAACAAATCACCCAACCCTGAACTCTATGATTGGCAAATCAAAAAGAGTTCTCATGTAAAACATCCCAGTTGTGTACAGCGCAAAGCACACTGCTTTGCAAAATGATTTCAAACTAAATGTACATACCCTATTTAAAAATGTTTCAAAAAGGCACCAACTGTAGGGGAAAGTCTTTCAGAGGGACATGCAGGTAGGGGGGAGGGGGGATGAAGGCAGCACTCTCTGGGGGGAGGCACTTAAAAAGTACCAAGCAATAAATGGATATTTTCCTACATCCCCACTCTTCACAGTTTTATGAACCCTGTCATATATCCAAACCCAGGGGTTCTCATAAATGTTTACTCTGGTCTCCCATTTGCACAGTGGCCAGGAGCCAGTGGCAGATGCCTCTTATGTCTGTGCATCACAGCACTAAGTAGAACTCTCCTCCCATCCTGTAATAGAAGTTGTGGTTTTCTGCTCAATTCTGTACTCCTTGCATTTGAAATCACTTCCCAACATGCAGTATCGGCAACCCAGCCATGTGCCTAAATCACAGGTTTGATATGGTTTATGAGAGAGAGAAAAAACTTGACTTACATTTGAGCATCTTGACGGCCACTTTGGTGACCCTGTTTGGCTTCTCTTTGTCCATCCCTAGAGCCTCTCCCATCACCACCTGGCCAAAGCAGCCTTCTCCCAGGGGCTTCCCAAGCACCAGTCTAAGTGGGTCACAGGGGTAGGAAAAAAACAACAAATGTGAGATGATTGAAACAGACAGGCAATGCTCCCATTCAAAGGAGTGTGATGTTATGTCTGTATTTAATAGGCGTGTTCCAGTCATCTGTGTACCTGTCTCTGGGCAGCTCCCAGCGTGGGTCCTGGGGCAGCTCGTACTCAGACACCCCAGACAGCATAGGAGAGCCGCTGGACGAGAGGCGGGAGGGGCGCACCAACATCACCCCGGAGTGGAGGGAGGAGCTAGAGTCCACTGACACCTGTAATACAGAAGCCTGACGTTACTCTCTCATAGTGGAGCCAGGGAAGGAACAACAGAGACAGACAGACAGAAGGATATCCAGTGTGTGGACAGAAAATTATGTTAACCCTTCAAAATGTTACTTAAATAAGTCTGATGACACAAAATGTAACAACTAAAACTACTTGAATCCCATTGGAAGCAGATAGCAGGATGAGACGAACACCTGGCCTCTACTCATACCAACCTGACTCACCTCATGGGCTCTTTGAGGAACCAGAAGCTCGAGGAATTAAGTTTTTTTATTTTCACAAGATAATGAACACTTCCATTTGATAAGAACAAGTGATAGGAATACGTTAAAAAAACTATTAAGATACCATAAAGATTACACTAAATGGGATGAGAAAGCAGAAAAGGTATAAAGATGTCAAACCCCCTATCTACTTTCTGTTACCTGTCTGCGCAGGGGGATGCTTTTAGCCAGCTTGTGGACAGCCAGCTGACTGTTGAAGTCACTTTTCTTGGACGAGGTGCGCATCTTGATGATGATGGCCACAGCCACCATGACAGCAATGAGGAAGAAGCCCACGCAGTAGATCAGCACTTCCAGGTAGGTTTGGTTGGGTGGTGGGGAGCGGGGGACTGCTGGATGAGGGCAACGCGATGGGGGACAATAGGTCAGCCACACAGGGTCATAACACACAACAACAGAGGTCCATGCATTCTCAAATATCAATCGCACTTTCACAACAGGCATGGAACAAAAACACTGAACACACACACACACACACACACACAAACACCACCCTGATACATTCACTAAGACCACTCAGCTGACATGTACAGAAAAACAGAGCCCTTAACACCACTGGCACAGAGAGCGGAGCACAAACTCCTATTGTGGCACCATAACCACTTCTTTCAGGCATAGGGTTTCACTCCACATTCTTTGCCAGTTTGACCAGCAGCCATAGTCTCTAGTGGCAGAGAATGGCCAAGTCCTCTTGAGCTGGGACAAACCCAAATAATACAGAGCCTTGTGCAAACGGATGAGCATTAACACGGATGTACATTAAGTTCAACCTTAGCTTCCTAAAACCATTTTATTTTAATGTATTTATTTGTGTGTGCAAAGGCTCGGTTATTCAGGACAACGCGTGTTAACATCACAGACAAAAACCATGCCACTCCACACTAATACAAATTTTTCAAACATACATTCATTCATAAATGTAATATATATATATATATGTTATAAATAGAATGTGTTCAGTAGTTTAACTTAAGCCAATTATTTATTTAAAGTAAATGTCCCATTCTTACTTCCTTAGAGCACATAAAATGGTGGTTGTGCATAAAAGCCCAGTTTGGTTTTAAAATGGCGGCTTGTGTGGTGATTGTTGGTACAAACAATTGTCATTATGATTCCCTTGTAATTTAGACATTACAAAATGTTACATTGTCTCTCACTCTGAGGATCAAAACTACCTATGTACTGAAGACACAAAAGATAGATTAAACATTTTAATTATCTCCAAAAGATTTACAATATGGTTTAAAATTTACATATTGGATGTTTCTTTTTACCTCGCTTTCCGAAAAACACCAGAATGACAAACACCAGCAACACAAGTGAGCTGTCCTTGTGTCTTGAGGCTGAATGACAAGCAGCTTGATAATTGGACAAATGCCTATTCCAACCCAGAAGAATGAGCCGTCCACTACAGTGAGCCAATTATCAAAGCTAGCCTTAAGAGCAGGCTTCGCCCTCACAGCAGGAAATGACATCAGGGATATATGTCATTTGTAGTGCTTGTCAGAAAACATCAGCCTCACACAGAATCAAATGTAAACACCAAATTGAAACCAGAATGGGAGAGACAAGTTGGAGTGAAACACCAACAGTACTGCCAAACAACCCCTTCTGAATGGAAACTTCATCTTAAGGCAGTCAAGTAGAAGTGCATTGTAAAGTTACCCGTTAACCATTTGAAACAATGTGGAAAGCTGACAAATGATTATGAAATTGGCAGAGGAAATGGTCATTTATGTATTTTTTTTTGTTGAGGGTATGAAACACCTAAACTTTCTGATTCAGGAGTTGTCAGTTAAGGTAGATTTTATGGGTCAGATGGGTTGTTTGGCATTCTGTGATTTCTGGGAATCATTTCTCAACATGGACCATCCCATCCAGAAAGGTTGGATGAGCATGGAACCATGCTGACAGGGGAAGGGAGAAGGTTAGTATCACAACTTGGCCTGGCTTCCACACACATCCACATTGCTCACTGAAGTAGGGTCTACAGAGACCATATTCAGATAAATGTGGGCAGTGGATGGTCAAGCCAAAGTGGAGAGGAGGGAGGGGAAGGAGATCAGAGGAGAGAACCATTGATACCTTTAAAAACGATCAACCATGCAGAGTGATGAGAGAACCCGATAGAATTGCCCGCCAAGCAGGTATACTCCCCAGCATCATCAAAAGACACATTCCTCAGTTGGAGGATTTCCATTTCCTTGTCCGTGGTGTTAAGGCCAGCAGTCTAGAAAAGAACAATGGAAGCAGACCCAACAAGAGGCCCAGAGGAAAAAGGGAGGCATGAGTAAAAGGGAAAGACTTCTGGTAGAGGAGGGGACAGGACAGAGGGTGGGTGGGGTGTTCATACTCCCCTCTCAGTCCAACACCATCCCCCCCAAGAGTAAAAACCCATATCTGCCCTCCAGTCAGTTAGTGGAGGAGCTCGTTAGGTAGAGACCGCACCGCAGCACTGAACCCTTCACTGGACCATCACCATTTGAGAAGGAGCAGGGACGGACATCCCATACCCTAAAGACTCATCTCTGCATGCAAGAGATGGGCTACATGGAAAACCCCTCAGCAGAGCACACTCAGCAGAGCACACACACTCAGGGTTGCGGCAGGGTAGCCTAGTGGTTAGAGCGTTGGACTAGCAACCGGAAGGTGACAAGGTACAAATCTGTTGTTCTGCCCCTGAACAGGCAGTTAACCCACTGTTCCTAGGCTGTCATTGAAAATAAGAATTTGTTCTTAACTTAACTGACTGACAAGGCCACACACAATTCACCATACATGAAATCCACGAGACAAACAGCAGGAGCTCAGGGAAAGGCTGAGTAAGACAGCTGAAAAGTAGGGGGGGGACAAGGCAGTAATAAGAGAGAGGCAGTCAGAGATCTGAGCAGAAGACTTTGAAGGGCGAGGGAGTGAAAGTAACAGCAGTGGATGGCAGGAGAGGCCCTTATTAGGAGGGCACGGGAGAGGCATGGGGCAGGAAAGAGAAAGCAGTCCAACATAAAGCAAGACTAAACACATTCAACCGCTCTGCTGGGAATTTTCCATAGTGTAATTTACAGTCAGGAGCACTGAGGCGGGATAGAAGTAGGGAGGGAGCGAGGGAGGAGAGAAACAGCTGAGGTCATCCCTAAACAAGTCCCTAGTTCTCCAGGTGGCCCTAGCAGCCCCTGGCTGAGGATCTCTCTATGTGCTGCTGCTGCGTGGGGCGGTTACCTTGGGCCTCATGCCTGACGATGGTCAGCCAGGCCGACTGATTGGCCTCTCCTATATAATTGGACACTTTACATATATACTCCCCGCTCTCCTCCTCAGTGACATTGTAGAGGGTCAACACCTGAGTGTCCGAGCTATTAACCCCAGAGTGCTGGAAACAAAAACATGTCATGTGCAACAACAAATCAAGATGAGGTTGTAACAAATGTCTCTGTTGAATGAGATCACAATCATTTGTTAGCATCGACTTTCCCCTCTCAAGCAAAGACTTTTACAAGCCACAGAAAACTACTTATATAGAGGGATAAAATGTACATTTTAGTCATTTAGTAGACACTTATCCAGGTGCCTTGCTTAAGGGCACGCCGACAGATTTTTCACTAAATCGGCTTGGGGATTCGAACCAGAGACCTTTTGGTTACAGGCCCAACGCTCCTAACTGCTAGGCTACCTACCTGCCACATCCTCGAAGAGGGATACTATTTGCCATCCTTTGCCAGACAGTCTTGAAGGGTTATAATAGACATGATGCAACAGGAAATAAAAATGATACAAACTACTCAACAAAAACATGCACTTAAGACTGTACTACACAATTTCATTGAATTCTAATACGGTTTGGCTGTATTACTACACAGTTGTATGTCTGCATTCCCCCAAGCATAACTTAGGGTGTCATCTCTTACTTAATGGAGGTTTTCACATTTAGTTCCTGACTGAACAGAACAAACGCAGCTATGTTGTGTCCTGTGTAGACTGGTGGTGGACCCAGTCAGTGCGCTAAGAGCCCCTACCTTGAGGACGCGGACGTAGGGTAAGCCATCAGGGCCAACGCGACTCCCATTGACCTCGATGTGCTTCAGCCACTGGATGTGAGGCTGGGGGTCGCTGAACACCTTACACTCAAACGCCACATCACTGCCCACCACCGCAGTGAGATTGGCTGGCAGTCCGGCCTGCAGGATGGGTCTGTGTGGGGAACGCTCTGCAACGGATACACACAGACGCATGACAATCACATTAAAATACGAACATTAATAACAAAAAAGACACACAGCGATAACATACAAAGACACACCTTAAATCACATATGACGACACGTCAAAGACATAGTCGTGGAGAATCCTAGCGGTCAGCGCAACAGAAATACCTTGGTAAAAGCCACCATGGATTATCATTGGAAAACAACAGCAAATGTTTAGGCTATGTTTCTAGTTCATTCCAGTAATGAATAAGCATTGAGGCATGGCTGATCTGGGAAAGTAAAAGACAACAGGAGGAGGACAGCTCTGTCAGTCTGGCCTTGGTAGACGTTGATCTCAGGCCAGGTTACAAGGTTACCCAGATCTCATGTCCTTTCACTACTTACAGACGGTAATTTCACAGCCAGGGAAATAGCAGTTCCCCCAACTACTCTGCCGCCTGTATAATTGCTGCCATTTTTCCCAAATTACTGGAAACACAAGCTTGCAGACAAGTTTCGAGCCATTGCCCTGAGAGAGAAATGTTCTCCGGGTGCCATTTTGATGACTGATAACTTGCCAAACCATACTAATGAGCCCAGCATCTGGCAGGGAAACAAAATGTTCAGGCTTCATTTGCTTTCCTGATACAGAGATGAGTGTGGCGCTTTGCACACATTTTGTAGAATTACTCTGTCTGCAAAATGATCTCACAGTTGACCGAGGTTGGGGAGTGAAGTCACGCCAACACAGGCCCTGGCCGCAAATATCCCAGGAGACACCACTGTCTGTGGAGGTGGAGCTTTGATTTATGGAACCAATGGAGCATGAGTAAGTCACAGGGCAGGTCCAGGATGAAATAATAATTGCACCTTTTCAGACAGCTTCATTGGCAGGGCCACAACGTAAACAAGGTTAATAAAAAAAATATGCTAATTTGACAACAGTTCAGACCATATGACCCTCTCCTTGGAAAAAGGGCACACCATTACTTTGATTACTAGGGCCGAGTGTTGTAAACCATTAGCGATATTGAACCAACAACACACTTAAGCTACATAAATATCCAATTGATGATTAAACCAGGTGAATGGATTAGCAAGGAATTTCCCCGATAGAAATGACCCGGAGAGGAAAGAGACTTACCAACAACATCCAGCTGGTAAGTGTGGTTGATGCTTCCATGTTTGTTTTCAACTACACAGGTGTAGTTCCCCTTGTCAGATGGCACCACAGACTCCATGATGATGGTCCACATGTGTTCTCGAACCTACAAATTGAAGAAGAGAAAAGGTAAAATATTTAGTCAGAGGAGGACGTATTGAATGCACTTCCAGGTGACAGCTGGTCCAACCGAAGCACTGAGACTTAAATAGATCCCCAAAGACCCAGACTTTCACAAAACGTCCTGTAACACCTACTATAAAACACTTTATTGAGACACTTGTTTCTAGATTATTTAAAAAAAATGGTCAAGCCAGCCTGATACAACACTACTCATTCATAAGTTCATTTCTGGAATTATTATTTTCTTTGACATTGGGGTGTACATAACCTCTCAAGAGCACATTTCATTTGTCATGCTGCTAGTTAGTTATTTGTACAAAATGGGGAAAAATATACGAGTTCAATGATGTGTAATGAAATGCAGATCAAACCAAAATGACTTTATTTTAACACCCATGGGAAGGAGGAGGAACTTGCTATCAGGAGACTATTTCCCATGTCACATAAAACTACATTGTGCTCCATTGCTTGAGGCACAGTACATTAATGCACTCTTGGAAACGTATTGGAGCGGGGAAACGGTTTTCTTAGTGGTTACATGACTTGTCACAACCTGCTCCGAGAAAAACTGTAGTTGACTATGACCAGGTTACATCCTATGCACATCTAAGGCTAAATCCTGTTCTCTATATTCCAAGTTATTACTTTTCTTCCATATATCTGACCAAGACCGGCAGTGTGTGATTAAACTAACAAACCTCTCAGGCAATGGCGACATCAAACATTCGTACACAGAGCCTGCGTTAAGGTTTCCCTCATTTAGCTTAAATGAGCTGGGGTTCCACAGCTGCTTTTGGCCAGATGTGTTGTGCTTGGGTTAATACATGTGGTCTGTGTTATTCCCCCTGCCTGCCCTCTCCATACATTAAGACTATATAAACAATGGAGCTGTGGTCATAAAACCAAAGCGCGGGGGTGGGGGTGGGGGTTTGGGCGGCGAGCCTCGTTCATAGACGTCCCCAGCTGCCCATCTAGACCTTTGCACCTTGACTGAAAAAACATCAGCCAGATGGTAAAGTGTGCTGCGTGGTGGAGTGAAGGCAGCTGAAAGGAAACTCTTTAATGTGTCCCCGGGGGAAGGGGGGGGGCTGCCGAGGACATGGCTGGACAACACCTTGATGGGAAGAGCAGATGCACAGGACCCTAGACTCCTACAACATCCCAGCACATCCTACATGAGGCTGACACAAGCCAACACACTCACCTTTGTCCGCACCACGGCACAGATATGGTCAACTTTAAAAGCCAAGCGCACAGTATACACATGCTATCTGCACCAGGGAAAAGAAAAGGAAACAGACTCATCACCACCACGCCCATTATAGTGAAATGTTTACCCCGTCTCACTTCTTCTGTGAGCTGTCCTGTCCTGCACCCCAGCACTGAGATGGGGGAGATCTGTGGGATTTATTCCGTCTCCTCATTATAAACAAATTTCCTTTGAGAAGTTGGTTTTGCTATACGCAGAGAAATCTGGACTGAAAACAAATGCTGTAAACAGCAGATATCCAGATATGTTAAATGAGGACAGCCAGGCGTATTCTGCCTCCAGGGCTAAAATTGCCATCCTCGAGGCATGCTTTTTTGTGGCACAATCATCCCGTTGTGGCATTGGATTTCACTTTGCATTGTTCCCTAGTCAGGTGCGACATGCCTCTAATGCTGGGGGTGGGGGTTGGTGATTTAACAGTGACAAGATCAGCATCACACCTGCACTCATGTTCAGGGAGTTTGGGGATATTCAATTAGGATAATACAGTATGGTCTCTAGCCATCCAGTACCAAGAGGTGAATACAGGGAGGGGGTTTACCTTGAAGCCCCCGATGCGCTGATCCCTCTTGAATTCCTTGCTGTTCTTGAACCACTTGAGTGTTGGGGTGGGGTTTCCACTGGCCTGGCAGCGGAACTTGACCGTCTTACTGGCTGGGACAGCATGCAGCTTTTTCTCCATCTTCTCGGGCTGAGCCCACTGAGGGGCCATTGCTGAGGAACAATGGGGAGAAAGAGAGAACACTTAAAACACCTATTCTGACAGAAGAATTGACAACAATTGTGTGTGCAGGTAGATTCCATCTGGCTTAGGAGAGTTCTATACAACGATCCACAAAAACAGTACAAGTCAAGTGACAATTTCCAGTTTTGCTTAAAAACATACAAAACTCCAGTATAGGATTGCCTAGTCTCTTGGGGCCCAAGGTCGTCGTCAGGGGTGCCCGCCACGCTAGCTGCTTACTTCCCTGTGGGCACATGGCGTTCACCAGACGGCAGTAGCCAGCTGACCACGCCTGACTGGCTTTATAACGCAGCGTAGACAAACAGTAATCAGGGGACGTCTGGAATGTACTGAGTTTAGTCACCAGTGTGACATTCCTTACTCAAGTGTAAACAGCAGTGTGGGGTGCTACTGGCCCTCTGAATCACAACTGTGAACAAATCACTCTTATATGAACAGCAAATGCCTAATAGGTGAAGCACATATGAAATGTAACAGGAAACAGGGCTGTCATGTTAAGTTCAGGGCATTAACCTCAACAGGAGCAGAGTAGGGTCCAAGCCCAGACCTGGTCTACCATTCCAGTGACAGGTGGTAGGACTAGGAAGATCAGACACTTACGTAAAAGCTTTTGACTGCTAGACATCTTTGCCTCCTCTGAGGAAGACTCATCCTCCTCGTCTTCATCTTCAGAGGATGCCAGGATATCAACTGGTGAATAGGCAGATAGGACAATATATGTCATTTGACTTGGGCTTAGCTGCATTACCACGTACCTTGAATTGTTTCTCTCTACAGGACCAGAGATTTGAGCCCTCAGTGGTAGCTTTGACCTTACCTGTGACATTGACAGAGAAGTAAGAGCTGTGGTTGCCAAAGGTGACGCAGGTGTACAGGCCAGAGTCAGCCGGCTCCACCCCCTCGATCTCCAGCTGGCCGTCTCGTAAGCGTGTGTGCTCCCCGTCCACCACCACTGCATGGTCCTTGGTCCAATTGACTGACTCGGTTTTACAGCTCAGCTCCAGTCGGTCCCCAGGGTAAAGGGTGTAGCGCTCTGCTTGGATTTCCACAGGTGGCACAGGGATGACTAGGGTACAAACAGGGAAAGGAGTGAGGGCCTGATCACCGACAACGATAAGACTATAGGGAGGAGGTCAGAGACCTGGCAGTGTGGTGCCTGGACAACAACCTCTTCCTCAATCTTGTTAAGACAAGAGAAAGGAGCGGATTTTGGACTACAGGAAAGAGAGGGCAGAGCACGCCCCCATTCACATTAACGGGGCTGTAGCGGAGCGGGTTGAGAGCTTCCAGTTCCTCGGTGTCCACATCACTAAGGATCTATCATGGTCCAAACACACCAACACAGTCGTGAAGAGGGCACGTCAACGCCTCTTCTCCCTCAGGATGTTGAAAAGATTTGGAATGGGCCCTCAGATCATCAAAATGTTCTACAGCTGCACCGTTGAGAGCATCTTGACTGGCTGCATCACCGCTTAGTATGGCAAGCTTGACATCCGACCGCAAGGCGCTACAGACGGTATTTCGTACAGCCCAGTACATCACTGGGGCAGAGCTCCCTGCCATACAGGATCTCTATACCAGGCAGTGTCAGAGGAAGGCCCAAACATTTTTCAAAAGACCCTAGTCACCCAAGCCACAGACTGTTCTCCCCTTACCAAATGGCAACCAGTACCAATGCACAAAATCTGGACCCAACAGGACCCCTGAACAGTTTCTACCCCCAAGCCATAAGACTGCTAAACAAGACTGCTAAATAGCTAATAAACGGCTACCCGGACTAATCAAATCAAATCAAATTTATTTATATAGCCCTTCGTACATCAGCTGATATCTCAAAGTGCTGTACAGAAACCCAGCCTAAAACCCCAAACAGCAAGCAATGCAGGTGGAGAAGCACGGTGGCTAGGAAAAACTCCCTAGAAAGGCCAATACCTAGGAAGAAACCTAGAGAGGAACCAGGCTATGTGGGGTGGCCAGTCCTCTTCTGGCTGTGCCGGGTGGAGATTATAACAGAACATGGTCAAGATGTTCAATGTTCATAATAAGGCAGAACAGTTGTACCTGTATTGATCTTTTTTTGCACCGACTACGCACACACACACTACTGTCTATTATCTATCCTGTTGCCTAGTCACTTTACCCCTACCTACATGTACAGTACATAGCTACCTCAACAACCTTGTACCTCTGCACCTCGACTCAGTACTGGTACTCCTTGTGTACATAGCCATGTTGTTATGTTCTACTCCCTATATATAGCCATGTTATGTTCCACTCCCTGTACATAGCCATGTTATGTTCTACTCCCTGTACATAGCCATGTTATGTTCCACTCCCTGGACATAGCCATGTTATGTTCCACTCCCTGGACATAGCCATGTTATGTTCCACTCCCTGGACATAGCCATGTTATGTTCCACTCCCTGGACATAGCCATGTTATGTTCCACTCCCTGGACATAGCCATGTTATGTTCCACTCCGTGGACATAGCCATGTTATGTTCCACTCCGTGGACATAGCCATGTTATGTTCCACTCCGTGGACATAGCCATGTTATGTTCCACTCCCTGGACATAGCCATGTTATGTTCCACTCCCTGGACATAGCCATGTTATGTTCCACTCCGTGGACATAGCCATGTTATGTTCTACTCCCTGTACATAGCCATGTTATGTTCTACTCCCTGGACATAGCCATGTTATGTTCTACTCCCTGGACATAGCCATGTTATGTTCTACTCCGTGGACATAGCCATGTTATGTTCTACTCCGTGGACATAGCCATGTTATGTTCTACTCCGTGGACATAGCCATGTTATGTTCTACTCCGTGGACATAGCCATGTTATGTTCTACTCCCTGGACATAGCCATGTTATGTTCTACTCCCTGTACATAGCCATGTTATGTTCTACTCCCTGTACATAGCCATGTTATGTTCTACTCCCTGTACATAGCCATGTTATGTTCTACTCCCTGTACATAGCCATGTTATGTTCTACTCCCTGGACATAGCCATGTTATGTTCTACTCCGTGGACATAGCCATGTTATGTTCTACTCCCTGTACATAGCCATGTTATGTTCTACTCCGTGGACATAGCCATGTTATGTTCTACTCCGTGGACATAGCCATGTTATGTTCTACTCCGTAGACATAGCCATGTTATGTTCTACTCCCTGTACATAGCCATGTTATGTTCTACTCCCTGTACATAGCCATGTTATGTTCTACTCTCTGTACATAGCCATGTTATGTTCTACTCCCTGTACATAGCCATGTTATGTTCTACTCCCTGGACATAGCCATGTTATGTTCTACTCCCTGTACATAGCCATGTTATGTTCTACTCCCTGTACATAGCCATGTTATGTTCTACTCCCTGGACATAGCCATGTTATGTTCTACTCCCTGTACATAGCCATGTTATGTTCTACTCCCTGTACATAGCCATATTATGTTCTACTCCCTGTACATAGCCATGTTATGTTCTACTCCCTGTACATAGCCATGTTATGTTCTACTCCCTGTACATAGCCATGTTATGTTCTACTCCCTGTACATAGCCATGTTATGTTCTACTCCCTGTACATAGCCATGTTATGTTCTACTCCCTGTACATAGCCATGTTATGTTCTACTCCCTGTACATAGCCATGTTATGTTCTACTCCCTGTACATAGCCATGTTATGTTCTACTCCCTGTACATAGCCATGTTATGTTCTACTCCCTGTACATAGCCATGTTATGTTCTACTCCCTGTACATAGCCATGTTATGTTCTACTCCCTGTACATAGCCATGTTATGTTCTACTCCCTGTATATAGCCATGTTATGTTCTACTCCCTGTATATAGGCATGTTATGTTCTACTCCCTGTACATAGCCATGTTATGTTCTACTCCCTGTACATAGCCATGTTATGTTCTACTCCCTGTACATAGCCATGTTATGTTCTACTCCCTGTACATAGCCATGTTATGTTCTACTCCCTGTATATAGCCATGTTATGTTCTACTCCCTGTACATAGCCATGTTATGTTCTACTCCCTGTATATAGCCATGTTATGTTCTACTCCCTGTATATAGCCATGTTAATCTTACTTGTTATTCAGTATGTATTTATTCCTTGTGTCACTGTTTCTATTGTTTATCTTATCTTTATCCCTACATTGTTGGAAGCATTTCACTGTTATTCTACACCGATTGTTGTCCTACACCTACAAAGCATGTGACAAATAAAATTAGATTGAGGGCTGAGTACCTTCCAGTACAATAGTATACATAAAAAATTGCAGGCAAGGTCCAACTAACACAATAGCTTAATCACTGGGCAAATAGTAAAACCACAGACTCAATTGTTCATATGATACTGGGAGATGCATATCAACATTATAATAGTATACAGCAGGAGACAGCATATAGTATCCACAACAACCAGTCTTGAGGAAATGTATTGAAGAAAAAAGTGCATAAATCAAAAGTGCAAAAAACTCAACTTAAAATCTGCAACATGTCTGACATTCGGTAAATGTCCAAAAAGCTCATATACTGTAATGCAACCATTAGTCTAAATGTTGTGCCCAGCTACATGAGAAAGGAATGACAAAGACAAGGGAGCAGCTCTTTCCTCGATGTCCCTGAAAGAACCATCGTCCACATTCACGGGCAGCTTATTGAATCTAGGCTCTTGTTTGCGTTTGCAGAGCTGAAAATCGAGCAGCCTCGTACAGCCTCGTAACTTCTTCACCCAATCCCTGCCTATCCTCTCCCTTAAATTAAATCTCACCCCGAATTAGTCAAGGGCCAAATTGTGAGGTTGGCAAGGAGCTCCTCGAGAGAGGAAGGTGGAATTAGATTTGAGGAATGGGGAGGAGGACGGCGACACAGAGATAGACACCTGAGCCCCTGTTCTCTACGACTACATCGTCGACCAGGGGGAGGGGGTAACCCAATTATGTTGACACACTGTCCATCACAACGGTGTTGTCTGTCTGGTTACAAAAGCACACAGCGTCACAAGCTAAACTTGCCTGGGAGTCTTGCTCTTTACGGGGAAATTTGTAGAGTAGACACTGGAAAAGCATTAGAGGACAAAGTGGTCTGAATCCTAGCTATAGGCTGCGGACTGGGCGATACAGTGAAAAAGACATCTTTGCCATTTCCAGATGGTAATGTCTGTCACAAACACTGTGGTCCAAATACATGTTCTGCATCCTTTGCCATTCTCATTGCTCCTCTGTCACAACTATCTGCGCATCTCACGTACCTACAGTGGGGCAAAAAAGTATTGTCAGCCACCAATTGTTCTCCCACTTAAAAAGATGAGAGAGGCCTGTAATTTTCATCATAGGTACACTTCAACTATGACAGACAAAATGAGAAAAAAAATCCAGAAATCACATTGTAGGATTTTTTATGAATTTATTTGCAAATTATGGTGGAAAATAAGTATTTGGTCAATAACAAAAGTTTATCTCAATACTTTGTTATATACCCTTTGTTGGCAATGACAGAGGTCAAACGTTTTCTGTAAGTCTTCACAAGGTTTTCACACACTGTTGCTGGTATTTTGGCCCATTCCTCCATGCAGATCTCCTCTAGAGCAGTGATGTTTTGGGGCTGTTGCTGGGCAACACGGACTTTCAACTCCCTCCAAAGATTTTCTATGGGGTTGAGATCTGGAGACTGGCTAGGCCACTCCAGGACCTTGAAATGCTTCTTACGAAGCCACTCCTTCATTGCCTGGGCAGTGTGTTTGGGATTATTGTCATTCTGAAAGACTCATCTTCAATGCCCTTGCTGATGGAAGGAGGTTTTCACTCAAAATCTCACGATACATGGCCCCATTCATTCTTTCCTTTACACGGATCAGTCGTCCTGGTCCCTTTGCAGAAAAACAGCCCCAAAGCATGATGTTTCCACCCCCATGCTTCACAGTAGGTTTGGTGTTCTTTGGATGCAACTCAGCATTCTTTGTCCTCCAAACACGACAAGTTGACTTTTTACCAAAAAGTTATATTTTGGTTTCATCTGACCATATGACATTCTCCCAACCTTCTTCTGGATCATCCAAATGCTCTCTAGCAAACTTCAGACGGGCCTGGGCATGTACTGGCTTAAGCAGGGGGACACGTCTGGCACTGCAGGATTTGAGTCCCTGGCGGCGTAGTGTGTTACTGATGGTAGGCTTTGTTACTTTGGTCCCAGCTCTCTGCAGGTCATTCACTAGGTCCCCTGTGTGGTTCTGGGATTTTTGTTCACCGTTCTTGTGATCATTTTGACCCCATGGGGTGAGATCTTGCGTGGAGCCCCAGATCGAGGGAGATTATCATTGGTCTTGTAGGTCTTCCATTTCCTAATAATTGCTCCCACAGTTGATTTCTTCAAACCAAGCTGCTTACCTATTGCAGATTCAGTCTTCCCAGCCTGGTGCAGGTCTACAATTTGGTTTCTGGTGTCCTTTGAAAGCTCTTTGGTCTTGGCCATAGTGGAGTTTGGAGTGTGACTGTTTGAGGTTGTGGACAGGTGTCTTTAATACTGATAACAAGTTCAAACAGGTTCCATTAATACAGGTAAAGAGTGGAGGACAGAGGAGCCTCTTAAAGAGGAAGTTACAAGTCTGTGAGAGCCAGAAATCTTGCTTGTTTGTAGGTGACCAAATACTTATTTTCCACCATAATTTGCAAATAAATTCATTAAAAATCCTACAATGTGATTTTCTGGATTTCTTTTTCTCTTTTTGTCTGTCATAGTTGAAGTGTACCTATGATGAAAATTACAGGCCTCTCTCATATTTTTAAGTGGGAGAACTTGCACAAATTGGTGGCTGACTAAATACTTTTTTGCCCCACTCTATATCCTTGATGGATTCAAATCCATACATTCCAACAATTATGATTCCAAGAACGTGGAATCCCAAATGCTTCTAGACATAATCTAAAGATCGCTTGGTTATGAACAGATAACCTACAGATTGATGTAAAGAAAAGTTAGTGTTGTTGAATCTACTCTCTTCCTGGGTCCAAAGAAGACAGATTCTTGGTGCGTTCATAATGAAGTGAAGACTGAACATACAGCACACTGCTACATGTAACATATACTAGGCTCTTCCTCCAACACAGGGAGCACACCCATTTACCATACCCTCAGGACAACATTAGCAAACCTGATCACAGTAATCCCTCCCTTCATCTCAACAAAGGCCCCTCAACAATAAAGGGGGAGAGAGAAAGAGCGTGTGCACAAGAGAATGAGGGAGAGAGAGAGAGAGAGAGAGAGAGAGAGAGAGAGAGCGAGTTAGGGCCTGCAGTGGCAAGTTCTAGTGCCAGTTGCCATGGTGACCCTCAGTTGGGCCTAGTAAAGGTATTTCCTGGATCACATATGTCTGACAGGCCCTTAATCCCAGCAGGAAAAGGGGCCAGGGGGTAGGATCAACTTTCTCCTCAAAAACAAAACCAAAGGGAAGGGTGGGGGGGGGGGGGGGGGGGAGACCAGAACTATCCAATTGAGACTTGGGCTAAAACGTTAAGGGCTCCACCATGCTCTGTGTGGGGCCATGATCTTGCTTGTTTTTTCCCTCCTCGTCCTAAACCTGATAAGGCTATGTCAACATTAATTATTAATCTAGCTGCAGACGCCCCATAAATATCCCATGAAAGATATACAAAATGTACATGTCACTGTTGTGAAGCAAAGTCAATCTGGTTTTATGATTACAGCTGGGAACAGCAACCAAGTACAACATTGTCATCACTATTGAGGAGCAGACATTAGAGGTCGACCGATTATGATTTCTCAACATCGATACCGATTATTGGAGGACAAAAAAAGCAGATACCGATTAATCGGCCGATTCTTTTTGCATGTATTTGTAATAATGACAATTACAACAATACTGAATGAACACTTATTTTAACTTAATATAGTACAACTTAATATAGTACATCAATAAAATCAATCTAGCCTCAAATAAATAATGAAACATGTTCAATTTGGTTTAAATAATGCAAAAACAAAGTAAAAGTGCAATACGTGCCATGTAAGAAAGCTAACGTTTAAGTTCCTTGCTCAGAACATGAGAACATATGAAAGCTGGTGGTTCCTTTTAACATGAGTCTTCAATATTCCCAGGTAAGAAGTTTTAGGTTGTAGTTATTATAGGAATTATAGGACTATTTCTCTCTATACCATATTTCATACACCTTTGGATGTTTTTATAGGCATTTTAGTATTGCCAGTGTAACAGTATAACTTCCGTACCTCTCCTCGCTCCTACCTGGGCTCAAACCAGGAACACAATGACATCGTTGTCATGCAGAGTAAGGGGAACAACTACTCCAAGTCTCAGAGCGAGTGACGTTTGAACCGCTATTAGCGCGCACCCCGCTAACTAGCTAGCCATTTCACATCGTTACACCAGCCTAATCTCGGGAGTTGATAGGCTTGAAGTCATAAACAGCAGCGCTGCTGGCAAAACGCACGAAAGTGCTGTTTGAATGAAAGTTTATGAGCCTGCTGGTGCCTACCATCGCTCAGTCAGACTGCTCTATCAAATCATAGACTTAATTATAATATAATAACACACAGAAATACGAGCCTTAGGTCATTAATATGGTCAAATCCGGAAACTATCATCTCGAAAACAAGACGTTTATTCTTTCAGTGAAATACGGACCGTTCCGTATTTTATCTAACGGGTGGCATCCAGTCTAAATATTCCTGTTACATTGCACAACCATCAATGTTATGTTATAATCACGAAAATTCTGGCAAATTAGTTCGCAATGAGCCAGGCGGCCCAAACTGTTGCATATACCCTGACTCTGCGTGCAATGAACGAAAGAGAAGTGACACAATTTCACCTGGTGAAATGCTAACCTGAAATGCTAACCTTTCATCTGGTGCCTGCTAACCTGGATTTCTTTTAGCTAAATATGCAGGTTTAAAAATACATACTTCTGTGTATTGATTTTAAGAAAGGCATTGGTGTTTATGGGTAGGTACACGTTGGAGCAACGACAGTCCTTTTTCGCGAATGCAGGACACGCTAGATAAACTAGTAATATCATCAACTATGGGTAGTTATAACTAGTGATTATGATTGATTAGGTTTAATGCTAGCTAGCAATTTACCTTGGCTTCTTACTGCATTCGCGTAACAGGCGAGCTCCTTGTGAGGCAGGTTGTTAGAGCGTTGGACTTGTTAACCGTAAGGTTGCAAGATTGAATCCCTGAGCTGACAAGGTACAAATCTGTCGTTCTGCCCCTGAACAAGGCAGTTAACCCACCATTCCTAGGCCGTCATTGAAAATAAGAATGTGTTCTTAACTGACTTGCCTAGTTAAATAAAGATTAAATAAAAAGGTGTAAAAAATATATATATATTTTTTTAAATTGGCAAAATCGGTGTCCACAAATCAAATCAAATCAAATGTATTTGTCACGTACACATGGTTAGCAGATGTTAATGCGAGTGTAGCGAAATGCTTGTGCTTCTAGTTCCAACAATGCCGTAATAACGAACAAGTAATCTAACTAACAATTCCAAAAAAAACTACTGTCTTATACACAGTGTAAGGGGATAAAGAATATGTACATAAGGATATATGAATGAGTGATGGTACAGAGCAGCATAGGCAAGATACAGTAGATGATATCGAGTACAGTATATACATATGAGATGAGTATGTAAACCAAGTGGCATAGTTAAAGTGGCTAGTGATACATGTATTACATAAGGATGCAGTCGATGATATAGAGTACAGTATCTACGTATGCATATGAGATGAATAATGTAGGGTAAGTAACATTATATAAGGTAGCATTGTTTAAAGTGGCTAGTGATATATTTACATCATTTCCCATCAATTCCCATGATTAAAGTGGCTGGAGTAGAGTCAGTGGCATTGACAGTGTGTTGGCAGTAGCCACTCAATGTTAGTGGTGGCTGTTTAACAGTCTGATGGCCTTGAGATAGAAGCTGTTTTTCAGTCTCTCGGTCCCAGCTTTGATGCACCTGTACTGACCTCGCCTTCTGGATGACAGCGGGGTGAACAGGCAGTGGCTCGGGTGGTTGATGTCCTTGATGATCTTTATGGCCTTCCTGTAGCATCGGGTGGTGTAGGTGTCCTGGAGGGCAGGTAGTTTGCCCCCGGTGATGCGTTGTGCAGACCTCACTACCCTCTGGAGAGCCTTACGGTTGAGGGCGGTGCAGTTGCCATACCAGGCGGTGATACAGCCCGCCAGGATGCTCTCGATTGTGCATCTGTAGAAGTTTGTGAGTGCTTTTGGTGACAAGCCGAATTTCTTCAGCCTCCTGAGGTTGAAGAGGCGCTGCTGCGCCTTCTTCACGATGCTGTCTGTGTGAGTGGACCAATTCAGTTTGTCTGTGATGTGTATGCCGAGGAACTTAAAACTTGCTACCCTCTCCACTACTGTTCCATCGATGTGGATGGGGGGGTGTTCCCTCTGCTGTTTCCTGAAGTCCACAATCATCTCCTTAGTTTTGTTGACGTTGAGTGTGAGGTTATTTTCCTGACACCACACTCCGAGGGCCCTCACCTCCTCCCTGTAGGCCGTCTCGTCGTTGTTGGTAATCAAGCCTACCACTGTTGTGTCGTCCGCAAACTTGATGATTGAGTTGGAGGCGTGCGTGGCCACGCAGTCGTGGGTGAACAGGGAGTACAGGAGAGGGCTCAGAACGCACCCTTGTGGGGCCCCAGTGTTGAGGATCAGCGGGGAGGAGATGTTGTTGCCTACCCTCACCACCTGGGGGCGGCCCGTCAGGAAGTCCAGTACCCAGTTGCACAGGGCGGGGTCGAGACCCAGGGTCTCGAGCTTGATGACGAGCTTGGAGGGTACTATGGTGTTGAATGCCGAGCTGTAGTCGATGAACAGCATTCTCACATAGGTATTCCTCTTGTCCAGATGGGTTAGGGCAGTGTGCAGTGTGGTTGAGATTGCATCGTCTGTGGACCTATTTGGGCGGTAAGCAAATTGGAGTGGGTCAAGGGTGTCAGGTAGGGTGGAGGTGATATGGTCCTTGACTAGTCTCTCAAAGCACTTCATGATGACGGATGTGAGTGCTACGGGGCGGTAGTCGTTTAGCTCAGTTACCTCAGCTTTCTTGGGAACAGGAACAATGGTGGCCCTCTTGAAGCATGTGGGAACAGCAGACTGGTATAGGGATTGGTTGAATATGTCCGTAAACACACCGGCCAGCTGGTCTGCGCATGCTCTGAGGGCGCGGCTGGGGATGCCGTCTGGGCCTGCAGCCTTGCGAGGGTTAACACGTTTAAATGTCTTACTCACTTCGGCTGCAGTGAAGGAGAGACCGCATGTTTTCGTTGCAGGCCGTGTCAGTGGCACTGTATTGTCCTCAAAGCGGGCAAAAAAGTTGTTTAGTCTGCCTGGGAGCAAGACATCCTGGTCCGTGACTGGGCTGGGTTTCTTCCTGTAGTCCGTGATTGACTGTAGACCCTGCCACATGCCTCTTGTGTCTGAGCCGTTGAATTGAGATTCTACTTTGTCTCTGTACTGGCGCTTAGCTTGTTTGATAGCCTTGCGGAGGGAATAGCTGCGCTGTTTGTATTCAGTCATGTTACCAGACACCTTGCCCTGATTAAAAGCAGTGGTTCGCGCCTTCAGTTCCACACGAATGCTGCCATCAATCCACGGTTTCTGGTTGGGGAATGTTTTAATCGTTGCTATGGGAACGACATCTTCAACGCACGTTCTAATGAACTCGCACACCGAATCAGCGTATTCGTCAATGTTGTTGGCTGACGCAATACGAAACATCTCCCAGTCCACGTGATGGAAGCAGTCTTGGAGTGTGGAGTCAGCTTGGTCGGACCAGCGTTGGACAGACCTCAGCGTGGGAGCTTCTTGTTTTAGTTTCTGTCTGTAGGCAGGGATCAACAAAATGGAGTCGTGGTCAGCTTTTCCGAAAGGGGGGCGGGGCAGGGCCTTATATGCGTCGCGGAAGTTAGAGTAACAATGATCCAGGGTCTTTCCACCCCTGGTTGCGCAATCGATATGCTGATAAAATTTAGGGAGTCTTGTTTTCAGATTAGCCTTGTTAAAATCCCCAGCTACAATGAATGCAGCCTCCGGATAAATCGTTTCCAGTTTGCAGAGAGTTAAATAAAGTTCGTTCAGAGCCATCGATGTGTCTGCTTGGGGGGGGATATATACGGCTGTGATTATAATCGAAGAGAATTCTCTTGGTAGATAATGCGGTCTACATTTGATTGTGAGGAATTCTAAATCAGGTGAACAGAAGGATTTGAGTTCCTGTATGTTTCTTTCATCACACCATGTCACGTTGGCCATAAGGCATACGCCCCCGCCCCTCTTCTTACCAGAAAGATGTTCGTTTCTGTCCGCGCGATGCGTGGAGAAACCCGCTGGCTGCACCGCTTCGGATTGCGTCTCTCCGGTGAGCCACGTTTCCGTGAAGCAAAGAACATTACAGTCTCTGATGTCCCTCTGGAATGCTACCCTTGCTCGGATTTCATCAACCTTGTTGTCAAGAGACTGGACATTGGCAAGAAGAATGCTAGGGAGTGGTGCACGATGTGCCCGTCTCCGGAGTCTGACCAGAAGACCGCTTCGTTTCCCTCTTTTTCTGAGTCGTTTTTTTGGGTCGCTGCATGGGAACCATCCCGTGGCGCTGGTTGTAAGGCAGAACACAGGATCCGCATCGCGAAAAACATATTCTTGGTCGTACTGGTGGTGAGTTGACGCTGATCTTATATTCAGTAGTTCTTCTCGGCTGTATGTGATGAAACCTAAGATGACCTGGGGTACTAGTGTAAGAAATAACACGTAAAAAAACAAAAAACTGCATAGTTTCCTAGGAACGCGAAGCGAGGCGGCCATCTCTGTCGGCGCCGGAAGTATAACAATTAACAATTAACAATTACCGATTGTTATGAAAACATTCATTTACATTCAGTAAGTGGTATCTGTGTGTAACTCAGAATATAAAAGGTGAACAGACAGCTAGCCCATTAGGAAATTGTGGCTCAGTTAATCCTCCTGCTTCAATGATTGGATTAGAGACCATATTTTCAGAAAGCACCCCAGCTGGAATATTCCTGCTTGCATGCTTTCTTCCAACTATTTGGAAAAATTGATTGGCATTCCTGAAAATCAACTTAATTACACAAAATCATGAAAGGTATTTTGACCGAGAAGTAAGCATGCAAGATAGGGTTTGAACAAAAAAAAGTGAATGAGTCTATGAGCGCAGGACTGAATCCAAAAACGGAACATATAGGCGGCAGTCTATAGAACCTGTGCTGGCTTCCAGATAGGAAGCAATATGCCATGTGAATGACTGTTGGGATTTCCTGCCGGAGTGGAATAGCAGACAGGAATAGCAGGAAGTGAGAACACAGGGTCTATTAGCAAACGCAAACGTTTACATTAATGGGATAACCTTTGCTTAAAGTTTTTCAATGGCCAACATTTCCATCTGGACCCCTCATGTCTACTTCATTAGCACCATAACATCCCTGATGTTCAGCAGGTATAGTGCCTTTAATCCCTCTCTCTGTATACAGTGCCTTTACCCTCTCTCTCTTTATACAGTGCCTTTACCCTCTCTCTCTGTATACAGTGCATTTAACCTCTTTCTCTGTATACAGTGCCTTTACCCTCTCTCTCTGTATACAGTGCATTTACCCTCTTTCTCTGTATACAGTGCCTTTACCCTCTTTCTCTGTATACAGTGCCTTTACCCTCTCTCTCTGTATACAGTGCCTTTAACCTCTCTCTCTGTATACAGTGCCTTTACCCTCTCTCTCTGTATACAGTGCCTTTACCCTCTCTCTCTGTATACAGTGCCTTTAACCTCTCTCTGTATACAGTGCCTTCAGAAAGTATTCACACCCCTTTACTTTTTCCACATTTTGTTATGTTAAAGCCTGAATTTAAAAAAGAGCTAATTGAAGTTTTGTGTCACTGGCCTACACACAATACCCCATAATGTCTAAGTGGAATTATGTTTAGACTTTTTTTAAACAAATTAATAAAAAATGAAAAACATTTTTCTTGAGTCAATAATTATTCAACCCCGTCTAATGGCAAGCATAAATAAGTTCATAGGTAAAAATGTGCTTATCGAGTCGCATAATAAGTTACATGGACTCACTATGTGCAATAATAGTGTTTAACATGATTTTCAATGACTACCTCATCTCTGTACCCCACACATACAGATAATTGTACGGTCCCTCGATCGAGGAGTGAATTTCAAAACAAACAGATTAAACCACAAAGACCTGGGAGGTTTTCCAATGTCTCGCAAAGAAGGGCACCAATTGGTAGATGTGTAAAAACAACAAAATGGTCCAGTCGCTAGAAGATATATACAGTGCCTTGCAAGGAACAAGGAACACACCAGGCAGGTCCGAGATACTGTTGTGAAGAAGTTTAAAGCCGGATTTGGATACAAAAAGATTTCCCAAGCTTTAAACATCCCAAGGAGCACTGTGCAAGCGATAATATTGAAATGGAAGGAGTATCAGACCACTGCAAATCTACCAAGACCTGGCCGTCCCTCTAAACTTTCAGCTCATACAAGGAGAAGACTGATCAGAGATGCAGCCAAGAGGCCCATGATCACTCTGGATGAACTGCAGAGATCTACAGCTGAGGTGGGAGACTCTGTCCATAGGACAACAATCAGTCGTATATTGCACAAATCTGGCCTTTATGGAAGAGTGGAAAGAAGAAAGCCATTTCTTAAAGATATCCATAAAAAGTGTCGTTTAAAGTTTGCCACAAGCCACCTGGGAGACACACCAAACATGTGGAAGAAGGTGCTCTGGTCAGATGAAACCAAAATTGAACTTTTTGGCAACAATGCAAAACGTTATGTTTGGCGTAAAAGCAACACAGCTCATCACCCTGACCACACCATCCCCACTGTCAAACATGGTGGTGGCAGCATCATGGTTTGGGCCTGCTTTTCTTCAGCAGGGACAGGGAAGATGGTTCAAATTGATGGGAAGATGGATGGAGCCAAATACAGGACCATTCTGGAAGAAAACCTGATGGAGTCTGCAAAAGACCTGAGACTGGGACGGAGATTTGTCTTCCAACAAGACAATGATCCAAAACATAAAGCAAAATCTACAATGGAATGGTTCAAAAATTAACATATCCAGGTGTTAGAATGGCCAAGTCAAAGTCCAGACCTGAATCCAATCGAGAATCTGTGGAAAGAACTGAAAACTGCTGTTCACAAATGCTCTCCATCCAACCTCACTGAGCTCGAGCTGTTTTGCAAGGAGGAATGGGAAAAAATGTCAGTCTCTCGATGTGCAAAACTGATAGAGACATACCCCAAGCGACTTACAGCTGTAATCGCAGCAAAAGGTGGCGCTACAAAGTATTAACTTAAGGGGGCTGAATAATTTTGCACGCCCAATTCTTCAGTTTTTGATTTGTTAAAAAAGTTTGAAATATCCAATAAATGTCGTTCCACTTCATGATTGTGTCCCACTTGTTGTTGATTCTTCACAAAAAAATACAGTTTTATATCTTTATGTTTGAAGCCTGAAATGTGGCAAAAGGTCGCAAAGTTCAAGGGGGCCGAATACTTTCGCAAGGCACTGTAGGCGTCCTTCCTAACTCAGTTGCCAGAGAGGAAGGAAACTGCTTAGGGATTTCACCATGAGGCCAATGGTGACTTTAAAACAGTTACAGAGTTTAATGGCTGCGATAAGAGAAAACTGAGGATGGATCAACAGCATTGTAGTTACTCTACAATACTAATCTAAACGACAGAGTGAAAATAAGGAAGCCTGCACAGGATAAACATATTCCAAAAACATGCATCCTGTTTGCAATAAGTCACTTAAAGTTAATTTCCATTTTTTTGCAGTTTTACTTGTCATGAATACAAAGCGTCATACACTACATTGTCAAAAGTATGTGGACACACAAACATCTTATTCCGCCCTTTGCTGCTATAACTGCCTCCACTCTTCTGGGAAGGCTTCCAATAGATGTTGGAACAATGATGCGGGGACTTGCTGTAGCATTACATTTTCCCTTCACTGAAACTAGGGGGCATAGCCTAAAACCATGAAAAACAGCCCCAGACCAAACTTTACATTTGGCACTATGCATTTGGGGTACAGCTGATCCTGGTACCCACCTTCCTTAGTCCGATTGCCCACTCTCTTTTTGGGCTATCGGGGGGCAGCTCTTGCAGAGCAGAGGTTTGACAAACTGACTTGTTGGAAAGGTGGCATCCTATGATGGTGCCATATTGAAAGTCAATGAGCTCGTCAGTACCAGACATTCTACTGCTTAATGTTTGTCTACGGGGATTGCATGGCCTTGTGCTCAATTTTATATATAAGTCAGCAACGTGTTTGACTGAAATAGCCAAATTCACTAATTTGAAGGGGTGTCCATACACATTTGGTGCAAATCCAACACTGAGTACCACTCTTCATATATTCAAGCATGGTGGTGGCTGTATAATGTTATGGGTATGCTTGGTTTTTATTGGGGAGGTAAACGGAATAGAGCTAAGCACAGGCAAAATAGTATTTCTCTTTGTATTTTCAAGTAAGTTATCTTAGCGCACTCACCATCTTGAGTGTTATAAACATGTGGAGGCTTGAGTATTTGTTTGTGGCTTGTTTGTCTGTGAGAAGGATTGGGATTAAAAGGCCCTCCCTAGAATTATATAGTGTTTCCCAGTGGAATCTTTTGACTGTGCTGTCCTCCTGTCCTGAGGCCTAAAAACATGACAATTTCCACATAAGCCATTTTGTTTCCCACCCACATGCAAAAAGAACGTGACCAAATGCTTCTACCGTGATGGTTTGTGGACAGCTGAAGCGATCAGTCCCCCAGCGGGAGAGCACAGGGAAGGGACTGGAGGAAATGCAGAGGGGGCCCTAGATAGTACCTGACCATTTGTGTATGAAAACTTTTTGGAGAAAGACAATGCATCATGCTCCCCACCGGCAATATGTGACTTGTTTCAGGAAACTAGGTGTATGTCAAGTGTCACTACTTCACAGGAGAGGCATTTGAACATAAACATAACTTTTTTTTAATCAAAATGTGTTTTTTGGCAGAAATGCCTTCTGGAACTTGTGAACTTAACAACCAACTTGTATACCATCTGTAAATATGAATACAATTGTTAAATGACGAGCCTAGTTGATTTAGCCACAGGAAAAGAAATTTGGATCATATTACTCCAGTGCTAGCCTCTCTACACTGGCTTCCTGTCAAAGCAAGGGCTGATTTCAAGGTTTTACTGCTAACCTACAAAGCATTACATGGGCTTGCTCCTACCCATCTCTCTGATTTGGTCCTGCCGTACATACCTATACGTACGCTACGGTCACAAGACGCAGGCCTCCTAATTGTCCCTAGAATTTCTAAGCAAACAGCTGGAGGCAGGGCTTTCTCCTATAGAGCTCCATTTTTATGGAACGGTCTGCCTACCCATGTCAGAGACGCAAACTCGGTCTCAACCTTTAAGTCTTTACTGAAGACTCATCTCTTCAGTGGGTCATATGATTGAGTGTAGTCTGGCCCAGGAGTGGGAAGGTGAACGGAAAGGCTCTGGAGCAACGAACCGCCCTTGCTGTCTCTGCCTGGCCGGTTCCCCTCTTTCCACTGGGATTCTCTGCCTCTAACCCTATTACAGGGGCTGAGTCACTGGCTTGCTGGGGCTCTCTCATGCCGTCCCTGGAGGGGGTGCGTCACCTGAGTGGGTTGATTCACTGTTGTGGTCATCCTGTCTGGGTTGGCGCCCCCCCTTTGGGTTGTGCCGTGGCGGAGATCTTTGTGGGCTATACTCAGCCTTGTCTCAGGATGGTAAGTTGGTGGTTGAAGATATCCCTCTAGTGGTGTGGGGGCTGTGCTTTGGCAAAGTGGGTGGGGTTATATCCTTCCTGTTTGGCCTTGTCCGGGGGTGTCCTTGGATGGGGCCACAGTGTCTCCTGACCCCTCCTGTCTCAGCCTCCAGTATTTATGCTGCAGTAGTTTATGTGTCGGGGGGCTGGGGTCAGTTTGTTATATCTGGAGTACTTCTCCTGTCCTATTCGGTGTCCTGTGTGAATCTAAGTGTGCGTTCTCTAATTCTCTCCTTCTCTCTTTCTTTCTCTCTCTCGGAGGACCTGAGCCCTAGGACCATGCCCCAGGACTACCTGACATGATGACTCCTTGCTGTCCCCAGTCCACCTGGCCATGCTGCTGTTCCAGTTTCAACTGACCTGAGCCCTAGGACCATGCCCCAGGACTACCTGACATGATGACTCCTTGCTGGCCCCAGTCTACCTGGCCATGCTGCTGCTCCAGTTTCAACTTCCACCTGACTGTGCTGCTGCTCTAGTTTCAACTGTTCTGCCTTATTATTATTCGACCATGCTGGTCATTTATGAACATTGAACATCTTGACCATGTTCTGTTATAATCTCCACCCGGCACAGCCAGAAGAGGACTGGCCACCCCACATAGCCTGGTTCCTCTCTAGGTTTCTTCCTAGGTATTGGCCTTTCTAGGGAGTTTTTCCTAGCCACCGTGCTTCTACACCTGCATTGCTTGCTGTTTGGGGTTTTAGGCTGGGTTTCTGTACAGCACTTTGAGATATCAGCTGATGTACGAAGGGCTATATAAATAAATTTGATTTGATTTGAACCTTCCAGCTAGCAATGATTGGCTGAGATAATGGATGGTCTGGACATGCCGAGAGAGGAGCTGCGATTGGTCTACCATGTAGAACGCTTCAGTCTGTAACTGAAGGGCTGCTCAGTATGTGTAGGTAATCCTTTCTAACATAGCTTTTGTTGAAAGATATCACAAATAACTGCAAAAGTGTTCCTCTACACTTTCTGGAGGACAGTTTTGAAATCAGTAGAATTTCCGGTGGAAGCAGAGTAGGATAGCTAAGGAGGTGAGGAAAATTCTGGCATCTGATATGCGGTTGGAGTCGAAAAGAGAACACACAGTATGAAACACCCATCTCTGGATTATATTGTAATGGCTCCCGAGTGGCGCAGCAGTCTAAGGCACTGCATCTAAGTGCTAGAGGCATTATAATAGACCCTAGTTCGATCCCAGGCTGTATCATAACTGGCCGTGATCGGGAGACCCATAGGGCGGCGCATAATTGGCCCAGCGTCGTCTGGGTTAGGGGAGGGTTTGGCCGAGGTAGGCCATCATTGTGAATAAGAATTTGTTCTTAACTGACTTGCCTAGTTAATTAAATACAAAAATCATGGCATCTGTGACAGAGAAAGAGAAGCATGCATCCATGTAAGAGCGTCTATCTAGCTACATTTTCAGATTTTAAACATTTAAGTTAAAGCGCATTGTTCCTCCACTTAACTGGCTGGCTCGTTGGCTAACATTAAGTGTATGACCTGTGTAGTAACATTATTCGTATCTCAGAGCCATTTGCATTGCTAGTTATATAGCCTAATGTTAGCTAGCTAGCTAATAGTTGATTAGCTTCCTGCAGATTCATGCAGGGTATTAACATTATGAGTTGGGATTACAATTAATTGTTTAGCTAGCTGGCTAGCTAGCTAGCTACAGGTCTAAACAAAAGACTCCACTATGCAAGGTACCATTTCATGTGCATGTGAAACTTTGATTTTATTTCATATAGTGTGTGTTTACCAGAGACGGTAATGTGAAGAACAACATGACCTTCACCAGAATCAAATTAGGATATAACGTTAGGCCAACGAAAGTGTCCAAGTTCTAAAATGATCCAGTAGAATGCCTTGCTTTTGTTTCGAGACTCACAAACGTAGGCTATTTTCTGTAATTAGCTTGCTATAAACTTTTAAATAATTATCTTGGTGTGAGTTTATTTTTCTGTAATAATTCATACAAATTAGCTAAAAGTTATGACGTTGTCAACTATATGATGTGGCAATTACTTTAACTGGCTAGCCAGCTAACTTAACGTTAGCTAACAAGCTAGAAAAAAAACAGATAAAAAAAAAAAAATATATATATATATATACACACACACACACACACACACACACACACACACACACACAGTGGGGCAACAAAGTATTTAGTCAGCCACCAATTGTGCAAGTTCTCCCACTTAAAACGATGAGAGGCCTGTAATTTTCATCATAGGTACACTTCAACTATGACAGACAAAATGAGGGGAAAAAAAACAGAAAATCACATTGTAGGATTTTTAATGAATTTATTTGCAAATTATGGTGGAAAATAAGTATTTGGTCAATAACAAAAGTTTCTCAATTCTTTGTTATATACCCTTTGTTGGCAATGACAGAGGTCAAACGTTTTCTGTAAGTCTTCACAAGGTTTTCACACACTGTTGCTGGTATTTTGGCCCATTCCTCCATGCAGATCTCCTCTAGAGCAGTGATGTTTTGGGGCTGTTGCTGGGCAACACGGACTTTCAACTCCCTCCAAAGATGTTCTATGGGGTTGAGATCTGGAGACTGGCTAGGCCACTCCAGGACCTTGAAATGCTTCTTACGAAGCCACTCCTTCGTTGCCCGGGCGGTGTGTTTGGGATCATTGTCATGCTGAAAGACCCAGCCATGTTTCATCTTCAATGCCCTTGCTGATGGAAGGAGGTTTTCACTCAAAATCTCACGATACATGGCCCCATTCATTCTTTCCTTTACACGGATCAGTTGTCCTGGTCCCTTTGCAGAAAAACAGCCCCAAAGCATGATGTTTCCACCCCAATGCTTCACAGTAGGTATGGTGTTCTTTGGATGCAACTCAGCATTCTTTGTCCTCCAAACACAACAAGTTGAGTTTTTACCAAAAAGTTATATTTTGGTTTCATCTGACCATATGACATTCTCCCAATCTCCTTCTGGATCATCCAAATGCTCTCTAGCAAACTTCAGACGGGCCTGAACATGTACTGGCTTAAGCAGGGGGACACGTCTGGCACTGCAGGATTTGAGTCCCTGGCAGCGTAGTGTGTCACTGATGGTAGGCTTTGTTACTTTGGTCCCAGCTCTCTGCAGGTCATTCACTAGGTCCCCTCGTGTGGTTCTGGGATTTTTGCTCACCTTTCTTGTGATCATTTTGACCCCACGGGGTGAGATCTTGCGTGGAGCCCCAGATCGAGGGAGATTATCAGTGGTCTTGTATGTCTTCCATTTCCTAATAATTGCTCCCAAGGTTGATTTCTTCAAACCAAGCTGCTTACCTATTGCAGATTCAGTCTTCCCAGCCTGGTGCAGGTCTACAATTTTGTTTCTGGTGTCCTTTGACAGCTCTGGTGTCCTTTGGTCTTGGCCATAGTGGAGTTTGGAGTGTGACTGTTTGAGGTTGTGGACAGGTGTCTTTTATACCGATAACAAGTTCAAACAGGTTCCATTAATACAGGTAACGAGTGGAGGACAGAGGAGCCTCTTAAAGAAGAAGTTACAGGTCTGTGAGAGCCAGAAATCTTGCTTGCAGGTGACCAAATACTTATTTTCCACCATAATTTGCAAATAAATTCATGAAAGGATTTTTTTTCTCATTTTGTCTGTCATAGTTGAAGTGTACATATGATGAAAATTACAGGCCTCATCTTTTTAAGTGGGAGGACTAAATAGTTTTTTGCCCCACTGTGTGTGTGTGTGTGTGTGTGTGTGTGTGTGTGTGTGTGTGTGTGTGTGTGTGTGTGTGTGTGTGTGTGTGTGTGTGTGTGTGTGTGTGTGTGTAGTTTAGAAAGTTTATTTTAGTTGCCTGGTTTGCTATATTGACATATACTAAATTCATTTTTTATAAAGGATGGGTTTATTGGTGTTAAAATACACCAGTTATACTATTTTGGGCCACCAGGCTGCTGATGGATGTGAATCCTTAAAAGAGATGGGTGGGGCTAAGACTTAAGAGGGTATGCTGAATGGGTGTAGACAAAGAAGAGCTCTACAGTACGTGTACCAACACATTTAAGGGCCATTTTTCTCAAAAGTTGATCAACTTTCAAAGCAGAATTACTTTCACATTGTTCCTCAACTGTAGTGTATGATATACAATTTTCTAGCTCTTAGTCTCTACTTTTAACCAATGTAAAAAAACACAATTTCAAATTTTGCTACCTAAGAGCTGGGCGGTCACATATCCAGTCTCTCATTCTAGCTGTAAAAAATAAACAGTTTTCTTAAAAACCATATCTTGTTGGTTTAAAAAGGGCTCCAAGGGTTCCAAACTTAAATAAAGGTTTTTAAAAAGTTGTACAGCTCATTTATAGTTTCTCTGGCAGTTAACTCATCCCTCTGTGACAAAAAAACTATTTTCATTACAAAGGAGGAGAGGATAGGAGCAGGAGTTGCTAGCTATGTAGTGTAGCTGCCTGGGCCTGAGGCTACAGATGGGAGCTATTTACTCCCTCCCTGTCTCAGTGTTGGGATAAACACAGCTCTGCCCAGTTTTATTTTAAGGCTTACTGCCCAAAAAAAGACCCTCTTTCATAATTACTCTAATTATAATGTTGGGCTTTATTATATTCCATTTGCAGCACTCTACTTCCGATTCCAGAGTGTAAACACCCAAAACTATCCACCCACAAGTCCAGGCAGCCATTACAGTACTGGAATTCAGCCCAAATAAACATTTTTCAGGATTCTATTTCAGTGACTCTATTCCATTTTTTTTCAGCTGAGCTTGTGCAACAAATAGGTAGCCTACGAAATAGCAACTTAGAAGTTAGCTATCTGAACTTTACAAGAATATAAAAGAGTAGATACTGAGAGCATACAGCGAAATGTCTCCAGGGTTACAAATGCAGCCCTGTCAAGTTAGATCCAGTTAGGCTCACTACATTACATCAAATACAGGGAAATGGGAGGGGGCTACACAGACTACAAAGAGAAAAACTTCAAACACTGGAAAAGTCTCCAGATTATTGCACAGCTACAGGGATCAGGGGAATTTAAGAATTACTGGTCAAATGGAGTGCTTGTAAAATAAATAACTACTACTATCTCTAAATCCATCTACGGATGTAAATTAATAATACAAAAGGCCAGCATATGAAGCATTTGAAAAGGGTCTGGGATAAGAGCCAGTAAAATATATTGTGGTTCATTTTGACTAGAAAACATGAAGAGAAATGTGACACACAAGAAGACATACATTTAGGTGATGGACTGGCGCCATATATGTGTATATTTTAAGAGGCCAGGCAGGAGCCTTACCTTCATCAGGGATGGCAGGCCGGGCCTGGGATGGTAAAATGTGGGCAAGCAAGGCCAGAACCACCAGCGTACTCCGCACCTCCAACATCCTGTGAGGGCCGCTACAGCTGTTGATTGCTCTGTGAATGGAATGCCATCGGGAACGCTGGGGAATCAGCACTGAGCCATTCACTGTGCCAACCTGGAGGAACAAAAACACCACAAGGTGAAACTGTGCTCACAACTGAGGCATGTCAAACACAAATGCAAAGTTATGAGCCTTTGTTGAGTGCCTTGCATAAAGCGAGAGCTTTGAGAGTTAGCGTGCGGAGGAAGAGTAGATGCTGAGCTGTGCTGAAACACTCAGACGGATTTCTCACAAGGGATCTATTGCATTTCATGCCAAACTCACTCATTATTCATGTAAAGACTAACACTGCACAATTGAGCATGAACAAGTACAGCAGATTTTTTAAACAGCATTGTTGGTTAATAAGGTCTTGTAAGTAAGAATTTCATGGTAAGGTATAATACACCTGTTGTATTCGCCGTTGTGTGACAAATAAAGTTTGATTTGATTTGTTTTATCGATTTTTGGACAGCATGATTTTGAATTTCAAATGAGCTTGGTGGTTTGCATTTTTTGCAAATGCAGATAATCCCAGTGTGATAAGAAAATACAAACAAAGCATGCATCAGATTGTTCAGGTATTACAAAACATACAAGTGAAATTGTATTACGTAGTTCTAAAGTAAGAACAAAATAAACAAAAAAAAGGAGGCATGATACATTTTCATGGTCTGTACGTAATAGTATTACTACATACAAACCCTGGGAGGAGAGTTTCAAATGTTTCACTGTCAAACTCATACAGCTAGTCTCTAATTACACAGAGGAAAAGGGTTATTTTAACACACAAAAAGTATTTCTATGCAACAGTATCTAAAAAAAACTTTCTTCACAACCAGTAACTTTAAATAAGTGTGTTCTAAAAAAGGCTACAATGAGTGTTAGTCATCTTCTTGCCAAGATACAACAAGGACGATACAATTAAGAATGAAGAGAGGAAACAAAAGGTGAATTCCTATAGGGATTCATGAAAGGCGATAGATAACTGGGCAAGCAGAGCTCATGTCACAGACAGGGGGGGATGGGTAATCCCAAGAGCATTGAGAGTTTTGCTCCCCCATGGCTGTCGATGGCATAATGAAGCTGAGGACGTGTTGTAAATAGACACGCTGCTGTGGGTGACCCTCACATGCACATCTGCTCGCCCCATCACCCTGCAGCATCTGGCCAGGGAGATTAACACTTGCCCCTAATTCCCATAATCCCCCTTTAGGAATTTGTTAAAGGACCCCAAACTCAGGGTTGTTATGTGATACCCCTGTAGAGAGGCAGCCAAGATGTAGTTTTCACACTTACAGATCTATCACCTAACAGTTGGTTTTGGCCCCAACCCCCATTTGTTCTCATGCCTGTCAAGTGGTGTGAAACAAATGCTTGTTGTAGGGTGCAGGCTTCTGAGAACTAGCCAAATTGTTGCATTAAAACAATCATGAAGTAGGCTATACAATTAACTTACAGTTTGTCCAAAGTATCAAGCATTAAAAAGACATATGGAAATATTAATAATCTCTAGAATGAATCAGCAATAAACGTGAGGAGATATAGGATGTGTCAGTGCATGTGGTAACAGTCCACATAGTTCACTTATGTAAAAGCAGGTTGGTGTGATCCAGATTCTACAGATCCAAGCAAAACAGAAAAGAATCCAATGGAAACATCCAGTGGAGGTCAGGTCATCCCCATGACTCGACAGAGGAATAATGTTCAGTCAATTCTCATGGTCTTCATAACTGTTCTCCACTTAAACATGTTCCTTGTACTGTCATCTAAAGAAATTCTATTTCACTTTCCAAGAATGGCCCAGTGTTCCGGCAGCTGAGTTGGATCAGAGGGTCCCGGGGGATAAAGGAGCTTGGTCATCACAGGCCCGTAAGCAGTGAGTCAGTGCCTGGTCAGGCTCCAAGTATCCACTTCAGCTGCCAGACAGAAGTCCACACAGCCAACCACGTTCCCTGAGCGCGACCACTACACAACCATTTAGACAACGTTTCGTGATGAAGGAACAAATGGGGTCTTCGGGGAGTGAAATATGATGCAACGGCCCACTTCCAAGTTTGTCAAGTGCAACCTGTGTTTTTACTGTAGGCCGATGCTAAAAACATACCGCACAAGACACACACTAATGGTGAGTGAATGTTTTCTGAATATTACGTCAATCAGAAAAACCCATCACCTTTGACAGTTATTTTTATGTTCACATAAAAGGGATAATTGACATGGACAAAGTGTTCAGGCCTTGGTTGTGGTCTGCTCGTCTTTTCTGGAAACTTTGAGAAAAGCACACAAAATAGGAACAAGACATGACATTAATTTATTCTCAGCATTTCCTATAACTAAGGAGAATAACAGTCATTGAGATATTATGCATTGTGAGACTGCAGCAAAGCTTGACTCGTGTAAAAATATCCTCCTCATCTCATGGATGTTACAAAAGATGTAGCCTCTGACAGTTGACACTAATATTGTTTTTATGGGTCCTTGAAACGGGACCCTAAGGCTGCTTCAATACAATTACACTGAAAGTAAGCAGACATTTATCCAAGTAAAAAAATCATTTTCTCCCAAACAATAGCTGTGGGGGGGGGGGGGGGGGGGGGAAATCACTGCTCATCGTGTCACATAGCTTCCACTGAATTTACGATCACACTGAATCCACACTGAGCCACACTAGTTGAGACAGAGATGATGGATGGATCAATGAGCAATGAAGTTTACACACGACTGGTGAGTTCTACAAAAACAACACTTTTATAGAGAGACACACAGAAGTCTGAAGATAAAATGTGAAGTTATTAAGAAATCAGAATGCTCTGCCTTCACATTGACAATGAAAAGTTATGGTGCATTTATTTTCCTTCCCACCCAAACATGCAGAGACAGGGTATAAGCTCAAGCATGGCCCCGTAATTACTGTTCACTGTATCCACCAATCCATGCATGAAATTCCTTAGCTCTCCGTTTGATTCTGTAGTCAAACCCCACTAATTTCTCCACTCCCAGCGCCAGTCTACTGTGCAGATTCACCAAGATTCTCTCCACGGGGGTTCAAGTTACAGTTTTATTAGTCGTATGTACATGAAGAACCAAAAAAACAATAGGAGAGCACTCCGGTGAATAAACTTAACTAAACCCATTTGTATTGCCGCGCAAATGTTGGGGTATGAGTCCGTCTTCAGCATGCATAGGAGGCAATGTTATGACAACAATACAGGCCACACACAGGTGGGCATAACAGGTGGGCATAGTTGTGGGGGAAACACACACACACACACTACATTGTGATGTTAAAGCCTATAGGAGGGTATATTTGTCCTTCAAATGTATAGCCTTCCACAAAAAAACAAGAAAAGGAACATAACTCATTGAGACCTGCTGGGGCAAGATTGCCCAAGTGGTCTAACCAATATGTCTCTCTTTGGAGAAGTAATTTATCCCAATCTCCTCCCCTACATGGCATCTTCACAATTTCAATGCCCATATAACGCAAGGTACTTAGTTCAAGATTATGGCTATTGAAATGCGAGGTTGCAAATGGAGCTCTTATGCTCAAAACTCCTTGTCTTCAGTTCCCGTTTGGTCTTTCCCACATAATAAAAATAGAAGATCAAATCAAATGTATTTGTCACATGCACCGAATACAACAGGTATCAACTTCACAGTGAAATGCTTACTTACAAGCCATTGTCCAACAATGGATTTAAAAAAAGGAAATAGTAACAATAAAATAACAATGCTATATACAAGGAGTACCGGTACTGAGTCAATGTGCAGGGGTATGAGGCAGTTGAGGTAATATGCACATGTAGGTAGGGGTAAAAGTGACTACACAATCAGGATAGACAGAGTAGGAGCAGTATATGTGAAAAGTGTGTAAGTGTGTCGACATGGACAGTACCAGACAAAAGTTTGGACACACCTACTGATTCAAGGGTTTTTCTTTATTTTTACCATTTTCTAAAATTGTAGAATAATTGCACTTGTTGGCTTCGCTCTGCGGTCCAACTCATCTGGATTGAGGTCGGGTGATTGTGGAGGCCAGGTCACCTGATGCAGCACTTCATCACTCTCCTTCTTGGTCAAATATCACTTACACAGCATGGTGGTGTATTAGGTCATTGTCATGATGAAAAACAAATGAGAGTCCCACTAAGCTTAAACCAGCTGGGATGGTATATCGCTGCAGAATGCTGTGGTAACCATGCTGCTTACATTTTCCTAGAATTCTAAATAAATCAGACAGTGTCCCCAGCAAAGCATCCCAACACCATCACACCTCCATGCTTCAGGGTGGGAACCACACATGCAGAGATCAGCCGTTCATCTAATCTGCGTCTCACAAACACATGGCGGTTGGAACCAAAATCTAAAATTTGGACTCATCAGAACCAAAGGACAGATTTCCACCAGTCTAATGTCCATTGCTCATGTTTCTTGGCCCAAGCAAGTCTCTTTTTCTTATTGGTGTCCTTTAGTCGTGGTTTCTTTGCAGCAATTTGGCCATGAAGGCCTGATTCACGCAGTCTCCTCTGAACAGTTGATGTTGAGATGTGTCTTGAACTCTGTGAAGCATTTATTTGGGTGCAGTTAACTCTAATGACTTATTAACTCTGGGTCTTCCTTTCCTGTGGCAGTCCTCATGAAAGCCAGTTTCATCATAGCCATTGATGGTTTTTGCGGGTGCACTCAAAGTTCTTGAAATTGTCTTAAAAAGTAATGGACTGTCACATTTCTCTTTGCTTATTTGAGCTGTTCTTGCCATAATATAGATTTGGTCTTTTACCAAATAGGGGTATCTTCTGTATACCATCCCTACCTTGTCACAACACAACTGATAGGCTCAAATGCATTAAGAAGGAAAGAAATTCCACAAATGAACTTTTAACAAGGCACTCCTGTTAATTGAAATGCATTCCAGGTGACTACCTCATGAAGCTGGTTGAGAGAATGCCAAGAGCGTGCAAAGCTGTCATTAAGGTGGCTACTTTGAAGAATCTCAAATATACATTTTTTGGTTCCTACATGATTCCATATGGCTTATTTCACACATAGTAAAAAAATAAAAATAAAAACTGGAATGAGTAGCTGTGTCCAAACTTCTGACTGGTACTGTATGTGGGAGTGTGTGTGGTGTCAATATGCATGTGTGTGTTTTATGTTTGAGCGTATGTGTGAGCGTGTGTATGTTGGTTTAGTATATGTGAGAGTGTGTGTAGAGTCTTCAACACAAATAGTACGGGTAACCATTTGATTAACTGTTCAGCAGTCTTATGGCTTTGGGGTAGAAGCTGTTCAGGAGCCTTTTGGACCCCAGACTAAACCCTCCAGTACCACTTGCCATGCGGTAGCAGAGAGAACAGCCCATGAATTGGGTAGCTGGAGTCTGAACAGTTTTAGGGCCTTCCTCTGACACCGCCTGGTATAGAGGTCCTGGATGGCAGGGAGCGCCTTGCAGTTAGATGTCAACCAGTTGCCATACCAAAGGGTGATGCAGCCGGTCAAAATGCTCGCAATGGTGCAGCAGTAGAACTTTGAGGATCTGAGGGCCCATGACAAATATTTTCAGCCTCCTGAGGGGGAAGAGGCATAGTCGTGCCCTCTTCATGACTGTGTTGGTGTGTTTGGACCATGATAGGTCCTTAGTGATGTAGACACAGAGGAACTTGAAGCTTTCGACCCACTCCACTACAGCACAGTCGATGCGAACGGGGGCGTGCTCGGCCCTCCATTTTCTGTAGTCCACAATCAGCTCTTTTGTCTTGCTGACATTGAGGGAGAAGTTGGCGTCCTGGCACCACTCCTGCCAGGTTCCTGACCTCCTTCCTGTAGGCCGTCTCATCGTCATCGGTGATCAGGCCGACCACCGTTGTGTCGTCGGCAAGCTTAATGATGGTATTGGAGTCATGCAAGACCACGTAGTCGTGGGTGAACAAGGAGTAGAAGAGGGGACTAAAATGCCCATCTGAGAGGCCCCCGTGTTGAGGGTTAGCATGGCGGATGTGTTGTTGCCTACCCTTACCACCTGGGGATGGGCCGTAAAGAAGTATTGGATTCAGTTGCAGAGGCAGGTGTTTAATCCCAGGGTCCTTAGCTTAGTGATGAGCTTGGAGGGCACTACGGTGTTGAAGACTGAGCTGTAGTCAATGAACAGCATTCTCAAGTAGGTGTTCCTTTTGTCCATGTGGGAAAGGGCAGTGTGGAGTACAATAGAGATTGCGTCATCTCTAGATCTGTTGGGGCGATATGCAAATTGGAATGGATCCAGGGTGTCTGGGATGATGGTGTTGATGTGAGCCATGATCAGCCTTTGAAAGCATTTCATGGCTACAGATGTTCGCTCTAAGGGGTGATGGTCATTTAGACATGTTACCTTGGCATTCTTGGGCACAGAGACAAACTTCCGGTTTGATTTTTTAAGCAGGAATCAGGGGGATAGAGTTATGGTCAGATTTACCAAATGGAGGGCGAGGGAGAGATTCGTATGCATCTCTATGCGTGGAGTAGTGATCTACAGTTTTTCGCCTCTAGTTGCACAGGTGACATGCTGGTAGAAATGAGGTAAAATGTATTTCAGTTTTCCTACATTAAAATTACCGGCCACTAGGAGCGCCGCCTCTGGGTGAGCATTTTCTTGTTTGCTTATGGCACTATACAGCTTGTTGAGGGCGGTCTTAGTGCCAGCATCAGTTTATGGTGGTAAATAGACCACTAAGTAAATAGTATTGTCTACAGCTTATCATTAGGTATTCTCCTGATTGGAGCAGAAACTCGAAACTTCATTAATATTAAAGATCGAGCACCAGCTGTTAACAAAGTGACACCCCCCCAACCTTACCTGAATCTGCCGTTCTGTCCTGCCGATGTATAGAAAAACAGCTGTGTATATGTTTTCCATGTTCAGCCATGACTCTGAAAAGCACTGGATATTACAGTTCTTCAGATCACGTTGATAGGATAGTCTCAAACGGCGCTCGTCTAGTTTATTCTCCAATGACTGCACGTTCGTCAATGGAACGGAGGCTAGAGGTGGTCTATCCACTTGCCAACGTAGACTCGTCAGGTATCCTGCACGCCAGACTCTAACGTCTTTTTTTTTGAGTGTCAGGGATTTGGGCCTGGTCCTGGATGAGCAGTTTGTTCTTCGCTTCAGACTCATTGAAATAGAGATCTTCATCCAAATCGAGGATAGTGATCACTGTTGATGTCCAGAAGCTCTTTACAGTCATAGGAAACGATGGCGGGAACTTATGTACATAAAAAGGTAAGATCAGCGGAAAAAAACTCCACAAAATAACACAATTGGTCAGGAGCCCGTAAAAAGACTGCTGTGTCATTCAGTTAGAGGAACACTTAAGGAGATATACAACATATTTAATGTTACAGGTTATTCAACCTCAAACCTTTCACCTGTCAGCCTAATGGATAAGAGAGCTCTCTCAGATCATGCCATAACAGTGAACGTAGTTGTGACAGGGGAAATTGCCACCTAGAATGACAGAAATGAAATGCTATGCTTTTTTGGGGGGTGCAAATCTGACCTTAAGCAATTCCTTAAATTTGGGGGTCTTTTATAGGAAAAACCTCAGGACGGAATCAAACGCTTTACCAAAACTGGGGTCGCTGTGAAATAATGCGCCAATTTCTATTAACGGAGCGGCAGGGTAGCCTAGTGGTTAGAGCGTTGGACTAGTAACCGGAAGGTTGCAAGTTCAAACCCCCGAGCTGACAAGGTACAAATCTGTCGTTCTGTCGTTCTGCCCCTGAACAGGCAGTTCATCCACTGTTCCTAGGCCGTCATTGAAAATAATAATAATTTGTTCTTAACTGACTTGCCTAGTTAAATAAAGGTTAAATAAATAAAATTAACCACTTCCTTGATCGACCAGGAAATGGGACTGTAGGTGGACAACAAAGTTGCAGAGGGAGGAATTCCTTTCAAGTGGTTGCAATAATCCATTGTAATGTGTGTGTGCAGCATGTATGAGTGCCTTCAGAAAGTATGCATACTCTGACTTATTCCACATTATCTTGTTACAGCCTGAATTCAAAATTGATTAAATATATTTTCTCACCCATCTACACACAACACCCCATAATGACAAAGTGAAAATATGCTAGAAACCTTTACGCATTTATTGACAATTTAAAACAGAAATATCCCATTTACAAAAGTATTCAAACCCCTGAGTCAAACCCCTGAATCACCTTGGCAGCGCTTACAGCTGTGAGTCTTTCTGGGTACATTTCTAAGAGCTTTCCACACCTGGAATGTACAATAGTTGCACATTATTCTTTAGAAAATTCTTTAAGCTCTGTCAAGTTGGTTGTCGATCACTGCTAGACAGCCATTTTTAAGTCTTTCCATAGATTTTCAAAGCGATTTAAGTCCAAACTAACTAGGCCACTCAGGAACATTCAATGTACTATGTAACTCCAGTGTAGATTTGCCCATGTGTTTTAGGTTATTGTCATGCTGAAAGGTGAATTTGTCTACCAGTGTCTTTTGGAAAGCAGACAGAACCAAATTTTCCTCTAGGATTTTGCCTGTGCTTAGCTCTATTCTGTTTTATGCCAAATCCCTCCCAAGTCCTTACCGATTACTTTTATACCCTTATTTTACCAGGTAAGTTGAATGAGAACACATTCTCATTTACAGCAACGACCTGGGGAATAGTTACAGGGGAGAGGAGGGGGGTGAATAAGCCAAATGGAAGTTCGGGATGATTAGGTTGCCATGATGGTATGAGGGCCAGATTGGGAATTTAGCCAGGACACGGGGGTTAACAACCCTACTCTTACAATAAGTGCCATGCGATCTTTAGCTACCACAGATTGCTACCTCAGGACACCAGTTTAACGTCCCATCCGAAAGAAGGCAACTTATATAGAGCAATGCCCCCAATCACTGCCCCGGGGAATTGGGATAATTATTTATTTTTTAGACCAGAGGAAGAGTGCCTCCTAAGGACCCGCCAACACCACTTCCAGCAGCATCTGATCTCCCATCCAGGGACCAACCCTGCTTAGCTTCAGAGAGAAGCCATCAGTGGGATGTAGGGTGTTATGTTGCTGGCTAAAGCATACCCATAACATGATTCAGCCACCACCATGCTTGAAAATATGAATGTGTTACTCAGTGATGTGTTGCTGAATTTGGATTTCCAAACATAATGCTTTGTATTCAGGACAAAGATAATTTATTTGCCAGTTTATATTGCAGTTTTACTTTAGTGCCTTAATGCAAACAGGATGCATGTTTTGGAATAGTTGTATTCCTTACAGGCTTCCTTTTTTCACACTGTCAATTAGGTTACTATTGTGGAGTAACTACAATGTTGTAGATCCATCCTCAGTTCTCTTATTACATCCATAAAACTCTGTAACCATTTTAGTCACGATTGGCCTCATGGTGAAATCCCTGAGTGGTTTCCTTCCTCTCCGGCAACTGAGTTAGGAAGGACGCCTGTATCTTTGCAGTGACTGGGTGTATTGATACACCATCCAAACTGTAATTAATAATTCACCTTGCTCAAAGGGATATTCAATGTCTGCATTGTCTTTGTTTGTTTTACCTATCTACCAATAGATGCTCTGCTTTATAAGGAAAACCTCCCTGGTCTTTGGGGTTGAATTTGTGTTTGAAATTCACTTTCTCAACTGAGGAGCTTACAGATAAATGTATGCTTGGGGTACAAAGAGGTGGTAGTGATTTAAAAAAGTCATGTTAAACACTATTGCATACAGAGTGAGTCCATGCAACTTATTGGGACTTAAGCTCATTTTTACTCTTGAACTTATTTAGGCTTGCCATAACAAAAGGGGATGAATATTTATTGACTCAAGAAATGTCAGCTTCTCATTTTGTATTAATTTGTCAAATCAGAATTCCATTTTGACATTATGGGCAATTGTGTGTAGGCCAGTGACACAATATCTATATTTAACCCGTTTAAAATGCAGGCTGTAACAACAAAATGTGGAAAAACTCAAGGGGTGTGAATACTTTCTGAAGGCACTGTATGTCTAGGTGCGTGTGTGTGCTAAGGTGCAGGGAGTCAGTGCAGGTGCTCAGATCCACCCGATAGTAAGGGAGTGAACAGCTTGTGGCTGGGTACTTGATGATGCTATTGGGCTTCCTCAGGCACCATTTTGTGTAGATGTCTTGGATGGGTGGGAACACGACCACAGTGATATACAGAACCTTCTTCACCACCCGCTGGAGGGCCTTGCGGTCATGGACAGAGCAAATCCCGTACAAGGCTGTGATGCAACTGGTCAGGACACTCTCGATGGTGCAGTAGTAGTATTTGGAGAGGACCTGACTGGCATGCCAAATTTCTTCAGCCACTTTAGGAAGTAAAAGCACTGTTGCGCCCTCCTGACAAGAGTGGTGGTGTTGTTGGTCCATGTCAAATCCTCGGTGATGTGGACTTTCTCAACTGCAGTCCCATTGATATGGACCAGGGCGTATTCCCTCCTCTTCTTCCTGTAGTCAACAATCAACTCCTTTGTTTTGCTGATGTTGAGGGAGAGGTTGTTGTCCTGGCACCACAATGCCAGTTCACTTACCTTCTCCCTATAGGCTGACTCGTTGTTGTTGGTTTTCATGCCTACAACCATGTTGTTGTCAGTTCAATTTTGAGGACTTAAATGTGTCAAATACACCCAGTTATGATGCTTTCACATGACGGCAGCAGTCACATTTGTTAGGTCCTTCAAATTTTCCCAAGTGTACAACTATTTTTAGTTATTATGCACACTATTGTATTGTAGCTGATCTCCATTTCAAAAGATGTGTAACTTCAGTCTATTTTTTGATATACAGAGTAAACCAAACATTAGAAACACTACCATACCCCATTCAAAAGGCACTTCAATATCTTGTCTTGCCCATTCACCCTCTGAGAGGCACACATATATAATCCATGCCTCAATTGTCTCCGGGCTTAAAAATCCTTATTTAACCTGTCCCCTCCCCTTCATCTACACTGATTGAAGTGGATTTAACAAGTGACATCAATAAGGGATCACAACTTTCACCTGTATTCACCTAGTCAGTCTTCTTAATGTTTTGTAAACTCAGTGTAAATTATACATAATCTACATTCGAGAACATATTGCTAAGTTATTTAACGCCACAACTTTCCACATCAACAGCAAGCAACAATAATGATGAACCCAGCAGCCCAGTAAATTAGAGGGCAGGAAAACTCTTAACTCCCTTTCCTACAGCTCAACTGTTTTCCTGGTGAATGCCTCTTAGCTCAACCATCCATTCTCTCCCTCTCATTTCAACCCAACTTGGAGTAACATTTTAGGGTGCATTGACACTATCCATTCGTACCCTGCTTCCAAAGAAAGGCAACATCAGCAACACTAAAATTGGCAAAGCGGGCTTTAGGGACAGACAGATGATTTCACATGGTGAGTTTCACTGAGGTGTGTACTACAGAAAGTGAAGGGAGACATTTTCCTTGCAACACATAGGCCAAAAGGATGATACCCAGATGGAGTGTCATGGACATTATCCTTTACCTTAATTCACATAGCAAGAGATGGTAGATCTCAGTCAGTTGTTTTCAAGAAGAGTCACAAGTAAGGATTAATCGGCAAACAGCACGGTCACCTGTTTGCATTGTATATGCTATTCTCCAGTAAGTATGTACTCCTACCTGGGACTGACAACCGAGGGGCCCAAATCAAAACCTGTAACTGAAACCTCTAAGCAGTGTTCTTATACAGCAAGAAAGCCTAATTCAATCAATAAGCATTTGAGAGTATGTTTGTAAGTGGCTCTGGTTAAGAGCGTATGCTAAATGTAAATGTTTGTTTCGCACTAAACACTTTTTTTGTGTACATTCAACATGTGCATTCTTGCCACTGCATGTCATTTTTGACTGAGCTCATTCTCGAAAACCCGTTTATAGTTTTCTTGTTTTTGTTTAACAGAACACCTCTGGAGTACTGAAGCATCTTTCCCCTAAAAACTATCCAAAGATGCTGAACCTGAGGGAGATGGACTATGATGGTGTAGTGACTTGGCTGGTGTAAATCAGGATTCTTCCCTCTTGAAAAGATTGGGGATGTTAGGATGGGTGATGACTTCATGGCTCCACTGGAAATGTTGCAGAGAAAAGAAGTGATGTGCTATATATAGAGAGAGCAGGGGCGTGGTGGTCCCCTTCCTCTGATTTCTTCTAAAGCAAAAGGTGACCCATCTACCTTTAAAGTATGACACCCTCTCATTTTTTAAAGGTAAGGGCACCGACTTCCAATCTCACTGGTGTAAATGAACCATGCTAAGGAAACTAAAACTGTTCTTCAGATATTCATTTCAGATGATTGGCTATTTTGAAGATGCACTCAAGAAAATTATTGCGCAAAACTGTTTTATGCCAAAACAAGCACCGACTTGTATTTGTAATTTGTCAGTAACATAGGTGAGGGAGGAAAAGGCTATAGAATATCTTTGGTAAAGCTTGGGAATGAAAAACAATGATCAAATCAAACATTATAAAGAAAACAGAGTAAAATACATTGCATAGCCACCATGCCCTAACATTTCTTGATTTAAAATGCAAACCGATGCACAACCCTACGCCAAATGTATTTACATTTTGCATGTCACACTGACCTAGGGTCATTTGAATCCTAATGTAAGTTTATGTGTGGGCTAATTGAAGAGATCAAGCAGGAAAGTCACAATAAATTCCAACAAATACTGACAACTTTAATGTTATCTCTCTAAGTGTTAGCAGTGGTGACTGAGCGCCCACAGATGGCAAATTAATTGCCCCCCACTCTTCCCAACCAATGAAGCACATGAAAAACAAATTAAAATACAAAAATACCACCAAATGTTAATAAATTGTCAACCGACTTCACAAGAGGGAAAACAAAATTCTAAAATCCGTGAAAAAGGGGGAAAGAAAAGCTCTAGTCGGGTCATTAGTGTCAGGGTTTGTTTCCAAACTAGAAACACATGCCCTCTAAGGACTCCATATAGGAGGGGGGTCTAGTGCTACTACAGACTATAAAAAACACAAACAAAATGTCCTTGCTGAGACCTGTGTGTATCTGTCAAAATGTGGATACCTGATACAGATCTAAATCATGCTAGATACCTCCTTAAAAGTTATTCTAACCGCACGCTCTGTGCCGAACATGTAGCCTTAATAAGTAATGATTCCAATTCCCACCTTGAAAAAAACCTACCTTCTTGAGGGTCGACGAAACAGCCAGTGTAGAAAAATGTCGTACTCAGGAGTGCGAGATTAAAACTTTACAAAAGCTTGAATATCCAACGTCATTAACTTTAGCCCGTAAAGACGCTCCAGTATCAAGAGGAAACTTTTAGAAGAGATTTGCCTTTACCCACGTTTACCCTACTTGCCTAAAATAAAATAAAATCCGCAAGGCATCAAGAGAAAAATCGCTCCTGAGAAAAGCGTGCCCCAATCCCAGATCATAGAACTCAAAATGTCAGTAGCTACGTAGAAAGAGGAAAACATTTAGCATAGGCCTACATCGGCTACAATAAAATACGATTGAGTCTAGTTGTACTTTTGTCACAAATTTCGCCTACTCCAGTTCTAATAGATTTTAGAATCGATAGAAGATCCGTTCGTCTTTTATCAGAAATCCATTTACTCACGAAGAAAAAGCAAACCGGCTCAAATATTCCTTTACTATGATTTTACTGTCCGATAGACCAGAGGGTAAATGTATAAAAAATAAAAATAACAGTGCGCTCATGCCTATCTAACTTCTCTCGACTCAGGCTTCTCCTCACCACCCCGGGTCAAATGACTGCATAGACAACGAGATTCCGGACTCGTGGAAGCCTTCCCCCCTAGCATCGCATAGCAAATGCCTTTTCGCATCACTCGGATTGAAGAAACCTGGCTCCCCCTGCCATCCCATCCACAACACCGCTGTAGCGTACCCATAGAGGACTATAGTGCCCAAAAACCTATTTTAGCATGGACAGCGCCATTGATACTACTATGTGCCAGATGTTAATTACATTTTTTAAACATTTATTTAACTAGGCAAGTCAGTTAAGAAAAAAATCTAATTTACAAATACGGCCTACCTGCCTTGTTCAGGGGGAGAATTAAAGATTTTGTAACTTGTCAGCTCGGGGATTCGAACCAGGGACCTTCCGGTTATTGACCCAACACTCTAACCACTAGGCTACCTGCCGCACCAAAAGACCTATTTGTGAAATTGACTTGTCATTTCAATAAGCACAGGCTACTGAATAAAATCTGGGTTTATGATTGTAATTCAATTTTGCCATGAGTTACTGAGCTAGATGCAGGTAGTTTATAGCCCCCGATAGGTCTACATCTAATTTCAGGGTCCACAATAATACTGACAATAAATATGGAGAATGATACGATACGATACATTTGCGATGGAGCTGTGACCATGATCACAATTCATAACTTCCAATTAATGAACTAAACATGGTCATGAATATTTGCATAATAACACAAGGCTACAACAACAATCAACTTAAATGATAGGCTATTTATTAAATCCGTTTGCCAGCTCCAGGTTGGCTACACAAGTGGCACAAATTGATTTGCAATGACTCCAGCGATCTCATAATTTCAACATATTTTTCGTATCAAATGGTAACGTTAGGCTACAGTAGCCTTCAATGGCATAAATAAAATATATAGACTACTTCATGAGCAACAGATGCAAATGTGTCATTCTCCACGTTTAATGTCAGTTTCATTGTGGACTTCGCACCCCCCATAACAGAAGCACAGAAGGGAGTTCCATAACATCCATTTCAAATGTCCACTCGCCGCGACGGGGCTAGAGACCCAAAAACTGAGCATTCGTAAAACCCCATAACTTGATACGGTTTTCCATGAGCAGACATTAGAATGCAGTTAACTTTAAACCAGCTCTGAGCGAATTTATCTAATGCACCTAATGTTGTTTTCCAATTCTTTGTCGCTGTATTTCTTGATGCGCACGTTCATATGTTTTATGGGAAGAGGGTTGGAAATAGATGTCTCCATAATGACAATCTAAATAGCCTACGTACAACTGGTAAAAAGTTAGCACGAATTGCGCAAATGACTCAGCGGCCGGCTCCAGCGCTCTCTTAACCAGTGCTCTCAACACACATACAGCCCTCCAGCCAACCTCACCAATCACTTACTCACTCACGCAGCAACAGCCAGCTCACTGAGTAATAGTCAGCAGCAGCAGCAGGCCACGGTGAACTACAGTACGTTACAGCCTTATTCTAAAACTGATTAAATAAATGAAACATCCTCATCAATCTACACACAATACCACACTATGTCAAAGGGGGAAAAATGTTTTTATATATATTTTTCAAATTTATAAAACATTAAAATCAGAAATACCTTATTTACAAACATATTCGGATCCTTTGCTATGAGACTAGAAATTGAGCTCAGATGCATCCTGTTTCCATTGATCATCCTTGAAATGTTTCTTCAACTTGATTGGAATCCACCTGTGGTAAATTCATTTGATTGGACATGATTTGGAAAGGCATACACCTATCTATATAAGGTCCAGTGACAGTGCATGTCAGAGCAAAAACCAAGTCATGAGGTCAAAGGAATTGTCCATAGGGTACCAAGACAGGATTGTGTCGAGGCTAAACATCTGGGGAAGGGTAACAAAACATTTCTGCAGCATTGAAGGTCCCCAAGAACACACTCCATTATTCTTCAATGGAAGAAGTTTGGACCCACCAAAACATTTCCTAGAGCTAGCTGCCCGGCCAAACTGAGCAATAGAGGGAGATGACCATGTTCACTCTGACAGAGCTCCAGAGTTCCTCTGTGGAGATGGGAGAACCTTCTCTGCAGCACATCACAAATCAGGCCTTTATGGTAGAGTGGCCAAACGGAAGCCACTCCTCAGTAAAAGGCACATGACAGCCTGCTTGGAGTTTGCCAAAAGGCACCTAAATGACTCTCAGATCATGAGAAATAAGATTATCTGGTTTTATGAAACCAATATTGAACTCCTTGGCCTGAAGGCCAAGTGTCACGTCTGCAGGAAACCTGGCACCATCCCTACGGTGAAGCATGGTGGTGGAAAAACATCCCCATCATGATGTGGGGATGTTTTTCCACGGCAGGGTCTGGGAGACTAGTCAGGATCGAGGAAAAGATGAACAGAGAAAAGTACAGAGAGATCCTTCATGAAAATCTGCTCCAGAGCGCTCAGGACCTCCGAATGAGGTGAAGGTTTACTTTACAACAGGACAACAGGACAACAGCCCTAAGCACACAGCCAAGACAACACAGGAGTGGCTTTGGGACAAGTTTCTGAATGTCCTTCAGTGGCCCAGCCAGAGCCTGGACTTGAACCTAATCAAACATCTCTGGAGAGACCTGAAAATAGCTGTGCAGCAACATTCCCCATCCAACCTGACAGAGGTTGAGAGGGTCTGCAGAGAAGAATGGGAGAAACTCCCCAAATACAGGTGTGCCAGGCTTTTAGCGTCATACCCAAGAAGACTCTAGGCTGTAAGCACTGCCAAAGTTGCTTCAACAAAGTACTGAGTAAAGGGTCTGAATACTTATGTAAATGTGATATTTCCTCTCCTTCAACATCAGCAAGACAAAGGAGCTGATCGTAGACTACAGGAAACGGAGGGCTGAGCACGCCTCCATTCACATCGACAGGGCTGAAGTGGAGCGGGTCAAGAGCTTCAAGTTCCGTTGTGTCCACATCATTAAGTATCTATCATGGTCTAAATACACCAACACAGTTTTGAAGAGGGCACGACCACGCCTCCTCATACTCATGAGGATGAAAAGATTTGGCATGGGCCCTCAGATCATCAAAATGTTATATAGCTGCACCATTGAGAGCAACTTGACTGGCTGCATCACGGCTTGGTATGACAACTGCTTGGCATCCAATTCGCAAGGCCCTACAGAGGGTAGTGTGTACAGCCCAGTACATCCCTGGGGCTGAGTTTCCTGCCATCCAGGACTTCTATACCAGCCTTCTATACCGGTGTCAGAGGAAGTCCCCAAAATGTTGAGACTCCAGCCACCCAAATCATAGACTGTTCTCTCTGCTTCCGCATGGAAAGCTGCACGAATGCACCAAACCTGGAACCAACAGTACCCTGAACAGCTTCTACCCCCAAGCCAGCTTCTACCCCAGACAATCTGCATTGACTTTTTGCACTAACTATTTTGACTCATCACATACGCTGCTGCTACTGTTTACTATCTGTCACTTTATTCCTAGTTATATGTATATACTGTATGTACCTCAATGACCTCGTACCCCAGCACATTGACTTGGTACTGGTGCCCCTTGTATATAGCCACATTATTGTTACTCTGTCATGACTTCCACCGAAGGTGGCTCCTCTCCCTGTTTGGGCGGCGGTCGTCGTCGTCGGTCTACTAGCTGCCACCGATCCCTTTCCTTTTTCGATTGGTTTTGTCTGTCTTGTTGCTCACCTGGTTTAGGTTATTAGTGAGGTATTTAATCTCACCCTACCCTCTTGGGTTTGTGCGGGATTGTTCATGTAGCTGTCATTTGTTTGGGTTGCGTTTTGGTTTGTTCTGTTGAACAGGTGTTTTTTCTGGACTGCGTTCCTGTCGTCTTGTGGCTACTACTGTGGTCCTGTTCCTGTTCTTTGTACTTGTAAATAAACGCCCCTTCTTGCAATTTGCTCTCTCCTGCGCCTGACTCCACACCCACCTCTCCAAGGGAGAACCTGACATACTCACTGTGTATCTGTTATTACTTCTATTATTACGTGTTTTACTTTTCTATTATTTCTCTATTTTCTTTCTCTCTGCAATGTTGAAAAGGGCCCGTAAGTAAGCATTTCACTGTTAGTCCACACATGTTGTTTACAAAGCATGTGACAAAGAAAAATTTCATATGACCTACAAAATCCAGATGTAACCCTAGCTGAACTTTATTTCTTCCCTTTATGAGGGTCAATGTGTTGGCAATTAGACATATCATTTCAGTATATTTTTGGTGAAAGAACTACCACACCCAACATATTTTTAAAGGGTTGTACATCCCTTCCACTTTGAGCTTGATAGAGAGCACTCTCAGATTATGCCACAGATTCTGCTACTGAAAGACAAAAACCTCATCTCAGGCTGGGCTACAAGTTAGTTGCTTAGAACAGGAAGCAGTTACTGAAGCTTGTTACAGAAAATGCCAGAAAGAAAGAATAAATCTACCTAATTGTCCATTACCCCCAGTCTTATTCTTTTTGAGAGCACACAGGCGGATCTGAAAGGCCCCCATTGACCTAATAAAGAGAGCTTATCACCAAATATAGCAATGAATGGAGGTGGCAATGAGGTGTGAACCAGACCAACAGAGACTAATGAGGAGCATACTCAGAGAGAGAGAGAGAGAAGGAGAGAGAGAGGGAGAGAGAGGGAGAGAGTGGGAAGGGAGGGGCAGGAAGGGAGAGAGAGAGGGGGGAGAGAGAGAGGAGGGGGACAAATAAAATAAACTGGTTTGAAGGATGTACATAAGCACCCTAAAGATGTATCTATGCAACAGATAATGACACATACCGGTAAATAAAATCCCGTCAGACATAAGGTTTTGTGGTGAATATTAAATGTGCTTTTCTTTTTTTTTTCTGGCTGAGACATTCCAAGAGATCAGAAATGTCAAACCCATGTTTGATGGCAATAGCAAGCTAATACTGTATGTCACATCTAAAACCACTTCACAGTAACTCGATAGAGAACCATATGAGGATATTGGCACTATTTCAAATAGCAGCAGTATGAGTACATCTGGTAACTTACTCACTACAAAACATAAAAGCAACTGCTCTCTGACTCCGATCAATCACATCTTTTATATTCTCTATATTCTTTTATATTCTCTTTTATATTGTCTTTGATGCTATCGCACCCCTGCCATGTCTCATTTGATTTGCATGTCTAATAAATGAAGTTCTCCTAATCTCATATGCATTGACACATGCGTCCCAGTTTGGTCTGCCGTACAGGAGTTGGAAGGGGGCAGAGATGGAAGGGATAGGCCGAAATCAATATTCTATAGTTTTAAAAAGTAAATCAATTAGTATTATTTAATTTGTTGTCTTTATTGGATTGAGAAATACACAAAAAAAACAGAGTTTATGTTGGTGACAGAGTATGGTTATGCTTATTTGTATGGATATGCAATGTGAGGAGCAACCACATGGCTTATCACTAACTCCGTCTTGACACTCAGGATAAAAGCTGCTGTATAGATTTACTGGTGGAAATTACCCCCCAGCTATCTCACAAGCCTCAAACAATGGCATTGTGTTCCTCCGGTATTATAGGTGTACGATTATCCTCGAATGAAAAACTGAACAAGCATAATCTTCCTGCTGCTGCATTGGCTACAGCTCCAGGCAACTAGTGCAGAGTTTCTACTAGGTAGATTCATTTCCTCACAACCCCAATATCTTCCTATCTGTTCATCATCACAAACATAAAAGGAGGCTCTAGGGCTGGGAAGGGTAAGGTGGCCTTGGAACTGGCGATCAGAAACATGAGTTGATGGTTGTATGCAGTTAGAAAACACGTTCATTTTTCGGGCATTGTATCAAAAGTGCCTCTTCATTATGAAATACAAAGCATAATCGTGCCTCACACAATCTACTCGAAATAGATATCTTATCAAAGGATGATCTGAGACGACCTAGACATCTAGGCCTAACACTCAGCTTAGCAGAACCAAAAACCCATACTATAGGACTTGGGCAAATTACATATTAGTGGGGAGCACATGAGCTAAAGCCCCAGACGTGCTGAAAAACCACACCACGTTATTACACAGCACTCAATCTTGCCAAAGCTAGGCTTATCACACAAAGCTTAGATGTAAACGGGATGGTTTCACGCTGGGCCAATTGTGCGCCACTCTATGGGACTCCAATTACTGCCCGTTGTGATACAGCCCGGGACCGAACCAGGGTCTGTAGTGACACCTCTTGCAACGAGACGAAGGGCCTTAGACCGCTGCGCCACTCAGGAGCCCATAAAAGCATTAGGTCATCAACTATGAAAATGAATGTGTGGGGTATGAATTTGAAGTTACAGAATTATGCCAAAAACACATGAAAGACGGGACCAAATTCAGAACATATGCTGATGGATTTAGTGATTTATTCACTCGGTTCATTTAACCAGATACTTTACTCCAACCCCCATCTGAGGAAGCAGATTAATATAGTTTTTCCAAGAAATGTCTACTTTTATATTTATATTTTTCATAAGTGCCTTCTGTCAAACACTATAATGATAGGATAGCAAAGGCAAAAGAGGCTATACATTTTGAGATTCATTTGCTTAATCTTAGTTTCTTTGAGAGAGTCAGTAGCCATTTTAATTACTAGAGGACAACTAGACCTTACATATCACCAGGGTTGGGGAGTAACTGATTACATGTACATGTAGATACTTAAAAAAATGATTATTTATTACTTGTTGGATTACTTTTAAATTCAGAAAGGATGTTTGTGTGAAAAAAATGCATTATGAGACCTTTCTGTTTTCTCAATTCAGCATTGAAAAAAGGCACAAGTTTAAGTTTGTTCCACCTGAGTGAGTCTGACCATAAGTCAGAGACCACTATGGGAAAGGTGGGGTACCTAGTCAGTTGTACAACTGAATGCCTTCAACTGAAATGTGTCTTCCATATTTAACCCAACCCCTCTGAATCAGAGAGGTGCGGGGGCTACCTTAATCAACATCCACGGCGCCCAGGGAACAGTGGGTTAACTGCCTTGCTCAGGGGCAGAATGACAGATTTCTACCTTGTCAGCTCGGGGATTTGATCCAGCAACTTTTCGGTTACTAGCCCAACGCTAACCACTAGGCTACCTGCCGCCCCATATGATGACACACCAAATACACCTGATGGATCCTTCTTGTCTTCTTCTAATGCCCCTAAAGGTTAAAGTCATCCAAAAGTAACTTAAAGTAATCAGATTACCTTACTGAGTTTGGGTAATCCAAAAGTTATGTCACTGATTAGAATCTTGGACAGGTACCTAGTAACTGTAATGGATTATATTTAGAAAGTAACCTACCCAACTGTGCATATCACTGTCTTTTTACTGAATGTACTAGTAAGTATTCATAGTGTGATTTCATGCGCAAGTATAATAGGACTAGCAGTCTGTGTAAACAAACCTCTGTGGGTGGTGTGTTGTGAATAAAAGTAAGCAAATACTGTTATAACAAAGGTAGTGCTAAATTACGTATTTTAAAAGCAGGTGTTTTGAATGAACTTGTTTGTCTCCCTCTGCTCAGTGAAAAGGTACGGTAACAAGGGGTTGTGGTGGTAACAGAGGTTTGGGATGGGATTCTCAAGGTGTGTGGCAGGGATGGGATGGGATGTGTGGGGGGTTATGTGCTAGATAGATGAACCGACTCCAGGCCTCCCAGTGTGTGTTGGCCAACTGAGGCAGAGGGAGGAGGAACAAAGAACAAAACCCCCTGACTGTCACAAAGGAGCAATAAAACTTAAGGCCCTGTGTTATCTGAGGTTTATAAAAAGCATGCACTCTCAACTAATCATTAACTATTCTCTCTGATATGCACATATAATGGTAGCCCAAGAAAAACATAGGTCTCAACCTCATTTATGAGTTTATGAGTTCCACTGAGTTGCCTTCATACGCCTTCGCTGCGTATGTTTCCCTCTCTTTCAAAGTAAGTCAATGTTCAGGATACTGAGAAGAATGCCCTTTGCAAAAGAAAACCAAATGTAGGTAAAACTACCTTCAGAGCTGCAGCATTTATTTGATTTAACTAGGCAAGTCAGTTAAGAACAAGTTCTTATTTTACAATGACGGCCTACCCAGGACAAACCCTACCCTAACACAGACAACGCTGGGCCAATTGTGCACCACTCTATGGGACTCCGATCACTGCCAGTTGTGATACAGCCCGGGACTGAACCAGGGTCTGTAGTGATGCCTCTTGCACTGAGACACAGGGTCTTAGACCGCTGCACCACTCAGGAGCCCATAAAAGCATTTAGGTCATCAACTATGAAAATGAATGTGTGGGGTATGAATTTGAAGTTACAGAATTATGCCAAAGACACATGAAAGACGGGACCAAATTCAGAACATATGCTGATGGATTAGTGATTTATTCACTCGGTTCCTTTAACCAGATACTTTACTCCAACCCCCATCTGAGGAAGATGATTAATATAGTTTTACCAAGAAATGTCTAGAAAAACATAGGTCTCAACCTCATTTATGAGTTGCACTGAGTTGCCTTTGCTGAGTATGTTTCAAAGTCAGTTGAACGTTTATTGTCCCACAATGGTCCATAGATATTGGTTTAGGATAGACTAATTTCTATTCCCTCTCTTTCAAAGTAAGTAAATGTTCAGGATACTATTAAACCCAAGAATGCCCTCTGCAAAAGAAAACCAAAGGTAGGTAAAACCACACATCAGCATGAAAACAGAGAGGGCATTCTTGTACCAACAATATCAACAATATCTGTCTGGGATTGGTTTGCATGCTGATTTGCATACCAGCTTCTCCACATCCAAAAGTGCTGTTAAATCGTCCTCCCTTTCCCTGTTCGCATTCCATTGTCACTGGCCAAGTACAAATAACCTTTTTCATAGACAACAAAAAAGCCTCTGTCAATCCCTCCTCTACATCAAAACCAAACCCAGCCCTCATCCATCCATCAGCAATGCCCCCATCCCTCACGCAGCCCCCAACTTCAACCCCCACCCCCACCCTGGTCTTTGACATCACGCTGTTGTGGCTTTCCGGGCCTTTATGCTGGCTGTTGTCTGAGGCAAATTGAAGACCCTTTTGTGTCAGGCCTGTCCTGAGTGGCCTGGAGGAACCTGCTGGGCTCCGAGCGGAGAGACAGGAATGCGCATATGAATGGGCTAGTGTGTGCTGGGCACCTGCTGACAGAGGGCCTGTATGCCTGTGTGTGTCTCAGTTCACCAGCACAATCATCTTGTTCAATTACATGTGTAGCCGGGTGCTGCATTCTCTTGTTATTCATGCAGAGAGATTGTCCATTGTTTCTGTCTTTGTGCGGATTGTGCTGTTGCTTTGTGTTTCAGTGCTGTGTGACATAACACAGTGGATGGAGCAGCAAACACTGCCAAATCTGCTTCATTGTTTTAACTGGAACTGATCAATATCACTTGATGCAATACATTTTTTTTGTCTTTTCCCCAAAACTCTCCCCACCCCATCCCTCCTGATTTACCCTTTCTTGGTGAATCAATGAGCCTGCCAATCAGTTTGCGCACAAGGTTTTCTGTAGATTCTTCCAACAGCATGATCAACTATCTGTAAGACTGAGAAAACAGAGCTTCAGGGAAGCCAGATGGGAGAGGACCTCTTCATATAGTGCCTAGGGTGAGGAGGAGAGGGATAGTACACAACAAGTACTTACATACAGCATCTTGTCCACATATGTGATCATCCACTGAAGTTTTATTGTTTCATATGATAAATGTATGGACAAAACCCAACCTGACATACTCTACTTTCTAAAGGAGATATAGAGCTCTGGTAGGGCCTGCATTTTATAGATCCCAAGGGCTCTATGAATTGAAAACTTTTACCTAGGATTTCCACAATAAGAAAAAACAATATTGTTTTTGTTTTTAAATATTGTGCATGAACCCAATAGATAGTACATGCAACTAGGGTACAAGAAGGATGCTGATTTATCCTTACCCCAGTATTCCAGTACCCAGTTGTGATTGAATTGGGCCCAGCGTTTTTAGTTTCATCAGTATTATTGGTCCATCGATGTTTACATGAGATTCTTGTTAAGGTGATTCATTGCCAATTACTCTTGCATGATGGGAACCAGGAAGAACAGATGATTCATGTTAATGTATACAGCAGATTCACTAATTGTCCTCTGAGTGATGTGGTGAAGGCTAGGGGTTGTTTTTCTGGGTATGCTTTTCAGGAGATTACATCTCCATAATCATAAAATAATAAGAGCATACTTATTCCCTCCATCTGAAAATCAAACACACCAACCATTCTTCAAAATGACCCTTCACAAGCAATGTACAGCATAGATGATATATATATATATATAGCTCTGGAAAAAATTAAGAGACCACTGCAACTGAAAAATCCGTTTCTCTGGTTTTACTATTTATACAGTGGGGCAAAAAAGTATTTAGTCAGCCAGCAATTGTGCAAGTTCTCCCACTTAAAAAGATGAGAGAGGCCTGTAATTTTTTTAATCATAGGTACACTTCAACTATGACAGACAAAATGAGAAAAAAAATCCTGAAAATCACATTGTAGGATTTTTAATGAATTTATTTGCAAATTATGGTGAAAAAAACGTACTTTCCACCATAATTTGCAAATAAATTCATAAAAAATCCTACAATGTGATTTTCTGGATTTTTTTTCTCATTTTGTCTGGATCTGCCCTTGTTTTTAAATTTTTGCCTAAAATGACATACCCAAATCTAACTCAGGCCCTGAAGCAAGGATATGCATATTCTTGGTACCATTTGAAAGGAAACACTTTGAAGTTTGTGGAAATGTGAAAGGAGAGTAGGATAATATAATACAATAGATCTGGTAGAAGATAATACAAAGACAAAATCAACTGTTCTTTTGTATTTTTTTTGTACCATCATCTTTGAAATGCAAGAGAAAGGCCATAATGTATTATTCCATCCCAGGTGCGATTTCGATTTTGGCCACTAGATGGCAGCAGTGTATGTGCAAAGTTTTAGACTGATTGAAGGAACTATTGCATTTCTGTCAAAAAATTGCCAAATTCCAGCCTTCCTAAAGCACCGCCAGATCATCACAGATCCTCCACCAGTGGGTGCAAGACACTATGGCTTGGAGGCCTCTCCAGGTCTCTTGCCCACTGTGAAATTTGGTGGAGGATAGGTGATGATCTGGGGGTGCTTCAGCAAGGCTGGAATCAGGCAGATTTACCTTTGTGAAGGAAGCATGAATCAAGCCACGAACAAGGTTGTCCTGGACGAAAAGTTGCTTCCTTCTACTCTGGCAATGTTCCCCAAATCTGAGGATTGGTTTCTCCAGCAGGACAATGCTTAATTTCACACAGCCAGGTAAATCAAGGTGTGGATGGAGGACCACCAGATCAAGACCCTGAACCAGCCCAATCTACAGACCTGAACCCCTTTGAAAACCTCTGGAATGTGATCAAGAGGAAGATGGATGGTCATAAGCCATCAAACAAAGCCCAGCTGCTTGAATTTCTTTTGCGCCAGGAGAAGCATAAAGTCACCCAACATCGATGTGAAAGGGCATGCCAAGATGCATGAAAGCTGTGATAGAAAATCAGGGTTATTCCACCAAATACTGATTTCTGAACTATAAATAAATGCTCTAAATGACAATATTTTTATTTGGAATTTGGGAGAAATGTTTTCAGTAGTTAATAGAATAAAACAATTTTTTAAATTTTACCCAAATACATACCTATAAAGAGTAAAAAGAAACTGATAATTTTGCAGTGGTCTTCCAGAGCTGGTGTGCTGTAAACTTTTATGGCTGGAGAGTATGATCTGTTTTACACATTTCTGATGTTGTCATCTTTGGTTATGAATCAAAAGAAAATACTATGATAAGGCAAAGTTCTTGACAATCTAATTAATGGAACGCATGGTACAGTAAATAATTGCTTGTAATGTCACTTTACTGCAAATTAGGCCTTTCAGATGATTTCACGTTATCAAATGCACCTGCGAACTCTGTCCCACAGTCTTTACAGTACCTAAAACTGAACTTACAAACAACTAAATAAAGTCATGTTGACGTCATAAAATGTCTGTTGATTACACTGGATAGATAGCTTGTACCCAGTGAAGGGAAGAGACATATGGGAAAAATTGTACAACTCCATTCTCCGGTTACCTCAGAAGGAAGTATGCCGGAAGTCCACTGCAGTCTATGATTGCATGTCATTCAGTCTCATTCCAGGCATGTAGGAACTAGCTGCACCGAAACACAATGTCTTAATTAGACACACATTCTCGTATTCCACACATCACACTGACATGTCATCCTCCATTGGTATGACCAGTGGTAATTTTAGCATGTAAATCTTGTAAAACAAAAAAAAACGTATGGGGTGAATGCCAGCAAAGTCACTACACAACACATAACTAAACAATACATCAATAACACTATAACGGTGACAAACGGTGACCACAAACTGTAAGGGTCTACATAAAGCTGTCGCAACAGCAGAGCTTTCTTTTCAGCACCATGGAGTGAATCCTTACCACTGCTACACCTGGCTGTCAGCAGAGCCTTGTCTGGCAGCGAAACAGTTAATTCAGCCTCATTTACTGCCTTTTAAAAAACATAGCTGATATGGTTTCTACTGACAATTGAGATGTACAAACTATGGCAATAGGGGACGATGAGCGGATAAAAGGCAATCCATTTAAGACATTAATGAGCAAGCTAGGATGGCCATGGTCAATATAACTAAAACAGGCTTTAGGCTACATGTGCACCACCAAGTAAGAAAAGTGAGGTGAACAGTGAGGTTTTTATTAGGGTCAGGCACATGGACTACTAACAGCTTACTACACAACATACACTTAGTATTACTTTCTTAGCTACCGTATACATATCCCCCTGGCATAATACATCATTTATGCAGCAGCATACAATACATTTTTGAACTCACCTTGTTGTGCTGTGCTCACTTCAACAGCAAGGTGGCGAGGCGGTCCTTCGTGGGAAAATTTGTCATTACATTTTGTCATCAAAGTCTGCCATTCTCTGGATTTATGGTGCTTTCAAGACAACTGGGAACTAGGAAAAAACAATGTTGAATCATGACGTCAGTGATCTTCATGTCGGAGCTCTAGAAAAAGGCTAGAGTTCCTGACTTGGAATTTTCCCAGTCGGAGCTCGTTTTTTTCAGTCTGAGATTTCCCAATTCCAAGTTTCCAGTTGTTTTCAATGCGGCAGAAGTCATGCTGGATTGACAGCATGGTCAATGTATTCAACCTTGTCTGGCCCAAGGCATGTGAATGTTTATCGTTTAAGCTTGGAAAATAAACTCTTAAACCCAAACTTGGATCACACTCCCACTCCACTGAATAGCAGGCTAGTGATTGCTTTGCAACGCTTGCAGTTAGCCACTGATTCCTTCCAAACCACTCATTGTTTAAATAGCAATTTTTGTTTATGTCCAATGGCTGATGATACGTTTTATCTATAATTTCTCTTCAGATGACGGAAGGATTGAAAATGATTTTCCAGTAGATTGTCAACTTGATTCATGATGATGACTGCTAGCTTGCTAGCTAAGATTCTGAAAGTATGATGTTGACATGATCAGTCCAATAAAAGCTATGGTAGATATAATGTAATTTAATGTAATTGTATCTGTGGCCAATGACCTTGAGCCTTCTTGGATGGGCACTTCTAATGTAACTCTATGGCAGTACTCAAGGGGCTTGAATTTTCGAGCTCACACCGTAGATTTTGTGGTGATGTAGTGTCCCCATGAGTGACAGAACACTGAGCCAATCACAGCACAACTAGAGAACATTACCAACACCTACGCTCCGTATTTTCTGCTAGCTGCCCCACCACCACAGAAAGCACTGAGCTAGGCTGAAACACCTGTATTTTGGAGCTGCCTTACTCAAGAAAGCAAAAAAAGAGACCATGTTTGTATACGGCTTTATTAACTCAATGTTTTTTTTACATTGTTTGCAAACTGATATGTGATAAGTATAAATGCCAAAATAACATGCAAAACAGGCAACAACAAAAATATAGCTAATATAGCTTTAGCTAAACAGGTGGGGCTCTGTACCTGCCCTGAATGACGTGTCGCCACTGGGTATGACTGAGGGGCAAGCCATTTAGTAGTGTCTATTAATCACATTAATGTACAAAAGCGTGTATTCTTATTTTAAATGCATGTAGTTCTGTCCTTGTCTATTAATGTGATGTATTATGTCATGTTTTATGTTTGCGTGAACCCCAGGAAGAGTAGCTGCTGCTTTAGCAGTAGCTAAAGGGGATCCTAATTAATACATTACTTTTTAAGGCGGAACCACTGAAATCCACCTTTAGATGACTGTCTGCAATTTGGGTCTCTTCCTTATTGCCAATACATTCTAAAGGGCTGGTTAAAAATGCTCCTCTACTAAAGTCACTCCCTGCTGTAAAACTTTGAGGATGCTAGTGTCCCATGGTCAAGGGTTGCAAATTCAAGTATTTATGGCAGGGTCTGACAATATTAACAACTTTAGCTTTGTTTTGGGCCTCATGTCAAAGTGTGTTTGACACTTCTGTTTTAACACCCTAGATAGTGACAGTGCTGATTGAGAGGGGCAGCAGCCCCTGGATCCGAGTCTGTGCAGTCTTCCGTTACCACCTAACCTGGACAGTGGGAGAGTAAGATTTCCAACATCACTTCAATCATCAGGCTGCTATAAAGCAGGAGTGGAGTTGAATTAGATTAAGTTGGATCTCTGAGGAGTAGCCCCCCTGAGATTTGATTATGACCCCCCTCCCTCATTCCAGGTTACATTTGATAATATTGGGCAGTCTTCTATGCCAGTGTCTGGAAGTCCACTCCCTTTTAGATGTGTTCCCATCTGCCAGCCATTTAGCTGATTACTTCAGGCTCAACCAGCCAGGCCCTGCTCTCTGGTCCTGCAGCTGGGAGACCAGGGAATGGCTCTTGTGTAGAGAACAGGTGGAAGGAGAGCTTTTCCAGCATGACAGTGACCAGGCCTGTGTAGGTCAAACACACAAAAGGAACTCTCAGCAGGGCCGGATTAAGAAATCACAGGCCTTAGGGCTTTTTTTCCTGGCACAGTTTAGAGTCTAAAATAGTCTAAAATCCAGAAAAACTCATCAAATTTTTACATTTCCGAGACTAAATGTATTTAACATGGTAAACGCAGTTCAGTTCATCTATTAAAACATTATTTCTTATAGTGCAATAACATTCATTCAGACCCAGTTTTGATTGACTCAACTTTACCAGAGGTGTACAGCCTTCAGCTCCGTTTATGTCCTTCCCTGTTTTCCAATGTTTACAGAAGGCAAGAGGGAGAAAACATGCTCTACACATATGCACACAATCCCCTCGTTCTGCTCCTCTGGCCACAGTAGGCCCTGTTTAAAATGCTCCTGCACAAAAGTTCTCCAACACCAGTGTTTTCAGACCACCTTTTATTTCTGAGGGAAATAACATCCAGTCCTGGCTTAACTTGGTTTCATTATTGAGGAAGTGGGTTCTCGGGCCAATGGAAGTTTCATTGCTTTCCCAAAAAATCCCACGAAATAGAGCAGTATACATTTACACATCTTGTGGAGTCCTCCTCTAGTTTTCACACAGGAAGAATATCGTTTCAGAGAAAGAGAGAGAAAGAGAGAGAGAAACATTATTTTTCAGTAAATCATCCATATTGTTTACACTTTCAGGTATGCAGATGTATACACAAATTATCCAAATGTGGGATTTGTGAAAATCAATCCATTCTTCGACTGTATAGTAACATTGTGAATGAGATGAGTCGACGGTATCTGTAAAAGTCTTTGAAACCTTGAGAAATGCATATATAACGCAATGGAAGTTCAAATGTAGCGCAAACTAGATTTTGATCTGTGTTTTTTAAGTACATATAACGTGGGTAACAAAGTTGCATTGTTGTTCAGCAATATGTTGATTAACACAATGCAAGAGCAGATGTGTCCCAATTACAATTGCTCGCTCTATGATGTGCTTCTCACATAAAAGTGTAAGTAATTCTCCAATTCAAGCCGACACATGAAAACATATCAAAAAGGAATGAAAAAGCCTTTTAACATTCCTCCATTTCCCCCAATGCCACATAAGGTTTTCATTAGCTCGCTCATTGGCAAACTAGAGACGGCATAAACGTTTTAGAGTGATTGTTTGTCTTTCACAAAATCTGGCAAAGATACAATCAGATAGGCTGCCATGATTAGCTATGATTATCTGTGTGCCATCTGAAATGAATCAGCTCACTTACGTTGCATATTATTCTTTATTTTCCATGGTACCCTCAAAACATTGCAATAGCCATTTTTCCCCCAAATATCTTCCCATATCCTCCAATGGCCAACTAACTTGACGTAGCAGGCGTAAACAAAACGCCTGAAACTAGACCCCCCTCATGGTCTTGATGAGAAGATAAATAACTGTCGGGGAAGATTCTCTTCTGTACTGTTCAACCAATACAGTAAATGTGGAGGAGGAGTTAAGATAGTGTCGCCTTGTTAATGTCCAAAGTGGAGGTCGTGTCACAGGCTCTTTCCGTTTTACCTGAAAACCGGAACTTCCGGTTGTTAGGGTCTAGGCAGAGGCTAACATCCAAAGGACATCCCAACTCTGTGCATCACAGCAACACAAGGTATTATCACATGTACTATATGCTGAAGTCACATTCACAACACAATGTGGAAGGACATTCTTGTCACTGAGGGTTAACGGCTCACTTGGCCTGGTTAGCCAGCATGACATTCACCCCCTCTCTCTCCACTAGTGCAGCGTGGCGTCAGCTGCAATGAGCTCCAGATGTGGCCTGGCACCCCTCCAGTTACGGCACTGGATGTGGTTTGAAGAGCGCAATGGAAACGGCCCACCAGCAGGGCCCAATGAAAGAGCCTCTTCACACTTACTACTTTTCATAAAAATACCATGGGCTGCACATTTTACTCAAATGTAAACTTGTGTACTTGCTATGTCTTGACAGTTGCCCCCCTTGAAGCAGGGCGGTGTAAACAGAATTGTCTCATTGAGCCAACACTCCTACAGTATAAATGTTAATAGCAAAGCAATGTTTTTGTAACAGCTGAAATGTATAGACATCTAATATTTGAGACTTGTTTTATTCAGTGGCGTAGCGCAGTAAAGTTGTGCACTTGCTATGTCTCGACAGTTGCCCCCCTTGAAGCAGGGCGGTGTAAACAGAATTGTTTCATTGAGGCCCTCACAAGGTTTGAGCAAGGGCCACCACTACAATTTTGATATATATATTTTCTTTTTGGGAGGGGTTCTTATTTTTTTTCTATGGGGCAGAGAAAAATGGTCAGTTCCCTTTCAGTCGGTCACTCGGTATAACATACTACGGGAAGCTAACTACTTTCTGCTCTGTTTGTGTAGCTAATGCTTACTTGCTTGGGTAGCAATTGTGTTATTGACTGTACGCTTGTTTATTCCATGTGTAACTCTGTGTTATTGTTTGTGTCGCACTGCTTTGCTTTATTTTGGCCAGGTCGCAGTTGTAAATGAGAACATATTCTCAACTAGCTTATGTGGTTAAATAAAGGTGAAAGGCTAAAGGCCAACCACCTCTGCTCTGCTTGTGCTTCCCAGCTTGAGTTAGATGGCTAGTGGTAAGAGTAAGCTCTAAACGGCTAACCAACCGTATTTGAACCTCCGACCATACCCTAAGGGGTTCCCATAGGTCAGGTGATCACGACAGATGCATCTTCACTGGGATGGGGAGTGCTGTGTGTGGGATACTGGGAACGACAGTGCTAAGGTTGCTGCATATCAATTACCTGAAGCTACTGGCTGTTTTGCTGGCGCTGAGGCGTTTTCTTCCGATATTGGAGGGCCAGCATGTGATGGTAAGGTCTGACAACAGGATGTTGGTGGTGTACATCAGGCAGGGGGAGACATGGTCTCTATCTCTCCTGAACCTTGCCCTTCATCATGTGCATTTTCTGTTGCGGAATCTGTGGGTTTGGTCCCTGAAAGGCTGACATTGACAGTTAGGGGTTTACCCTCGAATATGACTATGACTATACAGTCAGCGCGAGCGACCTCTATGAGGGGGTTGAATACGTATAAGCGATGCGTTTGAGGGTTGGTGTCAGATTAACGGAGCTTCTCCTTTTCAGAGATCTTTGGAGGGCAGGGTAGCCTAGTGGTTAGAGCATTGGACTATTAACCAGAAGGTTGCAAGTTCAAACCCCCGAGCTGACATGGTACAAATTTGTAGGTCTGCCCCTGAACAGGCAGTAAACCTACTGTTCCTAGGCCGTCATTGAAAATAAGAATTTGTTCTTAACTTACTTGCCTAGGTAAATAAAAAAATGATTGCTTTTCTTTTTTTACATTGAAAGTTTATGCGCCAGCCATATCGCTGTGTCACGTAGGGATTGATGGCTCTAACCCGGGGTCTCATCCTCTGGTGGTGCAGTTCCTAAAGGCTTGCGTTGGCTCAGAGCAGTGTCTAAGCCTATGGTACCGTCCTGGGCTCGGTTTCCCAAAAGCATCTTAAGGCTCTGTTCATCATTAGAATCTTCGTAGGAGCCTCTTTAAATTTCCAAGCAGTTTCCCAAAACAGTCCTTATTAACATTGCAATCGCTTGTAATCTAATGCCTGCCTCAGACCACTCGTAGGACAGATAAGTGCATCATTTGATCACCATTTGCCCTCCTGCGTCACTTTACTAGCAGAAAATCTCTGTTAAATATAGAATGAAGATGTTTATTTGTCTAGCTTTGACCATTGAAAACGTATTTGTTGAATATAGACTAAAAAGTTTACAATGTTATAAACAAGCGAAGCAAGGACACATTTATTTGTATGAAAACCATATTAACCACATTATTTAATATCTAGATTATTAGGGTTGACATCACTTTCATGTACACTGAATGTACCAAACATTAAGGACACCTGCTCTTTCCATGACAGACGGACCAAGTGAATCCAGGTGAAAGCTATGATCCCTTATACGTTATGTATTGATGTCAAAGGTTAAATAAGGATTTTTAAGCCTTGAGACATGGATTGTGTATGTGTGCCATGAATCCGTAAGACAAAAGATTTCAGTGCCAATGAACGGGGTGTGGTAGTAGGTGCCAGGCACACAGGTTTGTGTCAAGAAGCTGCTGGGGTTTTCACGCTCAACAGTTTCCCGTGTGTATCAAGAATGTTCCACCACCCAAACGACATCCAGCCAACAGGACACAACTATGGGAAGCATTGGAGTCAACATGGGCCAGCAGTCCTGTGGAACGCTTTCGACACTGACAAATTGAGGCTGTTCTGAAGTCAAAAGGGGGGCGGATCTGAGCCGCTTCAATATTAGTATCTATTAGACCTTCATCTAAAAGTTCACACATTTCACAGCAGCCTAACCAATAACCTAAAGGTCAACATATTACATATATGGCAACATCGCTTAATTTGCTACTTGAATTATTTAATTGTAGAATATCTGTAGGCTTTACTTGAAGCCCAATTCTTGCCTGCCAATAGGCTACAATGATTTGTTGAGCAGTTACAAAAACCTCTGTCATCCTTTTTTTTAGGTCACACTGATATTTTCCATAGCGAACGAAGGAAAGCGCGACTGGCTTTATTAATTCTTGCTCACAGTTTACACAAACTGAATGCAGAATTTACATAATCAAACATGAAATACAAAATAGCATGAGAAAACCCTTAGAATAAATAACACATGGTAAACATATAATACAAACATTTAAATACACAATAGACTAAAGAACATTTCTCTTGGTGGAAAAACGGTATTTTGTCAAATAAAAATAAATAAAGATGAATTTAGTGGCCCCACAGGTCTGGTGGGGGAGTATTGTTTTCCTGGGGCCCAGAGTTTTTCCTAGGCTAACCTAACCAACTCCGGACCCTAGTTGTAGCGTATGACATAGTAATAAATCAGCTGTAAAAAAAAATATATATATATGGGATTTGATATGGACTATGATAGGAGCAGAATATTTTTCTTATCACGTGACATGGTAAAAAAAAAATCATCCTGGAAAACCTCTTGGCCCTAAGGAGAATGATAACATTAGAACCCGTTACACAGACAGAGACAACGGCGATTGGACAAAAATATACAACAAAACTAACAGGGCTGAACTCACTATATGCAGGGTTGCAATGTGTAGGCCTTCGCATCTGTAAAAAAAACTAAAAACTCTTACAGTATGACATCACAATTGAGTTGATTAATTCCAGTCAATCATTTTTTATTAAAAAGACCTCTAGGAAGCCTAGCACCCGAAGTGTGAATATAAATCAAACTTGATCACATTCACATTTTCTCAGAACACAAATAAATTGGTTCTTTTAGGCTATAAATACATACAGTGGGGCAAAAAAAGTATTTAGTCAGCCACCAATTGTGCAAGTTCTCCCACTTAAAAAGATGAGAGAGGCCTGTAATTTTCATCATATGTACACTTCAACTATGACAGACAAAATGAGAAAAAAAATCCATGCAATAATTTGCATGATATTTATAAAGATGAAGCCTGGTTTATTGTAATGTTGTAAAGTAGGCCTACTGTGCTTTTATATTCGTGTGAGAGGGTTAACCATTCATTTTTGATAGGCAAATGTTACTTGATGAAGACATGCTGTTACAGCAACACTGTGCTTTTATATTGAAGCTAAAATTTTATGTGTAACCTACAGACAAGAAAATAAACCCTTTTATTTATCTGCACATTTTTTCTACATTGTAGAATAATAGTGAAGACATCACAACTATGAAATAACACATATGGGATCATGTAACCACAAAAGTGTAAAACAAATCAAAATATATTTTATATTTGAGATTCTTCAAAGTAACCACCCTTTGCCTTGCTGACAGCTTTGCACACTCTTGGCAATCTCTCAACCAGCTTCATGAGGTAGTCACCAGGAATGCATTTCAATTAACAGATTTGCCTTGTAAAAAGCTATTTGCGGAATTTCTTTCCTTCTTAATGCGTTTGTGCCAATCAGTTGTGTTGTGACTTTAGCGGTGGAATACAAAAGATAGCCCTATTTGGTAAAAGACCAAGTCCATATTATGTCAAGAAGAGGTCAAATAAGCAAAGGGAAACGGAAGTCCATCATTACTTTAAAGACATGAAGATCAGTCAATCCAGAAAATGTCAAGACCTTTGAAAGTTTATTCAAGTGCAGTCGCAAAAACCATAAAGCGCTATGATGAAACTGGCTCTCATGAGGACCGCCACAGGAAAGGAAGAAACAGAGTTCTCTGCTGCAGAGGATACATTCATTAGAGTTAACTGCACCTCAGATTGCAGCCCAAACAAATGCATCACAGAGTTCAAATAACAGAAACGTCAAAATCAACTGTTCAGAGGAGACTGCGTGAATCAGTCCTTCATGGTCTAATTGTGGCAAAGAAGCCACTACTAAAGGACACCAGTAAGAAGAAGAGACTTGCTTGGGCCAAGAAACACGAGCAATGTACATTAGACCAGTGGAAATCTGTCCTTTGGTTTGATCAGTTCAAATTTGATATTTTTGGTTCCAACCGCCGTGTCTTTGTGAGACAGAGTAGGTGAACGGATGATCTCCACGTGTGGTTCCCATCGTGAAGCATGGAGGAGGTGTGAAGGTGCTTTGCTGGTGACACTGTCTGTGATTTATTTAGAATAAGGCACACTTAACCAGCATGGTTACCACATCATTCTGCAGCGATACGCAATCCCATCTGGTTTACGCTTAGTGGGACTATAATTTATTTTTTCAACAGGACAATGACCCAACACCTCCAGGCTGTGTAAGCGCTATTTGACCAAGAAGGAGAATGATGGAGTGTTGCATCTGATGACCTGGCCTCCACAATCACCCGACCTCAACCAAATTGAGATGGTTTGCGATGAGTTGGACCGCAGAGTGAAGGAAAAACACACAAGTGCTCAGAATATGTGGGAACTCCTTCAAGACCATTGGAAAAGCATTCCAGGTGAAACTGGTTGAGAGAACGCCAAGAGTGTGCAAAGCTGTCATCAAGGCAAAGGGTGGCTACTTTGAAGAATCTCAAATATTAAATATATTTTGATTTGTTTAACGCTTTTTTGCTTACCACATGATTCCATGTGTTATTTCATAGTTGTGATATCTTCACTATTATTCTACAATATAGAAAATAGTAAAAATAAAGAAAAACCCTTGAACAAGTAGGTGTATCCAAACTTTTGACTAATACTGTATATATATACATATATACACACACACACTACCGTTCAAAAGTTTGTCCTTGTTTTCCATGAAATCATGCATGAATTTCGTTGCAAAATGAATAGGACATATAGTCAAGATATTGACAAGGTTATAAATAATGGTTTTAATTGAAATAATAATTGTGTCCTTCAAACTTTGCTTCGTCAAATAATCCTCCATTTGCAGCAATTACAGCCTAGCAGACCCTTGGCATTCTAGTTGTCAATTTGTTGAGGTAATCTGAAGAGATTTCACACCATGCTTCCTGAAGCACGTCCCACAAGTTGATTTGGCTTGATGGGCACTTCTTAGCATGCGCTCCAGCAGGTGTATCTCACTGATCATCCCTAAAGCCAACACCTCATTTGGCCGCCTTTCGATCCAGTTCTCTGCTGCCTGTGACTGGAACGAATTGCAAAAATCGCTGAAGTTGGAGAATTTTATCTCCCTCACCAACTTCAAACATCTGCTATCTGAGCAGCTAACCGATCGCTGCAGCTGTACATAGTCTATCGGTAAATAGCCCACCCAATTTTACCTACCTCATCCCCATACTGTTTATATTTATTTACTTTTCTGCTCTTTTGCACACCAGTATCTCTACCTGTACATGACCATCTGATCATTTATCACTCCAGTGTTAATCTGCAAAATTGTAATTATTTGCCTACCTCCTCATGCCTTTTGCACACAATGTATATAGACTCTTTTTTTCCTACCGTGTTATTGACTTGTTAATTGTTTACTCGATGTGTAACTCTGTGTTGTCTGTTCACAATGCTATGCTTTATATTGGCCAGGTCGCAGTTGTAAATGAGAACTTGTTCTCAACTAGCCTACCTGGTTAAATAAAGGTGAAAAAAATAAAGTACCATATGGTCAAGTTGCTCCCACAACAGCTCAAGAGGGTTGAGATCCGGTGACTGTGCTGGCCACTCCATTATAGATAGAATACCAGCTGACTGCTTCTTCCCTAAATAGTTATTGCAGTTTGGAGCTGTGCTTTGAGTCATTGTCCTGTTGTAGGAGAAAACTGGCTCCAATTAAGCACTGTCCACAGGGTATGGCATGTCATTGCAAAATGGTTTGATAGTCTTCCCTCTCCAAGATCCACCAAAGCACCCCCAGACAATCACATCGTCTCCACCATGCTTGACAGATGGCGTCAAGCACTCCCCCAGCATATATAAATATTTTTTTGCGTCTCACGAATGTTCTTTGTGATCCGAACACCTCAAACTTAGATTCGTCTGTCCATAACACTTTTCCCCCCAATCTTCCTCAGTCTGTGTTCTTTTGCCAATCTTAATATTTTATTTTTATTGAGATATGTCTGAGATATGGCTTTTTCTTTGCAACTCTGCCTAAAAGACCAGCATCCCGGAGTCGCCTCTTCATTGTTTTGTGGGTACTATTTAATGAAGCTACCAGTTGAGGACTTGTGAGGCGTCTGCTTCTCAAACTAGACACTCTAATGTACTTGTCCTCTTGCTCAGTTGTGCACCGGGGCCTCCCACTCCTCTTTCTGTTCAGGTTAGAGCAAGTTTGTGCTGTTCTGTGAAGGGAGTAGTACACAGCGTTGTACGATATCTTCAGTTTCCTGGCAATTTCTCACATGGTAATAGCCTTCATTTCTCAGAACAAGAATAGACTGACGAGTTTCAGTAGGAAGTACTTTGTTTCTGGCCGTTTTGCGCCTGTAATCGAACACACAAATGCTGATGCTCCAGATACTCAAATAGTCTAAAGGAGGACAGTTTTATTGCTTTTAATAATCAATCAGACAACAGTTTTCAGGTGTGCTAACATAATTGCAAAAGGGTTTTCTAATGATCAATTAGCTTTTTAAAATTATAAACTTGGATTAGCTAACACAACGTGCCATTGGAACACAGGAGTGATGGTTGCTGACAATGGGCATCCGTACACCAATGCAGATATTCCATTAAAAATCTGCCTTTTCCAGCTATAATAGTAATCTACAACATTAATGTCTACACTGTATTTCTGACCAATTTTATGTTTATTTTAATGGACCAAAAAAAAGGACATTTCTAAGTGACCCCACATTTTTTTAAATGTAGTGTATATACGTTTTATTGTCACATACACTGGATAGGTGCAGTGAAATGTGTAATAAAGATTTTAATAATATAACGAGTGTTTTATTCAGTTTAATGAATGCTAGAGAGAGGGATGTTGGCCAAGTAGCTACTGCCAAGTCCAGACATATAAGATGGAATTTTTCCCTCTCATGTCCATAAACAAACATAAATCCATTAATTTAGACATTATACAAGTCTTATCCATCATAACTGATCAGAAAAAAATCGAGATTTTTCATAATATAAATAATGTATGTGGTCAAACTAAAGCTAACTCATTTGCTTGATTAATCCTATTTTTGTTGAGGCTGGCGCTATTTCCTTTGTCCAAGGAAAATCCATAAGCTGCAGAATTACTTCCTCCCCACAACACACTCATACACATTTCAGTCTCACACCATATGGAATGCCCTTCCACCATATGGAAAGCCTCTTCAGTTTCACGTTCTATGAAAAAACAGTAGAACAAGAAGCAAACTACTGCCAGATTCATTTTTTACCACGTAATCAGTTTTTCAGTACATCTTTTTCACAGACGTGCACTTGCTCTATGGCTCAAAGCAGCTAGGACAGACAAACAGGCGCGTGCTACTGCAGTTATCCAAGGGCCATCCAGACCTAGCAAATTCAGGGCCAGGATGTCAGGATCAGCATGCCATGGAATTTTGTGAGTGTGAACATGCAGAAACAGCTAGTTGACAAAGTAAACCAATTGCTGGTAGACTTGCTCCCCCTGCTGGTTGAGAAAGAACTACACCAGATAAAATCAATCCCTTACCAGCCAGTTTAGGTGTGGACCTTAAACCTGTCTAGGACATACATCCCGCTAGGGGAACGTTTGGCCGGAAATTGCCTGATATGTCATTATTAAAAGTAGGGGGGTAGCCTTAATAGGTTTAAGAAAACAAACACAAAACAGCAGAACACAAGTGACTGCCTCACAGATAATCTTCTAGTTAACCTGATAAGTAATGTGTTGTGTTGACTTTGGTTAAGCTGGGTGTCCCTGTGTTATTGTGGGGGTTCCAGGAGCTCCTTCAGATGTCCATCTGGTGCTAGCTGGTAAGGTACCTGGGACTTCTTGTTTGTGTGGCTCCGGAGGGAGGGACAGCACTGGAGAAGGAGTCTGCAGACATCTTCATGGCTCTGCTCTGCAGCCTGCTCCCTTTGTCAACACACACCAGCGTAAGTGATACAACTACAGCAGGGATGGGCAACTTTGATGGGGTGGGCCCCACAAAAGATCTGAACACATGATGGGCTGCAGTGGCTCACAAGTCTGTGTTCCCACATCCATAACCCCACATGCATTCAGAGCTAGCCCGTAGTTACATTTAGTTGGCGAGGAGAGAAAATAATTGTAGTTTTACAGCTAATTTCATGCAATTCTACATATTTTGACATATTTGCGGTTAATATCATATCTGAGTGACAGTGACGAATAAAATCAATGGAGGCCCCCTGGCCGGAAATAGCTGGCTAGACTAACTTACCAATCTAAAACCTGGGCTAATTGAGTGACTGTAAAGACTAATCTCTCATGGACAGATACACGACTTTCGTGGGAATTTTTATTCTGGGTAACCGAGATTAGTCAGTGACTGACATAAGAGAAAAATTGCTGATGCACAACAAAATTCGGTGTTCACATCTTATTGGATTTGCAACATTGCAGAAACAAATAGCATTTTGTCAACTTTATTTTCTAAATAAAAAATTATAAACTTAAGACAAAATGGCATAGACAAAGTGATTGGCACCGTGGAGCTAGTATTTGGTTGCGCATCTTTTGGTCAAGATAACTGACAACAAATGCTTCTTGTAGCCATCAAATAGCTTGCTGCACCGTACTACTGGCAATGTGGGCTACTCTTCAGCAGCAAACTGCTCTAATTCTTAAACTTCTATTTTAAGATCTCTCCATAGGTTTTGGATGTGATTTAGATCTGGACTCTTCGCTGGCCACTCCAGAACAGTCCAGCAGTTGGTAGAGGGACCACTTAAACATGACAGGTAGCCTAGTGGTTAGAGCGTTGGGCCAGTAAGGTTGGACTGTTCAAATCCCCAAGCTAACAAGGTAAAGATCTGTCGTTCTGCCCATGAACAAGGCAGTTTAACCCACTGTTCCTAGGCCATCAATGTAAATAAGACTTTGTTCTTAACTGACTTGCCTAGTTAAATAAAGGTTAAATAAAAATAGCTCAGGGGTGCCAATAATTTTGCCCATGCCCAAACTTAAGTTTTAATTTAAAAAATGTAATGTTTTTTTCAATGTTGAAAATCCATTAACAACGTACGGTGAAAAAACATTTGTTTTTCATTTCAACTTATTTGAGAAGAAATAGGAAATGATTTAAGTGCAAGGGTGCCTATATATTTGGCTCCAACTGTCCTCGGATGGGTCCACAGTGTCTCCTGACCCCTCCTGTCTCAGCCTCCAGTATTTATGCTGCAGTAGTTTGTGTCGGGGGGCTAGGGTCAGTTTGTTATATCTGGAGTACTTCTCCTGTCCTATTCGGTGTCCTGTGTGAATCTTAAGTGTGTGTTCTCTAATTCTCTCCTTCTCTCTTTTTTTCTCTCTCTCGGAGGACCTGAGCCCTAGGACCATGCCCCAGGACTACCTGACATGATGACTCCTTGCTGTCCCCAGTCCATCTGACTGTGCTGCTGCTCCAGTTTCAACTGTTCTGCCTTATTATTATACGACCATGCTGGTCATTTATGAACATTTGAACATCTTGGCCATGTTCGGTTATAATCTCCACCCGGCACAGCCAGAAGAGGACTGGCCACCCCACATAGCCTGGTTCCTCTCTAGGTTTCTTCCTAGGTTTTGGCCTTTCTAGGGAGTTTTTCCTAGCCACCGTGCTTCTACACCTGCATTGCTTGCTGTTTGGGGTTTTAGGCTGGGTTTCTGTACAGCACTTTGAGATATCAGCTGATGTACGAAGGGCTATATAAATAAATTTGATTTGAACTGTATTTATAAAAAAGAAAATCGAAGGAAAATTGATCCGTGGGCCACCAGTTGCTCATCCCTCTAATTACAGTATTGCCTTACAACATAATGCTGCCGTTATTGCTTTTGTATTATTTTCCTTTTATAGCCATTGACTAGTACTGCACCTTATGTAAAGGGGAGGATCCATCACCATCACATAGCTGGGGATCTGCCCCATGGTGAAGCAACAGCTGGACCACGTCCAGCTGTCCACAGTAGGCAGATCGGTGAAGAGGAGTGGCCCCACCTGGCGTCTGAGGGTTGGCACATGCCCCGCTCTCCAGAAGGAACTTACATACAGACTTATGCCCACTGCGGCTGGCATAGTGCTGAAATAAATCACAACCATTACACATGGTTGGTTAGGAGGATCAGTTCAACTCAGCCAAAATGTGTTACCAAATATAGGTGAAATTATAATTTTTGCCTTTTGAGACATCCTCACCAGAGCAGTGTAATTGGCTGAGTCTCTTAGGTTAGGGTCTGTACCCTTCTTGAGAAGTGATTTGACCCTCTCCAAGTCTCCATCCATTGCAGCAGACCAAATACCTGTAATATCACTCAGACTTCACTCATTACAGCTATATATCTGTTTTTTGATCCATTTAACCAGGCAAACTGTTAATGAGTACTAAAGTACCAAATATAGCTACCTCTTTCAAAGTCCATTTCATCCAATGTTTGGTGCGCACTGGGGGACGCAAGTTGGTGGGAACAACACCTAACGTTACATTGATGGCCTCCAGACGACATTGCAGTCTTCAGTGCAGTTGTTTATGTTCTTGTATATATAAAAAAACGCATTTGAAAAACAAAGCACGAAAATAGAGGAAACGTTGCACTCGGTAGCTGGCTTCCAAGTCCCACTACTGTACGTTGCTAACGTTAGCTAGCTAATGTTGTTAGCTACAGCTAGCTAGCTCTCATAAGTAGCTAACAGATGCTAGCGAAAACCGGACGATTGTCTGCAAACGTGTCCCTAAAGTAACCGAGCTTGAGTTAGCTATTTATCTGGACTCAAAGCTAATAATCTTGAACCACCACCACAGAATGTATACAAATACTTGTCTAACTAACCCGTGATGAACACGTGTACACAGGAACTCGACATTAAAGCCATGCTGTCAACATTTTCAAAATAAAGGTTTGCTACAAGAGTAGACAACGTAACTCATACTGGCAATCATTTGTTGGAATTTAGTTAACTAGGCAAGTCAGTTAATTAAGAACAAATTCTTATTTATGATGGCCTACCCGTCATTGTATTTTGACATCGTGTTACACTGTTTTAAAGCCATACCCTGTAATATGCGATCTAGCAAAAATTGTCCCCCAACAGACACCACAAAACACAATGATGGCACGGCAATGTTTAATAGAGTTAGCTAGCATACAGTTGCTATATATTATTGAGTCCACTTTGTCTGTCAGCGAGGCTTACCTAGAAAAAAGTAAATGAAAAACATTACTTACAATTTGGATACAAATTGTTTAAAACAAATTGTTTAAAACATTGAGAAAAAAAACACATAAAAAGTTGCAATATTTAACTACCAAAACAACCTCCCTTTATATTAAACTATTTTTTATTTATTTTTTATTTCACCTTTATTTAACCAGGTAGGCTAGTTGAGAACAAGTTCTCATTTGCAACTGCGACCTGGCCAAGATAAAGCATAGCAGTGTGAACAGACAACACAGAGTTACACATGGAGTAAACAATTAACAAGTCAATAACACAGTAGAGAAAAAAAGGGAGTCTATATACATTGTGTGCAAAAGGCATGAGGAGGTAGGCGAATAATTACAATTTTGCAGATTAACACTGGAGTGATAAATGAGCAGATGGTCATGTACAGGTAGAGATACTGGTGTGCAAAAGAGCAGAAAAGTAAATAAATATAAACAGTATGGGGATGAGGTAGGTAAAATTGGGTGGGCTATTTACCGATAGACTATGTACAGCTGCAGCGATCGGTTAGCTGCTCAGATAGCAGATGTTTGAAGTTGGTGAGGGAGATAAAATTCTCCAACTTCAGCGATTTTTGCAATTCATTCCAGTCACAGGCAGCAGAGAACTGGAACGAAAGGCGGCCAAATGAGGTGTTGGCTTTAGGGATGATCAGTGAGATACACCTGCTGGAGCGCGTGCTACGGGTGGGTGTTTCCATCATGACCAGTGAACTGAGATAAGGCGGAGCTTTACCTAGCATGGACTTGTAGATGACCTGGAGCCAGTGGGTCTGGCGACGAATATGTAGCGAGGGCCAGCCGACTAGAGCATACAGGTCGCAGTGGTGGGTGGTATAAGGTGCTTTAGTGACAAAACGGATGGCACTGTGATAAACTGCATCCAGTGTGCTGAGTAGAGTGTTGGAAGCAATTTTGTAGATGACATCGCCGAAGTCGAGGATCAGTAGGATAGTCAGTTTTACTAGGGTAAGTTTGGCGGCGTGAGTGAAGGAGGCTTTGTTGCGGAATAGAAAGCCGACTCTAGATTTGATTTTCGATTGGAGATGTTTGGAAGGAGAGTTTACAGTCTAGCCAGACACCTAGGTACTTAGAGATGTCCACATATTCAAGGTCAGAACCATCCAGGGTGGTGATTCTAGTCAGGCGTGCGGGTGCAGGCAGCGAACGGTTGAAAAGCATGCATTTGGTTTTACTAGCGTTTAAGAGCAGTTGGAGGCCACGGAAGGAGTGTTGTATGGCATTGAAGCTCGTTTGGAGGTTAGATAGCACAGTGTCCAAGGACGGGACGGAAGTATATAGAATGGTGTCGTCTGCGTAGAGGTGGATCAGGGAATCGCCCGCAGCAAGAGCAACTTCTGGGTAGCTTCTTGAAGGGAAATGTATTTTTAAAATTGTAAATGTCACTCATAAGTAATGCCCTCAGCCAGTACATTTCGGGATGAGGTGAGACATCAGCACAGCCAAACAAACTGCAAGATGTGTCTATCTTCGGAAGGTCTTCAGCCAGCTGTAGAATTGTCATTTTAACTAGATTTTACAATGCAACTATAGGAACATCCCTGCCATCATTGGATACTTTACCATCACAACCTTTAGGAAAAGACCTAGCTACTTTTGCTTCCATATTATGAATAGGTAAAGTACTTACATTGTCCAGGGTGTCAGACAGGCTGTCAGTAACTCTTTTCCCCCCTGGGTTCAAGCCATAGGACCAATGTTGACAGCAACCCTGTGACACTAGAGGCGCTACCAAAAGCAGCAGCAACAAGACCTTTTTCTCTTCCATTCTGCAAAGTAAGCCTTATTACTTTAGGTAAGCAACTCAGGTGTCTGAGGTTTTATAGGCAGCTTAGTTCCCATATGCCATACCCACCAGTTCCATCACTGCTGCAGGAGGACAAAGTGGATTACAGAAAAAGGCTCCACTCAAAAATATATTACAGAGCAGCTTGAAGCACCTCCACTTCAGGCACCCCTAATAGCCTTTTAAAAGATTAACACTTTGGGAATGATTGTGCACTTTTACAGCAGCAACGATAAAATTAATTAGGCACATGGTCTTGGTGTTCTTCTGGAAAGTTAGTGAAAACAGTATTTCATTTTTAATTACACAGTGGCTTTTGTTTATTGATAACAGTAATTTATTGAAATACATTTTTGTGCTTGAGTGCAATAATTATAGACAGGGGAGGAAGAGAAACACCCCCAGTCTTTAACTAACTTTCATTCCATATTTCGTCGATATGTTATATCAAAATAAATAACCATTGTTCTTTTCTACAAGGTCCTGAAACTGACGATCTCCACACTCAAGGTGCAATATTCTTTATGATTGCCTTCATTATCACGACAAAAGAGTACCTACTATGGAATAGAGTATAGAGAGAGAATATTGCATCTCAAAAAAGGTTTCAGCTACACCTAGAAAAAAATTCAGCAGCCTTAGACTGGTAAAATACAGTCTTTAAACATGCAAACATTTTCTTAAACAAACTGACAGATTTTAACAATCACAGTCCAGCAGTGATGTTTTGCTATCCTTATAAAACGCACAAGTTTTGTAAGCACTGGATTTAAAAAAATAAAATAAAAAACACTACAAGCACCACATTCAACTTTTTGGTGTCCTGCGAGTAAGTAAAACAGAAGTTAGTGAACAAAATGTTTAATTTAAGACAGATTTGTGCAAACTTCAAAACATGATTGAATTATATGCAATTCATTGTGATGGGAGTGTTGTTATACAACCATCTTCCTCATACAACTGGGTGATCCACAAGCTTGAAAATGACAGTAACACTATTAAAAAACAGCTTATTCACTTTGATTATTTGCGCATCATATTTGGATATGATGAATAATGGTTTTCATACAACAAGAGACAAAAAACACCATGAAATGCATGGAACTAGATATGAATCAGAAAGTGGTAAAAAAAAAAAACGAGGTAGATTCACAGAGAACACCAAACAAAACAACAGGCAGCTTCTGACTTCAGTGATTATCAATGAAGAGTACATTTCATTCTTGAAATTCTGTTTCATCAGCCACATTATTATAAGAAAAATGAAATCCACAGCATAATTAGGTGGTGCAATAACAGCAAATTCTTTTGCCATTTTTATCATGCTACAGTATGGCTTTGGCGTAGAAAAAACATTATCCTAATCATAAAGCCTATCTGACATAAAACTAAGTACATTGATAAGAATGTACAGTCACACCATGCCCTTCTATTGTTACTTTAAACCTTCATGCACTTATAGTTTAATAATCTGACTTTCAGAGATGTTGTGTTAAATAATCAAGAAAGTATATATACATCTAGAATTTAAAAGAATACTAATAAGGTAGGATTGAATCCAGACATAATAGTAAACATACATGAAATATTTTGGTTTTGGGGAAAAATAAGGAAAGACAGTTAAACAAATATCCCTGAATGTGCTCTAGTGCAAATTATTTAAAGCTAGTATATGAGCTGGAATGCCAGGGATGTGCATAAAACTACCTGTATTGCACAAGGGTCGAAGAAGCTTGATAGTAGGGGTGGGTGGGATTGGCTGGCAAATGAAGACCTTTGCCAGGCATCCATGAGATTAACCAGCCTGAACCCAGATGGAATGTGCAGGAGAGTTATCTAACACTCTGAGACATGTGCAATGCAGTCAGCATCTCTTCAAAAATGGCCCCCTTCACGTTGGACCCTCTCAAGTTGGCCTCTTGTAGGTCACAGCCAGACAGATCACAGTTCTGTGAGGAGTAAAACTAAACTCAACCGTCAGTATTCTTGGTACTAACCACAGTCATTATTCTTGGTACTAACCTTAACTGTTTTATTACCGTGACATCTATCTTAGGATGGACAACTTCATGCTATCTAACTGACAAACCTTTAACTTGTTGAGTTTACTGCCTACTACTCATCCCCAGAAGATAAGATATGCATATTATTAGTAGATTTGGATAGAAAACACTCTGACGTTTCTAAAACTGTTTGAATAATGTCTGAGTATAACATAACTTATGTAGCAGGCGAAACCCAGAGGAAAAACCATTCAGAATTTTTTTGAGGTCACTCTTTTCAATGGGTTTTCATTGGGAATCCAGATTTCTAAGGGACCTTCTTGCAGTTCCTACCGCTTCCACTGGATGTCACCAGTCTTTAGAAATTGTTTGAGGTTTTTCCCTTTGTGTAATGAAGAAGTAGCCCTGTTCAAAACGAGGGTCACTTCATGTTTACTTTTTGATGGAGGCAAGTGACCAGAAAAGTAGCGTCAGTTTGGTTTCCTCCTGTATTGAACACAGATCATCCCGTTTACAAATACCTAAAGTTGTATTACAAAAGTAGTTTGAAATGTTTTGGCAAAGTTTACAGGTAACTTTTGAGATATTTTGTAGCGACGTTGTTTAAGTTGGAAGCTGTGTTTTTCTGGATCAAACGAGCGAAATAAATGGACATTTTGGATATATATCGACGGAATTAATCGAACAAAAGGACCATTTGTGATGTTTATGAGACATATTGGAGTGCCAACAAAAGAAGCTCGTCAAAGGTAAGGCATGAATTATATTTTTATTTCTGCGTTTTGTGTCGCACCTGCAGGGTTGAAATATGCTTTCTCTCTTTGTTTACGGAGGTGCTTTCCTCAGATAATAGCATTGTTTGCTTTCGCCGAAAAGCTTTTTTTAAATCTGACATGCCAGGTGGATTAACAACAAGCTAAACTGTGTTTTGCTATATTGCACTTGTGATTTCATGAAAATTTAATATTTTTAGTAATTTCATTTGAATTTGGCGCTCTGCAATTCAGCGGATGTTGACGAAAATGATCCCGCTAACGGGATGGGTGTGCAAAGAAGTTAACAACTAACTTAAAATGATTACAAGAGTAGTCTAATTCTATTTGACTTAATTTGTCTCAAGATTAATCCTCTTAAATGCCCTCAGCTTACCTCAAGATCGGTTCCTGCCAAAGTGGCACCCCGCAGGTTACAGTTCTTCAGCTTAGCATTTTTGAGAGTGGCCACACGCAGGTTAATTCCGGTCATCTGACTTCCCTCCATGTCAACCCCTTTCAGATTGGCACCTAATAAGACAGAAATTAGATGTTCAACACCAGACGTTAAACAAGTGTTATCGGTTCCATGTTTCTCATTCCTCTTATCATAAAAATCAATTAGAAAGCTTACCCTCTAAGTTGGCCTTGAGTCCAGATGGGTCCTCAAAATTGCATCCTTTGAGAGACGCCCCCTCAGCATTTGAACAGAGCATCTTGACACCCTGCAAGTTAGCACCCTAAAACAGAAAGACAAAATCAGTCCGTACAAAATACTGCTAATTTCTGAAAGATTTCATAGGCTAGTGAAGGAGCTATGGGCTCACATCGAGGTTGGCCCCAGACAGGTCAGCGCGCTCCAGGTTTGAAGAGCATAGGTTGGCATGTGTCAGGTTGCAGCGACTCAGGTTGGCCATCTTGAAGTTGATGTAGCGCAAGTCGAGGCGAGAGAGATCAGCACCACTGAAATTAAGTCCCTTGTGGATAAAGGTATTATTTGTCAGGTTCACGTGTCATGTTAGTTAGACCGGATCTAATGTTCAACAGTGCGTTGTCCTTGTTGCAAATGTGTTGCGTTTTACCTGACAGCGGAGCTCTGATTTGGTGGGTGTAGCCAGCAGAAACCGAACAAACTCCTTACGAGAGATGGGAGAGTGGTCCTCAGGTGTCTGGTTATTCTGGAGAAAAGCATGGGGTGACATGGATCAATATGCTGTGTTGAAATGTAATAAATAATTTGAAATATGTAGCTGGAGTTCTTCACCTTTATTGCTACTTCCAACTGCTCAGCAAGCTGCTCAATTCCAAAGAAACGGGCCTCTTCCAAAACCCCTGAAATTCACATTTAATTTACTGATTTGAGCTAATATATTGTCAATATTTCAGAAATCTAAATACTGTATTCAACATGCACAAATTAAGTGTTCTCATTCATCTGTGAGCAGTATCATAGAATCAAGGTAATGAAAGTTCTGGCTGTAAATGCCATACATACCAAGTAAATTGATTCCTTCATTGATAATGAGCTGGCCATGTCGCAGGTAATTAAGAATAGGCTCGAAGTATTCTGGGCTGCGATCAATCAGGTAAGCCCCACATGCATCCTGCTTGTTACCCCATACAGCTGCAGAGCAAGGATAGAGGGGACATCATTATGGGTAAATCACAAAAAAAAGGTAGCAGGGTTAGTAGTAGATGTGACAGACTTGATTATTTGTACCCTTCTCCCGAAACATGTGAGCAAGCATGCTCTCTGGCTCCTTGCTGACCAAGGTGCTCCTGTAAAAAAAGATCAGTTTGTGAGGAAAGAAGTGACCAAAGGATAAAGTGGATGGCAATAATACTGAGAAAGATGTTCATTTGTGACTTCTGATGTTCACAGACCATGGAAATAACTCCTCCATTGCTTACCGTGTGGTGGTGAAGAGACGCCCTCCAATATTAAGCGTCAGCCAATCGGTGTGTGCCCCAGGCCGATCGTCTCTAGCCCTGACATCATTCTGTGGGTCTAAGATAATAACACTATTCAGAGGGATAACTCAAACCAAATGGTTTGCAAGGAAAGAATTAGAGGACACAAACTCACCAAAAAAGGGGTCTCCCTCTGAGACATACAAAACATCATCATCCCTATAATAAGAAGAAATTGTAGAGAAATTAATACTCAATATTGGCAGGAGTAAGGACCTTCCAAGTGCATGAAACTACAAAGTGTTGAAGGAAGTTAACAATACCTGATGAGCGCTATGTCATCTATAAGACCACCTTTTCCATTGTATAAATTACAGGCTTTGATTCCCAACTTATTGGTTGCTACAGATAACAGGTCAGTCAAGGTCCCATACACAGCTACAACCTAATAAAGGAAAACAGAGTTATTGTCATAAAACAGACTGATTGGGCAAACCCATTATTTCTTGCTTACTTAAATATAGACTCAGCAATATGACATGATGACACACAGCTAGAGCACTGCTTATAGACAGATAACAACAACAAAGTTCAAATCTACCAACACTGCCAGGAGTTAGCGACTTACCTTTAGTCAACTCTGAGTTCAGCTCGGGATAACTGGTCATACGAAAGTGGCTCACCTTTTGGTCAGGTACATTTCTATGGCAACGAATCCTTCAGAACTAACCTGCTCCGGGGCAGCCTAACTCCACTTACTCTGAATGAAATTACTAAGTCGCGAGTTAAGGAACAATGAAATCAGATTCTCTCCATCTTGCAAAGTCATCATCCCCTTCATTTGAGGTAGACAATGGATTCAATATTTTATTAATATATTTTTTTATTTTGTGTGTTAAAAATAGTCATGTTAAAATATAATCACATTACACATTTAGTAAACTTCACACAATCTAACACTATGTATGACTCAATAAAAAATAAATAGGTTTGGGGAAAAAGATGCTTGTGCAAAGCAGGGGTGGCAGGGTAGCCTAGTGGTTAGAGCAGTGGACAAAGTACAAAACTGTTGTTCTGACTCTGAACAGGAAGTTAACCCACTGTTCCTAGGCCATCATTGAAAATAAGAATTTGTTCTTACCTGACTTGCCTAGTTAAATAAAGGTAAAATAAAGAAGCACACCAAAGATGGCATTAATAAAATAAAGACTGAACTTATAAAAGTCAGAGCCTGCTGAATTTGCAAGACAACTTTTCTTTCATTTTGATTTTGAAATAAATGAAAATGTGGCACTGTCTCAATGAAGGGTTTGTCATTGAGAGAAAATTCTAGGTGGGATTCTGCCTTCTCCCTGCAGTTTTCAGCCATTAGCTTCACCCACGACTGGCTCATGTGAAATACGATCCGATGCTGTGTTTTAAGGTTTAGAAACGTCAATAATCATCGCTTGCGAAACATATAGCCCTTATCTTTCATCATGCCTCCTTGCAGCATGCCTAAGGCACGTTCACGCAGATGAGAAGGAATCCTTCAGATAAAAAATATACACTTACTGTGGCAGTTTTGCATAGAGTTATTTTTGTATAGAGTTATGGATGCCCCCCATCTGATGAAACTACACTTAGACATAGGTGTTTGGTGCATGTTATATATCTAATTATAAACTGGGTGGTTCAAGCCCTGAATGCTGATTTGCTGACTTTTATTTTTATTTCTTGCTGATATGTAAAATATCTGCTTTTATGTTTCATACTTTCACTTTTGATACTTAAGTATATTTAAAACAAAGTACTTTGACTTTTATTCAAGTAGTATTTTACTGGGTGACTAACTTCAATAATGTTCTATTAAGGTATCTTTACTTTTACTCAAGTATGACAATTGGGTACTTTTTCCACCACTGACGTTAGCTACCTACACAAATTATGGGCCGCATAACTTCGATGCAACTAAACCAGTTTGTTTGGACATTTGGCTGTTAGTGGCTTAGTTGCGTCGAAGATGAGGCTGTATTAAATTAGCTAGCTAGCTAGTCTAGCTAACGTTAGCTCAATAGCTAAGCTAACTGTACGCACCTTGCCATTTCTGGACGTCCCGTTCACAAAAACAGTAACTCTTCTCATTCTTAGTAATAAGCTTTAATACTAATTCTAGAACAATGAGCCCCAGAAGGATGCTCCAGAGGTAGCTAGCTAGCAGACTTGACAGTGGGACGAAACAGCAAGAAGACAACCTTGAACATTGGTTAACGCCAACCAACCAATGGAATGGGCATATTACTAAGGCATTAAGCCTCACACCAATCAAATGTTGAAACAGAAAGTAGGTGAGCCAATCAGGGGCCATCATTGGGTGCAATCGTTTTACAAGCCGGTGCGTGCGGTCAGTAATACTTTAAAGGTCCAATGCAGCCGGGTTTTATCTCAATATCAAATAATTCCTGGGTAACAATTAAGTTCCTTAACCTCTTTGTGATAGTTTCATTCAAAATGTTAAAAAATAAACAAAAATAGTTGACCAGCAAAGAGCAATTTCTCAAGCAATAATTGGTCTATTAACTAATTTGCATCACCAGGCAGGCCAAAACTCTATCCCACCAGATATTTCAGGCAGTCTTTTCAAAAAGCTCGTACACTAAAAGGGTATTATCATAATTTGATTTAGTTAATAAATGAAGTATATCTGGTGCTATCCACATTGTCCACACGCTCTGCAGTCCACACACCCATGGTAGTTACTATCTAGAATCATTGGGATATACCCGTACCTAAAAAAATTCAAATCAATGTTTATTGGTTGCGTACACAGATTTGCAGATGTTATCGCAGGTGTAGCGAAATGCTTGTTTTCTAGCTCTAACAGTCTAGCAACACACAATCCCAAAATAAATTGAGAAATATCAGAACGAGCAATGCCTCCTTATGCCTCCTTGCAGCATGCCTAAGGCACGTTCATGCAGATGAGCAGGGACTCTAGGCATCTTTCTTTTGGTGTTTTTCAGAATCAGTAGAAAGGCCTCTTTAGTGTCCTAAGTTTTCATAACTGTGACCTTAATTGCCTACCGTCTGTAAGCTGTTATTGTCTTAACGACCGTTCCACAGGTGCATGTTCATTAATTGTTCATTGAACAAGCATGGGAAACAGTGTTTAAACCCTTTACAATGAAGAAATTTGGATTTTTACTCATTATCTTTGTTTTTTTGTTTGTTTATATACTGTACCAGTAAAAATCTCAGACATCTACTCAAAGGTTTTGCTTTATTTTGACTAATTTCTACATTGTAGAATAATAGTGAAGACATCAAAACACATGGAATCATGTAGTAACCAAAAAAGTGCTAAACGAATCAAAATATATTTTAGATTCTTCAAAGTATCCACCCTTTGCCTTGATGACAGCTTTGCACACTCCTGGCATTCTTTCAACCAGCTTCATGAAGTAGAATGCATTTCAAATAACAGGTGTGCCTTCTTAAAAGTACATTTGTGGAATTTCTTTCCTTAATGCATTTGAGCCAATCAGTTGTGTTGTGACAAGTTGGGGTGGTATTCAGAAGATAGCCATATTTGGCAAAAGACCAAGTCCATATTATTGCAAGAACAGCTCAAATAAGCAAAGAGAAACAACAGTACATCATTACTTTAAGACCTGGTCAGTCAATAAGGAAAATGTTAAGAACTTTGAATAATTATTTTTCAAGTGCAGTCTCAAAAACCATCAAGAGCTATGATTGAAACTGGCTCTCATGAGGACCGCCACAGGAATGGAAGACCCAGAGTTAACTCTGCTGAAAAGGATATGTTTAGTAGACTTGTCAGCCTCAGAAATTGCAGCCCAAATAAATGCTTCACAGAGTTCAAGTAACAGACACATCTCAACATCAACTGTTCAAAGGAGACTGTGTGAATCGGGCCTTCGTGGTCGAATTGCTGCAAAGAAACCACTACAAAGGACACCAATAAGAATTGACTTGCTTTGAATAAGAAACACGAGCAATGGACATTAGACCGGTGGAAATGTGTCCTTTGGTCTGTAGTCCAAATTTGATATTTTTGGTTCCAATCGCCGTGTGTTTGTGAGACACAGAGTAGGTGAACGGATGATCTCCGCATGTGTATTTCCCACCGTAAAGCATTGAGGCGGCAGGTAGCCTAGTGGTTAGAGCGTTGGGCCTGTAACCAAAAGGTTGCTAGATCGAATGCCTGAGCTGACAAGGTAAAAATCTGTCGTTCTGCCCCTGAACAAGGCAATTAGCCCACTGTTCCCCGGTAGGCCATCATTGTAAAGAGAACTTGTTCTTAGCTGACTTGCCTAGTTAAATAAAGTATGGTGTGGGGGGGCTTTGCTGGTGACACTGTAATTTATTTAGAATTCAAGACACGCTTAACCGGCATGACTAACACAGCATTCTGCGGTAGTCACGCAGTAAAAGGCACATGACAGCCCGCTCAGAGTTTGCCAAAAGGCACCTGAAGGACCATGAGACCATGAGAAACAAGACTCTGGTCTGAATGCCTGCATGAAACTTGGCACCATCCCTTCGGTGAAGGCATGGTGGTGGCAGCATCATGCTGTGGGGATGTTTTTCAGCGGTAGGGACTGGAAGACTCGTCAGGATCGAGGGAAATATTAATTGAGCAAAGTACAGAGATCCTTGATGACAACCTGCTCCAGAGCTCAGACTGTGGCGAAGGTTCACCTTCCAAGACAACGCAGGAGTGGCTTCGGGACAAGTCTCTGAGTTGCCCAGCCAGAGGCCAGACTTGAACCCGATCGAACATCTCTGGAGAACTTCCCATTCAACCTGACAGAGCTGGAGAGGATCTGCAGTGAGAATTTTATTCAAAATCTTAAGTTACATCAATCAATCAATCAAATGTATTTGTAAAGCCCTTATTACATCAGCCGATGTCACAAAGTGCTGTACAGAAACCCAGCCTAAAACCCGAACAGCAAGCAATGCAGGTGTAGAAGCACGGTGGCTCGGAATAACTCCCTATAAAGGCCAAAACCTAGGAAAAAACCTAGAGGAACTAGGCTATGAGGGGTGGCCAGTCCTCTTCTGGCTGTGCCGGGTGGAGATTATAACAAAACATGGCCAAGATGTTCAAAATGTTCATAGATGACCAGCAGGGTCAAATAATAATAATCACAGTGGAATCACAACTGCAATCAACGCATGTTTACAACTTCCAAACAGTACACTTGTGGACTTTTTATGTACTACAGTGGACAGCCACAAGAGGGCGATGTCTACTGGCAGACAGGGCTTACATATCTGCTTTCTGAGTTTCCTAGCAACCACAGCAAAGCTGTGAGTGACTGTAGTACTGTGGATGAAGGTGTGGAAAATCATGTTGCTAATGTATTCAGCACAACAAAAATACATCCCAGCAGAGTGCACAAATTTATTGTAATGAAAGACATTTTTCTTTCAGCAATACTGTTAATTTTAGTGTTAGTATTTGCTTGAAGGAGTCATTATTCGAGCAGGATATGGTCACATGGTTCCTCTTGAAACAAAAATATACATATTTTGATATAAAATGAAGTCAGTAATTCCAATTCGGTTTAGATTGCAAATATCCAGCAGAAAACATGACAACCAACCCATTATCATGTCTGCATACGTTTTGGTGCAGTTTAAAAGTTTAGACTAATTAGAGGACGTAAACCATACCAGTTTGGATAATATTATCCAATGTGACAGTGCTTTTAACTCATATGGTCCACTCAAGATTTAATATTAGTCCCCTTACAATGTTGAGTTAAATGATGAACCGATCAAATATTTATTACAATTTAGATCCACTTGGGTTTGAAATAAGGGAAAGTTATCCTCAGAAATTGCAACATCTGTACATTCTTTTAATCCATCAGTGTCTCATCTTCAACAGTTAAATATGAAGCAACCCTTTTAAATGGAGTCGGTGTAAATTACAGTACACTGGATCATATTTTAACAATTCATTTAAACTGTCTCCATTCAGACTGTGGGAAATAAGGAGACAACTTCAACTAGTTCTTAAAGTATCTTTGCACACTGTTTAATGTGCCACAGTAACCACACCCAAAGGTAAAAACAAGTCTTAATTGAATCTATCAAAGTAAAGCAGAACATTCACCTTCATTGTCATTTAAGTGATGGATTTTATGGGGCATAACACACAGCAGAATAAATACAGAATTTGAATCAAGCAATGCAGCTTAGCCTTGAATGTGTTTAAACAAAACAAAAATAAAATCCACAATATCAAGAGATGCAACTTAAAGCCTTGTCATTGGGACAGGTTCTGGGTCTTTCTGGTAAATGCTGGTCAACACTTTGCCAGTCCTGGCCAGTTTCCCCGTCATATGGCGTGTAGGGGAGTCCGTAGAAGGCATGCCATAGGGAGCCATGGGCTCTCCCCATCAGGGGGTGTGGTGGACTAGTTGGTGGCAGAATAGGAGCACCACCAGTCTCTTCAGAAGGTCTTCCGATGGATGGCACGTGCTCGGTCTTCCTCATACTCCTTCTTTGACACCCACATCTTCTTGAAGGTGTCCAGTGACGCAAGGATGGAGCCCCTTAAAGCATACAACAGAGGATCATTACCGTCCATTACTCTGGAAAGACTGTTTAATCTAAGTGTGGCTGATCACATGACGTTACTTACCCTATCCACGTGGAGTAGAGTCGTTCTTGAGGTGCAGAGATCTAACAGAGAAACAGGGAAATAAACTGGCTGTGAAACAGCACAACTAGTTCAGAAATATGTTGCACCAACATTAAACATACTACATTGAAATTGCTGCTCATACATGGGTAAATACGGCGCCAAGGCAGCAAATACCTTTATTTTCACATCTTTAGGTGCCAACTTTTTTACTTCACTTAACAACCGGTCACCAAAACCTTTGGGACAGAAACAAAATTGTAAACAGGGAGAGTAATACAATTAGCCAATGCTGAAGGAGTGGAGTTTGTTTGCTACAGTCTTCAATATGTAATTGGTGGGACAGGACTCTAGTCCATACCTTTGAGGAGTGTGGAGCCCCCAGAGAGAACAATGTTGGAAAAGAGTGTACGTCGCAGGTCCATGTCAGACTTCTGAATGGCAAAAGCAAGAACTTCGTGGATTCCTTCACTCTCGTCCCCTATCAGGTCTGGACGGAAGAGGAGCTCTGGGGCTCGGAACCGAGCAGGGCCAATCTACACAGGGGATAACAAGCTGTCAATTCATCAGTAAAATACAACAGTTTATATGTTAATGTCAAAGTAAGTAGTAATATTTAACTTCCAGAACACTAAATCTTAAACATTTTGAGAATGAATCTAACATGACTCACATCCAATGTGCTGCCATCAGGAAGAGTGTACTGCACCTTCTCTGTCTCCAAGGTCTCATCTTTTTGTGGGTTCAGTGAGAGGTAGCATGCTCTCTGCAGAGGTAAACAATTAGGGTGACAGGCGTCAAGGACAAAGAATGAAACCAATAACAAGACTGATAGTGTCTTGAAGATTTATACAACTATTTGCCTTGACCCCATCAAAAATACAACAATTTCTTCATCCATACCTCTTTGATAGTGCGCACAACCTCAAACTCAGCTGAGGTGTGGAAGTCATAGCCTTCCTTGCGCAGTAGCAGGCGTAGGTAGCGTGAAACATCACGCCCAGCAATGTCGACCCGCATGATAGAGTGAGGGATGGCAAAGCCTTCATAGATGGGCACAGCATGGGTTACCCCATCACCAGCATCCAGCACCACTCCTGTTGTCCGGCCTGTGGCATATCTGCAATATCCAAAGAGACATTCAAAACGGTTGTTTTTGCTAATGATCATTTTCACAACACTACAGTTACTAATGCATTACATGTCATATTAACCTGGGGTTTCCTTAGTTGTCAGCCATAGCCTACCACAGCCTACCACAGCCATAGGAGGGGTTTTATGACCTATATGGCTGTGATAACTAGTGATGACCATTTTCCTCCTTTGGGAGTGAAATCTTTTAATGTACCAGTATGCCCAACATAAGGCTGGCAAACAAGAGAAGATATTGAGAGGAAAAAGAAACTCACAAGCTTAATACTGCCTGCATGGAGATGAAGAGCGCCGGTACATTGAAGGTCTCAAAAAACACCTCTGCTGCACGCTCCCGGTTTTTACTTGGGTTCAAGGGGGCCTCTGTCAGCAGCACAGGATGCTAAAGGACATTAGGAAAAATGCAAAAGAAAGTAAATGCAGTGAAACAGTAAAAAAAACACACAAAAAACAAAATTCATATTAACTTCAAGAAGCCCTGAGAGAGAACACCAGCTCTCATGATCAAATTAAAAGTACCCAGAATAAGTGTCACAGAAACCAGAGAAAAATACCTCTTCAGAGAAGGTCTGTAGTTGCTCCTTAGAGTACACATATTGCCAGATGCGCTCCATGTCATTCCAGTCCTTCACAATACCGTGCTCCATTGGGTACCGCACAGACAGGAGCCCCCTGTGTTCCTACAACCACATGGAGAGAAAGTATTGGGAATAGCAGGCAAAGTACTATATTTTGTTTAAAAATACAGATTTAGTGTTAATAACAGCCTACATATAGGCATACAGGCCCATAAAGCCCTTTACATTATCAGTGACACAGGGCCACAGACATCTGTCTTAGTAGAGCACTGTACCTCTGCTTTTGGGCCAATGAAGAGATCTCCTTCCAGAGCACCTGCCATCACCCGAACATGCTTTGGACGACCCACACTAGAAGGTAAACACATGGATCATTTTACATACACTTTTCATTCAAACAAAGCATTTCAGTCAAATACATTTAAGTATTTAATATTATAGTGTTGAGATGGCTGTAGTGTTTGATCTTACTAGTTTGGGAAGCAGTATTTGGGGATCTGGTCTCCTGCAAAACCAGCTTTAACAACACCGGAGCCCTGAAAGAGAAAGAACATGTAGGTCCTTGCAACGTCAGCTACATATATTAACTCATTTATTATAGGGACTGAGGGCGTCTCTGGCCACATCTGTTCATCCTGTTTGTACAGTGATATCAGTCAGTAGTCATGAGAGAGTGCTGAGGGGCAGCACACCGGCCTATTGTAAACTACTGTGTCAGACCCCATATCAGTAGTAAAAATATGCTGTTCCTTAATCTTGTACTCTAATGCCTTGTATTGATTACGATCAGCAACACAATAATGCATAAGTAAATGATTATTTATTTTATTTCACAATGATGCTGCTATCAAGTAGCCTGAAGAGAAAGCCTGTTAATAATCTAGCCTAACGTTAGATGATGCGCTAGTTTCCTAACTCGTCCTTTCTTTCATAATTAACGTTGGCTAGACTTCTTATTTATAGCTAGCTGGCAAACTAACCTAACTAGTTGAAAAGTAAGATACATTGTTTTACTCTGAACTCCCCATAATTCGCATACTGCATATGGATGGATTGGTTGGGGATGCAACCATCTAACGTGAGCTTGTTGTTAGCCTTGGTTATCACCCTTCTCGTCTCACAATGCTATGGTAGGTAGCTAACTAGCTACTGACTGAGTCGCAAAGCTAGTCAGTGGCTTTAGCAAAGATATTTGATCTCTGTGGCTTTAGCTAGCTAATATTGTTAGCTAACCATCTAGACAATAAGAGGGTTTGCAAAAGCATACTACTGGCTAATCAGCTAGCTAACTTTAGCTATAAACAAGACAACGACCACCACCCATTGAAAAGCAAACTAACGTTAGCGACTTTTCGGTTACCTTAGTTACCGTTACATTTACCAATGATGTTGGCTACTTACATTATCAATAACCACAGGCTGATTTGCTATTATATCGTAGGACTCCATGGTGATAACCTTATAGATATAGGTCCTTTATGAATCCTTTTGTCCTAGCATTGTAGTTAGCTGATTTCGCCTTGTTATGTGGCGCAACGATGCAGATATAAATGTATAGCTAGATAGGCTCAGCTATTATCCGCCCACTCGGTGCAACGATTAGAGGGTTGTTTTTGCGATTTCGACGTACAGCCACATAAGCCAATCGCAAGCCATTGGAAGTAAAACGGTGACGTATGAAGCTTACCTAGCAACAATAGGGTGCACGCAGTGGTGTAAAAATACTTAAACGTTCTACTTAAGTCGTTTTTGGGGGGATCTGTACTTTACTTTACTATTTATATTTTGTACATTTACTCCATACGTTTTCCCGGACACCCAAAAGTACATTGTGACAGAAATGGTCCAATTCACACACTTATCAAGAGAACATCCCTGGTCATCCCTACTAATTTACCTCTGCTCTGGCGGACTCACTAAACACAAACGCTTCGCTTGTAAATTATGTCTGAGTGTTAGTACCCCTGGCTACCTGTCAATAAAAAAAAAAAATGTGCCGTCTGGTTTGCTTAATGTAAAGAACATGAAATTATTTATACTTTTTACTTTTGATACTTAAATACATTTGAGCAATTATATTTACTTTTGATACTTAAGTATATTTAAAATCAAACACTTAGACTTTTACTCAAGTAGTATTTTACTGCGTGACTTCACTTTTACTTTAGTTATTTTATATTAAGGTATGTTTACTTTTACTCAAGTATGACAATTGGGTACTTTTTCCACTATTGGGTGCACGCACCCTGAAAATAAAAGCTCACCATTGAAACTGATCCAAATGGATACAAGTAGTGGAATAATGCCATATCTGGACCACTAGATAATGCTAAACGAGGTTGGAATGTTGTTACATAACTTAAAAACAATGCAATAATAATTAATTTGACAAACAGTATAAAAAAAATTAAGATCCCTCTGGATGTGTTAGACTGCATAATTGCATTGGGGGCATGCATATGTCCACTGTACAGCCAGCTTCACCTACTCGGTGACACCCACAGATTACAATTCCAAAGAGTTTACTCAAATATTAAGGTAATAGCTCTTAATGCAGGACCTGGTAGGCCTACCCTGTAGCAAACAAACAAACCTAATCATTTCCATAGGCTATGGACCGTACCTGTTTAACTTGTATTTTTTTCTTCTGAAGTGGCCTCTCTAAAAGCAGAGTGCATCAATGCTTCCCGTTGGAGCAAGTTTTTTTATTTTTATGTATTAACTTTTTTATTCTTTATTTAACTAGGAAAGTCAGTTAAGAACAATTTCTTAATTACAATTTATTTTATTTATTTTATTTTACCTTTATTTAACCAGGTAGGCAAGTTGAGAACAAGTTCTCATTTACAATTGCGACCTGGCCAAGATAAAGCAAAGCAGTTCGACAGATAAAACGACACAGAGTTACACATGGAGTAAAAACAAACATACAGTCAATAATGCAGTATAAACAAGTCTATATACAATGTGAGCAAATGAGGTGAGAAGGGAGGTAAAGGCAAAAAAAGGCCATGATGGCAAAGTAAATACAATATAGCAAGTAAAATACTGGAATGGTAGTTTTGCAATGGAAGAATGTGCAAAGTAGAAATAAAAAAATAATGGGGTGCAAAGGAGCAAAATAAATAAATAAATAAAAATTAAATACAGTTGGGAAAGAGGTAGTTGTTTGGGCTAAATTTTAGGTGGGCTATGTACAGGTGCAGTAATCTGTGAGCTGCTCTGACAGTTGGTGCTTAAAGCTAGTGAGGGAGATAAGTGTTTCCAGTTTCAGAGATTTTTGTAGTTCGTTCCAGTCATTGGCAGCAGAGAACTGGAAGGAGAGGCGGCCAAAGAAAGAATTGGTCTTGGGGGTGACTAGAGAGATATACCTGCTGGAGCGTGTGCTACAGGTGGGAGATGCTATGGTGACCAGCGAGCTGAGATAAGGGGGGACTTTACCTAGCAGGGTCTTGTAGATGACATGGAGCCAGTGGGTTTGGCGACGAGTATGAAGCGAGGGCCAGCCAACGAGAGCGTACAGGTCGCAATGGTGGGTAGTATATGGGGCTTTGGTGATAAAACGGATTGCACTGTGATAGACTGCATCCAATTTGTTGAGTAGGGTATTGGAGGCTATTTTGTAAATGACATCGCCAAAGTCGAGGATTGGTAGGATGGTCAGTTTTACAAGGGTATGTTTGGCAGCATGAGTGAAGGATGCTTTGTTGCGAAATAGGAAGCCAATTCTAGATTTAACTTTGGATTGGAGATGTTTGATATGGGTCTGGAAGGAGAGTTTACAGTCTAACCAGACACCTAAGTATTTGTAGTTGTCCACGTATTCTAAGTCAGAGCCGTCCAGAGTAGTGATGTTGGACAGGCGGGTAGGTGCAGGTAGCGATCGGTTGAAGAGCATGCATTTAGTTTTACTTGTATTTAAGAGCAATTGGAGGCCACGGAAGGAGAGTTGTATGGCATTGAAGCTTGCCTGGAGGGTTGTTAACACAGTGTCCAAAGAAGGGCCGGAAGTATACAGAATGGTGTCGTCTGCGTAGAGGTGGATCAGGGACTCACCAGCAGCAAGAGCGACCTCATTGATGTATACAGAGAAGAGAGTCGGTCCAAGAATTGAACCCTGTGGCACCCCCATAGAGACTGCCAGAGGTCCGGACAGCAGACCCTCCGACTTGACACACTGAACTCTATCAGAGAAGTAGTTGGTGAACCAGGCGAGGCAATCATTTGAGAAACCAAGGCTGTCGAGTCTGCCGATGAGGATATGGTGATTGACAGAGTCGAAAGCCTTGGCCAGATCAATGAATACGGCTGCACAGTAATGTTTCTTATCGATGGCGGTTAAGATATCGTTTAGGACCTTGAGCGTGGCTGAGGTGCACCCATGACCAGCTCTGAAACCAGATTGCATAGCAGAGAAGGTATGGTGAGATTCGAAATGGTCGGTAATCTGTTTGTTGACTTGGATTTCGAAGACCTTAGAAAGGCACGGTAGGATAGATATAGGTCTGTAGCAGTTTGGGTCAAGAGTGTCCCCCCCTTTGAAGAGGGGGATGACCGCAGCTGCTTTCCAATCTTTGGGAATCTCAGACGACACGAAAGAGAGGTTGAACAGGCTAGTAATAGGGGTGGCAACAATTTCGGCAGATAATTTTAGAAAGAAAGGGTCCAGATTGTCTAGCCCGGCTGATTTGTAGGGGTCCAGATTTTGCAGCTCTTTCAGAACATCAGCTGAATGGATTTGGGAGAAGGAGAAATGGGGAAGGCTTGGGCGAGTTGCTGTTGGGGGTGCAGTGCTGTTGTCCGGGGTAGGAGTAGCCAGGTGGAAAGCATGGCCAGCCGTAGAAAAATGCTTATTGAAATTCTCAATTATGGTGGATTTATCAGTGGTGACAGTGTTTCCTATCTTCAGTGCAGTGGGCAGCTGGGAGGAGGTGTTCTTATTCTCCATGGACTTTACAGTGTCCCAGAACTTTTTTGAGTTAGTGTTGCAGGAAGCAAATTTCTGCTTGAAAAAGCTAGCCTTGGCTTTTCTAACTGCCTGTGTATAATGATTTCTAGCTTCCCTGAACAGCTGCATATCACGGGGGCTGTTCGATGCTAATGCAGAACGCCATAGGATGTTTTTGTGTTGGTTAAGGGCAGTCAGGTCTGGGGAGAACCAAGGGCTATATCTGTTCCTGGTTCTAAATTTCTTGAATGGGGCATGTTTATTTAAGATGGTTAGGAAGGCATTTTTAAAAAATATCCAGGCATCCTCTACTGACGGGATGAGATCAATATCCTTCCAGGATACCCCGGCCAGGTCGATTAGAAAGGCCTGCTCGCAGAAGTGTTTCAGGGAGCGTTTTACAGTGATGAGTGGAGGTCGTTTGACCGCTGACCCATTACGGATGCAGGCAATGAGGCAGTGATCGCTGAGATCTTGGTTGAAGACAGCAGAGGTGTATTTAGAGGGGAAGTTGGTTAGGATGATATCTATGAGGGTGCCCGTGTTTAAGGTTTTGGGGAGGTACCTGGTAGGTTCATTGATTATTTGTGTGAGATTGAGGGCATCAAGTTTAGATTGTAGGATGGCTGGGGTGTTAAGCATGTTCCAGTTTAGGTCGCCTAGCAGCACGAACTCTGAAGATAGATGGGGGGCAATCAGTTCACATATGGTGTCCAGAGCACAGCTGGGGGCAGAGGGTGGTCTATAGCAGGCGGCAACGGTGAGAGACTTGTTTTTAGAGAGGTGGATTTTTAAAAGTAGAAGTTCAAATTGTTTGGGTACAGACCTGGATAGTAGGACAGAACTCTGCAGGCTATCTTTGCAGTAGATTGCAACACCGCCCCCTTTGGCAGTTCTATCTTGTCTGAAAATGTTGTAGTTTGGAATTAAAACTTCAGAATTTTTGGTGGTCTTCCTAAGCCAGGATTCAGACACAGCTAGAACATCCGGGTTGGCAGAGTGTGCTAAAGCAGTGAATAGAACAAACTTAGGGAGGAGGCTTCTAATGTTAACATGCATGAAACCAAGGCTATTACGGTTACAGAAGTCGTCAAAAGAGAGCGCCTGGGGAATAGGAGTGGAGCTAGGCACTGCAGGGCCTGGATTCACCTCTACATCGCCAGAGGAACATAGGAGGAGTAGAATAAGGGTACGGCTAAAAGCTATGAGAATTGGTCGTCTAGAACGTCTGGAACATAGAGTAAAAGGAGGTTTCTGGGGGCGATAAAATAGCATCAAGGTATAATGTACAGACAAATGTATGGCAGGATGTGAATACAGTGGAGGTAAACCTAGGTATTGAGTGATGAAGAGAGAGATATTGTCTCTAGAAACATCGTTGAAACCAGGAGATGTCATTGCATGTGTGGGTGGTGGAACTAATAGGTTGGATAAGGTATAGTGAGCAGGACTAGAGGCTCTACAGTGAAATAAGCCAATAAACACTAACCAGAACAGAAATGGACAAGACATATTGACATTAAGGATAGGCATGCTTAGTCGAGTGATCAAAAGGGTCCGGTGAGTGGAGAGGTTGGTTGGTGATTTAGACAGCTAGCCAGGGCATCGGTAGCAAGCTAGCATAGGATGGAGGTCTGTTAGCCACCCCTTACGTTCCGTCAGTAGATTAGTGGGGTTCCGTGTGGTAGAGGGGATTAATCCAAATCACACAACAACAACAAAAATAAAAACAATAGATATAGTTATAGAGGCCCAAGAAGAAAATATAATAATAATAATTTAAAAAATAATTTAAAAAAAATAATAATAAAAAAATTGTCCGATTGTCTATTCAGATAGCAGCCGGTAAGACAGCTAAAGGTTAGCTGATGGCCTACCCCGGCCAAACCAGGACAACACTGGGCCAATTGTGCGCCGCCCTATCATGGCCAGTTGTGATATAGTGTGGAATCAAACCAGGGTCTGTAGTGACGCCTCTAGCACTGGGAAGCGGTGCCTTAGACCGCTACGCCACTCGGGAGCTGCATTTCAAGGTCGCATGTACAGTTTCAGGATAAACAATGCATGTGCTTTGAATTCATGGCGATTTGTATGAGTAAATACGGTAGGCTACAACAACGCGCACAAGATTATTGATCATGCGGATAGCAGAGCAGAGAAGACCGTATGAAGTATGGGACAGATTTATACATTGCATATAATTTAACAGTTCCATTTAATGTCACACTGTTCCTTGCGGCTGGGAATTGCCAGGGACCTCACGATATGATCATGATACTTATGTGCTGATATGATATATAGCGATTCTCACAATTCTATATGTATTGCGATTTGACGTTCCAAACATATTGCTAACTATATGTCTGCTGCAGAAAGACGAGAGAGCAAATGAGTTTTGATCAGTTAGGGGGAAAAAGTGCTGAAAACAGGTTGGCTCCAACTAGCGCTAGCTAACGCTGCCTTATATTTTAAATATATTTTTACACACTGATATTTGTAGTCAAATAGCGGATGGGTTTGGGTGGGAAATCGTGGTAAATCTTGGTAACCTGGTTCCCACCCCAAAAATCCTAGCTGATACCACATTTTATGGATGCACACTATAGGTAAGTCTGTACAGTGCATTCGGAAAGTATTCAGACCCCTTGACTTTTTTCACATGTTGTTACGTTACAGCCTTATTCTAAAATTGATTCAATCGGTTTCCCCTCAATCTACACAAAATACCCCATAATGACCAAGCAGGTTTTTACAAAACTTAAATAATACATTTACATGAGTATTCAGACTCTACTCAGTACTTTGTTGAAGCACATTTTGCAGTGATTACAGCCTCAAGTCTTCTTGGGTATGACACTACAAGCTTGGCACACATGTATTTGCAGTGTTACTCCCATTCTTCTTTGCAGATCCTCTCAAGCTCTGTCAGGATGGATGGGGAGCATAGCTGCACAGCTATTTTCCAGTCTCTCCAGAAATGTCTGATCAGGTTCAAGTCTAGGTTCTGGCTGGGCCACTCAAGTACATTCCTGCGTTGTTTTGGCTGTGTGCTTAGAGTCGTTGTCCTGTTGGACGGTGAACCTTCCCCCAGTCTGAGGTCCTGAGCACTCTGAAGGTTTTCATCAAGGATCTCTCTGTACTTTGCGCCGTTCATCTTTCCCTCGATCCTGACTAGTCTCCCAGTCCCTACCGCTGAAAAACATCCCCACAGCATGATCTTGCCACCACTATGCTTCACCGTAGGGATGGCGCCAGGAACTCCTCTAGATGTGATGCTTGGAATTCAGGCCAAACAGTTCAATCTTGGCTTCACCAGACCAGAGAATCTTGTTTCTCATGGTCTGAGTCCTTTTAGGTGACTTTTGGCAAAATCCAAGCGGGCTGTCATGTGCTTTTTCCTGAGGAATGGCTTCCGTCTGGCCACTCTACCATAAAGGCCTGATCGGTGGAGAGCTGCAGAGATGGTTGTCCTTCTGGAAGGTTCTCCCATTTTCACAGAGGAACTCTGAAGCTCTGTCAGAGTGACCATCCAGTTCTTGGTCACCTCCCCGACCAAGGCCCTTCTCCCCAAATTGCTCAGTTTGGCCGGGCGGCCAGCTCTAGGAAGAGTCTTGGTCTTCAAGTATGATCAATGGAAACCAGATGCACCTGAGCTCAATTTCGAGTCTCATAGCAAAGGGTCTGAATACTCATGTAAATAAGGTATTTCTGATTTTATCTACAATAAATTAGCAAAAATGTCAACACTGTTTTCGCTTTGTCATTATGGGGTATTGTGTGTAGATTGATTTTGTAATAAAAAATAAAAAACGTTTAAAATAAGGATGTAACCAGTGTCGATTTTAGCATGTAAATCATGGTGGGGCAAACCATTTTTTCTTCAGAAAAGCCACTACACAACAGTAAACAATACATTAATTTATAATGGTGACAAGCAGTGCCCACAAACTGTTAGGGCCAACATAAAGCTGTCCCAACAGCAGAGCTTTCTTTCCAGCACAATGGAGTGAATCCTTACCAATACCTTTTTGCCCCACTGTACATGTATGCCCTCAATGCAATTATGCTGTATAATACATCCAGAGGGATTATTTTTTACTGTTTATTGTAAATGGTATTAATTATTTTATTCATTTGTAAGTTATGTAACAATCCAACCTTGTTTAGCATTGTCAAGTCCAAATATGGCGCTATTCCACTATTTGTTTCCGTTTGGATGTTTCAATTGATAACACTTATTTTGAAGGCGAACAAAAGAGACAACAACAACACAAAATGTCACTATCTCAATACTTGGATATCACTGTATGTTTCGATAAGCCTACACCACCACCAGAGGGCACTGAAATACAATGTGGAATGTTGGACTTTACAATCAGGATAGTCTCTTCCTACAGCCGCTGTGGAGTGCCATACTTTCTTCTGGTGAGCAAGACTACAAATGGGATGTTTCACTTTTCCGACATGCAGATGTATCATTCAGGCCATTATATTGGCAAATAATATAAGCCTACTTTGAGAAATTTAGAGGAGATTATTATTAACTCTAAGAATATTTTTCTTAAACTTGCTATATTAAGAGTCCAAATGGCATGGTTATGCTCTTTCAGTCTGACTGACAGATTCAATTTACTTTACATAAGATATTATTTCTACTCTTCACATTTTACATGGACCAATGCACTCAACCTGCTTTTCCTCTCAACCACCACATGTAAATAGTAATGAGATAGATACATGTTTTTCTGTAAGTAGAGGCGCTAGAGCAGTTGGTACAGTAGGAGAGAATATCTGTATCATATAGTGGACACCCTATCACTAATGTGCTAAACCAATCTCTAAGTACAGAGCTAATAGTCATGGTCAGAGAAGCAACAAGGAATTGTCACTTTAATAATGTTTACATATTTTTGCTATACTCATCTCATTTGTATATACTATATTTTACTTTTAGGTTGTGGCGCCGGGGGAAGAAAGCTGACGTTTTACGTGTTTATTTTGCGTTGTTTGTAAAAAATATATTACAAAAATTCTACATAATGTGGCCTCTACCGTCGCTGACTGAAAAGATCTTCTGGACACGATTACTCACCACGAACTGGCAGAATCCTTTTCTTCCTTTAACGAGTCTAACGAGCCCGATGTGAATGACATACTGCTTTCCGGGAAACAGGCCCAGATCCCCGTCATTTGCGCGAAGAGAAGGCAGAGAAAAAGTGGCCGGAGGGCGGGCTGCCTTCTGAGAATTCGTAGGCGCTCAAATAAAACCCCACTACCTTCCATTCTACTAGCAAACGTGCAATCTTTGGAAAATAGAATCAATCACCTACGCAGAAAATTTAACTACCAACGGGACATTCAAAACTAATATCTTAAGCTTCACGGAGTCGTGGCTGAACGATGACATTATCAGCGTACAGCTGGCTGGTTATACGCTGTATCGGCAGGATAGAACAGCAGCGTCTGGTAAGACAAGGGGCAGGGACTATGTATTTTTGTAAATAACAGCTGGTGCACCATATCTAAGGAAGTCTCAAGGTTTTGCTCGCCTGTGGTAGTTTTTTTCATGATAAGCTGTATTGTTTAGGTTGTGGCCAAGAGTTTTACCTAGAGAGTATTTTTCGTAGCTGTCTGCAAACCATTACAGACTGAAGCTGGCACTAAGACCGCACTCAATGAGCTGTATTCAGTCATAAGCTGTCAACGCTGGTATAAATGATTCGGGAGACAGGCGCAGGAATGCGTAATAGTTTTCTATTATACCCAAATTACGGCGTGACATGTAAGGGCATGGGGACGAAGACCAAACAAACAATATACAAAACACAGGGTTTAAACCCAAACAAAAGAGCAAGGAGTACCTCGAATAAATAACACAAGCGCACAATGAGTAACACGGGACGAGACCCGTAATCACCTGAGCAAACCACAATGGCATGAAAGCCAAAACACACAGCACAGGTACTCAAACGCACCAACGGATATGAGAACAACAATCAACAGGACAATGGTAAACCAAGGACACACTTTTACAATTACTAATCACTGGGAATAGAGGCCAGGTATGCGTAATGAAAGTTCCGGAGGGATCCGTGACATAAACAAACAGGAAAACGCTCACCCAGACGGGGACTAATGCAGGGAAACTTAAATCTGTCTTAACAAATTTCTATCAGCATGTTAAACATGCAACCAGAGGGGGAAAAAAAACTCTGCACCACCTTTACTCCACACACAGAGACGCATACAAAGCTCTCCCTCGCCCTCCATTTAGCAAATCTGACCATAATTCTATCCTCCTGATTCCTGCTTACAAGCCAAAACTAAAGCAGGAAGCAGCAGTGACTAGATCAATAAAAAAGTGGTCAGATAAAGCAGATGCTAAGCTACAGGACTGCTTTTCTAGCACAGACTAGAATATGTTCCGTACACCACATCAGTCATTGGCTTCATCAATAAGTGCATTGATGATGTCGTCCCCACAGTCACCATACGCCATGGATTACAGGCAACATCCACACTGAGCTAAAGGCTCGAGCTGCCACTTTCAAGGAGCGGGACTCTAACCCGGAAGCTTATAAGAAATCCCGCCATGCCCACAGACGAACCATCACACATGCAAAACATCAATACAGGACTAGGATCGAATCGTAATACACCGGCTCTGACGCTCGTCGGATTAGGCAGGGCTTGCAAACCATTACAGACTACAAAGGGAAGCATAGCCGAGAGCTGCCCAGTGACACGGGCCTACCAGACGAGCTAAACTACTTCTATGTTCTATTTGAGGGAAATAACACTGAAACATGCATGAGAGCACCAGCTGTTCCCGGAAGACTGTGTGATCATGCTCTCCGCAGCCGATGTGAGTAAGACATTTAAACAGGTCAACAAGGCCGCAGGGCCAGACGGAATACCAGAACGTGTACTGCGAGCATGCGCTGACCAACTGGCAAGTGTCTTCACTGACATTTTCAACCTCTCCCTGTCCGAGTCTATAATACCAACATGTTTCAAGCAGACCACCATAGTGTTCTTGGGCACAGGGACTAAGGTAACCTGCCTAAATGACTACCAACCCGTAGCACTCACATCTGTAGCCATGAAGTGCTTTGAACGGCTGGTCATGGCTCACATCAACACCATTATCCCAGAAACCCTAGACCTACTCCAATTTGCATATTGCCCTCACATATCCACAGATGATGCAATCTCTTGCACTCCACACTGCCCTTTCCCACCTGGACAAAAGGAACACCTATGTGAGAAGGATATTAATTGACTACAGCTCAGCCTTCAACACCATAGTGCCCTCAAAGCTTATCAATAAGCTAAGGACCCTGGGACTAAACACCTCCCTCTGCAACTGTATCCTGGACTTCCTGACGGTGGTGGTAAGGGTAGGTAACAACACATCCGCAATGCTGATCCTCAACACATGGGCCCCTCAGGGGTGCGTGCTCAATCCCCTCCTGTACTCCCTGCTCACTCATGACTGCACGGCCAGGCATGACTCCAACACCATCATTAAGTTTGCCGATGACACAACAGTGGTAGGCCTGATTACCGACAACGACGAGACAGTCCGAAGGGAGGAGGTCAGAAACCTGGCCATCTGGTGCCAGGACAACAACCTCTCCCTCAACATGATCAAGACAAAGGAGATGATTGTGGACTACAGGAAAAAGAGGACCGAGCACACCCCCATTCTCATCGACGGGGCTGTAGTGGAGCAGGTTGAGAGCTTCAAGTTCCTTGGTGTCCACATCACCAACAAACTAACATCGTCCAAGCACACCAAGACAGTTGTGAAGAGGACACGACAAAACCTACTCCCCCTCAGGAAACTGAAAAGTTTTGGCATGGGTCCTTAGATCCTCAAAGGTTTTACAGCTGCACCATCGAGAGCATCACTGCCTGGTATACCCAAATTGGTATACCCAACTGCTTGGCCTCTGACCGTAATGCACTACAGAAGGTAGTGTGTACGACCCAGTACATCACTTGGGATACCAGGCGGTGTCAGAGGAAGGCCCTAAAAATGGTCCAAAACTCCAACCACCCTGGTCATAGACTGTTTCCTCTGCTACCCCACGGCATGCGGTACTGGAGTGCCAAGTCTAGGTTCAAGAGGCTTCTAAACAGCTTCTACCTCCAAGCAATAAGACTCCTGAACATCTAATCAAATGGCTACCCAGACTATTACATCGCTGCTCTCTCTGTTATCATCTATGCATAGTCACTTTAATAACTCTACCTACATGTACATATTACCTCGACTAACCGGTGCCCCCACACATTGACTCTGTACCGGTACCCCACTGTATATAGTCTCGCTATTGTTACTTTACTGCTGCTCTTTAATGACTTGTTACTTTTTATTTCTTATTCATATATATATATATTTTTTTTTAACTGCGTTGTTGGTTTGGGGCTTGTAAGTAAGCATTTCACTGTAAGGTCTACAGCTGTTGTATTCGGCGCATGTGACTAGTAAAATTTGATTTGTGAATTGTTAGATATTACTGCACTGTTGGAGCTAGAAACAAGCATTTCACTACACCCGCAATAACATCTGCTAAACATTTGTACAGTATGTGACCAATACATTTGATTTGATTTGAATTCTACAGCTGTGGAACATGTGTTTGTTTTAAATTCCCGAAGCTATGGGCAAACTAAGTAAGAGTACATTCAGTTGTATTCATGCAAGACAATTGACAATGAGACAATGCATGTAATATCCTGTTGACAACTGAATAGGTTGGTCATATTCTTATCTCCAATAAAAAAAATGTAACACTCAATGTGTTTCTGTGTCTGCCACCCTGCTCATACTACGCAAACACACAAACCAGATAATCACCACTATGGGCTATCTTGTTGATGTAATTGAAAGTACCGGCATTGAACATACTCCACATAGTGTACAGGGTATTATTCTTTATGAAATAGATTTGATAAGGTATTAAAGGGTACTAAAATGGGTAAATCTAATCCTCTTCTGAATATAAAACTATTGTAAAAGATTAATACTGTTCACTTTCAATTTAACAAGACAATTGATCTCTCAGATTTACACAGGTTGCAACTGAATGTGTAAAATATCAAATGAAGATACAAAACAATGGTTTTAATAGATTTTGTAAACATGGGACAAAACCTTAGTGTGGGATACAGTTACAACACAATTATTATATTTCGGACTAATCTTGGACATTCAGACTATAGGTTTAGCTGGATAGGGTCTTTCAGGGTCTTTTTTTAGGGGATATAGAAAAGTAGAGCAGGCTGTAGCCAGAACTGACTTGCTCACACCCTCGCTCCAGCGCCTGCGTCACTCTCTTCCACATGACCTCAAACTGCACCATTTTATTTCTCTCCGTTGCCCAGACCCTTTCAACATGTTGGTAATAAAGCATTTGACCTTTCCATTGTGTTAATAATGGAGGATTGGTTGATTTCCAGTTAAGTATGTTTTTTTCAAGATGATTGACGAGAAAGGTATCGTACAACCCATTGGGTACCTCACTGTACCCTCATTTGCCATGTCTTGAAATATGCAGACATACAGATTAAAAGTTGCTTGTAGGAATCTAGAACAGGTTTTCACACAGGCAGAATGGCCCTTGTCTGAGACTTCTCAGAGGGCTTTCATCAGTCTGTAATGTATTTTGTGCTGTTTTAACACCATCTACAGTGGGAGGATGTAACCTAGTCTAGATGAGACTAGCAACACAGTTTGTAAAATAACCTTGGCCTAGAGATCATTTGTATAGCTTTGAAACAACCAGACACTGTTAGAGGTGATTTCTGAAGGGACAAATATAACCTGCCTATTCCCCTCCCCAATATCCCAATTTGAGCCACACATGAAAGAGGAACCTACATGCCAAGTATATAGCATATATTGTGTTCCCTACAGGTTATAGAGAAGAGCAGAAGCGCTGAAGACCCCAGTCGTATAGTAGTCACCCTTGCCATTTGCACAATTTCTTTCAGAAAACTGTAAATTAAAAATCTATTTGGTATCCACATTTGGTTTGCAGCTGGAAAAAAAAATCTGAAAAATTTACCAAATCTTAGCTTATTCCACAAAGAAATCCTAAAATGGCCCAGACAATATTATAGGCACCTTCTAGAAGTAGTTGCAAATAATTAGATTTCAAGCAGCTGATTGTCCTTTACTTTGGAATTGAACTCGCATGTGGTGGTTGCAGGTGCCTGCAATATGAAAAGCATGCATTCAACCAGTTTGAATAGAAAAAAGGACTCATTCTCCTGTTTTGCGTCACTGTGTATACTGCAATGAGCATGGAGAAAAGAAAGAAAACCAGAGTATTATCTGAGGTGGTCAGACACAAGATTGTAGCCAAGCATGGACAATCTAAAGGCTACAAGTCAATCTCCAGAGACCTTGATGTTCCTGTTTCCACCATGTCATGACGTTGGCCTGGGGGTAGGTTTATGACAGTCATAAATACCTCTTCCCCCCTTTTTCCTGTCTCTACCCTACTGATGTTACATTTGCAAACCCCTTGGTTAACATAGAGATTCTGGTAACATCAGAAGGTGGAGGGAAATGAACTATATTCTGGTAATCCGACCAATTGAACATATGCGGTGGTACTTAATGAATATGATGTCAGTTCGGTTGTCATCTGAGACATTCTCATCGATGATAGGATGACAAACTCTACAGTGGAATGTCTACACATTAGAGTTATCGGATTCACATGGAATTGTTGTTCAATTTAAATGTTTGAATATAAAATTATTGGTGAAGAGATGAAAAGTAATTTTAGCTCTGCTCAATCAGTGGCCTGTCCCTGTGAAGGGACATGGGTTGTAAAACTTCACGCCCTCCTCTCCCGTCCTATATAAAGCCTTGACGACAATATAACCTCCTGTTCCGAGGATGTGAGGACGACGGTCGGATGTCAGAATGGTCCAGATAATAACTACAGAACGAAGCAAACATCAGCGTGAGCTTTGGTTGCGAATGGTATGAACTTTGAACTCTTATTCACTACAGAAGTGATACCTCCTAGCCGTTGAGTTAGCAACAGCAGCTGCAAACGAGGGTTAGGAAGGAACAGTCAGAGTATCCCATCTATCACACAACGATGTTACTACAACGTATCCAATTGACCACCAGAGACATCCTTCAAAGGACAAAGGCCTCGGTTTGGCAACACGGCCTTCCATCTACTGAAGCGCAGCTCAGAGTAAATATTTATTGCATTTTCCTTTTCCAAATGGGCGGTAATTTAGAATGCATAAGATACTGTATTTACGATAGCACAGCTTCTTCCGTTGTTACTCAGTCTTCCCGCTCTTTCACTCAAACCCAGCCCTTTTCTTTTGTTTAACAAGCTGTCATATCTGTTGTTTTCCTTTATGACGTCAATTGTAATCAAGTTATGATTAATTATGTGTATGTGGAATTCTGTGTGATTAGTTAGGTATTTAGTAAATAAATAATTATACCTAATTTTGTATTGCTGATTCAACTTGTTAGCCAGGGTTCGTGAAGATAACCAAGAATTTACAACTTTCAGATGAGACTGAATTAAGGTGACGATTAATATTGACTGCTATTGATGTAAAATATTGCTAGGTCTTTAAGAGTTTATTCGGAAGATAACAGCTCTATAAATATTATTTTGTGGTGCCCCGACTCTCTAGTTAATTACATTTACATGATTAGCTCAATCAGGTAATATTAATTACCGAGAAATTATTTTATAGAATAGCATGTCATATCACTTAATCCGGCATAGCCAAAGACACAACAACCATTTGTAATGTTATCAAGAAGTTTAAGGCCCATGCCACTGTAGCCAACCACCCTGGACATGGCCGCAAGAGAACACTTGATAGAAGATTGCAGCGAAGGATTTGAATGGTGGAGAAAACACCTTGATCACTTGCCACACAGATTCAAGCTGACCTTCAGACACAAGGTACGACAGTTTCAACTCGCACCATCCATTGCCAACTCAATGAAAGGGGGTTATATGGTAGGAGACCCAGGAGGACCCCACTGCTGAGAGAGATACATAAGAAAGCCTGACTGCAATTTGCAAAAACACACCTGAACATGCCAAAATCCTTCTGGGAGAATGTCCTGTGGACAGATGAGACCAAATTATAGCTTTTTGGTAAAACATCTCTATGTTTACAGAAAACTAAATGAAGCCTTCAAAAGAAAAGAACACCTTCCCTACAGTCAAACATGGAGGTTCAGTGATGTTTTGGGGTTGCTTTGCTGCCTCTGGCACTGGATGCTTTGAACGTGTGCATGGCATCGTGAAATCAGGAGAATACCAAGGCTTTTTGGAGTGCAATGTCGGACCCAATGTCAGAAAGCTTGGTCTCTGTCGAAGGTCATGGGTCTTCCAGCAGGACAATGGCCCCAAACACACTTCAAAAAGCACACAGGAATGGTTCAAGACAAAATGCTAGACTTTACTTAAGTGGCCAGCAATGAGTCCATATCTAAATCCCATTTAAAACTTGTGGAGAGATTTGAAAACCGCAGTTAAAGAGAAGGCACCCTTCAAATATGGAAAAAACTGGAGCAGTTTGCACAAGAGGAGTGGGCCAAACTGCCAGTACAGAGGTGCAGGAACCTCACTGATGGCTATAGGAAGAGCTTGATTGCAGTTGTTGACCAAAGGCTGTACTACCGAATATTAAGTAAAATGTCAATAATTTTGTCAATGTCATTTCTATTTATGTACTGATTTAAATTAATAGATTAAGTTCTGGATCAAAACAAAGTTTCTAATATTAACAGTGAAATAAAGAATTGTGAAGACCAAATACACTATATATATACAAAGTATGTGGACACCCCTTCAAGTGACTGGATTTGGCTATTACAGCCACACCTGTTTCTGACAAGTGTTTAAAATCGAGCACACAGCCATGCAATGTCCATAAAACAGTGGCAGTAGAATGGCCTTACTGAAGAGCTCAGTGACTTTCATCGTGGCACCGTCATAGGATGCCACCTTTCCAACAAGTCAGTTCTTCAAATTTCAGCCCTGCTAGAGCTTCTCCAGTCAACTGTAAGTGCTGTTATTGTGAAGTGGAAATGTCTAGGAGCAACAACGGCTCAGCTGCAAAGTGGTAGGCCTCACAAGCTCACAGAACGGGCCTGCCGAGTGCTGAAGGAGCATAGCGTGTGTAAAAATAACCTGTTCTCGGTTGCAACACTTACTACCAAGTTCCAAACAGCCTCTGGAAGCAACATCAGCACAATAACTGTTCGTCGGGAGCTTCATGAAATGGGTTTCCATGGCCGAGCAGTCGCACACAAGCCTAAGATCCCCATGCAAATCTGCATTTGGCGAATGCCAGGAGAACGCTACCTGCCCCAATGCACAGTAAAGTTTGTGGAGGAGGAATGGGGATGAATTGTAGCAACTGTACAACTGTACCTACCTACAGATTATGGACAATTTACTCTTGTAGTATTTCTCCAGTAGGTTTCCTCAAGGAGAAAGCCTCCATAAACCAGAAACACTATAGTAAATAATACAGGCACGTCTGCAAAACCCTACAGTTCACAAAAACACGACTTGAATTACTACAGTATATTTTTTTACATTTGAGTTATTTAGCAGACATTCTTATCCAGAGTAACTTTCATTAGAGAGTACATACATTTTCATATTTGTTCATGCTGGTCCCCCATGGGAATCAAACCCACAACCCTGGTGTTGCAAGTGCAATGCTCTACCAACTAAGCCACATATGACCACATTTATTTTACTACAGTATTTATACTATAGTTAACTGTAAACACTACTATACATATTACAGTATTCATTGTAGTGTTTAAAAAAAAAACTGTGAATAAATACTACAGTGAATACAATTTTTTTTTTAAATTGGGGGGCCAGATCTAACAACTTCTAATTAATCTTGTAAATGTTCTAACCTAAATTGATAATATTGCGGGAGGATGAGCTGCATGATGCTTCTAGTCCTGATGGCTCCACAGAGAGAGATATGTGGTAGAACAGTGGAGGTACACAGATCACTGTCATCACTGGACTAGCTTTTCTGTCAGAGGGTCCAATGAGAGAGGAGGCAACAAGGCAACCCACTGGAAGCCCTGTGGAAGCAGTAACTAGGCAACCACAGCTACATTCCAAGGTCTATCTCTCAGTCCCACTCTCATGATCAAAGAGAGGGAAAGGTCAGATGGAGAGGCCACAGCTTAAATATGAAGGCAACCATGGACACTGCACTTTACCAATACAATTAGATCACAATATGACAAGAGTCGTAATTCACCAGTTTATTTTTATTTACTAGCTTCATGTATTATTTTTCATTTTGCTGACTGCAAACTTTCTTTCCCTTGTAGATGGAGACATTATCAGTATACAAATACGTGTGTTGAAAGCACAGGTGGTACCCACTGCTGTTACCAGCAGGTGTTCTAGAGGAGCTGGAAACATCACCAATAGACAACAGCACCACATAAATTAATCAACAGGGTTGCACGGCTCTGATGTTCATTTTAGGCAAAAAAAACGTGGTAAATAATGCATGGTTTAATCTGCCAGTTAAATTAGAAAATAGAATACAGGTGAGAAAATGGCAGATCTATATAGACAGTGGTGAGATGCTGTGGCACAGTGGTTTGGGGTGGGGATAAATGTCATAAAAAATGTCATATGAGCCTATTCACTTGAGCCACTGTGTTGTTTCTTACTTGGTATTCATTAGTAAAATTACAATAAAGTACATTGTTATAGACGTGAGAATGTAGGCTGTGCAAATGGCATAAGAGAAAGGTACCACTTTTCTTTCCATATTCAGTCTCATTTTTGCAGGAGGTGGGTGATCATTGGATGGCTCAGTCATTCTTACCTGTGAAGATCCATAAATGAAGGCCAAGACCTGCTATTACAGTCAAATGACACCCCCGTGGGGAAATGAGACTCATCAAGTGGCAGCTGCAGCTTTCTAGAACAGCTCATTTCAACTGTCATTACCCCTAACAATACAACAACACAAAGAGACAAGACAATTTTGACTAATCGATTAGGTTTATTAAGATTTTGTGTTTGCGGAGACTTTCTGCTACCGCAGTCTTGAGATGAGTGTGATCTCTGAAATTGATTTCTGTGGCAGGTGGAAGGAAAGCAAAGGTTCTCTTACAAATGTCCCTGTGTTCCATTCATCATAAACCATCTATTGGACACACTCTTTCCCAAGCAACTAAAGCCATCAGAGCAGCCAGGGCATAAGGGCATCAGGAAATGCCTAATAAAAAGATATGGCATTAGGACAACTCAACAGCAAGACAGATTACCTGGTAAATATTGACTGAGCCAATATGCGAGTGTGACCCCAGATGACTGTCTCCATGTTTCAATGCAGTCACATGTTTTTGCATGTATAATACCAGGATTAGAATTCAAGAGGCAGAGCTGCTTTATGACCTCTTCAATTGCCAAAGACAAAGGAGAATACACTTCAAATACAGTGCCTCTATTTGTCTTACACAGACGTTAGGTTACACACAGGCCAATTTGACTTTACTATGTTACCACAGGAGATATTATTGAGAATTCATTAACATTTGAGATTAAGGCCTATGACTGGACGATCCCTGCTGTTTCAGACTTAAGGATGGGTGGGCTAGTGCAGGCCTCCTACATCCCATTCCTCGTGTGTTTACGTATTTCTCATGCTGGGTACCTGCTTCAAAAAGGAAAACAGACGGTGTGGTTATGTTTCATCGCTTTACTTGGTTTCAAAATACCCACATAACCCTGTCATTTAACATACACACACTTGCCATAACTATCCTTGACAGTCCGTACAAAACGTCTTCATCTCAGCAAACTGTTTACAGGGCAAATGCAGATCAGGCTAATTTGGTAAGTATCCATAGTGGCCCCAACAGGATAAGTGATAAGAAAAACAATCCCAAAAATGTATATAGATTTCTATTTCTGGGACTCTTGAATAAGTATGTCAAACTCAACTCTGTAATCATATCACTGAAGAGCACAGAATGTGGTTGATTTCTCATCTGTGAATTATGCATCATTTATGAATAATCTTAAAAGCATATGTTGTCTCATGAGAATTGTTTAGGTGAAGGATTGACAGTGAAAGGAGTAAGGAGGAGGAACAGAATGCTTGAGAGTCATAAAATAGTATTCTAATATTCTAGACTGTATTTGTGACTGGTGAGTGACAGGGAAAGGAAATATAATAGAAATGGATACAGTATACAGGTTTTGGGCACAGTTTTACTGCTTGGTCACAAATAGTCAATAACATCCTGCATACATTTATTTTAATTTAGAAAACACTTATCTACAGTACCCCCAACATTATTATTAAATAGAATAATAAGGTTGGGTGGAGCCGATTTACAGATACTTCATATTCTTGTAGTTCTGTATTACAATGAAGTGCTAATAAGATAGCTTGAAGTGCTAGTAGAAGTGATGATGGTGACCCTAAACAGACATTCTAACCTTAGAGGAAGTGCTAGTAGAAGTGATGATGGTGACCCTAAACAGACATTCTAACCTTAGAGGAAGTGCTAGTTGGTCAGCAACACAGCTGAACTGTTCAGAGGTAACATAACATTTTGTGAAACTCTGGAATATTTGTTTGGTATTTCTCAGAGCTGATTATAAGGTAGGGATGATGTATATACCTGGAGTGGTTTTGGTACTCTGAATGCAAATGTAAATATGACTGGGCAAAACAAAGTGTCCCTTAAGTGACTATTTAAAATGTTTGTTGCTTTACATTCTCATTTGCACATTGATTTCTACTCTTTCATCCAGGCCTATAAGTAAACAGGTCAAAACCTTAATTACACACATGATCTGATCCATGTCTGGATATTTGCTCCTGAACTATCCTGTACAGAAACCATGACATGTATCACTTAATCTGTGTAGCCTCTTGATAACAAGGAAAAGTACACAAATGGGGGTCTTGGAATTTCATTATAGTCAACCTTCCCATGGTTACTGATATTAATTTACAGCTATGGGTCTCACAGTCTTACTTCAACACAGACTTCTCATCCGACATTTAAAAAATGATATTATACTATGGTCTACAATATTTATATACTATAATATTCACTGTAGTGTTTTTCTTGACTTTACTGTAGTACTCACTAGTGTCCTGGCCAAGATAGGCAGCACCAAGTCATTACAAAAATGACAGACAAACAACATGAAAAACTACAAGTAATCTAGTAAAAACCATAGAATTCACAAGAGTATAACAAAATCAAACACAGCAAATTAAAAACATTGACATGTCAGGGAATCAGTCTCAAGATCATTCATCAGTGATTTAAAAATACCAATCGGGATTTACCAAATACCAAAGGCGTTCCAAGACGATGGCGCAGAGTACATAAAAGCCCCTTTACCAAATTCGGACATTTGGAACAGTTAGCAGGATAAAGTCCAGCGAACGAAGAGAGTACCCACCACATTTCTGAACAATAAAAATGCCCAAATAAAAAGGTAGTAAACCCAAAATGGCTTTGTAAATAAAAGTATACCAGTGCCTGAGCCTACGAGTGACTAGAGAAGGCCAGCCAACCCTGGCATACAGAGTGCAGTGGTGCGTAAGGGTTTTGCAGTTTAAAATAAATCTCGAAGTGCCATGGTAAAGGGTGTCAATCTCAAACACTGAGTGGAAGCATTCATATATAAAATATCCCCATAGTCTTGTAAAGGCATAAATGTATCTGATACTAGCCTCCTTCTTGCTTCAAAAGAAAAACAGGCCTTATTCCTAAAATAAAATCCCAATTTCAGTTTACATTTTTTTGTCAGTTGTTGAATATACAATTTAAAAGAGAGGCCGTCATCAATTCAAATTCCAAGATATTTACATGAGGTTACAACCTTAATCTCCTTGCTCTGACGGGTAGTAATAGGTGAAAGGTTCAGAGGTATCTACTGTAGGACTCCTGTTAAAGAGCAGGCAGAGGCAGAGATGCAGTTCACATGGCAGGGAATGATTGACAGTTGTTGACATGAGACTTGGTTGGTTTTGTATGGAGTATGGTTGACCTAAAATCAGACAAAGGTACAAATAACAGGCAATAACAGCAATGAACATAAAATTAATCAGCTGTTAATGGCTATAATCTATTACACCATTGATTGCAACTGTTAGAAGCATATAAATTGATAAAACAATTCATAAATATAGCAACAGTTAACAATGAATGGCCAGAAAGGTGGCGCAATAGCATGCTGCATGGTAAAGCTATAGCAGGCTAGTTTATCAATGGCTACATAGCAGAGCAAACAAACAAATATAAAGCTAAGAAAAGTATCAATAGCCATAACGCAGACCTAGTTAGCATAACAAAAGCAATGCACAAAAAAGTGCTTAACACTGGTCAACACTACACTACCAACACTACCAAAGAGAACAGATCAGTAGGCTCAAAATGGCTGTTTGACTGAGCCATTAGCAGGGGCGAAACTTTCACTGGGGACGGGGGGGGTCTTGTACCCCACCCCACATTCTGAAATGGCATTTTGTCCCCCCCAGTTTTGTCATTAGAATGTGATACAAAACGAGGCAATGATGTGCTTAGGACCATGCGGACGCCTCCGAGCGGTCGGGTTGACTGTTTTAGAGTGTTTATCCAACTGGATTAAAAAAATGTAAAAAAAGTTATGTCCCCCCCTCTTCTAAAATGGCGCCCCTGGCCTTTAGTATTTCGCAGCCGATATTAACTATACAAAACAAACAATGGTGAGAGAGTCCTCTTCTTATCCTCTTTTATATTATAAAAGGCTTGTACTCACATTTCAATGACGCATACTGGTTGTTGTTTGTGTCAGTAGTTTCTCGTACTCAACTACTCAGCTCTGTCTGGGTGATGGACCCGTATTGAAAGGAGGCGCCCACTTCATCTTCTTCTTTAAATTTGCATTGGATCGCAACTAACTGAAAGGTGCATACAACACCACCTACTGTAGTAGAGTGTGAGGCCGGTGACGGCCTCCCTATGAATCTATTTCTCTTTTCTAGCCCTGTGTTTCCTCCTACTGTTCTGGAGTGTGAATTCATTACACTTTGTGACACAACAAGGGAATGGAAAAAAGAAAGGGGGAAAAAAGGCCCTACCAACAAATCCTACACCCATTAAAACTTCACCACTCTTCCACTACTTGGCCTATCTGATCCTACACCAGGCCGGCAGCCTGGGAGGATGGGGCACTATCGTTCAACACACCTTGTAACTTCTGCAGTAAAATCCTGTACACCCAAGTACATCTCTCTGCAGCTGGTACAACAACATCTATTTATTTGATTTATATTCTATTTCTGCAGTACAGCTGATAACCATGGCTATGAATGCTAAGAAACCAACCTTACTGCAGTTCATGTTATTCCTATCACTCCATTGGCCTCGGCTTACTCACAGGAATCATATGACACCTTCTATACTATTCTAATCCCGGCGACATCACCCTGTCTCTCTCAGCGGACACTTCTGATCTCCAGCACTAGGGGTACCCCTTACAGTTTACACACACAACTTTTTCAACCAACACTATACATTCCTTACATTCCTTACATTCCTTTGTCTCATGCCCTCCTGCACACTTCTCACATCTAGGAATCTCCCTCCTACACACTGCTGGAACATGACCATAAGCTTGGCAGGACAAAATCGGGACAAAATCTCTCACAGGATAACTGACACATCCTAACTTGACTTTGTCGGGTAAAAACTGCGTGAAAAGTCAGCAGGACAGACAGTGTCTTCTCTGTTTCACCCCTCTCTCTACCCGGGTCTGCGTCGCATCAAACGGCCCGGCTTATTAGACACCGTAGATCTTCAATATCAGTTCACCCTCCTCAACACTTAACGTCACCCTAGTTATCAATCCTTTCAATGGCGCCCTGCTCTGGAGAGCAAAGAAAGTCACAGTTCTTGTCCCTAGGCACGTGGTGTGGAGTGCCCACTCCCTCTGGACGGAAGAAATGCAAAAAATGGTCATGAGTCCACTTTGAGTCAGGTTCACCGACCCAACAGTCCCCAACCTCTTCTCCAGCCATCCTGACACCACATATTCTGTTCAAAGATGAAAAACCAACTGCCAGTTCCTTTTGGCTTTACAAGTATAAATCATCAACAATCCTAGGACAACCAATAATAAATACATACCCAGAAAGTGGCTTTCTTTACTCTGACAATTATAAATATAAGGACTTCAAGTCACACATCATATCATCATAGATGATCATTTAAAATACATTGCATATTTATGATTGTCTGAGTAGAGCAGTGCCTTTGTTAAGCTAACTTGGCCTGCTTTTTGTCTGTGCTTGCTACTTTTGTTAGCTTAAATTGTTTGTTTTCTTGTCATGCTATTTTATGTAGCCACGGATAAATTAGCTTGCTATAGCTTCGGCCTACCTGGCTCAATGTAATGGAACTGAGAGTCATGATCACAAATCTCAGTTCCATTACCTTACACATTAGAGTCATTGGACGAAGATGTCTTCTGTACGGGTGAGTTGTGTTAAGAGCCCCCCATATCTCCATGTTAGAGCTCTTGTTTATGGAAACCAGAAGGAAAACAAGAGGCAAGCTGTGCTAATTAGCTATATAACATGATCTATATAACATGATCTGAACACCTGTGTCTAAGCGTAACTCAGGAAGTGCAGCGGAATTGTAGTTTCGTCAGATGGGGGCACCCATAGCTGCATGGATCTGTGCAAAACTGCCAAGGTAAGTGTATATTTTTTATTTGAAGGATTCTTTCTCGCTGATGAAAGACAAGGGCCATATGTTTCGAAAGCCGTATCACAAGCAACGATTGTTTATGTTTCAAAACCTTAAAACACAACATCGGGATTGTAGTTCACATGAGCCAGTCGTGGGTAAAGCTTATGGCTGAAAACTGTAGGGAGAAGGCAGAATGCCACCTAGAGTTTTCGCCCCCTTTCTGGCCATTCATTGTTAACTGCTGCTATATTTATGAATAGTTTTACCAATATATATTCTTATTGCGTTTGCATTTTGTTATTGCTTATTGCTATTAACAGCTAATTAAAGATGTATGTTCATTGCTGTTATTGACCGTTATTATTTGCACCTTTCTGTGTCTCCTTTTAAATCAACCATACTCATGTCAATCATTCAATCATTAGGGGGCCTCCCGGGTGGCGCAGTGGTTAAGGGCGCTGGACTGCAGCTCCAGCTGTGCCACCAGAGACTCTGGGTTCGACCCCAGGCTCTGTCGCAGCTGGGAGGTCCGTGGGGCGACACACAATTGGCCTAGCGTCGTCCGGGTTAGGGAGGGTTTGGCCGGTAGGGATATCCTTGTCTCATCGCGCACCAGCGACTCCTGTGGCGGGCCGGGCACAGTGCGCGCTAACCAAGGTTGCCAATCTTAACACTACATGCTCGGCCACGAAACCCAAACAGTTCTTGTACCAATGACATTCTAGACAATTCTGTGCATCCAACTTTGTGGCAACAGTTTGGGGAACTGAAATGGCCGTTTCCTGTTTCAGCATAACAATGCCCCGTGCACAAAGCGAGGTCCATACAGAAATGGATTGTTGAAATCGGTGTGGAAGAACTTGACTGGCCTGCCCAGAGCACTGACCTCAACCCCATCGAACACCTTTGGGATGAATTGGACCGCGGACTGCGGGACCAATCGTCCAACATCAGTGCCCGACCTCACTCATGCTCTTGTGGCTGAATGGAAGCAAGTCCCCACAGCAATGTTCCAAGATCTAGTAGAAAGCCTTCCCAGAAGAGTGGAGGCTGTTATAACAGCAAAGGGTGGGTCAACTCCATATTAATGCCCATGATTTTGGAATGAGATGTTCGACGAGCAGGTGTCCACATACTTTTGGTCATGTAGTTTATCATCTCCATTACCTGAATCTATAAAGACTTAAACTGAACTGCATCTCTGCCTCCGCCTGCTCTTTACCTTGAGTCCCACAGTAGATGGGCATCACCATAACCCTCACCTAAAACTCAATCACTTACAATCTTGTAACTGAGGAATATTATGTGACAAGCTCGAAACCAAACCAAGTTTTGGTCAATGTTTCACTTGGCACCCCTATTAGGGAGGACATGTAGGAAATGTATAAAGCACCCCGTGGTCATTTTCAGGTGAGAGGACATTTTGGGGAAAGTGTGTGCAGGAGCTATAGTGTGAAACGCTGTCATCAAGGCAAAGGGTGGCTACTTTGAAGAATCTCAAGTATAAAATATATAACACTTTTTTGGTTACTACATGATTCCATTTGTTCATAGTTTTGATGTCTTCACTATTATTATACAATGTAGAAAATATTCCAGAAAATTAGTAGCTGTGTCCAAACTTTTGACTGGTACTGTAGAGTTAGATGGCGGCGCAATTTTGTTTCGCCCCATTTCCCTTTTCTTTGTGAACAAATGTGCAATGCATTTTCCAAACTGTGAAAGGCAGCAATATGCAACATAGCATCTAGTCTGCCGGAAGGCCACACGAAGAAGTTCCGGTGAGAGCTTTGTACCGGGAAGGTCCTTTGTGTGTGTAAGCTGCACGGCGTCGTTGCTGTTGGTTTATTTCTGTGGCCAACCACTTTGACCATGCTGTCTTGAAATGTTTGGGGTGTGGTCGATTTGTTCTGAATGGTACGTGTTGAGTTGAACCATTAGTGAGTTTATTCATGTGTGACAATATTCAAGATGTTTATTATGTAAAGCCACTGCAATAATATCCTTTTGTTTTCAGTTGGTTTGTTTGGATAGGCTATTCAGGTTTGAGGTCCAAGCAGTTTATTGGCAGCTCCCTCCTCCAATAAGGTGACTGTCTTTAAGTAAAGTAATTTGTATTTCTGGATTTCACAAGACTGGGCAGGGGCGCAGTCATGGGTGGGCCTGAGAGGGCATAGGCCCACCCACTGGGGGAGCCAGGCCCACCCACTGGGGGAGCCAGGCCCAGTCAATCAGAATGAGTTTTTCCCCCACAAAAGGAATTTATTGCACAGAGAAATACTCCTTAGTTTCATCAGCTGTCCGGATGGCTGGTCTCACAGGTGAAGATGCCGGATGTTGAGGTCCTGGGCTGGCGTGGTTACATGTGTTGTGAACAAATTTGTGCACAGCATTTGAGAAAAATAAGCTTTTTGTGCATTTGGAACATTTCTGGGATATTTAATTTCAGCTCAAGAAACATGGGACTAACACTTTATATTTATGTAAATGCAGTGGTTAACTGTTTATTTTCTACCATCAGAAGTACAGTATTGTTTGTCACTGTTTTTGGTCATTTTGTGAAATTGGTCAGCTGAATTTCCGTGAAAGCATGTTTGTATTTCAGAAAGCTATCTAGTGGAAGTAACAGATCTAAGTCATTTTGGGGTACTCTTGTTAATGCGTGTTATTTATCTGTGTCAAACAAGCAGCTAATCCTCTAAGCTTTAATAAACATTGTTTGTTTTGATATCTGCCTCTGTACCTTTTCCCTTTTAAAGCTACAATTTTTTGGGATACCTGACCAAATTCACATAGAAATGTCAGTTATAGATCTTTCATTTCCATTGAAAGCAAGTCTAAGAAGCGGTAGAGTGCTATTTCTATGCTTCCAAAGTTTAGTTGTCCATCTTTTCATTTCGGTTTTGTACACCAGCTTTAAACAGCTGAATATACTATATCTTTGGTTATGGAAAATATATCTCACAGCGGTTTAGATGGTACAATGATTCACTACACAATGACTGCTTGTTCTGTAACAAACTAAAATTAGGTGATCTATTAGAATTTTTGCAACCAGGAGAGGTTGCATTGCTTGTTGGCAACCTTGTTATTTACAAAGTTTTTGGAACAGATTCCTGTTGGAACGTTCCACAAATTAAACCCACCCACCAGGAATCGTCGGAGTGTTTCTGCATAGTGCATCTTTAAGAGTGTTGGGCCAATAACCAAAAGGTCACTGGTTTGAATCCCCAAGCCAGCTATATGAAAAATCTGATGTGCCCTTGAGCAAGGCACCTAACCCTAAATGCTCCTGTAAATGTAAAACATTCTAAAGTAAGCACTACATTATCAAGAGAGACTGTAGTATACTAAATCATTCTATAGTAAGCACTACATTATCAAGAGAGACTGTAGTATACTAAATCATTCTATAGTAAGCACTACATTATCAAGAGAGACTGTAGTATACTAAATCATTCTATAGTAAGCACTACATTATCAAGAGAGACTGTAGTATACTAAATCATTCTATAGTAAGCACTTCATGATTGAGGGGGATACTACAGGGTGTAGTATAGAATTCTCCAGTATACTACACAGTACTATAGTAAGTACTACACAATTGAGGGATAATACAGTGTATAGTTTTCTCAAGTATACAACAAAATTCCAAAGTAAGCACTACATGATTGAGGGATACTACAGTATTGTATTCTAGTATACTACACACTTCTAAAGTAAGTACTACACATAATAAAGTTTGTAGTATTCTACTGTATACTACAAACAGTCTATAGTAAGCACTACATGATAGTAGTATCCCTCAATGTGGAGTATAGAATTCCATAGTAAGTACTATAGTAAACTGAAGTATTTTTTTATGTGGGACGTTTAAGCACTACCACTCTCTCTCTGGGATGTGGATATAATTGAGTAAACTGCTGTAAAACCTGTATTTGGTGAAGGAGCTGTATTTTGTAAATGATTCACACTCTAAATCATGGTGAAATACCTTGGAAAAATAAGAATGCTAATAAACATTTTACATTACTTTGTTATATCTAAGAGCACCTGGAGAATGGAAAACTCATGAAATGCAATACAATATCACTTTTTTATTAACTTTTTATTGAACCTTCGTATAGCTACTGTAACATCTATTGGTATTGTAACTTTTCATTGTAAAAGATTATCGCTGTAGAAAGGAATACAGATAATGTAGAACACTTCATCTTGCTTCTAAAAGCTCATTGCTAACTACGCAGTAGACAGAGAACGTTCTTTGCACATTGGATAACATTATGCAGAGGCTAAGAGCCATATATTTAAATTTACATTTTTTCATAATAGGAAAACAGAAACGCAGCTATCTTACAAATGTTTAGACAAAATATGGCCTGATATTTGCACTACTGTATATGGCAAACTGGACTTCATTTTACCTTGCAAAACTAGTAATAACTAAATATTGCACACATTCATGAATGAGTTCCAGTTTGATCATTTTGAATAATCATTCTTGCAACTGCCAAAAGGTAATGGATGAAAATCTGTTTACGAGAGTAGATTAGAGGGAGAACAGATGGAAATGTTGAATGATTGATTCCAAATTAATATTATAAACCAATTGTCCCACATGGCAATGCAAGAGACATATCGAGTTCAATGCAGACAATGCATCTAAACATGGCACCAGGTATATTACTGTGCATACAAAGACTCAGTGGACCTCAGTGAGAGAGCAAGGATATACAGTAGGATATTGTTCCATGTGCTGCATTCATAAAGTACAGTGTATTCATTTACTGCTCTCTTTCATTTGTTATATGGTGCTTGATATATGGTTGTTGGATAGCACATTTTTTTATCAAAGTCAGCTGCTTAGACAGTAATATATTTAGCAGTAAACCTTGGTGGGTAGAATGTCTGTGACGGGCACTCTGCTTTAAATCAGTAGTTCTCAATGTCAGTCCTTGTCAAAGTCTTTCCTTGTTGAAACTCTATAACTCTGTTCTGTTACATTGGTATGTTTACAAACCAATTCTGAGGACTTCATTGACATGATGTGATCTTAGCCAAATCATTTGTCATTGTAAAGATCACATTATTCATATCTATGAAGGAAATCATTGACAAAACTATCCCATTAAACCCTCATCAATATCACAAATTGACCATTGGAAGTGGTTGGCACTTGACATCCCTTAACATGCATATTCCATGAGTCTCGGAATGAGGGATGGAATTACACAAGGTGGGCTGGAAGGATAGTGTGAGCTGGATAATAAAAGCAAATTCTGTAAAAACATTGAGTAAAAGCACAATCTCAAAATGACACATTATTCAAACATCCTACTGGGCACAAACTGATGGAATCAACGTTGTTTCCACATAATTTCAACCCCCCAAAATCTGTGATGACATTGAATCAACGTGGAAAATTTTCTTGGAATTTTAAAAGGTCATCAACGTAAGAGCATTTAGTAAATTATTCAACCAATTTTTTACCTAAATCCAATGACATGGTGATTTTTTTTTTGATTTCACATTGAATTCACGTTAGTTGACAACTCAACAAAATGTAAGTCAATCCTAGGCATTGAATTGATATCTGTACCCAGTGGGATGGCTTTGTGAGTGGACCGCTAGAATTCCTTAAATTATAATGTGCTGCAACGCAAGTTTAAATATTACAACACATCTGGTTACACTATAGCTCTGGTATTCAGACGTTTTTCACAGGGCACATTTTATTTGCCAAAATGTCTGTAAATTTAGATTTTTACATCAACAAATCACCTTCAATTCATTAGATTTCCCTCTCGCTTATCAAACTTTAGACAACCAATAAAATACTGTGTTTCTAAATAAAGTTCCATACAATATTCTGTACTCATATTTTTTTTATGCCAAAAACAATCCCCCACGACCCCCTCCCAACTTTACATATTCTATAGAGACCTAAATAATACATTGAAATATTATGTTGGTGTAAATCCACATCTTTTACTCCACAGTGTTTGCACTGGAGAAGACCTTTGCACCTTCATAAACTCATCGACTTCCTCTAAGGCAGGGGTGTCAAACTCATTCAATGGAGGGCCTAGTGTCTGCTGTTTTTTCTTTTTTTCCATTCAATTAAGCCCTAGACAACCAGGTGACTGGAGTTCCTTACTAATTAATGGCCTTAATTAAACAATCAAGTACAAGGGAGGAGCGAAAACCTGCAGACACTCAGCCCTCCACGGAATGAGTTTGACACGTGCTCTAAATTGTATAAACACATACAATGGAATACATTTTTAAAAATCTCACCCATCTAAACACAATACCCAATAATGACAAAGTGATTTTATTGAAAATGAAATACAGAATACAGTGTCTTTCTGGGTAAGTCTCAAAGAGCTTTCCACACCTGGATTGTGCAACATTTGCCTGTTATTCTTTTCAAAATTCTTCATGCTCTGTCAAATTGGTTGATGATCATTGCTAGACAACCATTTGTAGGTCTTGCCATACGTTTTCAAGCAGATTTAGGTCAAAACTGTAACTTGGCCACTCTGGAACATTTACTGTCGTCTTGGTAAGCAACTCCAGTGTAAATTTGGCCTTGTGTTTTAGGTTATTGTCCTGCTGAATGGTGAATTAGTCTCCCATTGTCTGGTGGAAAGCAGACTGAAGCAGGTTTTCCTCCATGATTTTGCCATTCAGTTTATTTTTTATCCTGAAATACTCCCCAGTCCTTAATGATTACAAGCATACCAATAACATGATGCACCCACCACTATGCTTACAAATATGGAGAGTGGTACTCAGTAATATGTTTGGGTCAAATCCAAACCAATACAACACTTTGTATTCAGGACAAAAAGTGAATTGCTTTGCCACAATTTTTGCAGTATTACTTTAGTACCTTGTTACAAACAGGATGCATGTTTTGGATTTTTTTTCTTTCTGTACAGGCTTCCTTCTTTTCAATTAGGTCAGAATTGTGGAGTAACTATAATGTTGTTGATCCATCCTCAGTTTTCTCCTAACACAGCCATTAAACTCTAACTGTTTTAAAGTCATAATTGGACTCATGGTGAAATCCCTGAGCGGTTTCCTTCCTCTCTGGCAAATTAGTTAGGAAGGACACCTGTAGGTTTGAAGTCATTAAAAACATGTTAAACACTTTATATTACTTGTTAAGCAATTGTTTACTCTTTTCACTCCTATTTTGGATTGCCATAACAAAGGGATTGAATACTTATTGACTCAAGGCATTTCATCTTTTCATTTTTAATTAATTTGTAAAAAATTTGAAAAAACATCATTCTACTTTCATATTATGGAGTAGGCCAGTGACTAAAAAAATCTACATTTAATCCATTTAAAATTCAGGCTGTAACAGCACACTCCTTGACTTTTTCCACGTTTTTTTGTTTTACAGCCTGAATTTTAAAATGGATTAGATTTCTTTAATCACTGGCCATGTTTTGTTAATACTTTCTGAATGCACTGTATCTAATTGAGGACACTGTAAAATCTATTTTAGGTCACAGTGTTCTTACTTTTCCATTTCTCTCCATGCCCACCGAAGAGACCAACCATTGATTGTTAAGACACAAAACAATCCCCTGTGACTAATTTGAACAACTCCAGCCATGTCAACCCTTGCTCCAGCATTAAGCTCAACAAGTCAACCTTCAATGGATGGTTAAGACAATGGGGATTGAAGTTCTATACTTTCTCTCTCCTTTTCTGAATGGGTCAGGACTGTACATTCATGCTCATTGATCCTTTGCTCAAGGTTGACCCCTTAGTGACCTCTGTGCTGACAATAGAAAGAGGGAAGCTCTCATAACTCTCTGGTGACCCCCAGCAGCGGCAGTGGTATAGGGTAGATTTTAGCTCTTTCTGGAAGTTACTGTTGAGAAAGCCGTAGATTATGGGATTGACACAGGTGGAGGCCATGGCTGTGAGGTGGCAGGCAGAGAAGATTATGTCATGCTGGCAGGATGGGATGGCCTGGTGGTTCCAGTCAAACAAGGTATTGAAGATGTTGAGCGGGAGCCAGCAGAGGGCAAACACTACCACAATGGAGGACAACATGGCATTGATCCTCTTTGACCCCTTGGCTTTTTTCTGACAGTTGTCCCTGGCTCGCTCCACCATGTATTTTCTCTGTCGGAGACGGAGGAAGATGCGCAGGTAGCAGACCAGGATGAGGATGAGGGGAAGGCAGTACTGGAAGAGCAGCAGGGAGGTGGTGTAGGCCAGTCGGTTGTGCTCTGAGGGCCATCGCTCCATACAGATTAAGTGGTCAGTGAAGAGATTGAACGGGAGGCTCATGTTCTGGAAAGGACTGTTGTCGAGGACGTTGAAGAAGAGGAAAGGAAGAGAGATGAAGCAGGCCACTAACCAGGTGATGGCTACAGCCAGGTAGGAGTGGCGCACCATGGGCTTCCATCCAGTGGGGTGGATGATGAGTTGGTGGCGCTCCATGGCTATGAGGACAAGGGTGAAGATGGAAACCGTGACAGAGATGCACTGGACAAAGGGTGTGACCTTACAGAGTGCCTCCCCCAGGATCCAGCGGTCCATCAGGGTGTAGATGATGGTTACAGGCAGGCACACAATGCACATGAGGATGTCAGAGATGGACAGGTTGGCGATGAAGATGTTGGTGACATTCCGCATCTCCTTCTGCCGTGTGATGACAAACACCAGGCAGGTGTTACCGATAAGGCCAACCGCGACCAGTGCGCTGTAGGCAACTATCAGGAAGGTGGTGCCACTCCAGAAGGAGGTGCACTCGTCTGTGTCGCCCCAAGGCATCTCTTTCCACCAGGCGTGATGACTGCTATTGTTCACATGGGACACCTCCATGCTAGAAGTCCAAACTTATTTTTTTTAGACTGGGATCCAAATGTATTTGTATGTTTCCCTTCCACTTCAATATATTATCTAATGTCTTTATTGTATGTTTGAGTTTGCGGTGGTTTTAATCATACCGGTACTCTTAGTAATGGCTGGAACATTGATTGCAGTCTTTTTGCCGTCTGAAAGAGAACACAACAATCAAAAGATTAAATCCTTCACCAAGCTGATTTCCCAAATGCGAATGCAGCTATTTAATAACCCTAGGAGAAATAAAGGACTTGTCTTTGCAACCATGTTAACTCCTGTTCTGAAAACTGCTGCCTGCAGGAAAATACTCTACTTTAGGATCCACTTTAAGTAAAAAAGTAAAACAATATTAAAATGTAATATAATCTTTGCTTTCTATAATATCAGGTTCAATAGTTTCCACTTTGGTGCATACACAATATAAATTGAAATATAAGAGAGTGAGTAGATACGCCAATATATTTGAAATTGTTCAAAACAAAACTTAGCCTTGGCTATCATTGCAGTATTCATTCATGTTTGTTTTGGCTCTTGAGGTGCTTGTGTAAGCACTAAAATCCATTTCTTAGAGTAGACTATTGCAAAACAGAGGAGAATGATGTGAGAGGTTCAAGATGCGGTGACTGAAAAACATGCAGATGTACAGTATATCTCTGTCTACTTGAGTACTAGCAATTATAACTAAGGATGCAGCGTATCATCAAGTAAGCAGCATGGAGGAATGCTGAAATGTGTTATTATCAAAAGGCCTCATGATATACAGTAAATCATCTCAACCCCCAGAGCAAAGACAAGGCCTTCCACAGGCGGTACATTTCCGTGACAATAACCGTGTCAATGACTTGCCATCAGAATAAAACATGAGAAGACATTTAAATGAGAAGATACTTAAAGGATATAATCCTGCTGGGTAGCATATACACAATGGATATACAGCATTTCTTCCTCTTTCACAATCACAATTTAGCTAATAACACTGGAGTGATAGATGAGCAGATGATGATATGCAAGTAGAAATACTGGTATGCAAAAGAGCAGAAAAGTAAATAAAAACCATTTGGGGATGAGGTAGGTAGATTGGTTGGGCTATTTACAGCTGCAGCAATCGGTTAGCTGCTCAGATAGCTGATGTTTCAAGTTAGTGAGGGAAATATAAGTTACAGGGATGTTCAGCACAAGGCTACAACATTGCTCCTGAGAGCAATTGAATTTGATTAATTTCACATCTTGGGAGCTAGCAATTCAGGATAAGATCAGCATTCCATTCCAAAATCAACTCATGTTCTTTTACTGCAACAATATCAATTTCATATTTCAAAGCACAGCAACCTCTTGATTTTAATTGAAATAAGATATGGTCATTATTATTATGCTTATCCTTATTGACACTCTTATTACAGTGACATTTCCCAAGCATCCATTGTGGATAAATGCACCTTTGATGTTAAAAAGGCTGTTTCAACACCCCTTTTCTAGTAGTTTGTTGCCCAACATCCCTTATTTTCACCATAGTGGTACCTACAAGTCACCCAACTTTCTCAGCCAATCACGGCTTAGCTATTCCAATTCACTGCCCCTCTATGTCAGGGTGAGCATCCCTAAGTTTTCCTACGGCTTGACTATTTGTGTGTGTGCGTGGGTTCAAATACAAAGCCTTGTCTCATACACTAGATATAACATCCGTGGTGTAAAGTACATAAGTAAAAATACTTTAAAGTACTACTTAAGTTGTTTTCTTTTTGGTATGTGTATTTTCTCCCCAATTTCATGGTATCCAATTGGTAGTTACAGTCTTGTCCCATTGCTGCAACTCCTGTACGGACTCGGGAAAGGTGAAAGTCAATAGCCGTGCGTCCCCCGAAACACAACCCAGCCATCCCGTACTGCTTCTTGACACAATGCCCACTTAACCCGGAAGCCAGCCACACCAATGCGTCAGAGGAAACACTGTACACCTGGCGATTGTGCCCATTGCACATTCCGAAAGAAAATAATGTTCTATTTACTCCATACATTTTTTCTGACACCCAAAAGTATTCGTTACATTTTGAATGCTTAGCAGGACAGGAAAATGGTCCAATTCACACCCTTATCAGGAGAACATCCCTGGTCATTCCTACAGTTTCTGATCTGGCGGACTCACTAAACACATGCATCATTTGTATATGTCTGAGTGTTGGAGTGAGACCCTGGCTATCTGTAAATAAAAAAAATATTAAAATGGTGCCCATCTGGTCTGCTTAATATAACGATTTTGAAATTATTTATACTTTTACTTCTGATACTTAAGTACATTTTAGCAATTACATTTACTTTTGATACTTAATGGACCATTATATCTGGAATAAACCTGCTCTAAAGACTTCTGGACAGACTTATGGCGGCTGAACCATATACACTGGCACCTATTGCCCATTATTTATGGTCCTCCCGTACCAGCCCTTTGAATTTAATTAGCTCATGAAAAATATTATCTCATGTTAATGTATCTGATTTTATTTGAGCTCAACAGATTGATTGCTATTCAGTGAGAAATTAAGTTATTTATTCATCTAAATGAAGTAGCCTTGAATAAACCACTTCCACCTGGGGTTTAACCAGGGTTGTTTCAAATGATTATGGTGACAGTCACACTGTAGATTCTGTGATGTTATATAACCCTGATTGAAATTGAATTCCCAAATGGATGGTGGTTCATGTAGGAAGTATTGGTCCCACGTTTCATGAGCTAAAATAAAAGATTGCAGAAATTTCCACACGCACAAAAAGTTTATTTCTCTCAGATTTTGTGCAAAAATGTGTTTACATCCCTGTTAGGGACCATTTGTCCTTTGCCAATATAATCCATCCATCTGACAGGTGTGGTATATCAAGATGCTGACTAAGCAGCATAATCATTACACAGGTGCACCTTGTGCCACTCTAAAATGTGCAGTTTTGTCATACAACACAATGCCACAGACGTCTCAAGTTTTGAGGGAGTGTGCAATTGGCTTGTTGACTGCAGGAATGTCCACCAGAGCTGTTACCAGAGAATGTAATGTTAATTTCTTTACCATAAGCCACCTACAACGTTGTTTTAGAGAATTTGGCAGTACGTCCAACATGCCTTACACAGACCATGTGTAACCACACTGCCTCCACATCTGTCTTTTTCACCTGCGGGATCATCTAAGACCAGCCACCTGGACAGCTGATGAAACTGGGTTTGCACAACCAAAGAATTTCTGCACAAACTGTCAGAAACCGTCTCAGGGAAGCTCATCTGTATGCTCATCGTCATCACTAGGGTCTTGACCTTACTGCAGTTTGGCGTCATAACCGACTTCAGTGGGCAAATGCTCATCTTTGATGGCCTCACGCTAGGAAAGTGTGCTCTTCATGGATGAATCCAGGTTTCAACTGAATTTGGTAGATGGCAGACAATGTGTATGGCGACGTGTAGGCGAGCGGTTTGTTGATGTCAATGTTGTGAACAGAGTGCCCCATGGTGGCGGTGGGGTTTAGGTATGGGCAGGAATAAGCTACAGACAATGACCACAATTGCATTTTATCATTGGCAATATGAATGCACAGAGATATCGTGACGAGATCCTGACGCCCATTGTCGTGCCAGTCATCCGCCCCCATCACCTCATGTTTCAGTATGATAATGCATGTTCCCATGTCTCAAGGATCTGTACACAATTCCTGGAAGTTAAAAATATCCCAGTTCTTCCATGGCCCGCAAACTCACCAGACATGTCACCCATTGAGCCTGCTTGGGATGCTCTGGATCAACGTGTCTGACAGCGTGTTCCAGTTCCTGCCAATATCCAGCAACTTCACACAGCCATTGAAGAGGAGAGGGGCAACATTCCAAAGGCCACAATCAACAGCCTGATCAACTCTATGCAAAAGAGATGTGTCGCGCTGCATGAGGCAAATAGTTACACCAAATCCTGACTGATTTTCTGATCCACGCCCCTACCTATTTTTTAAGTTATCTGTGACCAACAGATGAATATCTGAATTCCCAGTCATGTGAAATCCACGGATTAGGGCCTAACGAACTCATTTCAAATGACAGATTTCTTTACATGAACTGTAACTCAGTAAAATCTTTGAAATTGTTGCATGTTGCGTTTTATATTTTTGTTCAGTGTAGTAAGGAGGGGATGGTGTGGGTGACTGACTGGTGTCTGTTGGGGGTGGGTATTGTGTATTGTAGTTAGCATGATCTATTGACACAAGAGGGGTGGGTTGATATAGTACCTTGTTTGAGTGTGTGTTGGTTGGGACAGTAGTAAAATGACATACACTAGTGTGATGACCTTGACAGAAGCTTTAGTAGTACAGATCCTGTAGACTCAACATCATCTGACCCGGAGGAGGTAAATACTGCATGGGGCTGGCAAGAGCCAATGTGAAGTTCTGCCAGAGCAGCTGCCATTGTCGAACACAAGATGAGGTTCACTAGCTGAAGAACATTGAGGACCTGCCTTGAACATTCAGCCAACACAACACCCATTGTGAGTTAGACTGATGTTGTAGTATAATATAGAATGCCTAGTATGCTTACAACTGCATTGTGGTATATATGTACATATACACACTTAAAAATATATATATATCTTTATTATTCCTGCAAACCCTACCACCCCTCCCCCAATTGGAGTAACTAATAAACAATAACACTTAGGCTTCTACCTTCAGTTTATACATATTATACACATTTTACAGACACAATCTATTTTACAATAGTTATATTTTGTTTGTTTTTAATCCATCTATTTCTGATGCCCATCCAGTTTGATTTTTATTTGTAACTGTGCTATTTAACAACATTTCTAAACCTATTGTCACGTTCGTATGACCATCGTTCGTATGTGTTTTCCTTGTTTTAGTGTTGGTCAGGATGTGAGCTGGGTGGGCATTCTATGTTGTGTGTCTGGTTTGTCTATTTCTATGTTTGGCATGCTATGGTTCTCAATCAGAGGCAGGTGTTAGTCATTGTCTCTGATTGGGAACCATATTTAGGTAGCTGCATTTTGGTCCGCCTCTCTTTCCCCAGAGGAAAACCCTTACACCTATACACATTTTACAGACCCTGTATGTTTTGCATTGGTTATCTTGTTGTTATTAGTCCCACCTTTCAGCTCCATTCAACCCCTCCCATCTATCGCTTAACACCATCCATTTTGGATTTCTATTTGCCCATGTATTTTTCAACTGTGCTGTGATGCTTCACAAAAGTACTGAACCTTTCTATTCTCATAGATTCTACAGATTGTGAATTAAAGATAAACATTTTAGCTAAAATAATTATTATATTATTGATTGATTGAATATGACTTTTCAAATCACCCAGTATGGCTTTCTGCAGCGTTAGTTCTAGATAAATGTTGCAATTCTTCATTCATTCTTGGACCTCTGACCAAAAATGTGCTACGTATGGACAGTACCAAAATAAATGATCTAATGACTTTGCCACCTTGCAGGAACATCTGCAGAGCTTGGGAAGATTATATCCCTCATATTTATAACCTTCTACCGGTTGCAAGAATTTTGAATAATAATTTAAATTGAAAAATTTGAAATTTTGAATCTGGCATTGTTATGCGTGTTAGTTCATAAAGCATGTGCCATGGAATGGGTACATTGAAAATCTCTTCCCAACTATTGCACTTTATATGGCACAGCTGTCAATGTTTTGGTCCTTAAATTAAATTGGTATATGTTTTTATTTATCACAATTTTCTTTTACCATTAATTGTCTTAAATGTAGGGCTGACAGACAAGTTCCTTACTTTTCTCCCCTTCTACTTGCCTCTTCCATTTCTGTGGTGATGCTGCAATTAGTTGGTTGTAATTTTGGTAGAGCAGACATTTAAACTGAAATTGCAACTAACTTTCTAAAGCTTGTTTAAAAAATATCTATATTTTCGAGATTATTTTGTTTTCAAATAACCGAAAGTAAGCAGTTGTAATCTGAATAAAGAGAAAAAGGCCATTCTTGAACAGGGGTTGAGACATTCTTACTAATTTACTAGAGAACCATTTCAGATTTAAGTATAACTTTTGTATTACTGATGCCTTTAGTGCGAGATCTAATGCTTTAATATTTAATCATTTCTGCCCTCCGAATTCATATTTGTTATATAAATAGGCCATTTAGATTTTGTCTGGTATGCCATTTCACATAAAATTGAATATTTTTTGGTTGATATAATTTTAAAAGTAGGTCACTAGGTGTAGGCAAAACCATAAGCAAATAGGTAAACTATGATATGACTAAAGAGTTAATCAGCGTTATTTTTACACAAATAGACAGGTATTTTTCTTTCCATGTAAGCAAGATCTTATCTATTATCTATTTCTATAAACATTTATTGGAGTGAGATCATTTCTTTCTTTTGGGATTTGCATACCGAGTATGTCCACATCCCCGTCAGACCATTTTATTGGTAAACTACACGGTAATGTAAAAGTTGAATTTTTGAGTGATCCAATGCATAATATATATATATTTTACCTTTATTTAACTAGACAAGTCAGTTAAGAACAAATTCTTATTTTCAATGACGTCCTAGGAACAGTGGGTTAACTGCCTTGTTCAGGGACAGAGCGACAGATTTTTACCTTGTCAGCTCAGGGATTTGATCTTGCAACCTTCCAGTTACTAGTCCAACGTTCTAACTACTAGTCTACCTGACACCCCATAGTACACTTATCATAATTTGGTTTTAATCTAGCCTCTATGAGGCTGTGGAGGGATTCTAATTGTGGTTTTAAAAGAAAACATGAATCATCAGCGTACAATGACACATTTGTTTTTAAGCCACGGATTTCTAATCCCTTAATATTATTGTTGGATCTAATTTTTACAGCTAATATTTTTGATGGCAATAATAAATTGATATGCCAATAGTGGACAACCTTGTTTTACTCCTCTTGACAGTTTAAAACCTTCTGAGATGTAGTCATTATTGACTATTTTACACCTAGGACTACTATACATAACTTTAACCCATTTTAAGAGATCTTAAGAGATTCTCCAAAATGTAAATATTCTAGGCATTTATATATGAACTCCAGTCGTACTTTATCAAAAGTCTTTTCAAAATCAGCTATGAAAACCAGGCCTGGTTTCCCCGATATTTCATAGTATTATATTGTTTCCAGTACTTGTCTTATATTATCTCCAATGTGTCGTCCATGTAAAAAAAACTGTCTGACGAAGATGAATAATATCTGACAATACCTTTTTAATTCTATGTGCCAAGCATTTAGCTAGGATTTTTGCATCACAACACTGAAGTGTAAGAGGCCTCCAATTGAGGTTAAAACATGTTAATAATGGTCCTCTGAGTATATAAAAACATTGGTATACTTCTACTAGTATGCCATCCAGCCCTGGAGTTTTCCCAGCCTTAAAGGCTTTAATTGCATCAAGAAGTTCCTCCTCTGTAATTTGGCCTTCACATGAGTCTTTCCATACAGATGTTCATTTTACATTATTAATAGGAAAAAAATCCATACAATTAGCTTCGGTTAGTGGAGATGGAGGAGACTGAAACAAAACGTATTCTTAAAGTTCTTCCTTTACTTCCTCTTTCAAAATATCATTTGGTGAACCGTGTGTGACTCCATCATTTGTAACATGTTTCAATACATTTTGTTTGGTAGCATTTCTATGTTGAAGATCGAAAAAGAATTTGGTATATTCGTCCCCATATTCCATCCAGTTCGCTTTATTTTCATAATATATTACACTGGATCTTTCTTGAATAAGTTCCTCCATTTCTTTTTGTTTTTCCTCTAACTTATTCTGTGCCTCTATGGTACCGTTTTTATTTATATCTAACTGTACTGTTAGTCCTTTTCCTTTGTTAATATGGATTATTTTGATTTAAATTGCTTTTGTTTTATTGAGGAGTACTGAATTGCATGGCCTCTAAAGGCACATTTAAAAGTGTCCCATATAATAAGGGGATCTGCTGTACCTATGTTATGTCGGAAAAATAAATTATATTTAAATTATATATTATACAGAAGTTATAAATTCTTCTGTCCTAGTTATAAACAAGTTATCATCCAGTAGATTTGATTAAATTTACAATACCCTTGCCTATATGGAAATTCTGCAAGAGTAATATAAACTCAGCAAAAAAAGAAACGTCCCTTTTCAGGACCCTGTCTTTCAAAGATAATTTGTAAAAATCCAAATAACTTGGATTAACAAATCAAATGGCGAGACCGGGGGCCGAATACTTTCGCAAGGCACTGTATCTGTACCATGATATTTGCATTTCTACTAAGTAAACCTCCAATTGGTCCCCACTATTCCACCTGCTAAAACCCCTCCTCATCCCGAGTTGGGTTGTGATCCCAATGCCCGCCATACCACCCCCGACCCCCCGGATCCCATAGCCCCGAAGAGACCGGGACCCATCCTTCGAAAAGAGCACAGAGTGCCACCCACAGAACAGAAGGAGATCAACCGCCAAATGCATTTCCATCGCCCTCACCTCGATTTGTATTATATATGGCCATTAAAAAAAAATATATATATTTTTTAAATCCTGTTTATCTTATTTTCTATAATTAGCTATTAATATATTGTAGTAATGTAGGCAATTTATGCAAAGGATTTTTACCTCTCACCGGTCTCGCCATTACCAAAATTACATTATGGCAAGCAATTATTATATTAGCAATCAATTATTGGGAATCATCCTGTATTGTCCCTAACATCTTTTACTCCCTCGCAACAGTTGTGAGATACACACTCATACACACTCATACACAGTCAACCCCTTTCCCCAACAACAACCATAGACTCAGATTCTCAACAGTTGCACCACTTTGCAGTTCTGGAACTAGCTAGCCAACTATACAAGTAACACAATCACTTCAGACTGAAGCTGGAAAGACAGCAAGATAGTTTTTCTATTGACATGCCGTTGTACAGTGTATATACAGTATATATCCATAGAAATTGTGCTGATTCATGATTCATGATTTCGACTGTTTGTCTTATCTCCACTTCTTCATTACTATGGGACACAGTGGGGATCGAATTTCAATATTGCAACATTGTTGCAAACGTTGAAGATAATGTTTTATATGCTTTTCACAGTGGAGATTAAGTTTCTAAATTGAATAGCTGGGCAGTGGATCTGCCCAGAGAAGTAGTAGTAGTAAGTGTGTATCTAGGTAAAGACATAAACAATGGCACTTTTTATTAATGTACTGGCCATGTGTATGTTGTCTAGTATATCATGGGCTGGATAGGCTCTAACAATGGAAATTCTAAACCCCCCGTTGTATAAAAAAGTGACTTTACTATGTACATATTCAGCCACTTCCTGCAACATTGTATTGCATTTGCCACCACATGATGCCATACAGTCCCATAAATGTGTGTTGAATCTCTCAACTAAATTTTATTATAGCCTGACTATAGATACCCAAAGAGCGGATATCTCATTGAACTAAAGCAAATACAGACAGGGGGTAATGAGGGGTGTCATGATGCAGATGAAGTTCTTGGAACCGTTTAGCTTAGACACACAGAGTGAGTTAGCCTGCATCATACTCAATACAGAGTTGAACATCAATAGGGAATATTATTGTTTTTGAGGCATTAATTAACGCATTAGTTCAGTAATTGCCTTTTTCACCGTTTCCTAATGTAATATATCCCAACAAATATAACAATAGCCTATTATGTAGGTCCTCAAAGCAATTGTTTTAGCCAATCTGTATAGGCTAAGCATAGCCAGTAGTTTATTGTTCGACCTAATATGAGAATAAAAGTAGAAAAGTCTGATTCTAACCCGCTTTGCTGAACGTTTCTCTACATCTCACTGAGATTTCCCTTGGCTCCCATTGACTATTCGTAAGCTATAGTCTACAGTTCCGTCTCATCTGCCAAATGATGCAGACGCACAAGGAACGTCTCCTTTTGAACATTGAAGGCACAAACAGTGTGACAGTATAATAAATCATCACCCCACTCCAAGTGTAATCTAAATAGAGGGGAGAAGAAATTGGCTATTGTCTAATTTAGCAACATATTAACTGTAGTTCAATAAAGGGCTTCAACATCTTCTGAGCCTATAACAAATAGCGTATCCCAACCATGATACATGTGCTTAGTCCCTTCGACTACACATCTGCCCACAGCTGGAGAAAACCATCTGAAGACCTAACTTCGGTCTCTTTACTTTGCCATTCACATTCCCATGGTTTAATAAATCATTCCTGGCGTAATTACAATGCTATAAAAATAATAATGCATTGCCAATAGGATATTCTAAGCTTACCTTTTATTGTATCCCCCTTTCCCGAACTTCACACTCAAGGTCCGGTTTGCAGGAGGAATGAATATTGAGAATCTCCACAGAAGATTTTATCAAGCATGCACAGGAAGGTAGGAGGTGGCTTGTCGATATCAAACATAGCATGGTGATCTCTCGTAAAGCGTTAAAGCGACCATACAGTGAGAACTAAACAAAGGATCTGATTTCTAGTGAAATAATTTGCCCATCTGATAGGCTGATGTAGAAGTTTATTCTCTGTGATAATGTGACACTTATGTTGTTGTTTTTTTTTACATAAAACTGACACACCATGGTCAGGATCATTTGTGAGCAGACACTAAAAATATATGGTCTGTATCTTTTTAAAGTGAATACTGTATACACAGCAAAATGAAAGCATCTATAGCAACATCATGTCATGAAAGTTGAGTCTCCTCTCCTCATTCAAAGCTAAGCAATAGCATGGATATATCGTGAATGAGTTAGAGGCTAGGAAAAAAGTATAGGAACAAGTGTAGGCTATCACACACTCTCAACTGGTGAAAGTCATCACATCCCAGAAAGTTTTGTAAGAAGGTGAGTGATGAAAAGAGTCCCTTTGTGGCCATTCTATAAGGAATTCTGACCTCTGTTCAAATCAAATTTAATTTGTCACATGCTCGTAAACAACAGGTGTAGATTAACAGTGAAATGCTCACTTACCAACAATGCAGAGAAAGAAAAATATTTAAAAAACACATAAAAAATAATAACACAAGTAATATACACAATGAGCAATCATACATGGGGTACCAGTACCAAGTTGATGTGCAGGGGTATGAGGTAGATAGTAGTGGTAAAGTGACTAGGCAACAGGATAGATAATAAACAGTAGCAGCATTGATGAGTCAAATTAGTGCAAAAACGGTCAATGCAGATAGTCAGGGTAGCTATTTGGTTAACTATTTAGTAGTTTTATGGCTTGAGGGTAGAAGCTGTTCAAGGTCCTGTTGGTTCCAGACATGGTGCATCGGTACTGCTTGCCATGTGGAGGCAGAGAAAAGAAGCATTGTATGTGTGTGGAACATATTCATTCCTTAGTGATGTGTTGACCAAGGAAGTTGGAGCTCTCAACCCACTCCACTATATCCCTGTCAATGTGGATGGGGAATCCGTTACCTGTCATCCACAATCAACTCCTTTGTCTTGCTGACATTGAGGGAGAGGTTGCTGTACCGGCACCACACTGCCAGGTCACTGACCTCCTCCCTATAGTCTTATTGTCGTTGGTGATCAGGCCTTACAGCGTTGTGTTGTAAGCAAGGAGAATGATTGTGTTGGAGATGTGTATGGCCACACAGTCGTGGGTGAACAGGGAGTACAGGAGGTGACTATGCACGCACCTCTGAGGGAACCCCATGTTGAGGGTCAGCGTGGCTGAGGTTTTGTTACCTACCCTCACCACCTGGGGCAGCCCGTCAGTAAGTCCAGGATCCAGTTGCAGAGGGAGGTGTTTAGTTTCAGGGTCCTGAGCTTAGTGATGAGCTTTGGTGGGCACTATGGTGTTGAACTCTGAGTTGTGGTCAGTGAACAGCATTCTCACAAATGTGTTCATCTTGACCAGGTGGGAGAGGGCAGTGTGGAGTACAATAGAGATTGCGTCATGTGTAGATCTGTTGGGGCGGTACACAAATTGGAGAGGGTTCATGGTGTCTGGGATGATGTTGATGTGATCCATGACCAGCCTTTCAAAGCATTTCATGGCAACAGATTTGAGTGCTACAGGGTGGTAGTCAATTAGACAGATTACCTTGGTGTTTCCTTTGGCACAAGGACTGTGGTGGTCTGCTTGAAACAAGTACACTATATAATACAGTTGAAGTCGTACGTTTACATACACTTAGGTTGGAGTCATTAAAACTCATTTTTCAACCACTCCACAAATTTTTTGTTAACAAACTATAGTTTTGGCAAGTCGGTTAGGACATCTACTTTGTGCATGTCACAAGTAATTTTTCCAACAATTGTTTACAGACAGATTATTTCACTTATAATTCACTGTATTGATTTTCCAGTGGGTGAGAAGTTTACATACACTAAGTTGACTTTGCCTTTAAACAGCTTGGAAAATTCCAGAAAATGATGTCATGGCTTTAGAAGCTTCTGATAGGCTAATTGACATCATTTGAGTCAATTGGAGGTGTACCTGTGGATGTATTTCAACGCCTACCTTCAAACTCAGTGCCTCTTTGCTTGACATCATGGGAAAATCTAAATACACTGCTCAAAAGAATAAAGGGAACACTAAAACAACACATCCTAGATCTGAATGAATGAAATATTCTTATTAAATACTTTTTTCTTTACATAGTTGAATGTGTTGACAACAAAATCACACAAATGTATCAATGGAAATCAAATTTATCAACCCATGGAGGTCTGGATTTGGAGTCATACTCAAAATTCAAGTGGAAAACCACACTACAGGCTGATCCAACTTTGATGTAATGTCCTTAAAACAAGTCAAAATGAGGCTCAGTAGTGTGTGTGGCCTCCATGTGCCTGTACGACCTCCCTACCACGCCTGGGCATGCTCCTCCCAGACCTGGACTAAAGCATCCGCCAACTCCTGGACAGTCTGTGGTGCAACGTGGCGTTGGTGGATGGAGCGAGACATGATGTCCCAGATGTGCTCAATTGGATTCAGGTCTGGGGAACGGGCGGGCCAGTACATAGCATCAATGCCTTCCTCTTGCAGGAACTGCTGACACACTCCAGCCACATGAGGTCTAGCATTGTCTTGCATTAGGAGGAACCCAGGGCCAACCGCACCAGAATATGGTCTTACAAGGGGTCTGAGGATCTCATCTCGGTACCTAATGGCAGTCAGGCTACCTCTGGCGAGCACATGGAGGGCTGTGCGGCCCCCCAAAGAAATGCCATCCCACACCATGACTGACCCACCGCCAAACCGGTCATGCTGGAGGATGTTGCAGGCAGCAGAACATTCTCCACGGCGTCTCCAGACTCTGTCACGTCTGTCACATGTGCTCAGTGTGAACCTGCTTTCATCTGTGAAGAGCACAGGGCACCAGTGGCGAATTTGCCAATCTTGGTGTTCTCTGGCAAATGCCAAACGTCCTGCACGGTGTTGGGCTGTAAGCACAACCCCCACCTGTGGACGTCGGGCCCTCATACCACCCTCATGGTGTCTGTTTCCGACCGTTTGAGCAGACACATGCACATTTGTGGCCAGCTGGAGGTCATTTTGCAGGGCTCTGGCAGTGCTCCTCCTGCTCCTCCTTGCACAAAGGCAGAGGTAGCGGTCCTGCTGCTGGGTTGTTGCCCTCCTACGGCCTCCTCCACATCTCCTGATGTACTGGACTGTCTCCTGGTAGCACCTCCATGCTCTGGACACTACGCTGACAGACACAGCAAACCTTCTTGCCACAGCTCGCATTGATGTGCCATCCTAGATGAGCTGCACTACCTGTGTGGGTTGTAGACTCCGTCTCATGCTACCACTAGAGTGAAAGCACCGCCAGCATTCAAAAGTGACCAAAACATCAGCCAGGAAGCATAGGAACTGAGAAGTGGTCTGTGGTCACCACCTGCAGAAACACTCCTTTATTGGGGGTGTCTTGCTAATTGCCTATAATTTCCACCTGTTGTCTATTCAATTTGCACAACAGCATGTGAAATTTATTGTCAATCAGTGTTGCTTCCTAAGTGGACAGTTTGATTTCACAGAAGTGTGATTGACTTGGAGTTACATTGTGTTGTTTAAGTGTTCCCTTTATTTTTTTGAGACCTCCACAAGTCTGGTTCATCCTTGGGAGCAAATTCCAAATGCCTGAAGGTACCACGTTCATCTGTACAAACAATAGTACGCAAGTATAAACACAGCTGTCATACCGCTCAGGAAGGAGACGCGTTCTGTCTCCTAGATATGAATGACTCTGCTCATCTATCACTCCAGTGTTAATTTTCTAAATTGTAATTACTTCGCAACTATGGCCTATTTATTGCCTTACCTCCTCACGCCATTTGCACACACTGTATATATACTTTTTATATTATGTTATTGACTGTACGCTTGTTTATTCCATGTGTAAACTCTGTGTTGTTGTTTGTGTCACACTGCTTTGCTTTATCTTGACCAGGTCTCAATTGTAAATGAGAACTTGTTCTCAACTAGCTTACCTGGTTAAATAAAGGTGAAAAAAAAAACATTGGCAGTAAAATGGCCTTATTGAGTAGCTCATTGACTTCTAAGGCGCACTGCCATAGGATGCCACCTTTCCAACATGTCAGTTCGTCAAATGTCTTCCCTACTAGAACTGCCCTGGTCAACTGTAAGTGCTATATTTGCGAAATGAAGACTAGGAGCAATCACGAGTCAGCTGCGAAGTGGTAGGCCACACATGCTCACAGAACGGTATTGCCGATCGCTGAAGCACGTAGCATGTAAAAATCGTCTGTCCTCGGTTGCAACACTCATTACCGAGTTCCAAACTGCCTCTGGAAGCAACATCAGCACAAGAACTGTTCGTCTGGAGCTTCATGAAATGGGTTCCGTGGCCAAGCAGCCGCACACAAGCCTAAGACCACCATACGCAAAGCCAAGCATCGGCTGGAGTGGTGTAAAGCTCACCGCTATTGGACTCTGGAACAGTGTAAATGCGTTCTCTGGAGTGTTGAATCAAGCTTCACCATCTGGCAGTCTGACGGACGAATCTGGGTTTGGCGGATGCCAGGAGAACGCTACCTGCCCCAATGCATAGTGCCAACTGTAAAATTTGGTGGAGGAGGAATAATGGTCTCGGGCTGTTTTTCATGGTTCAGGCTAGGCCCCTTATTTTCAGTGAAGACAAATCTTAATACTACAGCATACAATGACATTCTAAGCGATTTTGTGCTTCAACTTTATGGCAACAGTTTGGAGAAGGCCTTTCCTATTCAGCATGACAATGCCCCCATGCACAAAGCGAGGTCCATACAGAAATGGTTTGTTGAGGTCAGTGTGGAAGAACCTTTGGGATGAATTGAAACGCTGACTGCGAGCTAGACCTAATCACTCAACATTAGTGCCTGACCTCACTAGTCCCTGCAGTAATGTCCAAACATCACAATGCAATGCTCTCTATGGGTGTTAGGTAGCTAGCAGAGCTACACACAATAATACCAAAGACAATATCAGCAAGTAACGTAGCTAGTTAGCTGTCAAATCGCCTAAACAAACTACACTATCAATTTAGGTGTCTAAAATCTCAACTTGCAGATCGATTCACAACGGCAGATATACTTTTGAGGAGATGTGAAACATTGCCCATGCTACATCACAGTGTATTCTGCACGATTCTGGGACAAGTAGCGCTTTCCTTCAAGGAGTGAATGGGAGTCTATTGGGCGCTAGCTCATAAACCCAACATTAGCACAAATTTCGTCAACAAGAAGTAAAACATTACAAATCTTTTCTGAGATGTTTTAATTAACTTGCTATCTGTAGTGTCACATAGCTTTGGAATCGTGACATTACGTACTTTCAAGGAAAATAGGCACGTTTCTTGACATACATACTGACTTTGAGAAGGAATTGCTTGAAGATTAGCTTAGCAACCGCATGACGCAGCATGACAACATGAACGCGATTGGTCAACAGTCTGCTGGGTGGGGCGTTTATATGTTCCTTCATTCATTGGATCCCTATCTCATTTCTATAATACATCTAGCAATGGCACCATGCAATGCACCCTGGACTAAAGAGGCAGACAAATATGACAAATGTGCTAGACCCTCCATTAAATTATAAATTTCTTGAGGTAGGAATATGGCAAAAATATGATCAATGGCTCATTCGAGAGAAGACATCCTCCTGAGTTATGACATTGGCCGGTATTGAAATCTAACATGTATGATAGATGTTTTCGTGATCTAAAAGTCGTATTCCTATTACCTTCCAGTGTAGTGAGAGAGACTTTATCATGGTGCTATGTCCTACCGGACGGATTTCTGCCTGCTTGTACACCAATAACTCAAATACACATGAAAACATTCAATGACCCAGGGAATGACGCGCAACAACAATATAACATTCAAAATGGGTGATCCTTCCATTAATAAAAGGGGCTGACGAGGTAAACTCCTCAATGTTATCGTCTGAATCCCGGAAGCTTAGCTTAACATCTGCTTCATCGCACCACTTATGTATTGAGCACGTCACTGGTACTTCCTGTTTTGAGTTTTTGCTTATAAGCAGGAATCAGGATGATAGAGTTATGGTCATATTTTCCAAAGGGTGTTATGTCCGTCGTCGGAATGAGACCAAAGCGCAGCGTGGAAAGTGTACATCTTTCTTTATTTTAGGTGAACACCAAAAAACAACAAAAGATCAACAAACGTAAAGTTCTGCAGGGCTAATACAGCTACTGTGCAAAAATAAGATCCCACAAACTCAGGTGGAAAAGAGGCTGCCTAAGTATGATTCCCAATCAGAGACAACGATAGACAGACAGCTGCCTCTGATTGGAAACTATACCCGGCCAACAAAGAAATAGAAAACTAGAATGCCCACCCAAGTCACACCCTGACCTAACCAAATAGAGAAATAAACAGGCTCTCTAAGGTCAGGGTGTGACAAAGGGAGAGCGAGTGAGAGCCTTGTATGCGTTTCTGTGTGTGGAGTAAAGCTGATCTAGAGTTTTGTTGCCTCTAGTTGCACAGGTGACATGCTGGTAAAAATTTGGTCAAACTGATTTCAGTTTCCCTGCATTCAAATTGCAGACCTCGATAAGGGGCACTTCTGTATCTGCCTTTTCTTGTTCACTTATGGCCCTATACAGCTTGTTGAGTGGAGTCTTAGTGCCAGCATCAGTTTGTGGTTGTAAATAGACAGCTACGAAATATATAGATGAAAACTCTCTTTGTAAGTATATATAGTATGATCTGCAGCTCATCACAAGGTATTCTAAGATTCAAAAATCTGAGAAGTCCTTAGAAGCTTTTACTGCAATGGGCTAAATCAGGGGCACACAGATATTTTCTTGGTAGTCTTCAACAAATCTACTTTGATACAAAAGTATAAACCTCACATACATGGTTATGGGCTTATCAAAAAGAAGACACCTGTACCATATCAGATATAGAGTTGAAATGTATTCAATTTTGTTCTCTAGTGACTCTAGTTCCCATAGCATAGCTTACTATATCCATCCCTCCAATTCCACAAGTTTCCCCGTGTTTTCCCAAAGGTCAATTAAACTGGTAAGAAAATATTGCAGATTGTCAATCCTCCTCAATGCTAAAACGGTAGGAGGCTAGGTTAGAATTTGAGAATTACAGCTACCATGCCCACCTATATAGCCTACTAGTGTCAAACTATGTGGCTCACATCCTTCAACATTGAAACAGCATCACAAGACATGTGGACAGATCATACAGGCCTTCACAAAGAAAACAATTTAATAAGTATTTTGTACTCCGTAAGCCAGAAGATGACATGTTCACACTGTCCCCACGCACTTCCCCTATAGAGAGATGTGAAGAGAAGGAGGGACCTCCTGAATGAGTCAGACTGAGTGTGCCTGAAAACCAGACAGACAGAACATCCAAAGAGCCCTCTATGGACATTAACACACAGCATGGTGTTCGCATACAGCGTAGATGCAGGTGTCATCTTCCTGAACAATTAAGTAATACCAGCACATCTCTCACATTTAGGTTCCTCTTTAAGAACTGCATTAAAATACAAGAACAAGGCTGTTTTCACTGGTGCAAAGTAAAATAATTGACTATATTTTCAATATTTAGTATACAACATATTTGAAATGAGATATCAAAAATGTAATAGTGTCCCAAACGGAACAAATTATTTTATTTTAACATTGGGAAGAGAGAGTGTGCATGCTCCTTTGCTGATAGAAAGCAGACGGACTTGGGGAGTTGTCAATGTTGTCCCAATGAGCAAGCACTAATACTCTCCAGCAATGAACTGCAGAGGTGTGCACTGTGCAGGACTACGGCTCTTCTCCCCTGCACAATCTCCACACCTGTCACTCATATGGCCATCCCTCTATCCACACAATTTTTAAATGGCCTTTCTGTGAGGAAAGACACATGAAGGAGCATTATTTCAGAATAAATTAAATACATGTTTTTCTGGGTTAAGATCATAGTCTGAAACAGTGACTGTATGTACCGTTCTCTAAAATTGACTAGAGCTTGAATGTAAAAGGTAATGAAAGGATGTAATTACACAGTAAGAGAACATTGACACATTGAAGACTCGTGTTCAATGTGATTTCAGGACATGATCCACTTCTAATCCACAAGAGATGGGTGTGGCAGGGCTTGCAAACTATTGCGGATTACAAAGGGAAACCCAGCCGCAAGCGACCAAGCAACACGAGCCTACCAGATGAGCTAAATGCCTTTACTCTCGCTTCGAGGCATGCAACACTGGACCACGCATGAGAGAGCACCAGCTGTTCCGGATGACTGTGTGATCTCACTCTCCGTAGCCGAAGTCAGTAAGAACTTTGACCAGGTTAACATTCGTAAGGCCGCGGGGCCAGTTGGAATACCAGGATGCATACTCAGAGCATGCGCTGACCTGCTGGCAAGTGTCTTCTCTGACGTTTTGCATGTACATTTTAGTCATTTAGCCGACGCTCTTATCCAGAGTGACTTAAAGGAGCAATTAGTACTAAGTGCCTTGCCAAGAGCACATCAACAGATTTTCCCCCGGCTCGGGGATTCACATTTTCAACCTATCCCTGACCTGATCTGTAATACCATCTGTAACACCAATTGTGCCCAAGGACACCAAGGTAACCTGCCTAAATTACGATTGCCCCATCCTTTGAAAGGCTGGTTTTGGCTCGTGTCAACACCATCATCCCAGACACCCTGGACCCACTGCAATTTGTATACCGCCCCAACAGATCCACAGATGAGGCAATCTCTTTTACACTCCACACTGCCCTCACCCACCAGGACAAAACGAATACCTATAGTGCCTTCAGAAAGTATTCATATCCCTTGATTTATTCCACATTTTATTGTGTTACAGCCTGAATTCAAAATTGATTACATTTAGGGTTTTTCTCACCCTTCTACACACAATACCCCATAATGACAAAGTGAAAACATGTTTTTAGTCATTTAAGAAAATGTATTGAAAATGAAATACAGAAATATCCAATTTACATAAGTATTCACCTGACAGGTGGTGCCTTAATTGGGGAGAACGGGCTCGTGGTACTGTCTGGAGCGGAATAGGTGGAATGGTATAAAATACATCAAACACATGGTTTCCAGGTGTTTGATGCCATTCCATTTGCTCTTTTACGGCCATTATTATGAGCCTTCCTCTCCAGCAACTGAGTTAGGAAGAACGCCTATGTCTTTGTAGTGACTAGGTATATTGATACACCATCCAAAGTGGAATTAATAACTTCACCATGCTCAAAGGGATATTCAATGTCTGCTTTAAAAATATATACATTTAAAAAAACTCTACTACTCTGTGCCCTTTTTGCGAGAAAAACCTTTGTAGTTAAATCTGTGTTTGAAATTCACTGCTCGACTGAGGGACCTTACAGATAATTGTATGTGTGGGGTACAGAGATGAAGTAATCATTCACTAATCATGTTAAACACTGTTTGATAAGCACATTTATACTACTGAACTTATTTAGGCTTTCCATAACAAAGGGGTTGAATACTTACTGACTCAAGACATTTCATCTTTTCTTTTTTATTAATTTGTAAACACATCTTCCACGCTGACCATCAAAACAGGACCCCCTCGGGGGTTTGTTCTTAGTCCCCTCCTGTTCTCCCTGTTCACCCACGACTGTGTGGCCGTGCACAACTCCAACACCATCATCAAGTTTGCTGACGACATGGCGATGGTAGGACTGATCACCGACGACAATGAGGCAGCCTATAGGGAGGAGTTCAGAGGCCTGGCAGTGTGGTGCCAGGACAAAAACCTCTCCCTCAACATGAGCAAGACAAAGGAGCTGATCATGGACTACAAGAAAGGGAGTGCCGAGCACACATCAGTGGGGCTGTAGTGAAGCGGGTCTAGAGTTTCATGTTCACACACACCCACACAGTTGTGAAGAGGGCACGACAGAGCCTCTTCCCCCTCAAGAGGCTGAAGAGATTTGACATAGGCCCTCAGATCCTCAAAAAGTTATACAGATGCATCATTGAGAGCATCTTGACTGGCTGCATCACCTCTTGGTATGGCAATAGCAAAGCACCTGAGGGTGGTGAGTGCGGCCAACTACATCACTGGGGCCGAGTTCCCTTCCATCCAGGACCTCTATACCAGGCGGTGTAAGAGGAAGGCCCAGAACATTTCAGACGCCAGCCACCCTAGCCATAGACTGTTCTCTCTGCTAATGCAAGGCAAGCGGTACCAGTGCACCAAGTCTGGGACCAACAGGACCCTGAACAATTTCTACGCCCAAGCCGTAAGACTGTTAAAAGAAGACTTCTAAATAGCTAGTCAAATGGCTACCCAGGTGCTACCTTCTTAAATTGACACCGCAACACACACACACACACACACACACACACACACACACACACACACACACACACACACACACACACACACACACACACACACACACACACACACACACACACACACTTTCACACTCACCACATAAGCTGCTGCTATTGTGTATTATCTATCCTGTTGCCTAGTCACTTTACCCCTAACTATATGTACATAGCTACCTCAATTAACCCGTAGCCCTGCACATTGCCTCGGTATTGGTACTTCCTGTATATAGCCATGTTATTTTTACTCATTATTGTTATTTGTTATTCACTGTGTATTTATTCCTCGTGTCACTATTTATATATATTTTTTATCTTTAACTCTGCATTGTTGGAAAAGGAACCGTAAGTTTAGTCTACTTCTTTTTTTTACTCTTGACAAACCAATGTGGATCTGGAACATATCATACAGAAGTGAACAAAGAAAGGACAGTCTGTTTTCAACACAGTTATCATCTCATCTGTAATGAAAGGGGGAATGGTATCATTCATGAAAGAGGACATTTGTATAAAAATATTACAACCTCAGTCTCGGTATCAGCATGTCCTTGTAGCGAATAATACTGACAATTAGATAAGGAGAAGGGTATTCTGTCTTCTGTCATGGTAGAAACTGGGAAGGACAGGAGAAGGGTGGATATTCTTTGTAAAGCATGAAAGCATGAAATTATGAAAAACTGCAAGTAGGTCTTTGTACAGAGAAACTTTCCGATATCTATGAAAAAGACAAGGTTATGTTAGATTTGATGAGCAGAAGTATACACACTTGATAACAACCTGCCCAGTTGATCATCTATGTTGATTATCATTGATAATGTATCGAAAGTGGTACTAAATGTGCTCAGAAATGTACTCCACAAAATGGGCAATAGTCACTGTTTTAATAATGTCAGCATCAACAACCAACTGTTCTGGAACAAATCATCTCTCTGGGGATGAGGTAATATTTGGCGGAGACACCTATTACATAAATAAATCGTTGGACATGAGATTGTTGAAAATAATTATGTGTCGCTGGCAGTGTAAATGAATAAGAATCTCTGCCCCATGGACAGTAAATTGCAACCCCGCTGTACCCCAAGATACCCATAATTGACACCGCTTGCTGAGAGATCAAAGCACTGTAATCTCACAGTATGCTTTTTTATCCTTGAATATCAGCCCTGCTATTTACAGTTTAAGTCAGAAGTTTACATACACCTTAGCCAAATACATTTAAACTCAGTTTTCACAATTCCTGACATTTAATCCTAGTACATCCCCTGTTTTAGGTCAATTATGATCACCACTTTATTTTAAGAATGTGAAATGTCAAAATAATAGTAGAGAGAATGATTTATTTCAGATGTTATTTCTTTCATCACATTTCCAGTGTGACTGAAGTTTACATACACTCAATGTTTTAGGTAGCATTGCCTTTAAATTGTTTAACTTGTGTCAGACGTTTTGGGTAGCCTTCCACAAGCTTCCCACAATAAGTTGGGGGAATTTGGGCCCATTTCTCCTGACAGAGCTGATGTAACTGAGTCAGGTTTGAAGGCCTCCTTGCTCGCACACACTTTTTCAGTTCTGCCCACACATTTTCTATGGGATTGAGGTCAGGGCTTTGTGATGGCCACTCCAATACCATGACTGTGTTGTCCTTCAGCCATTTTGTCACAACTTTGGAAGTATGCTTGGGGTCATTGTCTATTTGGAAGACCCATTTGCGACCAAGCTTCAACTTTCTGACTGATGTCTTGAGATGTTGCTTCAATATATCCACATACATTTTCATACCTCATGATGCCATCTATTTTGTGCACCAGTCCCTCCTGCAGCAAAGCAACCCCACAACATGATGCTGTCACCGTGCTTCACGGTTGGGTTGGTGTTCTTCGGCTTGCAAGCCTCCCCCTTATTCCTCCAAAAATAACGATGGTCATTATGGCCAAACAGTTCTATCAGACCAGAGGACGGTTCTCCAAAAAGTACGATCTTTGTTCTCATGTGCAGTTGCAAACTGTAGTCTGACCTTTTTATGGTGGTTTTGGAGCAGTGGCTTCTTCCGTGCTGAGCTGCCTTTCAGGTTATGTCGATATAGGAGTTATTTTACTGTGGATATAGATGCTTTTGTACCCGTTTCCTCCAGCATCTTCACAAGGTCCTTTGCTGCTGTTCTGGGATTGATTTGCACTTTTCGCACCAAAGTATGTTCATCTCTAGGAGACAGAACGCGTCTCCTTCCTGAGCGGTATGACGGCTGAGTGGTCCCATGGTGTTTATACTTGCGTACTATTGTTTGTACAGATAAATGTGGTACCTTCGGGTGTTTGGAAATTTCTCCCTAGGATGAACCAGACTTGTGGAGGTCTACAAATGTTTGTGGAGGTCTTGGCTCATTTTCCCATGATGTCAAGCAATGAGGCACTGAGTTTGAAGGTAGGCCTTGAAATACATATACAGGTACACCTCCAATTGACTCAAATTATGTAAATTAGCCTATCAGAAGCTTCTAAAGCCATGACATCATTTTCTGAAATTTCCCATGCTGTTTAAAGGCACAGTCAACTTAGTGTATGTAAACTTCTGACCCGCTGGAATTGTGATACAGTGAATTATAAGTGAAATATTCTGTCTGTAAACAATTGTTGGAAAAATTACTTGTGTCATGCACAAAGTAGATGTCCTAACTGACTTGCCAAAACTATAGTTTGTTAACAAGAAATTTGTGGAGTGGTTGAAAAAATAGTTTTAATGACTTCAACTGTATCTTCAAGAAATGTCATTCTCTTTACGTGCTGAATTATTCTGTTATCATTAGATGCTTCATTACTGGTATTGCTTGTTTCTCTGTAGAGATCCTCGCTATATGAGGATTACAGTTCCCACCAAGTGCGTTATCCTTATTGGCACCATGTGTAGGGTGTTTGCCTTTTACGGTAGTGACCCAGGTTCGCTTCCTTTCCCTGCCTTTTGCTACATTAGTGTCAGAAGTGGGATTGTAGCCGTGAGGCCGTTGGAATGCAAGCCCTGGACGTGTGAGGGGACTGAGTAGTCAAAGCATGGGGACGTGCAGTCCTTTTCGGAGGGGGCAGTGTAGTGATCCTCGCTGCATGAGCCACGTTACATCTCTCACATCTCTCACTCATTGTAGGATAGCAAATGAAGAATGCTGTTTTAAGTATAAGTTTTACAAATATGTACAGTTCATTTGGAAAGTATACAGACCACTTTACTGTTTCCACATTTTGATAGCCTTACTCTACAATTGATTCAATTGTTCCCACATCAATCTAAACAAAATACCCCATGATGACAAAGCAAAAACAGGTTTTTAGAAATGTTAGCTAATTTATTCCAAATAAAAAACTGAAATATTACATTTGCATAAGTATTCAGACCCTTTACTCAGTACTTTGTTGAAGCACCTTTGGCAGCAACTACAGCCTCGAGTCTTCTTTGGTATGACACTACAAGCTTGACACATCTATATTAGAGGAGTTTCTCCCATTCTCTGCAGATCCGCTCAAGCTCTGTCAGGTTGGATGGGGAGCGTTGCTGCACAGCTATTTTCAGGTCTCTCCAGAGATGTTCGATCGGGTACAAGTCTGGGCTCTGGCTGAGCCACTCAAGGACATTCAGATACCTCTCCCAAAGCCACTCCTGCATTGTTTTGGCTGTGTACTTAGGGTTGTTGTCCTGTTGGAAGGTGAACTTTCGACCCAGTCTGAGGTCCTAAGTGCTCTGGAGCAGGTTTTCATCAAGTATCTCTCTGTACTTTGCTCCATTAATCTTTCCCTCGATCCTGACTAGTCTCCCAGTCCCTGCCACTGAACAACATCCCCACAGCATGATGCTGCCACCAGCATGCTTCACCATAGGGATGGTGCCAGGTTTCCTCCAAACGTGATGCTTGGCCTTCAGGCCAAAGTGTTCAATCTTGGTTTCATCAGACCAGAGAATCTTGTTTCTCATGGTCTGAGAGTCTTTAGGTACCTTTTGGCAAGTGGGCATTCATGTGCCTTTTACTGAGGAGTGCTCTATCTGCTTGGTGGAGTGCTTGCAGAGATGGTTGTCCTTCTGGAAATTTCTCCCACCTCCACAGAGGAACTCTGAATCTCTGTCAGAGTGACCATCGGGTTCTTGGTCACCTCCCTGACCAAGGCCCTTCTCACCCAGATTGCTCATTTTGGCCCTGGTCGGCCAAAGAATGATGAAAGCCACTGTGTTCTTATGGACCTTCAATGCTGCAGATTTTTTTTAGTACCCTTTCCTGGGTCTGTGCCTCGACACAATCCTGTCTCGGAGCTCTACAGACAATTTCTCCAACCTCATGGCTTGATTTTTGCTCAGACATGCATTGTCAACTGTGGGACCTTATATTGACAGGTGCCTTTCCAAATCATGTCCAATCAATTGAATTTACCACAGGTGGACTCCAATCAAGTTGTAGAAACATCTCAAGGATGATCATTGGAAACAGGTTTAACCTGAGGGATTTTGAGCCTCATAGCAAAGGGTCTGAATACTTATGTAATTAAGTTATTTTTTTATTCTGTTTTTTATTTGTAATACATTTTCTAAAAAAAATCGAGAAATCTGATTTCACTTTGTCATTATGGGGTATTGTGTGTAAATTGATGAGGAACATGTTTTGTTTAATCCGTTTTAGAATAAGGCTGTAACGTAACAAAATGTGGAAAAAGTCAAGGGGTTTGAATACTTTCCGAATGCATTGTATATCCAATTTTTTTTTTGACTGACTGAGATGTCTTATTTAATGCCAATTATGTACCAAAACTATTTATTTAGAGGGAAAGATCAGCACAATATGGTATATCCCCTGAAACAGCAGCACATGAATCCTCAGTTGAAGTGATCCTTGACTCCAGTGTTGTGGCGCAATCCTATAATTCCCCTGAGGCTGTAAATTACCCTGGCTTAGAACGGAGGCCAAAATGCCTCTGGCTCTCGGGGATGACAAATAGCTCCCTCCATCCAACAGATCACGCCTGACATTGAGCTCACTCTGATGCTCCTTTGTTCTAATAGGCCTTTTTGGAACACATGAGATGTATTTCTCCAACTGCTTCTGATGATAAGGATGAAATAAAACAATAATAAATGTATTGTAGAATTGGAGGGCCCACTCTGTCTAACTAACTGTATTGGTAAGAAGAATAAGGAGACAGTCAAGCCTGTCAGGGCTCGACATCCAGTGTCTCATACCAAGTTAAAACCCTTCTGTCCCCTCACTCACTGAAAGCCATGTCCAAGTGGATTATAACAGGGCAACTCAACCCCCCATGATCTTCCTGAAGCAGCTGGACAACCCTCCATTAACTCCTCGTGATCCCTGAATCGTTACAATATATAACTTGGAGTTACTTAGGCTAGTGGTTAAGAGTGTGGGCCAGTAACTGAAAGGGAGTTGGTTCGACTCCCCAAAGTGGAAAAATCTGCTGTTGTGCTCCTGAGTAAGGCATTTAACTGCCAACAACTGCTCCTGGGGCACAGATGATGTTAGTTAGGTGTGGCAGCCCCTGCACCTCTTTAATTCAGAGGGTTTAGGTTAAATGTGGAAGATACATTTCAGTGAATGCATTCAGTTGTGCAACTGAATAGGTTTGAGTTTGAGTTTATTTTATTTTTACAGTGCAGGGACAGGGACAGTGTAGTAATCAACGTTTCAGTAAAAGTGCCGGTTTTGGCCAGCCGGCTAATTTTCAACCACAGTCCCTGGGTAGGTTGTTAAAAACAATTACAATATAGACAATCATTGAGCAGTGAGCACACGCAGAGCAACATAGGACAAGCAAGACAGCCTACAGACAGAGCAACATAGAACAAAAAGCAGCAAGACAAAATTCATAAAAGCAACAAAGTGTTTCCACACCTCACAAGCTACAGACAACAGACAACATGGAAAGAGGCAATACACAGCTAGAGATTATGTTCACAAATCTGATTGACCTTTAGCCATGTATTCATATATTTTGTGAAAGTGTGATAGGTGGTGCAGTTAGGTGCAGTTATGTGTGTCTGATGGCAGTGTATTCCAGACATGGGAAGCTCTCACAGAGAAAGCGGATTTACTAAAGGTGCTTATCCTTAAGGGAACTATACAGTCACCTCTCATGGCAGACCTTGTGGATCTGCTGCCATATGTTTGGGTTTTCTTAACAAAAATACTGAGTGGAGGGGGAGCCAGGCCATTTAGGATCTTGAATACAAGACATGTGTTGGTGTATTGCACAAGATGTTACCAACTCAGGAGCTCATGCTTTCTGAGGATGTAACAGTGATGATGGCTATTGGGCTTTGAGAGCCTGTTTGTAGAAAGACTGAATAGGTTTTAATGTTGTACAGCAAGCTTGGGCCCAACTAGTCAAGCAGTATGTTAAGTGGGGGAGTATCATAGATTTGAAGTACAGTTTTGCCTCTGTAGTCAAGCAATTTCTTATAAATCGGAAATTAGCTAGGTTGAATTTGGTTATTTGAATGACCTTTTTCACATGCTTTTTAAAAGAGGTTGGAATCAAGTATGATGCCAAGGTACTTAAAATCAGATACCACCTGGAGCTTCTCCCCTGACACAGACATCTGGCTCAGTAGCATCTGTTGCCCTCTTTGTGAAGAACATGCAAACAGTTTTTTTCACATTGAGATGCAAACACGAGTCACTGAGCCACTTTGTAACCTGGACCATTACAGTAGTGAGTTCTTGTGCAGCTTGTTGTTTGCTCTTTGCATGCACATATATCACTGTATCATCTGCATACATTTGAACTTCAGACCCAGTACAGACAGAAGGCAGATCATTAATGTACAGGCTGAACAGGAGGGGCCCCAGTATTGACCCTTGGGGCACGCCCACATCATAGCTAAGAGTGGGTGACAGCTCATTGCTCACTCTGACACACTATCTTCAAGGTATGATTTCATCCATCTCAAGGCATCGGGGGGGAAAGTTGAACTTGTACAATTTTGTGATGAGAATCTCATGGTTAACAGTATCAAAAGCCTTCCTTAGGTCCAGAAACACAACCCCAACAGGTATGTATCCCCTTTCCCTAAACTATCATTGTAATGGAGCAGTGACCGTTTGATCACACCGCAAATGTTGTCAATATCACCCAAATAATGTAGTTTCTTACCCAGCATTGCATCATTATGTCTCCTGTCTATACATAAAGTAACACATAATGCAGAAAAGAAGAGAAATCAACACAAAATATTAGCATAAACAGTAAACAGTTTTGTATTACATAGTTTTATTTAATATAGAGCCCGTTATCCCCCTAAGGTCGACGTCCACGCACCTGCAGAAATCAAATTAGCATAATAAAAAAATCCCCATTAAAATCTGTCAGCTTAGGCTGAAGATCTGTTTTTTTTGCATTGGATGCTGCTGTCTCAATCCACAGCATTCGCCTATGTAACACTTCCGCTTCTCCAGTGAAAGGTGACAGAGCTAGAGCGGTGTTTGTCAGACCATGAGATATCATGAAAATTGGTCTTCTCACAAAATCGTCTGAACGGGTTGGCCCCTCTATGGAAAAATGAGACTTCCACAAACACGATGGTGTTCTCCGTTTTGCTCTACCACCTCCACAAGCGTCTTGGGACTCGTCTGAAGTAGGTACAGCCGAACTGCCAACTGTCTGTAGTGTCCAAACCGTTTGGGCTACACACTAATATGACCCCTCTGTGTAAAGGTGAGACTCTCATGAACACGTACGTACATGTCGCTTTCACTCTAGGATTGCCCACAGGCCTCACAAGACTCGTTTGAAGGTCCCCCAGTACCAGTCCAAAAAATATATATTGAGACTGTTTAGTAAAAAAAAAGGGGTTAAATACATGTAAAAATATATATATAAATGATAATAATTTCTTTCTTATATCTCAGAACAAGCTTCCCTTTGAGACTCTGTTGTTCCATCTGTTATTCAATGTGTTTGTATGGGCTAAGGTATAAAAAAAAAAGTTCATCAAATATTGTTTTACTATATTTTTGGGACACTTCAAGGGGTCTTAAAATTCCAAATCAAATAGCAAAATGATCCTTGGTATGACCTTATTAAAACATTTCCAACAATTCTGGCTTAGACAGGGCATAGACTCTTATGGCCCTTTAAGGCTGTCATTTTGTTTTTCTGTAATTGAATAAAACGTTCAGAGCCCATGGTATTGAGGGGACCAAGGGAGAGGAAGGGGGGAGAGAGAGGGAAGGAGAGAGAGAAAGAGATATAGAGAGGGAGGGAGAACGAGAGAGAGAACAAACTACGATGGGGTTAATTAAAACACAATTACATTAGAGAATGAAATCAATCTATCATGCATTAGATCTGCTGATCATACACAACTAATTCATATAAATGTTCCACATCTCCTTCCTGTTATTTTTAGAATGCTACAAAAGTATTCCATGCAGCTCCAGTCAAGTAAAGTTTCATCCACAGTTCAGTGGCTCAATGGACAACCATCTGGCCTCATTGTTGGTCATATATATTTCATCTGAATCCTTGTCCCCTTTATGTTCAATAGCCTGATTTTCTGTTTTTTAATTAGGTGATGTGTACTGCAAAAATTACACCATCCCAACACCAAATTGAGGTGATAGATTTCACAACTGAAAATAGACCAGTTCATGGGAAAAGAGGGGTGAGAATTGGCAGGAAGCAGATGGTATCATCCACTATGATGGAGCAGGAGTGGACAAGTTAGTATTGATTCTCAGCAGCCTAGTTTAATTTGAGGCCAGATCCACAGACACATGGCAGATATGACCAGCTGGATGCTGAGGTTCCTGTGCACAGTAATAACCTTGGTAATATCCAAATTAAAAGCTTATTCAATTTGGTACCTGATGATTTGAAAGAAGTCATCTATTTTCATAAGTCATAATCATTGTTAGTCTGTAGCAGCACATGGGCTTGATAACAGGGAATAGTTGCTAATGGTTACATTGTCAGTGAGATTACTGGTCCAAAAATAATGACTTAGAAAATGAGAGAGAATTACATTGTTGGTCCAAATAGGGATTTGGGAGTATTATTGCTGTATAAAACAATCCAACAGAGAAAACATGAAAGACAGGGCTTTCGAGACTTCCACCGAGACTGGCAGTCATTGTCTTCACAGTTTCCCTGACCCCACCCCGTTATGTACCTTTTCTTCTACAGACAGATGTAGACCCAGAGTCCAAATCCCCTTCAGACTCCTGTTGCTGTGGAGAAGAGCAGTGTTGCTGGCTGCAGGCAGGCAGCCCTAAGTAATTCATTTAACACTTCCACTGGGAAATGTAATTTTCCTGCCACCACATGGTCGCTGCATGCGGAAATTTACTAAAGGAGAACTCATCAGCCACCACATATGACAGCGCCTGTCTCTCAGGGAAGTCATAAACTAGCACAACAATTAATAATCAGAGCAGGCAATATGGAAAAGGCTGGTAGGGGGACGTGGAAGCCTAGCTCAGGGAAAAACAGCAGGACAACACAGAGATAAAAACAATAGCAACACTGTTATCAGGTAACCTGGCACATTAATGGCACAAGGGCTCTATTTCCGGCTGGCGCTAAGAAGGTGCAAGTGTCAAACGCACGTTAGTTTGTAATTTCGTAATGTAAAAACTGGCGCACTGACATTTTACAGCCCTAAAGCCAGGTTTGGCAATTTATCTGTGTAACATCAGCTCGCTTGGGCTGAGGTGGGAGGGGTGGCAATATTTGAGGTGTGCCCTTAAAAACAAGCACAAAAGTGACAATTTCATGCAATGCTGATGGGAAGTTTTAAGACCCACAAAAAGCAGATCATAAAGGTAACACAGTTGATTTTAACAGCGGGAGCACAGCCTATCCAGTCATGATGCAAAGCGCCCACATGAGGAGAAACTTGCCTTTTGTGCCGGTGAACCGTAATATTTAGAAACATAAAAAACTGTTTCGTTTAATTTGATTCAAAACAAGCAATAGCCTACCCTCCCCTTAATCAAGGCTGGTTTAGCAGCATCGTAGGTGTCTTTATCCTGGCCATTAGCCAAGTAGCATATGAATACAGGCATTTTAAATGGTGTACTGAGAGAGTGCTTTGTCCTCTTGCTTTTTCATTATTCACAAATCACATTCCTGCATACTTCATGCAGCGCCCCTCATCCGATTTCCAAATACATACTACTCTGAAGTCCAAATGATTCATTCCTCCTATAATGCCATTTCAACGGCAGATTTTTGGGGGAGAATCTGCCTTGAAATAGGCAAAGATACAATTGACCTATTATTTTGTATAGAGGTGAATGTTATATGTAAAGACATTTAGGCCTACATGTGCACACTGTGCCATGGAACGAGAGGAGCGATTTATGATATCATGCTTCTGACCCCATCCTATTTAGAAATATTGTTGTTTTAAAAAACAGATTGCCTGTTTTCCGTTTCATATCAAGCCCTCTATAGGCTACCCTTACCCTAGGCTACTAAGGCTGGTTCCATGAGTACGGTGCAATTGCGGCCCACAATTCGGGGAGGAGGCGGGGGACGATACCAACATGCAGGAACGCCCCTAATTGCGGGCCGCAATCACACTCCGTTGGGTTCAACAGCAATCGGTTATTGCATTTTTATGTTGGCCTTGCAAAGTAGCATATCCATAGAAGGGTGTTTATACTAGAGATACAGTGCCTTGCGAAAGTATTCGGCCCCCTTGAACTTTGCGACCTTTTGCCACATTTCAGGCTTCAAACATAAAGATATAAAACTGTATTTTTTTGTGAAGAATCAACAACAAGTGGGACACAATCATGAAGTGGAACGACATTTATTGGATATTTCAAACTTTTTTAACAAATCAAAAACTGAAAAATTGGGCGTGCAAAATTATTCAGCCCCTTTACTTTCAGTGCAGCAAACTCTCTCCAGAAGTTCAGTGAGGATCTCTGAATGATCCAATGTTGACCTAAATGACTAATGATGATAAATACAATCCACCTGTGGGTAATCAAGTCTCCGTATAAATGCACCTGCACTGTGATAGTCTCAGAGGTCCGTTAAAAGCGCAGAGAGCATCATGAAGAACAAGGAACACACCAGGTAGGTCTGAGATACTGTTGTGAAGAAGTTTAAAGCCGGATTTGGATACAAAAAGATTTCCCAAGCTTTAAACATCCCAAGGAGCACTGTGCAAGCGATAATATTGAAATGGAAGGAGTATCAGACCACTGCAAATCTACCAAGACCTGGCCGTCCCTCTAAACTTTCAGCTCATACAAGGAGAAGACTGATCAGAGATGCAGCCAAGAGGCCCATGATCACTCTGGATGAACTGCAGAGATCTACAGCTGAGGTGGGAGACTCTGTCCATAGGACAACAATCAGTCGTATATAGCACAAATCTGGCCTTTATGGAAGAGTGGCAAGATGAAAGCCATTTCTTAAAGATATCCATAAAAAGTGTTGTTTAAAGTTTGCCACAAGCCACCTGGGAGACACACCAAACATGTGGAAGAAGGTGCTCTGGTCAGATGAAACCAAAATTGAACTTTTTGGCAACAATGCAAAACGTTATGTTTGGCGTAAAAGCAACACAGCTCATCACCCTGAACACACCATCCCCACTGTCAAACATGGTGGTGGCAGCATCATGGTTTGGGCCTGCTTTTCTTCAGCAGGGACAGGGAAGATGGTTCAAATTGATGGGAAGATGGATGGAGCCAAATACAGGACCATTCTGGAAGAAAACCTGATGGAGTCTGCAAAAGACCTGAGACTGGGACGGAGATTTGTCTTCCAACAAGACAATGATCCAAAACATAAAGCAAAATCTACAATGGAATGGTTCAAAAATAAACATATCCAGGTGTTAGAATGGCCAAGTCAAAGTCCAGACCTGAATCCAATCGAGAATCTGTGGAAAGAACTGAAAACTGCTGTTCACAAATGCTCTCCATCCAACCTCACTGAGCTCGAGCTGTTTTGCAAGGAGGAATGGGAAAAAATGTCAGTCTCTCGATGTGCAAAACTGATAGAGACATACCCCAAGCGACTTACAGCTGTAATCGCAGCAAAAGGTGGCGCTACAAAGTATTAACTTAAGGGGGCTGAATAATTTTGCACGCCCAATTCTTCAGTTTTTGATTTGTTAAAAAAGTTTGAAATATCCAATAAATGTCGTTCCACTTCATGATTGTGTCCCACTTGTTGTTGATTCTTCACAAAAAAATACAGTTTTATATCTTTATGTTTGAAGCCTGAAATGTGGCAAAAGGTCGCAAAGTTCAAGGGGGCCGAATACTTTCGCAAGGCACTGTATCTGTTTTTTTGCATGGTCTGCATCTCAGTCCACTGCATCCGCCTATGTAGCAGTTCCGTATCTGCTGAGACATCCAGAAAATCGGTCTTCTCACAAAAACTTCTGTAGCATCCAAACAGTTTTGGTTACAAACTGATATGACCCTACTGTAGAAAGAGGAGACTCTCACAATCCCCACAATGTCACGGGACTCATCTAAAAGTAATCCATACAAATCAATGGAAGTATGGGGTTAAATATGTTTCGACTTGTTTCGACTCAACCACGAGCATTAGTGAGGTTGGGCGATTAAGCCTGGCTCGCAGTCTGCGTTCCAATTCATCCCAAAGGTGTTCGTTCAAATAAAATAAAAGGTTATTTGTCACATGCGCTGAATACAACAGTATTCAGTGATATGTTTAATCAACAGTGCAGTTCAAGAAATAGTTACGAAAATATTTATTAAGTAAACTAAAGTGAAAATGAATAAATAAAATCAAAACGTAACACAAGAAAATTACATAACAATAACAGGGCTATATATATAGGTGGTACCGGTACCGAGTCAATGTGCAATGTACAGGTTAGTCAAGGTAATTCGTAAAGTGACTACGCATGGATAGTAAATAGCGAGTATCAGCAGTGTAAAAACAAAGGGAGGGGGGGGTCAATGTTAATAGTACTGGTGGATTAATTGTTCAGCAGTCTTATGGCTTGGGGGTAGAAGCTGTTAAGGAGCCTTTTGGTCCTATACTTGGCGCTCCTGGGCCGTACGCACCACCCTCTGTAGCTCCTTACGGCCAGATTCAGAGCACTTGCCATACCAGGTGGTGTGCAGGCCAGTTAAGTTCTTCCACACTGATCTCGACAAGCCATTTCTGTATGGACCTTGCTTTGTGCATGATGGCATTGACATGCTGAAACAGGAAAGTCATTCCCCAAACTGTTGCCACAAAGTTGGAGGCACAGAATCATCTAGAATGTCATTGTATGCTGTAGCGTTAAGATTTGCCTTCACTGGAACTAAGGGGCCTAGCCCGAACCATGAAAAACAGCCCCAGACCAATAATCCTCCATAAAATGTTAGTTAGCACTCTGCATTGGGGCAGGTAGCGATTTCCTGGAAAACGCCAAACCGAGATTTGTCTGATGGATGGTGACGCATGATTCATCACTCCAGAGAACGCGTTTCCACTGCTCCAATGGCCGCGAGCTTTACATCACTCCAGTCGACGCTTGGCATTGCGCATGGTGATCTTAGGCTTGTGTGTGGCTGCTCGGTCATGGAAACCCATTTCATGAAGCTCCTGACGATTCTTGTGCTGACATTGCTTCTAGAGGCAGTTTAGAACTCGGACAAACTATTTTTACACGCTACGCACTTAAACACTCAGCGGTCCCGTTCTGCCTACCACTTCATGGCTGAGCCTTTGTTGTAGACATTTCCACTTCACAATAACAGCACTTACAGTTCACCATGGCAGATCTAGCAGGGCAGACATTTGACGAACTGACATGTTGGAAGGTGACAACAAACTGACATTGTTGGGAAGGTGGCATCCTATGATGAGGCCACGTTGAAAGTCAGTGAGCTCTTCAGTAAGGCCATTCTACTACCCAATGTTTGTCTATGGAGATTGCATGGCTGGCTGCTGGATTTTATACACCTGTCAGCAATGGGTGTGGCTGAAATAGCCAAATCCACTCATTTGAAGGGGTGTCCACGTACCATTATATAGTGTATGTACTAGAGGTTGACCGATTATGATTTTTCAACGCCGATACCGATACCGATTATTGGCTATAATAATGACAATTACAACAATACTGAATGAACACATATTTTAACTTAATATAATACATCAATAAAATCAATTTAGCCTCAAGTAAATAATGAAACATGTTCAATTTTGTTTAAATAATGCAAAAACAAAGTGTTGGAGAAGAAAGTAAAAGTGCAATACGTGCCATGTAAGAAAGCTAACGTTTAAATTCCTTGCTCAGAACATAAGAACATATGAAAGCTGGTGGTTCCTTGAAGACATGAGTCTTCAATATTCCCAGGTAAGAAGTTTTAGGTTGTAGTTATTATAGGAATTATAGGACTATTTCTCTCTATACCATTTGTATTTCATATACCTTTGACTATTGGATGTTCTTATAGGCACTTTAGTATTGCCAGTGTAACAGTATAGCTTCCGTCCCTCTCCTCGCCCCTACCTGGGCTCGAACCAGGAACATATCGACAACAGTCACCCTCGAAGCAGCGTTACCCATGCAGAGCAAGGGGAATAACTACTCCAAGTCTCTGAGAGCGAGTGACGTTTGAAACGCTATTAGCGCGCACCCCGCTAACTAGCTAGCCATGTCACATCGGTTACACCAGCCTAATCTCAGGAGTTGATGGGCTTGAAGTCATAAACAGCGCAATGCTTGAAGCACAGCAAAGAGCTGCTGGCAAAATGCATGAAAGTGCTGTTTGAATTAATGCTTACGAGCCTGCTGGTGCCTACCACCGCTCAGTCGGACTGCTCTATCAAATCATAGACTTAATTATAACATAATAACAGACAGAAATACGATTTTTAGGTCATTAATTTGGTCGAATCCGGAAACTATCATCTCGAAAACAAGACGTTTATTCTTTCAGTGAAATACGTATCCGTTCCGTATTTTATCTAACGGGTGGCATGCATAAGTCTAAATATTCCTGTTACATTGCACAACCTTCAATGTTATGTCATAATTACGTAAAATTCTGGCAAATTAGGCGGACCAAACTGTTGCATATACCCTGACTCTGCGTGCAATGAAGGCAAGAGAAGTGACACAATTTCACCTGGTTAATATTGCCTGCTAACCTGGATTTCTTTTAGCTAAATATGCAGGTTTAAAAATACATACTTCTGTGTATTGATTTTAAGAAAGGCATTGGTGTTTATGGGTAGGTACACATTGGAGCAACGACAGTCCTTTTTCGCGACTGCATCGATTATATGCAACGAAGGACACGCTAGATAAACTAGTAATATCATCAACCATGTGTAGTTAACTAGTGATTATGATTGATTGATTGTTTTTTATAAGATAAGTTTAATGCTAGCTAGCAACTTACCTTGGCTTACTGCATTCGCGTAACAGGCAGGCTCCTCGTGGAGTGCAATGAGAGGCAGGTGGTTAGAGCGTTGGACTAGTTGACTGTAAGGTTGCAAGATTGAATCCCCGAGCTGACAAGGTAAAAATCTGTCGTTCTGCCCCTGAACAAGGCAGGTAACCCACCGTTCCTAGGCCGTCATTGAAAATAAGAATGTGTTCTTAACTGACTTGCCTAGTTAAATAAAGATTAAATAAAGGTGTAAACAATTTTTTATTTTTAAATGGCCAAATCGGTGTCCAAAAATACCGATTTCCGATAGTCATGAAAAATTTAAATTGGCCCTAATTAATCGGCCATTCCGATTAATCGGTCGACCTCTAGTATGTACCCATTGATTCTTGAAGAATATAACCTTGTTTTATGCCTATGTTTGTCAACAAAGTAAATGTAAACAAACACTCTAGCCTCAAAACATGGTTAAAATTATAATGTCGATATCATGGATGATTCTCCAGCCCCATCCCTCTGTTTTTTTGCCCCTTTAAATTATTTGGTCCAATAATGCAGTATCAAAGGTAGACCTAGGCTATATTTTGCTTATTAAGGACGTGCCTCACACATACAATACCATTTTTGGGAGCCTAGTATTTTTTATTAAGGAGAAGCGTGATGCATTTTATGAAGGGAAGTCTTGGCTCGTTGAAGCCAATTACAACAATGTTGACTGCCAACACTCCAAACATTATTGAGCAAACGCTGGATTTTTTTGTGGAACTGTTGTTAATTACACTTTACTGTAGCCTATGCTATTTAATCAACTGTAGTATCAATCCACAATGGATCAGGACAAGAATATTCCGTGCCCAAGTCCGAATTGGAGTATATGATAAAGAAAAGACAATCAATAACCTACAGAACTTGCATGCAGTATTAAGGCATGAAGTGTATTGATTGGCCAGTGAGTGGCCAAGCCCTCATCACACTTACCTGTTTATTCATCAAAACCTAGCCCTTTCAACTACCACTGGCTATTGCACTCATAATTCCAGCTGTGAAAATAGCAAAGATATCTATCCAGACCTATAGTGTTACAGCCAACGATTAGATTTAAAATTATGTTAGGTTTGTTAAAGTAGTGTCAAAACCTTGTCTTCTTCCTCACTTGACAATCTGATTATCTTCTACCAAATACTACAAGAGGGGACTGAGTAGACAATCCCACAAACTTCCTCAGACGTGAATATATTCACCATGAGCCATCAAGCTTGTTGTTGTTGGAAGAAGTGTTTGTGCATTCTTACATTTGAAGGCTCTGATCTTTACAGTTGCCCCTCTCCTGGCTTTGACTCTGCCGTGAGTCATGGAAATGTCCTAGCCTTTCCAAAGCTGACACTAACCTCTGCTACTGACCTCTAAGCTAACCAAAGGAGCACACACAGCAGAGAGACTAAGACAGCAGTACTGTTATTTCTATCATCTGGAGCCTGTGAGCTGCCATAGTTCTGCATGATGGCTTGTGTCAAAAACACTCAGGTCAGACATTGTTTCAAATATTTACTTAAACTGACTCTTTGTGAATTTAGTTTAAAGAGATAAGTAATTCCAATAGTTTAAACATGGAACAAAAAACTGTAAACGTTTTTTTAAACAGATACCATAGGTATTTCCAGAAGAATACCCGTGATAAACAGAAGTTGCTTTTACACAATGATTTATGACAATGACAAATGTAGCAAATGCATCTGTCCAAATCGAGACTGATATGGCCCAGTAAAAGAGGAGGAAAAGCCCACAGTTTATAACTTGGAGGGAGAGAATTATGTATTACTCGGAGAAAGCCAGCTGAGACAGAGTAGGCTTCATCAAACACCGGTCCTTTGAGCTGTTGTATTATAGGATGTCGTTGTGGAGGAGAATTGATTGCACATTCATAATCACCGAGCAGCCATACTTCAGTCTCTACCCAACCATTCCTCTGATTTACACCACCACAGGGAAGAAAATTGGTCCATTGTAAAGCATATTGGGCTCTGTTTATTCATTCCAATCATTCCACTTCGTGAAACAAATGAGCACTAGACTAGGCCTATTTGCTAAAATCATCAGTGGACCAGGTCAATGACTTTCAAATATGGATCCTCAGCACAGGAGGTTGGTGGCACCTTAATTGGGGAGAACAGGCTTGTAATGGCTGGAGCAGAATAAGTGGAATGGTATCAAATACATGAAACACATGGTTTCCATGTGTTTGATGCAATTCCATTGACTCTATTTCAGCCATTATTATGAGCCGTCCTCCCCTCAACAGCCTCCACTGATCTTCAGATACACAAGACGTTACAACATTTAAAAGTAGAGAATATTGGCGGGGGTTCAGTGACTGATTGATACTGAACATGGGTTCTAATGTACAGTAATACTGGGTCCTTATGCCAACTCTCCTGTACAAGAGTGACTATTTTGCATGGAAACCATCTTCTATGGCTTGAAGACTGTCTGTGAATGGCAGTGCTGGTACCCACCTGTCCTGTACTAATCAGTTGTATTGTTCACAGATCTGCCAGTTCCTCAGACTTCACAGTCAAATACTGAAATATAGTAGCACCGTGTTGTAGAGGAAAGCACGGTTGGTTCACCCGCCTTTCAACAAGCCTTAGTAATACGCCTCATTACTTTCTATTGTATGTTTAACTGGCAGGTGATGCTGCAGACTCCTCTACTATTTTCTCCAGAACTCGTAAAGTCTTGAGGACCTGATGATAGCAATACAATACTATTTTGACAGACAATCATTATGTGAAATTGATCATTTTCTTTGCATGCCGTAGTTGCCTATCATGAATAGATTAATTTTCTGGGGTGTTTTCTCAGACACAGATTAATCCTAATCCTGGACTAAAAAGCGAGATCAATGGTGATTCTCCATTAAATATGTTTTTTTTTGTCCTGGATTAGGCTTAATCTGTGTCCTGGAAACCATCCCTTTATTTCCAGAATTTACACTTAGTGAACAGTGACAGACACGTCACAGATTTACAGTCTCTATAGCGCCATTATATTCTTATACCATAACTTTGTTAAATAATCCAATCTGATTGGCTGAAGGGCATTCTATACAGTAGGTGTTCATTATCCACATGGTTGCAAGAGATAAACTCTGGAGTAGTTCCAGCAGAAAAGGATGAACATTTTGCAAAGCAATTGGCAGTTAATAGCTCAAACAGTGGCTTATTCTGTTGGAAAGCATCTGCCAAATAAATAGCCTTGAAGTTGAATGTAATTGATTTCTGGCTCACTGTTCCTATAGCTTTCACTTGTACAGTTATTTTCCAACAACAACTGCATCTGTACACAAGCTGAACTGCCCTTCCTGACAACTGATGATATTTTTACCAAATTGGTTGGACTGTACTCTCATTAATGACTCTGCCAGACATGTGACCTTGAGACAGGGCCGACAACAACAACCTGTCCACATTCTCACAAGTCAAATAAAACAATAAGACGAGAGAGAAGCCAAACGCCATGATAACATTAGAGTCCTCTCCTCGGTCTAGTAGTCTGACTTTCAGAATGACTTTATTTTGCTGAAGTGTTTGACACAGCCATGCCAGGACCAATGTCAACCTATATAATGCTAAAGTAATTATTCAAGCACTGTTCAATCAACCACCTGTGAAGAAGGCAGATCCATCCAGTGGAGCTGCATCAGCTTCACCTTTCAGTTTCAATGCAATCAGCATAACATCATTTATTAATGTGACATGGATTTTTGTGGGCCAACTCAAGCCATCTCGAATCTATGAATAACATCTACCACATTGCCTGTGGGTCTATTGGCTGGAATATTGGTTGACAGGATACTTTGCAAGGCCCTCTGTTACCTCTGGCCTCTCTTCCTACAACTATAGATGGTGACACAGAAGACGGTATCAAGCTGTTACAGTGAGAGGATGAGAGGTGGGAAGGAAATGGATCAAATGAGACAGAGAACCAACCAGTGTGCTGATAAGATTGAAGACCACCAACAATTGAAGACCACCAACGTGTATGGTGTTGTGTACCGTGCTGTACAAAAATAAAATTAAGGTGTCATTATTTCAAACCAGTGAGCATTTAATAATCATAACTGTTTACATGTAGCATTCAATGTTTGTGCTTCCTGATACAGCAAACCTTTGGATTGCCATCCATCTTTGTAAACCACAGAGCGTAGTCAGAGGCTGAACATAATGAGCCAACATTTCACAATCAGGATGAATGGAGCAATGGTTATCTTTGGAAAATACATTATGAATGTCTCTTTGTGAAACATCATTTGTTCTAATTTCACTGCAAGATAACCTGACAATTGACACACAGACAAACAGATTACAATTGCCTCATGTTGACAAAATCATGTACCCTTCTGTCATTGGTGATTCTGTTCCTGATTAAACAATGGTTTAATTTTACCAGTGTACTAACTCTCTCGCATAGCACACAAGAATAGGACATAGGACGGAGTATAAATAGCATTATGTCTGGGAAAGCAATGGCATAATCAAGGCCATGGGAAAGTGAATGGTAATACAACTGATAAGAGCTGTGATTACATTGATACATGCTTAAACTAAGAATAAAGTAAGCATAGGGACATGTGCTAAAGAAAGAAATATACCAGATGAGGACTGTTTGAGGGCTAGAACTAAATAATGGATCATGCCAAATCAGTTGGAAAAGGTCTGTCTCACATGTCAGGAAACAATGTAAACTGTATGCAAATGAAAGCTTCCCCAGAAGATGAATGAGATTGTAAAACCAAAGCAATAATACATTGATACTACAGGACAAGCAGCCTTAGAAAACATCTGTATGAGCTTGTGCAGAGCTGAGCTCTCATTATCAAGCTAGAACAACCTACAATGTCTAAACAGTTTGATAAAATCTTTCTGAAATTAAAAGTATTTATTTACATTTGTGATCCAACATACACTATGACTAATACATGCAGTATTGATATTGCACTTATGAATTCAGATTGTGTATAGGCAATATTGTTAATCATTATCATTATAAACATTGCATTGACTGACCATGACCACTGACTGACCATTTGAATAAAACATAAATAAATCTCTCTCCAGTTACATTGATCAGTAAAATGGAGATTACAGAGCATATCTTTCATGAGACATTGAGGATGTGACATATATAGATTGAACCTTTAGCTCTGTGGGAACTTGATGAGATCTCAAGGGATATAGTCTGGACTCTGGATGTGAAATAGAAATGGCAACTTCTGTCTTGAATCCAATGGAGGCAGCTGGGAACATTGGTATTCATAACACAGTAAACATGGATGTGAATATCATTTGCCATACAAAGTTGCCAGGTTGATTACAGTCCACAATAACTGTACCATCATATTTGCTGTAAGCAACGGGTAAGCTTTCTTTGGAAATGATCTAGCTAAATGTCCGTTTTTCTCTTTCTTTAAATTACATTTGTAACAAAAACATGAGTTAAATCCACAAGTTCACTCCAACAGACTTCCATCATGTGATCATAAAAAGCATGTAATTCTGTGAACATTTCTGGATAGAATCTCAAAAATTCCCTGTCTAAAATAGAGCCATTGGGTGCGTTCGAGCGGATCACTTTTGTCAAGACTTTGACCATCGTCGGTCGCCACCTTTCAGAGTGTGTTGCATTATGGACAAAAAAAATGGGTCCGACCTCCGACTACTCGTCGACTGTATGAACTTTATAAAAATCATGTGATCAAAGGTCATGCAGATTCTGATGAAGTCACCTTCAAGTCGCTACCATGCAGCCATTATGGGATGCACTATTTGTCAACCAATCATTAGAGTGTTTTTTAGGGACGGGCATTCCAAGTCTTTTCGATGAGCTGGATCTTTTGGATACGTTCACCTAGAAGAGTAGTTCATTTGGCTCCTAAACGGGTCTTCGTTCAGTAGTGCAATGAAATGGATGAAGAAAAACATGAAAAATGAGTCGCTCTCCTCACTACCTATTGTTCCTGCAGTGAGGAATTAACATCTTCACAGAACATTTTTCTAACTTATCCACAGATAATCGTCCGGAGTTCAAAAAGCAGTAGTAGCTGTATGGAAATCAGGCAGCCATCTTTTCCGGATGTGGACCAAAAAGATCCATTCAAAATGAGCAGTTGGTTTTTGTTTGAAGCATGTGAACTTGGCCAAAAACGTGACTGAAACAGGAACAAACTTTGCCCGGATTCTGAAGCTACAAGGTATACAAATCATCTCTAACCAATAAATTGTACACACATTGTTTTCAGTTTGTGAGTGTGTGGTATGGGGTGATAGAAAAGTTTGTCGACATTTATAAAGAAGCACTTTTATCAACAATGTTGACACTGCCGTGCTGATTTGAGGTTTGCTGTTGGAAAATCACTAGTGTCCCACTTTCGGCAGTCACAGATGCAGCTCCCCTGACTTCACTGACAATTTTTGTCTAAACTTAATGCTCGAACACACCCATTGACATAAACACAGGGTTGATAGAGAGGACATTTGTTTGAGGAAAGAGCGTCCTCTTCTGGTAAGTCAACTAATGGGCATACGTCACATTTATTCCGCATCTGCCACATACAAGAAGTATATTTCCTGTAGGCTATCCGTTCTTTTATATCTCAGTGAGACAATCACATATTGTGTCGCTTAATTTACATTTCAGACAAGCCTACTCACATTACATAATACCCTGTATAGTGCACAGGTGACAGTCTCCCCTCAGTTTCTTTCACAACATTAGCACGAATCACTGTGAAATCCAGCACAATAGGTACCGCTATGCATTATTTCTGGAAAACAAACATTTAAGATAGTCATGCTTTATCATCCACTGACATTAGTGCGCGCAGAAATAATATTGTAGACGGAAATGACCTCACACGAAATGGGCGCATGAATAACTGAAAGAAACAGTAAACACGGCTGGCTAGCTAGGTATTTTTTATTGTATTTTTCCCCTAGTTATTTAACCACATTGTTCAAATGGTAATATTGCTTTAGTTTCAACTAATCGAAAGTGAAAACAACGTAACTATTTTTCAACCGACTTGCAATTGCAGAAGAATGATATCGCAGAGCTGTGTTAATGTTAGCTAGCTAACTTAGCTTGCTGCTACGTTCGAAACGTCTGTTTTTTGAGAGTTCTGCTACACAGCGTGCTTGTGTAATAATGACTCATGAACTAGCTAGGTAGTATACAGTGTATAACTAGACCATCTTTGGGTAGCTGTACCATTTGTCACGTGATGTCTGTTTATGCTAGTGTTGTGATGGGTATCGGAGAGGAATATCATAGGAATTCAATATAGCTAGTCATATAAGAAGTAAATTCTGTTATTCACTAGCTAGATAACTAGCTATTAACCTGGTGGTCTGTCACACTACTATTACCGGTGTAGTTCGTGATTTACATTCGTCTTGCTAGATCTTCAGATATGATTATAAATGGAAGAAGTATCTAGCATGATGATGTGTGCATGGGGTGTTAGCTAGCTAGTTATGCAACTGTAGCTACATGATCGTGTTTATTTTTCCCTTTCATGTTTCATCTCACCCAACCACATCAGCATGTGAAACATCATGGGAAGAGTGAGTATTAGCTAGTACTAGTGTGCCTAATGTGAGACAAGGAATAATCAGCAATGGCCGATGATGGGGAGCTGAACCAAATGGGGAGCCCCACCAGCTCATCTGGCCAATGTGGCCGCCAGACATATCGAAGTTGTGCCCATTCCCGCAGCCTGTTGGATGGGCTGTTTGGCTTGAGGCAGGGTGGCATCCTGTTTGACGTAGTACTCATGGTGGAGGGCAAGCCCATCCAAGCCCATCGTATCCTCCTGGCTGCCGCATGTGACTACTTCAGGTAGACCTGTCTGCCTGACACTACTTTCCATCTGCAAGACTTTAGGCAGTTCTCGCTTTGGGGAGAGGCTTTTTCTCCCCTAACCCTGCTTGTGTGTTTTTTCCAGAGGGATGTTTGCTGGAGGTCTCAGAGAGACGCAGCTGACAGAGATTCCAGTGCATGGGGTGACCTACACTGCCATGACTAAACTTCTGGACTTCATCTACACATCGGAGCTTGAGCTAGACCTGGACAACGTGCAGGAGGTCCTGGTTGCTGCCACTCTTGTACAGGTATGTTCTTTTTTTGTGTGTCCTTTGGATCAAAGTCATATGTCTTAGGCTGTATCCCCCGGTGACCTTTGGATTTAATATTTTGTAGATTGAGGAGGTTATTGGCTTTTGCTGTGACTTCCTCTTTTCCTGGCTGGATGACAGCAACATCTTGGAAGTTGACAAGCTGGCTGATGTGTATGGGCTGCAGCAGCTGGGGGCCAAGGTGCACTCCTACATCCTGAGGAACATTCAGACGTTCTCTCGCACAGAGGTGTACCGCCAGCTTCCCCCAGAGAAGGTCCTCAGTGTGCTGAGCAGTGACGAGCTGGAGGTCAGCTCAGAGAACGAGGTGTACGAGGCAGCTTTGCACTACCACTACAGCCCAGAGCAGGTGGAGACAGACCAGGTGTCCCTCCAGGTAAGGCCAGCCGGTTAGTCAGCCACTCGCTTTGAGACATTTGAGGTTGTTTGCCCATGGTACTGCCGCATATCAGAAGCAGTGAAAGAATGCATGCCCTCCGCTGGCCATTTTGTACTACATGAAAATCCAATAACTTCACGTTTCACGTTTGACCACCAGGCTTGTATAGATACATGACTGGTGAATGGCACCATGATATCAGAGATGAACAAACTCAGATGGGTCTTTGTGTAGGGATGTGTGGAACAGACTGTTCTGCACCATTACTCATTCTCCCCCTCCCCCAGGACAATCTGAGGATGCTCGAGGCAGTGCGTTTCTGCCTCATGGACAAACAGGTGTTGCAGAGACTGTTTGGGCGGCTGAATCAGTGTCCACTGAAGGACTTTGTGGCAGCTGCACTGCGTTACCACGAGCAGGAGCTTTGGCAGCCCATCCTGCAGGGCCCCCTCACCCAGCCCCGTTCCAACTTCAACTGCATCCTTGGCTTCGGAGGTATGTTCTCCTCTGGCTCACTGACTGAGAGCGAAGAATTGTTCCAGGTCTATCACCCTAGCTGGGGTGAGTGGAGGACACTCACGGCTGCTCAAGCCCCCCGCATGTCCAACCAAGGTATCGCTGTGCTGAACAACTTTGTCTATCTGATTGGGGGAGACAAGAACACCAGCGGCTTTCGTGCAGAGACTCGCTGCTGGAGGTGAGACCCAATAGCATAGGCAGATCCACTCTAACAGAGTATCGATCTGATCATTAGGTCTGCTGTCATGATCTACTGTGTGATTCTCTTAACTATCTACCATACAGAGCAGAATGCAGTGTCTAACAATGAAAGAAGCCACTGTATAGAAGTAAAACTGTATTCTACCCTACTTAGCAAAAAGGCAGTAACTGCTCATAGCGTGGAGAAAAATGCTTTAATTTACCTTAGTTTCACAGTAACTTTACTGCTAAAATGACCCCCATTTTCTCCAAAACACAATACAATAGAGGCAGGATACTTGTCCACATGATTAAGCATGTATTTAAAGTAGCAAAAATGACTAACTCAATTTCAACCAAATGAGCAGTTACTGCCTTTTTGCTTGGTAGGGCAGTATTGGGGCGGCAGGTAGCCTAGTGGTTAGTGTCTTGGGCCAGTAACTGAAGGTTGATAGATTGAATCCCCAAGCTGACATGGTAAAAGTCTGTCATTCTGCCCCTGAACAAGGCAGTTAACCCAAGGCCGTCATTGTAAATAAGAATTTGTTCTTAACTGACCTGTCTAGTTAAATTAAATATAAAAATATGCATTCCTATTATAAAAGAGTAGGCTACATGCATAACAACAGACAGGTGTCAGCTCAAAATGCCATCTGACTGATAAGTTGTTCTGTGTTGAGTTCCCATGTAATTGAATTTGAACCCAATTTGCTCAAAAAGGTCTGTTTAATGCTGACTTAATTTGTCCCTGGAACAGTCAGAAGTCTTGTTTTTCTTTGGATTTAAATCACTGCAGTTGAAACTTTGCAATAATTTTGCATGACAAATATCACAAAAATGCACGTTCAAAATATTACTAATTGCCAATTAATTAGCATTCCCCTTTTTGCCATTAATTAGCATGACCTCTTTTTGACATTTGACATGAATTCATGAAAATACGTGATATTTGATCTCAAGCACTCAGTCTCCTCCTCTTAGATATGACCCTCGCCACAACATCTGGTGCTCCATCAAGCCCCTGCAGCAGCAGCATGCAGACCACTGTGTGTGTGTGCTGGACGGACACATCTACGCTATTGGGGGGCGCGACTACAGCAATGAACTGGAGTGTGTAGAACGCTACGACCCACACACCAACACCTGGGAATATGTGGCAGCCCTCAAGAGAGAGGTACGATCACGTCATGAAGAGCAAAACCTCTAAGTGTGCACTCACATTGTCCATAAGAGGGTGCTAGATATTCACTGATATCTATTTGTCAGTGTATCAAAGTATGGAGGGAGAAGGGGATTTATGAGGAACCTTTCCTTGAGATAAACAACAAATAGGACCAATTCACAATTTGTGAGAATAATCAAATAAATATGGATTTCCTCCCTGAATGAGCTATTCTTGATATTCCGTGGCCCTATGTTCTTATTTTTTTAATGTTGTGCTGATCCTATGCCTGAATACTAGTCTAGTCTTCCCTCTAGGTGTATGCACACGCCGGAGCAGTCTTGGATGGCAAGATGTACGTCACTTGTGGGCGGCGGGGAATGGCGTACCTGAGAGAGACATACTGTTATGACCCCCAGCACAACCAGTGGGCAGAGTGTGCAGAGGGGCCGGTGGAGCGGGCATGGCATGGTATGGCTGCTGTCAATGGACGGGTCTATGTCATTGGTGGCAGCAATGATGAGCGCGGGTACCGCCGAGATGTTCTCCAGGTACCGTACCTCCACTTACCAATGGTATTCAAAGTGACTGAGCAACAATTTGTAATGCAACAAAGGCTTGAGGTGTGAGATGTAAAGTAATGTACTAAGTTACTGGTCTCTTATCCAGGTGGCATGCTACAGCCCAGCAGATAACTCTTGGTCTGTGATGACTCCTCTACCAGCTGGTCATGGGGAGCCTGGTGTGGCAGTACTCGGCAGCCTCATCTACATACTAGGTGGGCGCTCTCATGACAAGAGCAACCGTATGAAATACGTGCACGTGTATAACACAGAGGCAGACCTCTGGGAGAGTGGGACAGCATTCGAGGACCGTATCTCCGGCCTGGCAGCCTGCGTGGTGCTCCTCTCCCGTGCTGTGATTGATCAAGCCAAGAACTGGGAGCAGCGCACCAAGGCATCCTGGGAGGAGGTGGATTTGGACAACTCTGAGGACTGACTGACTGACGTGCTACTGACTGTGGAGGAGGAGACTAGAGCAGTGTTCAGAGGTGGCATTGAACTGAATCTGAGGGGAATCTGTTATTTGCTGAATCTTTTATTTTGCATGCAAGGCTGAATGAATCCTTGTGGTATTTCCCTAGCTTGTTTGATACAGTGGTGATGGGAGGGTAGTCTCTCCCTGCATGTTGACCACGCTGAGTGCCTCTGAACCAAAGTGTTAACCAAAACCTTTTGCCTCTTTCTCTTGTGTTGTTGCTCCAACATCTGTACTTCTGTAGGCCTTCTCCCGTCTTTGCAGCTTGCCCTCACTTTGACCTGAAGACGTTTCTGCGTGTGTGTCTGCCAGATTGACAGATTAAGGTGACTTTACCACTTTGGTCTATCACTGCTGTTCCCCCTTTACTTTATACAAAGAGGAGAAGAAAGAAATAGCCTTTTTTTGGAACACTTCCTCCACAAAATCCTACAAATGTTTCACAGCTCTTCAACTTAACATTACAACCAGTTCAAATGAGGCACAGAGGGATATTCATTGACTATGCAATAATTTGATGAGGAGGAGTACTCAAATGATCACGGTTAACAAAATCTATAATCTCATATTTAGTTTGACATTTTAGACCAAATAATAACCTTTGCTTTTACAGTACCATTAGATATATAATATTGAATTTGTTTAATGTTGCACTTGTGAAGGAAACAGGCCATTAATTTGCCAGCTTGGAAACCAAAACTGTTTGTCTAGTTCTGTTGAGCCGGATTCATGGTTTATGTTCCAATATTGGCCCTTATAACCACTGGTTATTACTATGATATCATGAGAATGGCATTTACTCATCATGAACGATGAATGATTAATTTGTCTTATTTCCACACTGTGCCTTGTTTTCTCTGTTACACTTAAGACAGGGTTTCCTGTTTGGTTAGAAATGGGCCTTTAATAATGTGCCTCTTCTATCACAGTTTATCAAATTGTTGTTGAGGAAAGAAGTCACTAATTGTTGACAGTGGATTTGAATAAAGATGTAGTAAACATGTGATTATACTACAGTTGGTACACATGAAATCATCCAGAATATTTTACCCTGCATCTCCGTAATAAAAACAAGATCATATTCTAAACCCCAAGACAACCGTTTGCCTATATATGTGACTTTTTACAGAGCAGCAAATAATTGTTGAGAGTGATTTAGTGAATAATTACTACTAATTCATGTAGTAATCATTTATTTATTTGCAGTTTACTTTATGTCCAAAGGAATTCCTCTATATACTGAGATTTACATGGTATTGACCAGGCCTGAGTGGTTGTCTGTCCTCTCAAGGTGGTTGTTGTTGCCTATATCCTTCATCCCTCCCAGTCTCAGCTAGTTCCTCTCCATTTGGTCCTATAGCCCATTGACTTTATGAAGCTTGACTGCTGCTTTCTTCTCCAAGGCTGTTTCATCTGCAAACCCCCATCATCCCCCAGTCAGTTCCCCCCTCTTTATTTCACACTGTCATGCCAGTCCCTGGTGTGTCGTTTTGGTCTGCTGATGTGCCCTCTTGTTTTGGACATCCAGCTCAGCTCGCACAAACTGCTACATTTTCATGGTGTCCATAAACAGCAATCTATTCATTCTGACACCACTGACCACCTGGGGAATAATGAAGACATATGTCATGTATTTTTCATTGTCAGAGAGAGCTGAGGCCTTTACACACTTTAGAGTTAAGGTCGATTTAGAGCTCTTTGCTTGTCCATTATTAGAGCTATTAAAATGCTGAAATTTCCTGGGTGGTGCTGTCTTGAACAGTTTATGCAGAGTGGAATGTTGGACGTGAGTGTCTTGGGGGTTGTTACATAAGATAAGTGTTTGTGCTCTGAGCTCTGTCCTGTCCTACTGCTGGTGATGAAAAAGGAAGGTTGGGACAGACCTGGGGAGGCAGCTCTGCACTTGAAAAGGGTCCTGCTGACCATTTGACATCTGTCAGGGGAGGAAGTGGGCCGGGCCTAAGTCCAACCCCCAGAACATCACACTCCTCCACCCAGTTAGGTCATGTTGAGGAGCATGCATGGATGTAAACTATCTATCAGCACTAACATCAGCCTGTCTTCTGATTATCTTAGTCGACTGACTATACAGCATGTGTTCTGTATGACCGTTCATTGATATCTGTTTGGCTGTAGAAATGGGCACAGTATTTAGATTATAGTCCAATAAGACAAATGCCATATCAGTTATTTAACATCACAGATGTTGCTTGCTATTCTAATATTATTTGTAAAATGAGAACACTGGGGGAGTAATTCTTTGTGGTGATTTGGGTCACAGTTATGCAACACTGGGTCACTTTGTTTTCCACTGCACTCCCTATGAACTCTGGTTATTGAACCTAAAACATTGTGTATTTTGACTTCCAAGTTCATTTTCATCATGTTAAATCAATTTAGTATATTGAAGAGGTGTTCTTAAATCAGTATTTTGTTTTTAATTCCAGTAGCGGTACATACCCGTACTTATGTCTGTGGTACTGCTGATAGCCCTGTCCTGACAGAAAAAACACAAACAGGATATTGGGGGAGTAAAACTTTAAAAAAAAATCTTCTTCCTGTATTCTCCTGTCAGCCATAGCCCAAACCATTTCCCACCCTCAAGTACCAACAGTCTGCTGACTCAACATCTCCTCCTAGAATGAAGGATGGGGAATGGAATATGCTCCTGGCATATCTCTACTAGACCAGAGAATAGATCAAATAATGTTGCAATTCGCTCCAAAGTGCTCTCACTAGGATTGGATCTCATTTGATAGCTGGGGCCCCAGCGATCTATGACTGTCCAGGATATTTTAATTTCATTACAGTGATCTTCTCTGCCACTACATTTCCGCCACATCAAATAATCAGTAATGACTGGGATGACTCTACTGTGACATGACTCACTGAGATGGGAGATCAATTCTAAAGTTAAATTGGGACCTTTTATACAGAACGTCCTCTATTCTTCTCCCGACACCAACACTGTCAGATAGGGTAAACAACGTGCGCATCATGTATCAGCTGGGTAGAGTGAGTTCATCAGGAGAGGAGGGCGGGAGAAAGGGAGCCAAAGATTTTCCCCACTAATGTCACAAAGAGCCTACTAATGAATTGAGCTGAGTAAAAGCCCTTGGCAGCATTGTCCCCTGGAGGACGACTCCCACCCTCCCTCCCGGGCTTTACGGCAGTCATTAGCAGCTGACATCCGTGAAAAAGGGCCATCAGGCTGCTCTGTGCTTGCTGCTGTGAAAGGAAGCCAACTGCCCCCCAATTTTCATGCTCTTAACGCTCGTTCAGGGGGAGAAAGATGACCATGGCATGTTTTATTACGCAAGTGGGTAAATCTCAGCAGGTGAAGTCACTCCCCTGGCCAGAGGCACAATAGTGCAGGGTCTTTAATGCATGCTGAGCCAAAGGAAACCGGAGTGTGGTCCTCGTTAGGTCAACAAAGGTAAAATACAAACACCAGAGTAGGAAGTGTTGCTATGTGATTTTCAAAAGTGCAAAGACACAGATGAACAAGGTTATGGAGTGTGGATAACAGTTTACCATCTTTACTTCTATATCCTATCAACCTGGACTTGCATTAGGTCATCTATTTTGACCTCAAAATCTGACAGCAATAATCAAATCCGAGAGAACTGAACTCATAGAAAACAGCCAGTGGAAAGTCCTGATATCCCAAGAAGGGAGATTGATCAAGGCCCAAATTCAGTTCAAGGCTCGTTCAGAGGGAGAAAGCGCTATGACATACTTTTTTTTTAAAGGTAATTTATGCTTGAGCCGACCTGCGTAGAGTTTACCATTAATGTGATCTCCACAAACGTTAAGGAAAATGCCTTTAAAAGTTGCGTTGACTGCTGTATTGTCATGCACTATAATGCACCACGCTCCCAAGAAATTAATGCTTCATTAGCTTTGAAGAAAACAGTGAAAAACAGTTAGTTTTTTTTTATTCCATACAGATGACATTAACATATCAGTAAAGCAATTTATTACACACAAAATGTTTTTATTTTTTACAAAAATATTTACCAGGGAGAAACTAAATCCAAACATGAAATAAATAGACAATTCAGCAATAAACATACATTTCACTGGGAGGAACGCATACATTTTTCAGGCCTTAGGCCTAAAGACAGTTGTGATATCAAACCAGTCCACACCACTACTCTGGTAAGTCATTCTGAAGTATATTGTCTCTGTTCCACTCTGTTATTCTCTGCTGGTTGGCATTTCTCCTGACCCAGGTCCTTCTCTTTCAGCCCCAGCATACTGTAGTATGGCCGTGAGCTCTGGATCAGCAGTCAGGGTGTGGTGTTGGACTTGGGACAGAAGAAACACAGGTATGACGGCATAGTAGCATTTATGAGGTCTCGCTGAGTCACTTGTGAGACTGCAGTCCTTCTCTTTTGGGAGAAACTGAGGAAATGCTTTCACCAGCACGAGTAAGAGAAGAGTGGGTACTGGCTCCACTCAGCCACATTGCCATGGTGATATCCGTGGTGCACAGCCGGGGTACTGTAGTCAGAGGGCAGGTGGTGAGGGGGAGGGTACTGGACGGGGCTGGGGCCGCTCCACTGGCCCAGGGTCTGCTCGGTGCTGTAAGGGGTGTAAATGTGGTGGCTGAGGACCCCTGGCTTGCCTGCCTGGGCCATGTTGAGCACCCCTGTGTAGTCCTGGTGATGTCCTCCAGAGGGCTGGGTGCCACAGGGAGATGGTCCGATCTCATGGGTAGAGGGCTTGGAGGCCTCATGCTCTGGGACTGTGGCTACATCAGAGACTCTGGACTCAAAGCTGGCGCGTCCAGAACCCCCGTTGCTGCTGCCTACGCTGGAGGAGGGAGATGGAGACTTCCCGTATTCATGGAACCTGAGGACAGAAGAGAAGGCAGGGTGGTGGTCAGTGTTATCTGCTTTGATGACAATGTAGCAGTGAGATATACAGCAGAATGAACATGACAGATAGCATGCTGTGGTGCCTACCTGTACGGCTGGTATGAAGCTGGGGCTGGTACTAGCTGCTCTGCATTGTACATTTCTCTGGCGTCAGGTCCAGGGGGTGAATCTGTCCGGACGTGGTGGCCATGCTCCCTCTCAGGCCCCCAGGGGGAGTAGCGTTCCTCTTTCACCACTTCCTCCTCTTTGGTTTTGGGGAGTTCTGCTTGCTCTCCTTCGTATCCTTCAAATGATGACCTGGGGAAGTCTGAAAAACATACATGACATCAGACCCACTAAGCTCAGGGAATAACTATTTTTACATGAAGGGATGAGTAATTTGGTCACCAAATGGTGAAATCCAATACCAGGAGGACTGTCCTCATCTGACTCTCTGCTTAGACAATCAATTTTCTTTGCTTTATTCTCTGGGCAGGCTGGGTTTCTGTTAGCGCGCCTGCAGCGGGAAAGATAATAGTGCCGATCATTAGTGAACTTATATTCAAGACAAGCATATAATAGAACAATAGTTATAGTAACTATTCTACCTTTTTGTATTAGTTCCTTCGTCTCTAAAGCCTTTCGCAAATGGGTTGTGGTCGATTTTCAGCTTGGTTATCTAGGGGAGAAAGAGTTGCTTTAAACACCTAGTGCCTTGTTACCAGATGCTTGCTTGGGGAAATAAAGGGTAGTGCCCTGCTCTGCCAGTGACTGCAGTGAGACTGACCTTAGTGTTCTGGTAAGCAGTGACGGAGGTGAAGGAGGTCTCAGGGAAGGTAAAGGTCTGGAATACACTCCAGCGTACACTGTACATGTCGTCTGCCTGGACAATGTGGAAGCGCGGGTGGTAGCGATGCATGGAGTGCAAAATTATCTGAAAGAGAGAGAGATGCACAGTTAGTTTAGTCACTGGAACAATGACAACACTTAATATCATCAAAGCTCTATAGAAGAAGTCTATATCTATTATTACAGAGCTTGACAATGCCTTCTTACATGGCCATGTTGGTCTAGGGTGTTGTTGGTAAGCTTGAGCTTGAGGAAGGACACGGTCTGTTTCATCCAGTGGCTCCCAGGGGCTGGAGAGTCTGGATGCAGGTACGTCCGGCAAGGGGGCTGTGGCTCTGCTTTCCCAGCCACTTCCCATTTCTCTTTATTCCACTGGAAGGAGACCAAGAAATTGAGTAAAAACAAACTTTGTTTTTCTGTCATACAAGGAGGGTGAGGTGATTTTCAGAGGATCCCTGCCTAACTTTAAGGAGGCTAAAAGAGAGAGTGATAGTTTGGCTTGCACCACCCACAGAGAGAAGGGGGCAAACAGCAGGGGATAGAACAACAGGAAGAGATAATGCCCTGTGATGTCCAATGTCAGAGGGGTGATGAGCAGAGGCTGGAGTGGAGCTGGATCTCGTCTGGAGATGCTGGCCATTAGAGAAAAGCTATCGCTAATGTCAAGATTGTTTTTTACAAGCCGGGGTTGTGTCATTTCTAAATGTAAAATTCTCCATGATTTCAATGATTTTGTTCATGAAAGACAATGGATATGTATTAAAGTGCAAACATGCTAAAGGTTCTTACCTTATACCTGAAACCATCCACAGGAACCATGTCAACCAGCAAGATGTACTTGGAACAAGGCATCAGCCCAGAAAGGTTGATTTTACAGTGTGGAAACATTCTCCTGTAAAATACAAGGATAATCATTATCATGACAGTCCACACAAAAAAAATGCTACTTCTTGAAGCAATTTCGATCAAGTACATTGTAATTGATCATGGCAGATAGAATTGGAAGCTGTGGTTATCTTACCTGCCCGGTTTAGTGATAATCATCTCTGTTCCAATTTCATGGAAAGACTTCCAGAGTTCTGGGTCCTCCAGAGTCATCCTGATGTTGCCTTGGTGATAGGCGTCGGGTCCACCGGGAATGGATGAGGGTGGAGCAATAAAGTTGGACTTCATGTCTAAGATGTAGATGTGGAAACCATCATTAAGACACAGCCATAAACCAAAACTGATGGATGACTAGCTGATCAAGATGAGAACTGAATAGGCCGGGATAAAGAGGAGCATTTCATATACTCAGAGTAGACTAAGAATACAACCCAAACTATTGATATAGGCAATGAGAGCTTATGACTTGAATGTGTGATGTCCATTGGGAGTCCAAGGGAGGTTTGATGACAAAAAAAGAGCTTCAGGACCAACACTCACCTCTGATGGACTGCATTCTTTAGACGAGTTGGTGCAACAAGAAGAGGTGCGCCAAAAATATAATGTATCAGTAAACTGGTTCAGTGATATCCAAAGTAGTTCACAGTCCCTCCTTGGTGCTGCACATCTGTCTTGGGCTTTCAGTATATTCCACTGGTGCCGGAAGCATAAATTGAGGGGTGGTAGGTCCAATAGTGTTCTAACAGCAATCACTTCGGGCACTCTAGAACTGTTCAACTGGAGGACAAGGTGTCCCTGACTTTTAAGGAGATCCCAGGGGTGGGAGTGGCCAGGAGAGAGAGCCATTCCCAGGCTTTGAAGTGGCACAATGATGAGTCAATGTCCCACTGTGATTGGAGGGTTGTGGAAATCAAAGGGACTTAACAGGGCCTTGATACCGTCTCCACAGGAAGGGGGACGGAGGAAATGCATCTTTATTAACTGCTAAGAGACTTTTAAACAAATATGGACAGGCTTCCCCACTGGAGAATGGGGCCTGCAGCGGCACCAAAATCTGTGTAAATATCATTCACACAGACGTAATCACACACAGAATGTCCATTTAGTGTCCTCATGCAATGTGATAAAATAGCCATTATAATTCATTTGACACAGTTAATACAAGTTCAGGGAAGTGAGATCAACCCTCACAAAATATAACATTTGAGTCGGGGTTGCAAAGCTACTGATAAAATTAGGGTTGCAAAGCTACTGATTTTCCAGAATTACCAATAATAACAATAATTACTTCAGTAATTTTGGTATTAAACAGAAAATCTATGGCAATCTAACTTTGCTAGTTTATAATTGAATAACTTAAAAAAAAAAAAAAATGTATCCATATATAGTATTCCTTTTTGTAACTGTCTCCATATTGTCCATCAGTTTCTAGTAGATAGACCATATGGTTCAAGAGAAAATAACCTTATAATTAAAAAAGCATCTAATCAACAAATATTATTTTGTCCATTATTGAAATTTTTTGTACACGATTTTTAACCTTTATTTAACTAGGCAAGTCAGTTAAGAACAAATTCTTATTTTACAATAATGGCCTACCCCGGCCAAACCCTCCCCTAACCCGGACGATGCTGAGCCAATTGTACGCCGCCCTATGGGACTCCTGATCATGGCCAGTTGTGATACAGCCCGGGATCGAACCAGTGTCTGTAGTGATGCCTCTAGCACTGAGATACTGTGCCTTAGACTGCTGCGCCACTCAGGAGCCCGCCAAAACATAAAAAGGACATAAAAATCCTTGAAAGATACCAAAATTCTGGTAGTTTACTGGTAAACTTTGAAAGTTTCCAGGACTATATATATATACCCTCCCTTTGCAACCCGTGTCACATTCCTTAATTCATGTTTTTGCCAAACGCCAGCCCAGACACTTTGTTTACTATAATGCTGAGGGATGGGGCTGGAGACATGTAACCATTCTCAAATTCATAGATGGAGCTATGGAGGGACAGTTCATGAGATCAACATTATAATTTTTAGCATATTTGAAGCTATATATTGCTTGTTAACAGAGACATTGTTTACAAACAATGAAGTAACCTTGTATTTTGGGTTTTGATGGGGTAAGACAGTTATATTCTTCCAAAATTAATGGGTATATATCATTGATTGAAATTACCATTGAACAGCAGTAACTATTGCTGAATGTAGCTTTAATTCCTTTTTTTATGATTACCAAAATAGTCTGTTGAATGAACTTGTTCACTTTGAACTTGTGTGCTTCTGACAATAAAATGTAAGAAATGCTATCCCATCTTGAGTCACTCTTCCAACACAGTTATAACATAACTGTAAAATATACACATGTCATATGTATATCATGTGCACTATTGGTTGAAACAATGACTTAATCTTTCCCAAACAGGGTCTCTGCCATGTCTCATTCTCCATCTGAGAAAGTGAGGAGTGTGTGAGGGACCAATAAACCTATAATGGTGTAATAACTTACAATAATACCGGTGTCTTTCTGCAGGTGAGTCTTACCTGGGGGTGAGCCAGGTTGGGTGTTGGGGCTGGAGGCAGTGCCCCGGGGTTGTGTATTGATCTGTCTAGACAGGACAATGCTCCGATAGATAATCTCATTAGGGCAGTTTCCCTTGTAGGCCACAGTTTCTCCATGCGGAGAGGCACTGTATGGGCCAGCAATTAACAGTCAGTTAGCACCACAGGGCCAAGGCACCACAGCTTGAAAGAGACAGAGGCAGAGACAGAATGAAGGCTGGGCACAACCTCCCCTCCATTCCAAAGGAGCCCTCCCTCCCACAATCGCCATCTTCCAGGCAAATCCACAAGCGTCCATTGGCTATGTGTCCTCCTGCATTCACCTGTATTCCCCTCTGTTACCACAGGCTAAACAAATGCTAAACAGAGAACCATTCGCAGCACTTCAGCAGAGTTCCTCCTCATCTCCACTTCCTCTGGCACTTAAAGTTCCTTAAATACCCTCAATAGATCTACAAACATGTCTCACTCAGCTTTGTTCTACAAAACCAAGCAGTTTTCATACAGTCCCTATACAATTACTCAGTCTCTCATTGTATGCTTATGTGGGCATATTGCATACAGTTCCTCCAGGGGTAGTATTGTATGGTCCAAGTTTCCATAGTATTATTGTGAGCCCAATTGTCTTTGTAATTTGCGTCTGTGAATCTGTATAAGCCTATCACAGGAGGTTGGTGGCACCTTAATTGGGGAGGACGGGCTCGTGGTAATGGCTGGAGCAGAATCAGTGGAATGGTATCAAATTCATCAAACACATAGTTTGTGTTTGATGCCATTCCATTTACTCTGTTCCAGCCATTATTATGAGCTGTCCTCCCCTCAGCAGCCTCTACTGAAGCCTATGTTATCATGTGGGAGACCATACTGTAAGTATGGAACCCCATTTGTGAGAAATAGTAGAATAATTCAAAATTGATCTTGATACCTTAAAAGGTCCATAAAGTTAGCCCTTTGGAAATGGCTGTATTAAAGCAGGCAACTAGAGAAACATCCCTCTAAGGAATAGCAGTTAAACAGGCCACAGGAGAGGTTTACAACTAGAAAGCCTGGGCTGTGAGAATATTGACTGGCTATTTTAAAGAGCTTAAGTTGAGTCAATGTATATTTCTCCCATTACTCCAACAGAACCACTCAGAGACCAGCATTGGATTTTCACAGCACAGGTCCTCACGTTTACTCTAAAAGGCTATTTTGGAGGGGGAAAAGACAGATGTCACATGCATAACTGGTTCCACCAATCCCCCTGCATAGAGGGCCAGCCTGCTAATAGCACTCTGAGCTTTAGGAAGTGTGATGTGGTTTCAGTCTCCTTATATGTGAAACCAATTGTTGCTGAGGAGTTATTAATCACAGGTTCAATGTTGCTCTCCTCACTTCACTTCTGAGGACAAATGCATATTCGCAGGGCCTCTTGTGCCGTCTCCCTCGCGAGAGCTTTCCTGCAGGGGCTTCCTACCAGTCACCCAGCATCAGTCCTCTCAGAGCCGTGTCATGATATATCAAAACAAGGATGGCTCAGCTCTTTGTGTGATTACAAGTGTGTGTCTATTTCAGGAAATGGAGAAGGGACCAATTTTGGCGTGGAATATTTTAGGTAATCATGGTTTAAAGGCTTACAGGGAAGTCTAATGTGAGCATGTCACTTTCAGAGCTAAGGTGTACATTTCAGTGGTGGCGGTGTCAATCCCATTACGCAGTGAAGATGGAGGTGATAGCCAGGTGTGACAGCCAGGCTGTTGTCCGTGGCAGAGGATACAGACCAGTCAGGGTGGCAGGTGAGGGTCTACTATTATATTTTACAGATGCTGCTGTCTGCTATATTTAGACGTGGGTAACACATCAGGGGAATTGTGGCCTTGAAGACAATGACTGAGTTAATAACTAGTGTAACTAACTATAATCACAGTGAAGTGACCCAAATAGTTGTTATTCAATCTCTATGAATGATTTCAATGAGTCAACACTGAAGCACTGGGTTGTAGATCTATGACAAAATATGTCAAACAACATAAATATTCCCTTTATTCTCAACATAACGTATGAAAAGAGGAATAAAGACCATCCCTAACATGATCTCTACAGTGGATGTAACAAAGTTGTAGAAAGTAATACCATTGCCATAACAGACATGGCATAGAGATTCAGAGAAGGCAAACAGTAATTTACAATATATAAAATATATTTGACACATGCGCCAAATGCAACAGGTGTAGGTAGACCTTACAGTTAAATGCTTACTCACAGGCCCTTAAACAACAATGCAGCTAAGAAAAACACCTACAATTAAAAAAATTTAAAGTAAAGAATTAAAGAGCAGCAGTAAAATAACAATAGCGAGGCTATATACAGGGGGTACCGGAATAGAGTCAATGTGCGGGGGACCGGTTAGTCGAGGTAATATGTACATGTAGGTAGAGTTATTAAAGTGACTCTGCTCACTCACCAAGTTTGTGTCAATAGAGCTAATGTTTCTTGACTGTTCTCCAAGTTCGATGAGCCTACTAGGGCCCAACCTCCCTGCAAAGCATTGGTCCTCAGAGCAGTCTATGGCGGGGCCGCTGGCCAGGCCACTCTGTCTGCTCACTGATAACCTTTACCACTGATGCTCTACCTCCCAGGTGTCAGTCTCTGGCCATTTGTTTTAACTGTGCAGATCCCCTTGTGTTGAATAGTTAACAGCTGCCAATACACAGCCGGGCCCAAGGATCAGACGGCTATCCTCCAGCCCAATAAAGAGCCCCTGCAGTGGGCCGACGAGAAATCTCACACCTTTGGCCCACATTAACTATGCAGCATGCCCTTTTGATGCCTTAATTGGTTACTTTGAGGGGTTTGTATAGGTAGCAGTCGCTGGCTAAAGACAACCTGATGTCAGTGGTGCTCCAATCCCTTCTGATTCAGCCTACCGGTACATCACCTCAAACACTGGAAAGACTCACCTTTGTTAAACCTGACATCAGGGCTATTAGTTTTGTCATTTTGTGATTGTTGGCTGACAACTTCATCTCAAGTGCAGTTTGCTTCAGCTATAAACAACGACTATGATGTTCTTAATCAGTGAATCTTAAAGATGATTGCACAATAACACAGGATACATTCTGAAAGGATTAAATGTATCTAACATAGTGGCAACACTCCCTTTTTCTCTGCAAAACACTGAGCACAGAAGAAAACTGTCAGTGAGGCACTTCGGAATTTGTTTAAATGCAATGTTTTAGTGAATTACATTTGCATTCTTTAGATGAATACTGTCGATAATATAGTCAGGCCCATAATTAGTCACCTTTGATATATTCTATGCTCATAACATTTGGTAAATGATATATTATAATAATACAATTGCTCAGAGATTTTGCTTCTGTTTTTCAATGCCAAACCCACCACTACTGTGTATGGCACCACTAGCTGTATTGTCATGTCATCTGAGCATAGCACCAGTTCCAATCCAAGTGCCAATGTCGTTAATCAAACTCCAGGTGCTGCTATGGTCAGATTACATGGAAAAACAAGCTTTTTTTGGCCACGTACACACACCAGTAGTGGGTTTGACGTCGAAAAACGGAAGCATATGCAGAAAAGTACCTCATATGGTAAAATATGGTGGTGCATCTTTGATGTTATGGGGATATTTTGCTTCTACTGGTCCTGGAGTCTTTGTTAAGGTCAACGACATCATGAACTCTACCAACTACCAGGACATTTTAGCTCAAACATGGTTGCCTCTGCCAGGAGGCTGAACATTGACCGCAAGTGAATCTTCCAGCAAGACAATAACCCCAAACACACATCAAAATCCACAAAGAAATGGTTAATTGACCATAAAAATCTAAATTTTGCAAAGGCCATCTGTCTCCGGACTTGAACGCCATTGGAAACCATGAACCCCATTGGAAACGAGTGGCGCAGCAGTCTAAGGCACTGCATCTCAGCGCAAGAGGCGTCACTACAGTTCCTGGTTTGAATCCAGGCTGTATCACATCCGGGCGTGATTGGGAGTCCCATAGGGCGACGCACAATTGGTTAAATAAATAAAAAAACTTTTCAGAAAAAGGCTGTCGTTTTCCTTGTAGGGTGCTAGAGTACTGAAAACAATATACTTTTAAACATAATCTCATTCTCTGAGCAATTGTATTAATATAAAATAATCTTTATTTTAAAAAAATTTGGCATGCAATATAGCTCAATATTTGTATTATTTCTTTTAATATTTTTTGCTCATCTTTATCAATGGTGACAATTATGGATCGGGCTATAGGTAGGCACAGTTGAAGTTGGAAGTTTACATACACTTAGGTTGGAGTCATAATGTTGGAGTTTTTCAACAGCTCCACAAATGTCTTGTTAACAAACTATACTTTTGGCAAGTCGGTTAGGACATCTACTTTGTGCATGACACAAGTAATTTTTCCAACAATTGTTTACAGACAGGTTATTTCACTAATAATTCACTGTATCACAATTCCAGTGGGTCAGAAGTTTACATATACTAAATTGACCTATTTTAAACAGCTTGGAAAATTCCAGAAAATGATGTCATGGCTCTGGAAGCTTCTGATAGGCTAATTGACAATTTGAGTCAATTGGAGGTGTGCCATGGGAAAATCAAAATAAATCAGCTAAGACCTCAGATTTTTGTTTTAGACCACAAGTCTAGTTCATACTTGGGAAGGTACCACGTTCATCTGTACAAACAATAGTACGCAAGTATAAACACCATGGAACCACGCAGCCGCCATACCACTCAGGAAGGAGACGCGTTCTGTCTCCTAGAGATGAACGTACTTTGGTGCGAAAAGTGCAAATCAATCCCAGAACAACAGCAAAGGACCTTGTGAAGATGCTGGAAGAAACAGGTACAAAAGTATCGATATCCACAATAAAACGAGTCCTATGTCAACACAATCTGAAAGGCCGCTCAGCAATGAAGAAGCCACTGCTCCAAAACCGCCATAAAAAAGCCACATGGGGACAAAGATAGTACTTTGTGGAGAAATGTCCTCTGGTCTGATGAAACAAAAATAGAACTGTTTGGCCATAATGACCATCGTTATGTTTGTGGGAAAAGGGGGAGGCTTGCAAGCCGAACAACACCAACGCACCCGTGAAGCACGGGGGTGGCAGCATCATGTTGTGGGGGTGCTCTACTGCAGGAGGGACTGGTGCACTTCACAAAATAGTTGGCATCATGAGGGGGGAAATTATGTGGATATATTGAAGCAACATCTCAAGACATCAGTCAGGAAGTTGAAGCTTGGTCGCAATTGGGTCTTCCAAATGGACAATGACCCCAAGCATACGTCCAAAGTTGTGGAAAAATGGCTTAATAACAACAAAGTCAAGGTATTGGAGTGGCCATCACAAAGCCCTGACCGCAATCCTGTAGAAAATTTGTGGGCAGAACTGAAAAAGTGTGTGCGAGCAATGAGGTCTACAAACCTGTCTCAGTTACACAAGCTCTGTCAGGAGGAATGGGCCAAAATTCACGCAACTTATTTTACCTTTATTTATACCGTTTTTTCTCATTGAGATAATCTCTTTTCCAAGAGAGACCTGGTCCAATAGCAGCAGGGGGAACAACGTTTCAGACAAAACAACTTACCTACACACAACATTAAACAAAACTATAAGCACACATACAATACAACAAAAACATTGTACATTAAAAGCACGAATGTCTTGACTAAAAACAGCTGGCCTAAAAACAATTACACTCTTCTATGATGTATATACGCCGATCAAGTGTTTAAACTCCACCGACGAAACTAGATCAAATTTTTAAATGTTCAGGAGAGAATTCCAGGATCACGGAGCTAAGTAACTAAAACTAATTTCTACCATGACCTGTTCCAATTATTGGTACTGTTAGAAGCATAAGAGAATGGGACTGTAATTCATATTTATTTACCAACCTGACTAAAAAAAGAACAGAGATAAAATGGCATTTCACCCAATATGGTCTTATAAATCAGTGTATACCAGTGTTTAAGCCTACTCAAGGTCAATGACGACCAGCCAACTGTAATGAACCTGAGGGCTGCATGTTCACTAAAATGTAAAACCGCCAGTAATGTACATTGTATATTGAGGCCTTCCTGGCCTCAAAAGAAAAACAAGCCTTTTGCAGATAATAAACACCTATTTTCAGCTTGAGCTTCCTTATCAAGTTCTCTACATGCACAGTGAAGCTCAGCTTATCAACCCACACCCCCAAATATTTGTACACTTTAACTTGCTCTATAGTATGTCCAGCCAATGTAGCAATGACATGATTAGTAACATGCCTGGCATTTGAAAATACCATGCATTTTGTTTTACCCAAATTTAGAACCAGCTTTAAATCATACAGATTCTGTTGTACGATATTAAATGCTCTTTGGTCATTTTCAAAAGCTAAAAGATACACTACTACCACTTTAATAAAGAACAGTATCATCTGCATAAAAATTTACATCCGCTATTGCAATAAGATCCCCAATGTTGTTGATATACAAAATTAACAACAGTGGGCCCCAAATATATATCCGAACCCTGCGGAACACATTATTGTGGGTAGCTTGTGGAAGGGTACCCGATACGTTTGACCCAAGTTAATCAATTTAAAGGCAATGCTACCAAATACTAATTGAGTGTATGTAAACTTCCCACTGGGAATGTGATGAAAGAAATAAAAGCTGAAATAAAGCATTCTCTCTACTATTATTCTGATATTTCACATTCTTAAAATAAAGTGGTGATCCTAACTGACCTAAGACATGGAATTTTTACTAGGATTAAATGTCAGGAATTGTGAAAAACTGAGTTTAAATGTAGGTGGCTAAGGTGTATGTAAACTTCCGACTTCAACTGTAGTTAACTTCTTCCTGTTGACAGACAGATAAAACTGAACAAATCACTTACCAACCCCCTCTGCCCTATCAAGGCTTGGAGAAGAGAGATCTCAAAACTACAACCTAGTGGATGGGGGATCACACATTTGGTCCACCTCATAAGAAAACAAACCTCAAATGTAGCTTTCCTGACAAAGGGGCAAATGACAAACTCACAGCACTTCATAAGAAACTTCTGGAAGTTGCTAATGAAGGCTAATGACTTCCCTCGTGTCAGAGACTTCACACTGAAGTGTACGAGCCCTTTGACTAAAATGTCAGAGAGACAGGGTGGTCTCAGCTAGAGGAGATTATGGAGATAGAAAACATGATTGATACACAGGGGACATGTTGGTGGAAAGAGTGACACTTTGCCACAGGTTGTTTTGTTTAGGTCAAACTTCACTGGAATTGTAGTCTGTAGAACTAAATGACATTGAGGTTGTCTTGCCAATTGGTCTAAACTACTGTATACATACAGCTTTTGCAACCAATACATAACCATTACAGCTGCCAGAGGTTGGAAGTTCAAACTAAATATGAAAACAAACAGAAAATGTAGGTAATTGAAATAAGAGTTAAAGAGCAAAGACCAGGTATGAGTGTATCAAGTATATTTTTGTTGTGACATCTTTAATGTGGCAAGTCAATATGTAGAGAACAACAACTCCCCAGCCTGAGCTAAGGTTGAAGAGCAGAAGAAAAGCCTTGAACCCAAAGTCACCTTTCAGCCATTCTATATTCCCATAAGAAGTTCAGCAGTAGAAATACAAAACAGTATTTTACACCAAAAAATACAAACATCCATTTACAGGTAGTCAAGCAAGACTTGTATGGGCGGTGTCCTTTACAATTATTAATTCATAATTCCCTCCTTTTTAAAAAGTCTTGTTTTTGACAATAAACATACAGTACATATCCTTTTTATAGAAAACAATCTGTAAAAAAACATTATATTGTCTTCTGTACAACTGACTAGCTATCCCCATTCCGAGTTTACTTTGAATTTAAACCTATTTACCAAAACTGATCCATCGGGAAAGGCATTTTGCCTGAATTAGGAACATCCACACCTTTCCTTACAATGCCAGTGAATTCAGGTAATAAACTGAAGCACAACTGATTAAGTTAAATTGAATTTGTTTCCTAAATTGACTAGAATGGAGATGTACTTGACCCCAATGCTAAATAAAAACACCCAAACCCTGTAAGAGTTGCCTCATTGGAAAATATGTTTTAAGTGTGATGTACAAAAGCTAATTCAGGCTAATCCAAAACATCTTTCTGTCTATTATCCTGAGCAATGCTGGTGACAAGACCTCTTCCTGGTAAAGACTCCTCCAAGCTACAAATCCACACAGAAACAAAGGACAAAATCAAACGAGACTTGAAATAATACAGTGGAGTACAAAAATAGAACAAACAAAAGACAAATCAAAGACATCACACGTGGAAGTGTAAACATATCCAATCTGCTACAGGTTATTAACTTTGGAGAAGTAGGTTCCTCAACATTGCGTTAGGAGGCCCATATAAAAGCCTGGTTTGCAGCTGATGGTCCTCAGTAAATCGTAGTGTCCATGAAAATACAGGTTACATACAACTGTGGGTTTTTTGCAGTTTAGGTTCTTATATCAATGTGTATGGACAAAAGTTGGCTGGCAACAGTTGTATGTTGCCATGGCACATATATTGAAGTACCTCAGTGTGGGATGTTGCATCCCACCAACAAGGATGTAGCTGCAGGTGAAATATAGTAAAAGCAGGCTGAATTTTTGACCCCATTACTTGTGAAAGATGCATAAATCACAGCCAAGGATGCCAATTGCATTGAAGGCTAAGAATTTGTCTGCATAGCAACAATCCACAAATTCTGACCATTTAACTTACAGTAAGTGTTGATCATCATTCTACACCCTTTCCCATTTTCATGTGAAAGACTATGGAGACCTTGGCTACCTGGCAGGTGTGATGAGTGTAAAATGGCACTTTTCTAAATTGTTGTTGAACTAAAAACATCCCCAGTCATCCAGTTTGACTTTCTAGAGCCTTTCCCCATTCAATACAAGATAGACCAACTGCATCAACACAGAGACACTAGCTGCAGTGACATGTACCATTCCATTGTTTCAAGACAAGGTGGAAGGGTTGGCGGTAGTCAGGTCTAGCTCAAATGAGTAGCCTGGGTTTGTTCACTCTTGTAGCTGTGAGAAGGGGACAATGGGGTGGGGGTGGGGGGGCACAGCTGGTCAGTAGCTCAGATGTCCATGTAATCATCCTCCTCATCCTCATCGTCTGATTCACTTTCCAGAGAGGACTCCTGGCTGGAGGTCTCCTGCACCTCCAGGGCTGGCTGGCTCAGCGTCTCCTTCACTGTGGCCGCCGACTGGGAGGACAGGATCACGTTCTGGACAGGAACAGGGGACAAAGAACAGGAGGGGTTTAGTCTGACTGAAAGACAGTTTGACAGGGTGAAAAGATAGAACGATAGAATGGGAAAGAGGGAAAGTACCTTGAGTCTCTGCTTGGTTTCCTCAGAGATACATCCTTTGGGGGAGAGCAGGGTGGGTGTAGGCGGGGTGACGGTAATTTCCGGGGGGAACTTGGTGACGGTGGAGGGGATGAAGAGCTTTGGCATGTTGGGGGGGATACGGGAGCGCACACGACTGGGGTCCAACATCTTAGACTGCTCACTGCTGCCATACAGCTGCTGGTCTGAACATTAGAGATATAGATGTTTTATTTATTTGACCTTTATTTAACCAGGTAGGCCAGTTGAGAACAAGTTCTCATTTCCAACTGCGACCTGGCCAAGATAAAGCATAGCAGTGTGAACAGACAACAACACAGAGTTACACATGGAGTAAACAATAAAGTCAATAACACAGTAGAGAAATAAAATAGTCTATATACAGTGTGCAAAAGGCATGTGGAGGTAGGCAATAAATAGGCCATAGGAGCGAATAATTAAAATTTAGCAGATTAACACTGGAGTGATAAATGATCAGATGATCATGTGCAAGTAGAGATACCGGTGTGCAAAAGAGCAGAAAAGTAAATAAATAAAAGCAGTATGGGGATGAGGTAGGTAAATTGGGTGGGCTATTTACAGATGGACTATGTACAGCTGCAGCAATCGGTTAGCTGCTCAGATAGCAGATGTTTAAAGTTGGTGAGGAAAATAAAAGTCTCCAACTCCAGCGATTTTTGCAATGCGTTCCAGTCACAGGCAGTAGAGAACTGGAAGGAAAGGCGGCCAAATGAGGTGTTGGCTTTAGGGATGATCAGTGAGATACACCTGCTGGAGCGTGTGCTAAGGGTGGGTGTTGCCATCGTGACCAGTGAACTGAGATAAGGCGGAGCTTTACCTAGCATGGACTTGTAGATGACCTGGAGCCAGTGGGTCTGGCGACAAATATGTAGTGAGGGCCAGCCGACTAGAGCATACAGGTCGCAGTGGTGGGTGGTATAAGGTGCTTTAGTAACAAAACGGATGGCACTGTGATAAACTGCATCTAGTTTGCTGAGTATTGGAAGCTATTTTGTAGATGACATCGCCGAAGTCGAGGATAGGTAGGATAGTCAGTTTTACTAGGGTAAGTTTGGCAGCGTGAGTGAAAGAGGTTTTGTTGCAAAATAGAATGCCGACTCTAGATTTGATTTTGGATTGGAGATGTTTGATATGAGTCTGGAAGGAGAATTTACAGTCTAGCCAGACACCTAGGTACTTATAGATGTCCACATATTCTAGGTAGGAACCATCCAGGGTGGTGATGCTGGTCGGGCGTGCGGGTGCAGACAGCGAACGGTTGAAAAGCAAGCATTTGGTTTTACTAGCGTTTAAGAGCAGTTGGAGGCCACGGAAGGAGTGTTGTATGGCATTGAAGCTCGTTTGGTTGGCCGAGGTTGAAGTAGCCAGGAGGAAGGCAAGGCCAGCTGTTGAGAAATGCTTGTTGAAGTTTCGATTATCATGGATTTATCGGTGGTGACCGTGTTACCTAGCCTCAGTGCAGTGGGCAGCTGGGAGGAGGTGCTCTTGTTCTCCATGGACTTTACAGTGTCCCAGAACTTTTTGGAGTTAGAGCTACAGGATGCAAATTTCTGCTTGAAGAAGCTGGCCTTTGCTTTCCTGACTGACTGCGTGTATTGGTTCCTGACTTCCCTGAACATTATGAGAACTTCTAACAAGGATCCTGTCCTCCACTTACTAGAATTCTTACTTTCCCTCTTGGTATTTCCTGGTTGTAAATGTTCTTACCTAAGCAGGTTTGTGTGGTACTACAGGAAGCAGGCTCGTCATGGGGCCAGCCTGCAGCCTCCTGCCCTGGGGACACAGTGGCCAGCTTCATCTGTTGGCACAGATGAGACTCCTGCTGTTTGTAGGACAGTCCTTCTGCAGGCTCCTCAAGTTCATCTGGAGAAACAACCACGTCACATGACCTGGCTGGGTCACAATCCGTACATCATCCAAACACACCAGCATAGAGAAGAAAGACAAGATGACAGGCTCTCACTCATACTTCTGAGGTTAGCAGAATAATCAATTTCAGACTGATTTAATATGCAGTGCACTATACTATAACAACAATGTTTGTAATGACCAACATTAACATGAGCTTACTGGAACATAAATGTAATTTCTATACACAGACACTGGTTTCAAATATTGTTCCAGGCTGCCATAACAGACCCCGCAATGAAAGCTTTAGGCAGATAGGATATATGAGGGAGGGTAATGCCTCAGCCTGCCTGCCTGTGAGAATAACATCCCCATGTAGCAACGTACAATAGCGCTAGCAGCACTGACAACAAATACAATAATCCCACTCCCTCTCTACCCAACCTCTTCATTCAGGTTGCCTGGGAAACCATTGGTAGATTGCAGTGCCAAGCTGCCCGATGCTGAGCACTGATCTCCTTAACCTCATGTATGTGTGTGCATGTGTGTGTGGATGATATCCTCCTTGAATCCTTAAAGATTTCATGTACTCAACAATCAGGATTGTAAACTAAATAGGCTTGACACAGTTGTGTCATACAGAAACAATGCATCATCAGGAGAACAGTGTTCCAAGTTAAAGACAGATCATTATTTTATACACTTCCATCTGTAAGTGTCAACAGATGTACTATTACCAGGGAGACATAAGTGACTTACTAAAACAGAAACCATTCAACCAGTTCATAGTGTACAGTAGTTACGTAACACAGCTCTGAGTGGGCAAGTGTGCCCCCTGCTGGCTGTCTATATAATTACAGCGAGAGAGCAGGTTTGACAGTCATTTATCCTTCTCCCCTAGAGCAGCAGGTACCACGCAGGGAATCAAACTGCAGATACAGCACAGTGAACACAACCAGTTTGCAGCGAAAATACTGCGGGTGTTACAAATCAATTCACATTACACTATATTCTCCAAAGAGGAACTACGCAATTGTAATTAAAATGTTTGATGACCATGTCCTCTTTGTAGCAGCATACTTTAAACTGCTTTAGAGTCTGTTTTCAAACAGAACAGACAGTTTCACTGCTGTGCATTGTGAAATGTACTGAGATGAGGAGGGATGAAACCGACCTGTTTGGGGGTTGAAGGCCATAGTTGAAGCAGGGTGGATGGGCAGGGGGGCTCTCCTGTGCTGGGGCTGCTCGTGGGAGCCGCTGGCTGGAGGTCTGGGCACCTTGCCCAGGGGCTCGTACTGGAGTTTGGCTTGGCTGTCCTGGATCTGGATGGACAGAGGGTGGCAGGCAGTGTGGCTGAGCAAGACCGGGGTTGGCAGAGAGGCAGGGAAGAAGATGTCGCGGTTATCCTTAGTGTACTTGGGTGTTGTCGGGGCATCACCGGCAGACTGAGAAAGATAAAGACAGAGTGTGGTAATAAGGAGGAGCGCCTGACCTTGAGTGCCCATCTGCAGTAGAATCTTCTTTCCTCTGTACAGATACTGTAGATAGAACACTGAGAACTGCATATCTGCATCCCTGGAGGGAAAAATGTCCCAGACAGAACCACCGTAGAAATCGGTTGAGTCAACATAGCTGATACAATCTCACTGTTTACAGAGTTAGATGATACTATTACGCTGGCTTTATGCTAGAGCAGTGTCCTGTGGAGGTCTTACTTCTCTGTGTTGCCAGAAGACACCGACCCTACCGGGTCTGAACACAATCATGGTTACTTTAAGACACAGTGGAGCCGGTGCGAGATATGGGTCTGAAAACGTACCTCAATGCAGGGATGGGATATGCCACTTTACTCCAAATTGTACCTTCGAGGCATCAATGTAGATCAAGGTAACATTTGGAGTACAGTGGCATATCCCATCCCTGCACTGAAGTACGTTTTCCGACCCATATCTCATGCCGGCTCTAAGGTGTCTTAAAGTAACCATGATTGCGTTCTGTCCCCAGTGCAGCTCAGTGTAAATGGTCGGTATCTTCTGGCATGTTTTGAGGACCAATCAAACACAAGAGCTGCACAAACAACTGCTGTCATGGCAACCAGGAAGAACACAGCCAATGGTAAACGGTATGAATACAGATTCTGTTCAGTTTCCCCTCTGAAAGAGGAGAGCATTGGACTGAATACCATCTCTTCTTTTAAAAGTACCCGAATAGGAGGGAGACATTGGATAACTGGGAAGGAGGAATTAGAGGCAGGGCACTGATAATGATATACAGAAGTATATAATAGTATCATGACTTATTTCCAAGTTATGGCAATGTGACTACCAAGCACGGCCATAGCTACATATCAAGTTGAAGGCCGACCGGACTAAATGATCCTTATCACTGCGATTTTAAAATAATCAGTTCAAGGACATACGAGTGTACAAAACATTAGGAACACCTGCACTTTCTATGACATACAGTTTCCCATGTGTATCAAGAATGGTCAATCACCCAAAGGACGTCCAGCCAATTTGACAACTGTGGGAAACATGGGAGTCAACATGGGCCAGCACCCTGTTGAGCGAGTCCATGCCCCAATGAATTGAGGCTGTTCTGAGGGAAAAATGGGGGTACAACAACGCAATATTAGGTGGGTGTTCCTAATGTTTTGTACAGTCAGTGTACATCCGGTGTATTTTTTAAAATTATTATATATACATATTTTTTTTACACATTGGTGTATTAAAAGCAAATAAATTGTTTATGACACAATACATACATACAAACGACAGCATCCAGACGCATTCAAACATCCACATCACCACCACTGCCCAGACCTGCCTGCTCCACACCCACATCTCCAGTGCCCGCATCACTCTCTGCCACATGGCCACAAACTGCACCATTTAGTGTCTCTCCATCGCCCACGCATTTTCAACATTTAGATAATAAAGCATTTGACGATGGCTGATTGGTTGATTTCCAGGTATCTACATGTTTTTTTCAAGATGATTGACGAGAAAAGTATCATCCAACCCATCGGGTATCTCACTGCACCCTCATATTACATGTCTTGAAATACACAGACAGACTGATTAAAAAGGTACATTTACATTGTAATACTTCTGACAGCCAACTTTCTAGCTCCGCCCATAACTTTTGGACTTTATAACATTCCCAGCAGACATGGATTATTGAGTCATTGCCAGTTTTACACTTAAGACATGGCTGCCATTGTGCTCTAGAATTTGTGAATTTGTATAATATAACTTGTATAATCAATTATATACATGAGTTTATACTGGATTAAGTGTGAATTTTCAATAACTGTAGTTTGTAAGTTATGTTCCAACATTCCCTCCATCTTGTGCCAATATCAGTTATTTTTTGTCTTAGTTCCAATAGTTTATCTTTTTTTTCGAAGAGATTGTCAGTTGGATAGGCTCTCTGCAAGGTTTTGTATATCTTTCCTATTACATGAATATCCTTTTTCTGACTCAAATATGATTCCCTTAAGATTGCTCTGATGTCGAAAAGATTTCACATCGAAGTTGTGATATAAAACGTTTAAGTTGCATGTACTTGAAAATATGTACATTGGTCAGTCCAAAATGGATTTTTAATTCTGTAATTGAAATAAATGTATTTCCTATTACCAAGTAATTTACTGTTTCTATGCCTTTAGTTTAATTTATCAGTCAATTCTGAAAAGCTATCCAAAGATTGTTCCATAGGGTTGTGCTTTTAGGGAGTAATATTGGTTCCTGTAGAATAATGTGTCATTTTCTTCCATATTGTTATAGTGTTGTTAACTTATTAAGCTGTTAATGTTTTTAGCTTTATCCTTTGAAAACCGACATGTGAAAAAATTCTGGGGATGAGCATTCACATGTTGCTGCTCTCTTTAGTGCAAGTAAAAGCCTGAGCGAGCTGATACAATTCCAAGTCTGGAAGGTTAAAACCACCCTCAGACTTAGGAAGATGTAAAACTTTCCTTTTTATTTTATGAGTTTTATTTGCCAATATTAAGTCTTATGACGAGTCAAATTTTTTAAGTCTTCGGTGAGGTAATTGGTAATACCAAGAACAAATATAAAAACTTTGCGATCCAAGCCATTCTGAAGAGCTTTATTTGTACCTCTAAGATTTATGGGAAGATTGTTCCATTTAATTAGATCTGCTTTCATATTGTTGAGTAATGGGATAAAATTATCTTTATATATTTGTTGTCACTTATTAAGCATCCAAAGTATTTAATATTTTTGTGGTCCATTTAAAGGATTGCTGTAGATGAGCTATTATTTTTCTTATTACCATTATTTAGTTTTATTCCACGTAAATGTAATATCTTTTTGTATTCAGATGTATGTTTTTAGCAAGGGGGGCATCGGGTTTTCAATATTGGTCAGGTATATCAGGAGATCATGTGCAAATAAGTTTAGTTAAAATTCATGTTTACCAATACCTGTTACATTTGGATCCTCTCTAATTCTTTCTGCAAGCGGTTAAATTGCCAGTGCAAACAGGAGGGGTCAGAGAGGACAACCCTGTCTCGTATCCCTTTTTCAGTTGTATTATTTGTGTATATTTCTTCTTTAGGACATGTATATAATATGTTTTATTTATTTATTATTTCAGCTGGAAAGTTGAAAGCTTCATAATTTTTGAATAGAAAAGGCCATTCAAGCCTTTTCGGCATCAACAGCCATTATTGATAAATCTATATCTCGTTTCTTAGCGTATTGTATTAAGCTGAAACATGTTCTTGTATTCATTTGGCTCCATTTTTAAAATACACTTTTTGAACTATATGCATCAGTTTTTTTTATTTATTTTAAATTTCTCCTTTATTTAACCAGGTTGGCCAGTTGAGAACAAGTTCTCATTTACAACTGCCACTTGGCCAAGATAAAGCAACGTGGTGCGACAAAAACAATACAGAGTTACACAAAAACAAACGTACAGTCAAAAACACAAAACAAAAGAAAAATAGAAACATCTATGTAGTGTGTGCAAATGTAGAAGAGGCAGGTTGCAGGAGAGTATGTTCAGTCCATAGATGGAAAATGAGATAAAAAATATATACGATGAAAATGATATATACGATGAAAATGATATATACAAGGGATGGACAAGACAATCAAATCAGACATCCCACTGCTACGCCATCTTGGAGGTCTGGTAAGACTTTTGCCATTGTATTGCTTATCAGCTTTTCATTGTGACAATTTATGAAACTGGGTCTGTAAGCAGCAGGGGACTCTCCAGATGTTCCTGGTTTTATTATAACTGAAATAACTGTTTGATACATGGAACTAGGAAGCACTGAACTGAGTGACATGTGTGCTGTCATTTGTGTAAATAGGGGCACTACTTTGTCCCAAAATATTAAATAGAATTCTATGAGAAAGCCGTCCAATTCCTGGGGCTTTTTTCCCACGCAAATCTTTTAATAGTGTCTAATATTTGTCTTTGGGTGATTTCCGTTATTCTTTTTTGTCAGCTGATCATTTCTTCAGGGTTGTTGAGTCTAAGGCGGCTGTAGGATCAGTCAAACGGTTGTTTAATTCTGATTTATATAGATTTTCATAGAACCTTTTAAAATGGTCAATACTCATGTATACTGTGTGAATAACTAATTACAGGTGCAAACTACTAGACGATGGAAACTGCATAAAGCAAGCTCAGCCTTATTTGTTCTATTGTCCAATTGCAGTTGTTCCCCCCTTTTAGTCTGAAATTCATATGAACAAGTACAGTACAGGGTTTCTGTAATTCGACGGGTCATTCATCCTCCATAGGGTCTCAGGTTGGAAAAACTCATAGCCCACTGAGTGTTTTACAATGTTATGGTTTGTCAACTGTCCAATAGACATCTAAATGTCCTTTCACTATTTACAGGAGATCAGCCATTTATCTTATTTTACCAGGTAAGTTGACTGAGAACATTCTCATTTACAGCAGGGGGATGAATGAGCCAATTGGAAGCTGGGGATGATTAGGTGGCCATGGTGGTATGAGGGCCAGATTGGGAATTTAGGTCGGACACCCCAACTCTTACGATAAGTGCCATGGGATCTGTAGTCACCAGAGACAGGACACCCATTTACCGTCCCATCCAAAAGACAACACCTTACACAGGGAAATGTCCCCAATCACCGCCCTGGGATATATATTTTTTGATCAGAGGAAAGAGTGCCTCCTACTGGCCCTCCAACAGCACTTCCATGCAGCATCTGGTCTCCCATCCAAGGACCAACCAGGAGCTACCCTGCTTCGCTTCATAGGCAAGCCAGCAGTGGGATGCAGGGTGAATCAGAACCATGCTACTATCCAGAATCAGAACCATGCTACGAGGCTGAACAAGAATTGTTCCACTACACCAGGGTACAGAGGGATGAGACACCTTCACTGAGTTTACACCGTCACAGTCATTCCCTATTTTCTTCACGCATTATATATCATCCTGTAAAATAAAAGTAAATTTTGTACATGCTCTCTTTTCTTTATCTTTACATTAGTAAATGTTGCATTAGATATACATTTTAGGTTGACTTGATGAAAGATAATTCATATCCCTTTTGGTTTTGTTGTTCATACTTGCTGTAGTCTGATATTTTGGGGCCAGACTATGATCTATTAATGTTTAGGGTACTTCATGTTCATGCATTGCCAAAAATTAGGGGGAAGGGAGGAAACTTATCAGAATTGAACATACAGTTCAATACAGTTTATTTTGCCTTCATTTAAGTAGACAAGTCAGTTAAGAACAAATTCTTATTTACAATGACGGCCTAGGAACAGTGGGTTAACTGCCTTGTTCTGGGAAGGACGACAGATTTTTACCTTATCAGCTCGGGGATTCGATCTTACAACCTTTCGGTTACTAGTCTAACCACTAGGCTACCTGCCGCCCCAGTTCACATCATTGCCCTACTATGTAAACAGAGGACATTCTGAAAATGAATAACTTAAGTGGGGTAAGGAAATGTTCAGCCTATAACTAGTTGGTTATAAATTAAACACATACATTTGATTAGCTAGATGATTTCGAGTTGATAGCAAGCTAGCTGGTAATTAGCTGGCTGGCTTTCTATGGGCTGAACAATGCTAGGTAACATTAGTTGCTACTTTTTTATTTTCTTTAGTTGCCACTTGCTAGCCGCAAGATCGTATTGTTTAACAGTATGCAGTTGTCTAATATGTCACTCGTTTTAGTATAGACAGGTTGTTATGTTTTGAAAATGTGTGTGATGATTTGTGTGCTCTATTCATGTTAGCAGCAAACGATGCCCAAACTCCGAAGGTTTGTGCTAGCTACTGTGTGTTTACTGCTAGCTACTGTGTGCTGGCTTGAAGCGGAAGGGCTGGAGCAGTCCTATGTAAAACAATAGATCCTGATTCATTCAGTCTTGAAGTCTGAGGACACAGTCTCTTCATTATCGTCACTTCGTGCCGACACATCAAAGCAGCCGTTCCAGAACTCAAGTCAAGGACGTAGAGAGGCTAGTGTTAACAAGACTATGCAGTACCGCGGTCGACCTTGAACTGCCGTGGCTTCAATGATAGGGGACAGGGGTCCTTTTATTTATTTCATTTCACCTTTATTTAAGGCCCTGACCTCAAGGGGGCCCCCATTGATTTTGTTAGTCACTCTCACTCAGATATCATATTAACATGGCATAAGTCATGGCAAAATGTGTAGAATTGCAGAAAATTAGCTGTAAAACTTCAACAAAAAGTTTTGTAAAGCAAACTTGTTTACCTTTTGTTAATAAAATGCCTTTTCTGCAAACAGATCCCTCTGTACTTATTAATAGTTTTTAATCCCAGTGCAGAGTTAATGTGTAGCAGATAATTGTAGAGCTAACAGGCTGTGTTTGTTGATCAACTGTGGTGAATGAAGCAACCAATGTGATAATGGCTGCAGTACTTATTGCTTTTTTCCCTGTTTTCCAAATAGAATTTTATAGATTTGAAACTGTTTAGAAATGCAGTAAATGAGCATTCAACTTTCCTAAAAGCCCAGAACTCAGTAAAACTCAGACCCTGGCTACAGGTTGCCACAAAACAACAGAAGGTTAGTCTGGATAAGTCAGCTGATCTACTGATAACATAGCTCACCACAATGGTATTTTCTTCTCAGGATCCCACCTCAGGGATTTCTAGTCAAATCCTGCTCTGAGTCATTAATAACGAGGCTCCCTGGGGGATTCACACAGGCTTCAACAAACAAACCAACCAACCCCCCCAAACTCCAACTGCAATAGACCCACCACACAGCACAGCTCAACACAGACCAACAGCAGCAGCTCCTACAGGTTTCCACCGCTAGCTGTGAAGCTTCTTATATCAGGAATTATACATAAAAGCATTGGTACACAATAAAGACCCTTTGCTCTGAGAAAAAGTACCTGAGAGCACTGCAGCAGACTCCGTGTAGCCTAGTTCGTATCCACCATTCGTTGTGTATCATATGAAGACTGCTTACAGCCAGACTGGTCTCAAAGTCAGATTCAGACCATGGATGGTCCCTTCTGCAATTACTGAGATGGGGTTTGAAAGCAGCTTATCAGTTCTGTGTAGGTCATCTCCTGTTCTGATCATCTTTTTATTATTATCACATTTTAATGAAATTGCCTCTAAATAAGTTCAAGGCTGTCATTGTTTCTTTGAGAGCCGAAGCTCCATATTGTTCCTTGACTTAGTCTGTGAATGCGGCAGGTGGCACTGAAGTGTTTGAGATGTGACCGGACTTTTTGGTAAGGAGGGCGTAACTCTGAGCAGAGTACCAATGAGACAATGGTCAGAGGTACAGGTGAGGGAAAACAATGGACGGACACAAAATAGCCCCTCACAAAATAGTGCAAATAAGTCTAAAGTAAATTAATGGGGGAAACAGCAAGATATTATGATGAATCCTCTCAAAACACGACTAGCAGATCCTCCCACCCACACGAGTAACGCCCAGGTCCCTGCAGAGGAGTTACTTAGCCTTATGCCAACCTCTCCCCAGGTGTGAACTCTGACTCAACAAAGAGCCTAGATGTACAATAACAACTTCTGTACTTTAAAGGTGCTATACATATATTATTTTTATTGTAATTTCATAAAATGTCAATATATCTGCAGTTAACTTGGGCTCTCGAGTGGCGCAGTGGTGTCAGACACTGCATCTCAGTGCAAGAGGTGTCACTTTAGTCCCTGGTTTGAATCCAGGCTGTATCGTATCTGGCCGTGATTGGGAGTCCCATAGGTGGGCGCACAACTGGTCCAGTGTTGGCCGGGATAGGCCATCATTGTAAATAATCATTTGTTCTCAACTGACTTGCCTAGTTAAATCAATGAAATAAAAATTGTGGAATGATTGTGTGTCACAGTATTACTTACCCGCCAGGGTTGTGATATTCGCCAGTTGATTTCTCTGGCCGGAGCGGCATTTGAAAAACCTATTCAGTGTAGGGAATCATTGAACCATCTAAATTGCTGTGAAATATTTAGCAATAGGTTGCATTCCAACCAAATCTTATCCTATTTCCCCGTATCATGTCGGAGACTGGCGCCCTTTATTTTCGGTTTTGGTCCATCAGCTTCATTTATTGGTTATTGAAAATATATTTCACAGAGATGTAGATGGTACAAGGATTCCCTACATTATTCAGCGCTTGTTTTCTCACAAACTAAAATTGAGCGAACAGCGTAGCATTTTAGCAACCAGGAAAAGACCAAGCGAATGCTTTTTGACAAGAGATGACACTCCAGCGGGAGAAATCAATAGGCAAATATCACAGCCAATCACAACACTGGGGGGTAAGTAATACTGTGAAATATCATTCCACTATTACTGCAGATAGATATTTTATGAAATTACAATGCAGAAATAAAAATAAATCCTGTGTAGCACCTTTAGAAATGACCAAATGAACACCCCCACCTGCCAAATGTGGGGAGATTTTGGCATTGGCGGGTAAAATATTTTACCAGCCACGTTGGCGGTTGGTCAGGGCTCCACACTTAGAGCATTTGTGAATAAAAATAGTCAAGTATGATCACATTTATAGTAAAATAAATGGAGAAGCTGTTCTCAAAAGTATGACGTTTTGTTTTATAGCTGGTGAATTAATCGCACAGTCAAAGAACTACGAATCCTATATAGCCCAGTATCCCCCTTTCCCTTCCCCCTTGCACTGCAACACTGCCTGGATGGGGTCTATACTCAGGTGAAGAAATAAGTGAAAGATACAATTTTAGAAGTGCACAAGCATAAAAGTTGGTCTAATTTACTTGAAACGGAAGTCTACTAAAGTGAGACTTTGTCCTTGTGTTTCTTGGCTATTTACACTGTTTTGTTTACCAGCTAGGTTGTTTTTCTATGTTTGAGTTTCAACTGCTAGGGAAGAGAAGACAACGCTTCTACCAGTCCTGTGGTCACCAACCTAGTCGATCACCAAACATTTATGTAAAAACGATAATGCCTTGTGTCCTATATTTTTTTATTCGTCTCGAGCTGTTGGCATTAGGTACACCCGATTCATGCGCCGGATAGCAAACTGTTGCCATTTTGAACCATTTCAAGTGTCTGAAGGTACAAACTCTGCCTTCCCTGCGTGCCCAGAGAGCAAATCAAGTGCACTATAGGTTTACCGCTGGCCAATCGGATGGTTCAGATCACAGTGTCTGCAGTAATTTAGAAGGCATAAAAGAAAGCAACAGAAAAATTGATACTGTGAGATTTCAAAACGTTTAAAACCATCACTAGAGAGAAATTGTCAAGGAATCCAGAAGATATCTGCTGTTTTTATTTATTTATTTAACAATGCATCTGCAGGGCAACTCAAGCAAAGCCAATATGCGGTGATAATGTATTGGATCTATTGCTTACTGGACAATCTTCATTGCTACAGTACTGTTTTTAAATGGTTAATGTTGCATAGTCTTGTGTTTAAAACAAATCTGAGTGGTAGATCTTGGCTTGCAATTTGACTCAGAAAAGGTTGGTGACAGGCACAAACATGACTAGTCACGCTACCACAGTAACTTCCCGCCCTTTTTTTTAATGTATTTTTTTATTTAACAAGGCAAGTCAGTTAAGAACAAATTCTTATTTACAATGACGGCCTAGGAACAGAGGGTTAACTGCCTTGTTCAGGGGCAGAACAACAGATTTTTACCTTGTCAGCTCGAGGATTCGCTCTAGCAACCTTAGGGTTAATAGTCCAAAGCTCTAATCTCGAGGCTACCTACCGCCCCTAAACAGGCAGGTGAACATTTTTGGCTCATCTGTGATATTTTGGACACTAGTTACTTCTTACTAGTAATACATTTAATTGTTTTAGAAACATGTTGATCAGTTTGTGTATTTTGGCTGGTACAAAATCTGTGTCTGGTAGATATTGAAATCTATTGGGTTTTCCTTTGAATTAAGACCTAGACAGCCAGGTGAGGGGAGTTATTTACTAATTCATTACTTAATTAATCAATCAAGTACAAGGGAGGAGCGAAAACCTGCAGACACTCGGCCCTCCGTGGAATGGGTTTGACACGTGATCTAGGGCAAGTTTTCCCAAACTCGGTCCTGGGGACCCCCCCTGGGTGCACGTTTTGTTTTTTGCCCTAGCACTACACAGCTGATTCAAATAGTCAAAGCTTGATACTGAGTTGGTTAATTGAATCAGCTGTGTAGTGCTAGGGAATAAGAAAAAAAGTACACCCAGCAGGGGCCCCCAGGACTGAGTTTGGGAAACCCTGACCTAGGGGATGCTAGGCTACGTTGTAGGAATCTTCCGTCTCAGGTGTGAACAGGTGACAGGGAGTAGGTTGCAGTGAGCAGAGGATCACCCAGAAGTCATCTTCTGCTCTTCTGTATTATCCCTTCCAAATCATAACCACTAGAATAGTGACTAGACCTTGAATACAAACGATAATGTCAATCAGGTCATAACATGGAGAAGTGAGAAGAAACCCATGGGTAACCTGGATGTGGTGTGATAAATGGGACAAACTGATTACAGCGGACCTCATGCACACTTATGAAACCCTCCTGCTTGGATCCAGCATCAAAATCTGATCTACATCATGACTTGTAATGCACACGCATACACTGAGCTTTTATAAGGCCATGAGTCATGACCACAATCCTCATCTGTATAAATTATGCTAAATAACTGTCAATTGCGAGCTATGGTAGCCTACCCATCGTTTTCTCCCTCCAGTATAGTGTACTGTGGTTTAAGTCACCACGACAACAGGATGAGATGCCGGATGCGGAGGCAGGGCTGTGGGGGGGCATAAATCAGTCACAGACAACAAAATAACTGATGATTTTATAAAGAATGTGAGAGATGAACACAAAGCTCAGCTGTGATGATTATAGGTTAGGGTAAGCATCACACTCACACAAAGCTATTATAATGGCCTTTTTTCTAGTTTCACGTTGGATATAACTTGCATTTTAATGAATTGAAAATCACTGTTGTGTCTAGAGTTTCTGCATCTGGCGACAGAAGAAACTTGTGTTAAACTTTCCCCATAGAATGTAGCATTGCCTTTCATGTGCAAATAAGCAATGCTGTGCATGCCAATGAAATACACAGTTCAAACCAATACAAAGTGTGAAGACGAAGAGGACAAAAGGGAATATTCCTAATGCACAGGTACAGAGAAGACTTCAAAAGCCCTGGGATCTACCCAGCTAGTCCTGTGGCTAAGAACACTGATCATCTTACTACAGACAGAGACTGCATGTTAATGGGCCACACGGTCTCACGTTGTGAAAAGGGAGAAGAATGTCAGTGAGTCCATTAGGAAACTCAATACTCTGATCTAGTTGACTTCTTCTGCAGTCAGTCACTGCTGCGCTGCTCACCCATGTAGCTCTGCAGGCATCAAAATCAAACAGCACAGCACCCAAATAATAAGGGCAAACAGAACTAGCACAACTCCCCAGCTAGGTATCTCCCTCAGTTAGGCTACAGTGGTAAACAAGGTTACAGTGAAAGGGTCCAAACAACTGTCGCCTTGTGTCATCAAATCATCTTTGTTATTACCAAGTCACTAGCAGTCAGACATTCCCAGGAGTGCATTATTAGGTTTGGCTAAAGTTTGGCTAAAGTAATTGAAACTCAACTGACACATATGCAAACGGGTGCTTTGAAAACAACGGAAAGTGGTCAAAAGATAAGTTACAGCAGGCTTAGGGGAAAAGAGTGAAATGGCATGGAATGTGCAATGCAAACAGAGGAGAGGAACATACATGTGTTAACATCTAGAAATAAACAAACATGCATCAAAATGATTAAGTATCTCTTTAAAAACGGTTTGTTTCCAGGTAGCAAAGAGGTGATAGAACAGAATATGTCATGATTAACAATCACTGAATCAATGCTGTTCCAATATTTATTGAGTAGCGTACTGTATCATTCCCCCAGGGCATCTATCCATGGCTGGCAATTAGAGCTGCACAATTCATCAAATTCACATCAAAATTGCAGTATTCACAACTGCAATATTTAAGGTTGAGTGGTATCCAGATGTTCATCTTAGACATGAGGCTGTAATCTCTGCCAAAGGTGCTTCAACAAAGTACTGAGTGAAGGGTCTGAATACTTGTGTAAAAGTTACATTTCAGTTTATGAGGTACTGTATGTAGATTGATGAGGAAAACCTTTTTTTTTTAAATCAATTTTAGAATAAGGCTGTAACATAACAAAATGTGGAAAAATTCAAGGGGTCTGAATACTTTCCGAACGCACCGTATATGCAGGTCAGGAAGAACTGGGACATTTTCAGCTTCCAGGAATTGTGTACAGATCCTTGCAACATGGGGCCGTGCATGATCACGCTGAAACATGAGTTGATGACGGCGGATAAATGGCACGACAATGGGCTTCAGGATCTATTCCAGGTATCTTTGTGGATTCAAATCACCATCGATAAAACTCAAATATGTTCGTTGTCCTTAGCTTGCGCCTGCACATACCATAACACCACCATAAGGAACTTTGTTCACAACGTTGACATCAGCAAACTACTCGCCCACAATACACCATACACACGGTCTGCGGTTGTGAGGCCGGTTGGATGTACTGCCAAATTCTCTTAAACGATTTGAGGCGGCTTATGGTAGAGAAATGAATATTACATTATTTGGCAACAGCTCTGGTGGAAGTTCCTGCAGTCAACATGCCAATTGCACGCTCCCTCAAAACTTGAGACATCTGTGGCAGTGTGTTGCGTGACAAAACTGCACATCCCTATTAGTGAGCATTTCTCCTTTGTCAAGAAAATCCATCCAACTGACAGGTTTTGGCATATCAATACGCTGATTGAACAGCATGAGTATCACACAGGTGCACCTTGTGCTGGGGACAACAAAATGCCACAGGATGTCTCATGTTTTGATGGAGCGTGCAACTGGCTGCAAGAATGTCAACCAGAGCTCTTGCCAGAGAATTGAATGTTCATTTCTCTCCAATAAGTCACCCCCTGGCTCCCCAGTTGGTGGGGCTAGCACCCAAGTGGGTAGGCTGCGTCCCTGCCCAGTCATGTGGAATCCATAGATTAGGGCCTAATGCATGCATTTCTATTGACTGATTTCCTTAAATGAACTGTAACTCAGTAAAATCTTAGAAAATTGTTGCATGTTGCGTATATTTTTGTTCAGTGTAGTTTTACAGACAAAAAATACCTTTGTGTGGTGTGGGCGTACCCCAACAACAGATAGGTGTGAGCGTATACTGGTCATAAAAAAATATGAATGCGAGTAGACCACTGAATGGCCAGATCATTTAGATCTTAACATCTCGTGGATGGGAAAGACAAGAGGCAATGAACCTGAAGTTTAATTTGAATTGTGTGACTTCTCCACACATCCCTCGAATAGCTTCAATCAAAGCCCAGATGTATAAATGAGAGGTCCTGGCTTTGGAAGACGTCTCCAGTCAGATGAACAGATGAGAATACGATATCTGGGGCAGATCTATTTGTGCAAAGTGCTTTGATTCAACTCCTGGGATGTGATATACACTCAGTGGCTAGTTTATTAGGTACACCCATCTAGTACCGGGTCGTACCCCTCTTTGCCTCCAGAACAGCCTGCATTCTTTGTAGCATGAATTCTACAATGTGTGGCGTTCAAATGCTGCTCAATTGGTATCAAGGGACCTAACGTGTGCCAGGAAAACACTCACCACAGCATTCCACTACAGCCACCAGCCTGTACCATTGACACCATGCAGGATGGGTCCATGGACTCTTGCTGCTTACACTAGATCTGGACTCTGCCATCAGCATGACGCAACAGGATCCGGGAATTTGTTGAACCAGGCAATGTTTTTCCACTCCTCAAATTGTCCAGTGTTTTTGTAATTGTGTGCCCACTAGAGCCGCTACTTCTTGTTTTTAGTTGATAGGAGTGGAACCTGTTGTGGTCGTCTGCTGCAATCACCCATCCGTGACAAGGACCGACGAGTTGTGTGTTCCGAAATGCTGTTCTGAACACCATTGTTGTACTGCTCAGTTTTTGGCCCGCCTATTAGCATGCACGATTCTTGCCATTCTCCTTCAACCTCTCTCATCATCAAACTGTTTTCACCCACAGGACTGCCACTGACTGGATTATTTTTGTCCGTCACACCATTCTCAGTAAACCCTAGACACTGTTGTGCGTGAAAAGCCCAGAAGGCCGGCTGTTCCTGAGATCCTAGAACTGGCGCGCCTGGCACTGACAATCATACCATGCTCAAAGTTGCTTAGGTCACTCGTTTTGTCCATTCTAATGTTCAATCGAACAGTAACTGAATGCCTCAATGCCTGTCTGCCTGCTTTATATAGCAAGCCACGGCCACACAGTCTGTTGGAGCAAACCATTTGTGTGAACGGGGTGGTATACCTAATAAACTGGCCACTGAGTGTATGTACCACAGGAGGTTGGTGGCACCTTAATTGGGGAGGACAGGCATCAAACACATAGTTTGCAAGTGTTTTGATGCCATTCCATTTGCTCCGTTCCAGCCAATATTATGAGCCGTGCTCCCCTCGGCAGTCTCCACTGGTATGTACATATTGAATGTTTACATTTGTGAGTGTTGTATTTGTATGGGGTCCATGTATGTGTAGGGTATATGCATGAAATGTAATCTACTTTGTGTTGATGTGTATGTGCACTGTGTTTGTGGACCAGGTCATCCCCCATACCTGTCGTTGTGTTGACGTGGCCATCTGTATCTGGCAGAACTTCACGGCTTGGTCCAGCGCCACGTCCTCATCCACCTGTCCACACCATGCGGGAAGAGAAGAGAACAGAGACAATCAGAGCAGAGCAACACACCGCTTACACAGCCACCTTAGCACCGCTGATGCTGCTCTGGGTAGCTAACAGATATGGAAAAAGGCCTTTCTCAGAGTGAATGTGGCCGTGGCAACAGGAGACGGCGGCCCTCATTAGGCCTCTCTCTGTGAAGGCTGGCTGCTCTCTATCTGCCAAACTGTAGATGTCTGTGTGAGAGTCAGGAAGCTGATGCTGCACAGGAGAAGCACACATGAAAGCTAGTCTCCATGTTCACCTCTCCCTCAGACACGCTACACTATTATGTGGTGGTGTGGTGGTAAACGCTGTTTGGTTCTGCATTGACCACACGCTGTAGGTGGAACCCTCTAGATTGTAACATGCTGCTGCCACAGGAAATGGCCTGTGGAATGAGTCTAGGGCTGTGACAGTCATGACATTTTGTCAGGCGGTAACTGTCATGCAAATAACTGCCAGTCTCACGGTCATTGACGTTAATTAACATAAACCAGTTTAGCGTTGCTGGGCGTCCACCCTTAGCCTACAAGCCACTGATGCAGACCTTTGGAACATCTACAATTTAAGAAGTCGAAAAAAATCTATAATTAATACAGCCTACAAAATCAATAAATCCATTGTTTCCTTTAGGCAGGTCTAAAGAAACAACCTATGACATGAAGAACATTTGACCTATTTCAGAAGAACAGAACAGCATATTCTGAGTAATCCTTACGTTAAGCCCTGATCTGGCTATGCCATATGGCTGTGGGCTACACTAGTTAATTTACACTAGTTAATTACAATATTTGCTTATAATTCCTGTGGCATTTTATAGTACGAAGACTACAATTGAAGATAGCTGAATAAAATAGAAAGGATATTTTTCCCAAAAATGATTTCTGAGGGACACATGCGGCAATTGTGTTGAGCAGTTAACAAATATATATGCTATATGCTTAATTTAGTTATTTATGCAACTTCAGTTGTGATACAAACCTTAGGATATATTAGAAATTAAAACATGTAGCCTAAGGCTGCATGATGTGACTAATGACAATTTGAAAAAAAGTTGCATGAAAGGAATGCGCTCGCTCTGCTCTGTTTCTTGCAGAGGCTGCATACACTTCATCAGTCTCTCATTCACAATTTGACAAGTACATCAGACTCATCTGAATTAATTCTGGCCTTTACATATAGCCTACTAATATGTGTGGAATTGTTTTTGATTGATGTCATCCATAGCCTCCACTTAAATAGTGAATGGAGGTTACGTTTTTTAATATGCCAGGCTACACCGGTTGTAAAGTGGATGAATGTGCTTCATTTTAAGAATTGAGAAATAAATATGGCAGCACGCGAAACCTGGAATCCTCTTTTAAATCATGTCCAGTCAAAACTCTTTTTTTTATAAGCCCAGCGCAATGGCTGGGCTTATAAGAACAGTGTCACTGGGCTCTGTGCTCTCCAACCCTGTTCCAGGGACCCTGGGCCTATAGGCTATGCTTAGAGTTATTTGGCCACTTTAGTTATCATAAGAAAAACCTATCAACATATATTAGGCCTTTGCTACATGATGCATGAGAGTTTTAAAAAATGCATTGATATAGTGATGATATTCTTACCCATCAGACTATTCTCGATTTAATCGTGTCTTTACAAACAGTGCATTAGGAAAGTTCTCAGACCTCAACTTTATCCACATTTTGTTACGTTACATTACAGCCTTATTCAGAAATGGATTAAATAGTTTATTATTCCCTTAATCTACACACAATACCCCATAATGACAATGTAAAACAGGTTTAGACATTTGTATTAAAAATAAACTTAAGTACTCAGACCCTTTACGCAGTACTTTGTTGAAGTATGTTTGGCAGCGATTTCAGCCTCGTGTCTTTTTGAGTATGATGCTACAAGCTTGGCACACCTGTATTTGGGGAGTTTCTTCAATTCTTCTCTCCAGATCCTCTCAAGCCCTGTCAGGTTGGATGGGGAGTATTGCTGCACAGCAATTTTCAGGTCTTTCCAGAGATGTTCAATTGGGTTCAAGTCCAGGCTCTGGCTGGGCCACTCAAGGGCATTCAGAAACTTGTCCAGAAGCCACTCCTGTGTTGTCTTGGCTGTGTGCTTAGGGTCGTTGTCCTGTTGGAAGGTGAACCTTCGCCCCAGTCTGAGGTCCTGAGCGCTCTGGAGCAGGTTTCCATCAAGGATCTCTGTACTTTGCTCTGTTCAGCTTTCCCTCAATCCTGACTAGCCTCCCAGTCCCTGCCGCCGAAAAACATCACAGGATGATGCTGCCACCACCATGCTTCACTGTAGAGATGGTGGCAGATTTCCTCCAGACGTGATGCTTGGCATTCAGGCCAAAGAGTTCAATCTTGGTTTCATCAGACCAGATAATATGGTGTTTGTTTGGAAATGTTTCTCATGGTCAGAGTCCTTTAGGTGCCTTTTGGGACACTCCAAGTGGGCTGTCATGTTCCTTTAACTGAGGAGTGGCTTCCGTCTGGCCACTCTACCATAAAGACATGATTTGGTGGAGTGCTGCAGAGACGGTTGTCCGACTGGAAGTTTCTCCCATCTCCACACAGGACCTCTGGAGCTCTGTCAGAGTGACCATCGGGTTCTTGGTCACCTCCCTGACCAAGGCCCTTCTTCCCCGATTGCTCAGTTTGGTCGGGCGGCCAACTCTAGAAAGAGTCTTGGTGGTTCAAGGGTTCTTCCATTTACGAATGATGGAGGCCACTGTGTTCTTGGGGATCTTCAATGCTGCAGAACTGTTTTGGTACCCTTCCCCAGATCTGTGCCACAACACAATCCTGTCTCAGAGCTCTAAGGACAATTCCTTGGAGCTCATGGCTTGGTTTTTGCTCTGACATGCACTGTCGACTGTGGGACCTTATATAGACAGATGTGTGACTTTCAAAATCATGTCCAATCAACTGAATTTACCACAGGTGGACTCCAATCAAGTTGTAGAAACATCAAGGATGATCAATGGAAACAGGATGCTCAATTTAAAGTATCATAGCCAAGGGTCTGAATACATACGTAAATAAGGTACAGTTGAAGTCTACATACACGTATGTTTTAGTCATTAAAACTAGTTTTTCAGCCACTCCACAAATTTCCTGTCAACAAAAACTATAGTTTTGGCAAGTCGGTTAGGACATTTATTTTGTGCAATGACACAAGTCATTTTTCCATAAATTGTTTACAGACAGATTATTTCACCACTCCAGTTGGTCAGAAGTTTGCATACACTAAGTTGACTGTGCCTTTAAACTGCTTGAAAAAATTATGTAATGGCTTCAGAAGCTTCTGTTAGGCTAATTGACATAATTTGAGTCAATCGGAGGTATACCTGTGGATGTATTTCAAGGCCTACCTTCAAATTCAGTGCCTCTTTGCTTGACATCATGTGAAAATCTAAAGAAATCAGCCAAGACCTCAGAAAAACAATTGTAGACCTCCACAAGTCTGGTTCATCCTTGGGAGCAATTTCCAAGCGCTTGAAGGTACCACGTTCATCTGTACAAGTATAAACACAATGGGAACACGCAGCCGTCATACCACTCAGGAAGGTGACACGTTCTGTCTCCTAGAGATTAACGTTCTTAGGTGCGAAAAGTGCAAATCAATCCCAGAACAACAGCAAAGGACCTTGTGAAGATACTGGAGGAAACTGGTACAAAAGTACCTATTTCCACAGTAAAACGAGTCCTATATCAACATAACCTGAAAGGCCGCTCAGCAAGGAAGAAGCCACTGCTCCAAAACCGCCATAAAAAAGCCAGACTACGGTTTGCAACTGCACATGGGGACAAAGATAGTACTTTGTGGAGAAATGTCCTCTGGTCTGATGAAACAAAAATAGAACTGTTGGCCATAATGACCATCATTATGTTTGGAGGAAAAAGGGGGAGTCTTGCAAGCCGAAGAACACCATCCCAACCGTGAAGCACGGGGGTGGCAGCATCATGTTGTGGGGGTGCTTTGCTGCAGAAGGGACTGGTGCACTTCACAAAATAGATGGCTTCATGAGTGAGGAAAATTATGTGGATATATTCTCAAGACATCAGTCAGGAAGTTGAAGCTTGGTTGCAAATGAGTCTTCCAAATGGACAATGACCCCAAGCATACTTCCAAAGTTGTGGAAAAATGGCTTAAGGACAACAAAGTCAAGGTATTGGAGTGTCCATCACAAAGCCCTGACCGCAATCCTATAGAAAAGCTGTGGGCAGAACTGAAAAAGTGTGTGCGAGCAAGGAGGCCTACAAACCTGACTCAGTTACACCAGCTCTGTCAGGAGGAATGGGCCAAAATTCCCCCAACTTACTGTGGGAAGCTTGTGGAAGACTACCCTTAAACGTTTGACCCAAGTTAAACAATTTAAAGTCAATGCTTCCAAATGCTAATTGAGTATGTAAAACCTTAGACCCACTGTGTACGTGATGAAATAAATAAATCATTCTCTACTATTTTGACATTTCACATTCTGAAAATAAATTGGTGATCCTAACTGACCTAAGACAGGGAATTTTTACTAGGATTTAATGTCAGGAATTGTTAAAAACTGAGTTTAAATGTATTTGGCGAAGGCGTATGTAAACGTCCAACTTCAGCTGTATCTGTAAAAAAAAAAAAAGTATAAATTAGCAACATTTAAAAAAGAAAAATGTTTTGCTTTGCCATTGTGGGGTACAGTGCATAGATTGACGAGGAAAAATGTATTTAATCCATTTTAGAATCGGCTGTAACGTAACAAAATTTTGAAAAATGTAGCACGCTATTCCCGCGGTTCATTTTCATGCCAGCCAAGTAGGCTACTCAGGTTGTGAACCAATGTTCTTAATATTAGGAAAGTTGAGAAATAAATATACTAGACCTAGCCTATAGAAAGCTCATGGGATCCTCTTTTTAATAGAGGCCATCAAAACTTGCGCAATTGCATAGGCTATAAAAATGTTACGCAATATGGGCTTATAGGAACACTTATTTAATTCCATGCATCAATGACTTGGCAGACCTGGGGGCCAAAGACTGGGAGGACTGCAAGAGGCAGCACTCTGAGACAGAGGTTGGTTACACTGGAGAGCTGTCATTTTGGATACGTTTTAGAGGAAGTCCCCCCCCCCCCAGCGTGGTAGAGTGGAGGAGTGGGCTATTCGAGAACTTTCCTTCTTCTGAAGTAGCATAACAGACCTATGAGGGCTTCGCAGTTTCACTGTACCGGCCGTGTGTACTTGGGCACAAACATGTCGGATTAAAGCTGAGCCAAAGCTAACTAAAACTTTTGACACAGCCTGCCAACTGCTCTTGCTCTGTACTTTATATTCATGGCTATTGGCTACATCACTGAACTGTAAAACAGATCCAATGGCATGAAACAAAACTGCTGTGCTGCGCAAAAGCCTTGTGGAAATGGGTTAGAAGCTAACTTTTAAGAGATGGCTTGTATTTGGAAAGTGAGAAGCAAGGTGAAGAATTTGGCACTAATACTGTAATTTCGCTTCACTAAAAACATGTTAGGGACAAGCATGTAGTGTCACTGACTCAACTGTACTAAGAAAGTTGTGTCAAGGCTTGCTCACTTTGTTCAGGAGATATGTAAGCCCTATTAGAGAGTGTGTCAGAACACTGTCATGTTACCCCTTTCCAGCCACAGGGGGAAAAAAGTAATTTCCCTTGATCGCAAAACATGGGAAGCAAATCTCAGCCAAAGTCTCAGCACACTTTCCAATGGTTTCAATATTATTAACTTGCAAAATAGCATCCGTCAGTGTGCGTGTGAGAGAGAAGAGAGAGAAGTGACACTGAAAGAAGCTAAACAGAGCGAGGGTTGTAGTAGCTAGCCATCTCCCTCTCGTCAGCTCAGTCGTAGCCCCTCCATCCTCTGTTGCCTCCCACAGCAGCTCCATCTCTGTGGCTTGACACATAGCCAATGTCATACCAGGTTCCCCATGGTCAGCATTGATCACTAGCTATGCGTCTAGAGGCTGATGAGAGCTGTGCTCAAACAACACCCTCAATGCCAGCCAACAGAAAAGGAGAAGTTGGCTCAGATGCAATACACAAAGTAACTAATCCCTCTATTATTTGATCAGTTCTGCTATGCAAGTGGAAGAAATTATTAAATTAAATCAACTCAACATTCCGGTTACAGTGCTGCAATAGAAATTTCCCTTTTTGCTCAGTCTATCAAACGGAATCTCAAGAACTAGTAGGGTACCTACTTAATACAACAGTGTCAGTTCTTGGTAACAGAAGTCCAAACTGAATCAGAAGTTTACGTTTAGCTTCAGAGTCAGTGAGCAGGCAAGACCAAGACTGGTTCTACACAAGCAGTGCCAGTGCATTAGAAAGGGTCCCAATCACAAAGCACAAAATAATTTTGCCAAAGTAAATAAAATGCACAACCTTCACCTTTCAAACAGGTAACGGTTGTCTCAGAAAAACAGGAAACCAGTCATTTAGTCAGTGAGCAATAAATCTGTGTTGTCTGCTTGTAAGACAGAAATAATAAATGGGTCATTCTCTCTGTCTGAATCTACAGAAGCCATTACTGGGCCTTGTAATACATAAGACCTTTCATCAGAAATGATCAATTCCATCACTGTTGGAAAATAAGACATTTAGAATAATTGACATTTAGAATAATAAACACTTTGTACAGTTCCCTATTAGCTAGGTCAGGATTTACAAAATGTAATGAAAACACCAATTCAATTTAGGGTGAGATGTCCTAATGCTTATAATGACTTATTTGACATTTTTTGTCACTTCGCAAACGAGAGAGCAAATACAGAGCAATTATGGTTAAGTGCCTTGCTCAAGGGCACAGGCAGATTCTTTCAACTAGTCGGCTTGGGGATTCAAACCAGCGACCTTTCAGTTGCAGGCCCAATGCTCTTAACCGCTAGGCTGCCTGCTGCCCTTTTATTATGAGCTGTAAATATTAATAGTGCTATTTCTGTTAATATCTTAGTTAATACATGTAGCACTGGGAAGATGATTGGGCTAAAAGTGGTCTCGTGTGCTATTTGGTTCCTTATGAAAGTATTTTATAGCAGTTGTATGAGTAGGGAAAGTCCCCTCTGTGTTTCAGGTCTCTTTGCAAAATCAATATCAAAAGGGATTTCCCAAACCCATTTCCCTTTTCAGTGAGTATATATTATGTGTGCATGACATGGCACAGTTATAAATCAATTGTTGATGGGAGAGAGAAATGTGGCTGTAAACGTGACGTAAACAGGGGAGTTTGCGACAATAACACAAAAGTACAGCATACCTGCTTGATGAGCATGTATGTCTCTGACATGATCTTCTCAATGCGCCCCAGGTCGTAGGTCATGACGTTCTGGCCCTGCTGCCACACCCGGTAGGCATCCAGCAGAAGAGTTTCGCCTGACTCCACGTCATCCAGGAGCTTCCTCTTCCTGCTGGGCCTGCATAGCGCCCCCTGGGCTAGTCCCTGCTCTGCTCCGCTGGCTAACACTGGGCCCTTAGCTACCGGGCACTGGAGCTGCTGCTGTTGCTGCTGTCTGGAGCTGATGCTCAGGTCCTCCAGAGAAAGCTCCGGTGTGCGGCTGCTCTCAACCACTTTCTCCCCAGGCACCAGGACAGTTCTGGGAGAATCAGTCTCTGGTTGTCTGCCCTGAGAGTCTGTGGTCTTGGGACGCCCCCAGTGGCCAGCATCCAGCTCCATGGGCTCCTCTGGCCCTGCTCTGGCCCACTCGCCCACAGCAGCCTCCACCTTCCCAGATGGAGTTCTCTGCTGCTGATCCCCCCTGTTTCTGTCTGTGGCCAGCAGGGCTGGCTGTGTCTGAGGGGTCTCCCGGGACCCAGAGTCAGGGCCTGGGGCAGTGACCTGGGGTTCCTCAGTGAGCTCAGGCTTCTTATGCAGTGCATGACTGCTGTCCTCTGCACTGGGCCTGTTGGACGTGTCCGTGGTTGTCATTTCCCCCATGGAGGGCGCAGGCACTTTGGAATGCTGCTCTGACACCTGAGAAAGAACAGAGCCCGTCACAACACAAGTAAGAGCATGCTGAAACTATAAACTACGGAGCTGCTTTCAGCTCCTCTCCAAGTGTGTAGAGTGCTTTGGTTGCAAACCCCTGTGAGTTTGTTCAGATTGTCCTCCAGGAATTTTACAGCTAGGAAAAATGCTTTCTGGGCCAAAACCTGACGATCCACATCCCGCAAATACTTCCTTTAAGACATGAGAGAGAGAAAGGAAAGAGAAGAGTAACAAATTCACACAAAAACACTAGAAAAAATGGTTGCCATGAAAAACAGAGAAACATGGTTGAGTCATGAGAGATCCTTACTTTCCCTGGTCAGGGGTTCTCTGGAGCATGAAAGAGAATTTTATCAGTGTGTCGTGGTCCTTCAGCTGAGACAGCACCTCCAGCAAGAGGACGATGGATCGGTTCATATGAGATGCAAAACTGCCAGGGCGATCAATCTCATCCACTGGAATATGCCAGATGCCCTGAAGCAGGAAGGAGGGGAAGAAGAGGGGGAGGAGGAAAAGGAGGAGTCGAAGAGGCAACAGTTCACTAACACTGTTTGGTAGCGTGTCATGGAGACCGGCTTATGTATGACCTCACCTGTCAGGCTAACTAGAGTTCTGTTTCAAAACATATTTTCCACTAACACACTCACAAGGCCAACAGATCCCTGACATGAGCTTTTCAATGTGCCCCACTGGTGGGTTTTCAGTTTAATTAAAAGCTCAACTGAAAAGTGGATGTACCTGATATTTATTTTTACATACATGGGGATTTATTTTACACAGACTGATAGTGAAGGAGGGCAAGAGAAAAGGAGAGAGGGAGAGAAGTGTGACAGTATATTGTTTTAGGAAATATATTAACCACCATACCTCTCCATGTATGAGCATATTACCCAAGATCTGCAGTGCCAGTTTCAAGATAATGATTTTATTTTATTTCACCTTTATTTAACCAGGTAGGCCAGTTGAGAACAAGTTCTCATTTACAACTGCGACCTGGCTAAGATAAAGCAAAGCGACACAAACAACAGAGTTACACAAACAAAGGTACAGTCAATAACACAATAGACAAATCTATGTACAGTGTGTGCAAATGTAGAAGAGTAGGGAGGTAAAGGCAATAAATAGGTCATAGAGGCGAAATAATTACAATTTAGCATTAACACTGGAGTGATACATGTGCAGATGAGGATGTGCAAGTAGAGATACTGGGGGTGCAAAAGAGCAAGAGGATAAATAACAATATGGGGATGAGGTAGTTGGGTGTGCTATTTACAGACTGGCTGTGTACAGGTACAGTGATCGGTAAGCTGCTCTGACAGCTGATGCTTAAAGTTAGAGAGGGAGATATACGACTTTTTGCAATTTGTTCCAGTCATTGACAGCAGTGAACTGTAAGGAAAGGTGGCCAAAGTAAGTGTTAGCTTTGGGGGTGACCAGTGAAATATACCTGCTGGAGTGCGTGCTACTGGTGGATGTTGCTATGGTGACCAGAGTTAATGCAGCTGAGATCAGACGGGGTTTTACCTAGCAGAGACTTATAGATGACCTGGAACCAGTGAGTTTGGTGACGAATATGTAGTGAGGGCCAGCCAACAAGAGCATACAGGTCGCAGTGGTGGGTAGTATATGAGGCTTTGGTGACAAAACGGACGGCACTTCTGGGAATTAGTGCTACAGGATGCAAATTTCTGTTTAAAAAAAGCTAGCCTTAGCTTTCCTAACTGACTGAGTATATTGGTTCCTGACTTCCCTGAAAAGTTGCATATCGCAGAGGCTATTTGATGCTAATGCAGAACACCACATGATGTTTTTGTGCTGGTCAAGGGCAGTCAGGTCTGGGGTGAACCAAGGGCTATATCTGTTCTTAGTTCTACATTTTTTGAATGGGGCATGCTTATTTAAGATTGCGAGGAAAGCACTTTTGAATTAGTGCTGGTGAGAGGAAAGTAATGGCAACAGCAAAATGCGTGCTCATTTTACTCACGCAACACAGAGAACACTGATCATGTGCATGGGTCCTTCAATAAACACATTTTTTAACATACAGAATTATGAAGCAAACATTCTGGTCAGCTGGTAGAGGACCATGTTTAAATATCCTTTAGGACCAGGGGTGAAAATAATGCGGTCTGGTGTCCCGGAAAAATAAATAGTGGGGGTACACAGTACTGGTAAAACATGAGCCTACTACAATAACGAAAACAGAATGTCAATAAAAATTAATAAAAATTAAACTCTAGGCTACTACACCACTATTTATAATTACCTCATGAAAAAAAGGTGGTATAGCCTACACCCCAAAATGCGATGTGGTTTGACAAGAACACGTACATTTTACCAAGGCAGAGCTGAGTGGCCGAGACGTTGTGGACTAATGACAATCGGCAAATGTCATTACACTTTTTGGTATGTTGTGTAACAGAGGTCTCTTTCCATTCATTACTGTTTGGAGGCTGGAAATGTTGTGAGCAGATGAACCTGCATGGGTAGCCTAGTAAAGGAGCCCTTTGAAATGACTGTTTGACAAGCATACATAGGAGGTCCCGTACCGGGAAGAAATTCATTCCACTTTCACCCCTGCTAAGATCTAGAGGTAACGGCATGCACAAACCTGAATAAACTCTGGGTTTAGGTGTTATTACAGAGAAACAACAGGTTCTTTCATGTATTCATTGGACACGGGCTGGAGGACAGGGTAAATGAAATATTTTGTGCTGCACATCGACCTGAGACGTACACCACACCAGTGTGTCGCCAGGGGTTTATGTTAATGTAAGCCCTAGTGTAATAATTATGTTTCCACGTCAGGAGTGCGACACTAGACTTGGAGCGAGCAGAATCTACAACCTCTGCATCATCAAGACAGTTGCTTCGTGAGAAGGTGTTAAAGATCACAGTTATCCATTGTTATGTAAATGAAAGCTGAAAAGTACCAAGTGCCTTGATCCGCCGGAGCCATGGCCCAGTGAGACACGGCTGCCAGCAGTGTAAATCTCAAATGGAAACTCGCCACAGTATTTCTTTGTGTGTATGTAGCATGTGTACAGCTTAATGCTACTGTAGACTCCTTCAGGCACTGGGCTGCTAATAGGGCTGACACCAGCAAACAATTAACAGGGGAAAAATGGGCAAACCCACAGGAAAGAAAGAGAAAAAGGAGGTGAAAAGGCAACTGTGGAATTGGAAGATGGGAGCCCTAATGAGAAAACGGAAAGAGTTGCTGTAGGGAGAGACAGTGCCTGAAGAGTGGAGGTGGGGGTGGACTGGGGACTGACCTCAGGCAGGCATAACAGATCCCGCCCCAGGCAAGCAGCCTCATTAGCGGTGTGTTCTGTCTGGGTTCAGGTTGGTTCAGGGAACCAGAGAGCAGCAGCACATCAAACACACATTGACTTTTTCATTTCAATATCTCTGAAGGATTGGTAAGTCTTCAGAGCACGAGGAGTATCACAGGTAACGATCAATCAGATCTGAACACACGTTATCATTTGACAGCATATGTGACGACCAAAAAACCCAGTGCACACGTCATCCCAGCAGGTGTGTACAGGCAAGGTTCGGTGCTCCACAGCAGAGCTAACTATGTGAGCTGAGCGCAGATTATGGTCTATGTGCATTTAAAAAAAAAAAACGTTGTAATGAGCAGCTTAGAGGTGTATACGAAAGGGAGGAGAAGCTGGGCATATCATGATGAAACAAAAACACATGACATGCCTCCACAGAAGCAACTGGCCCGCCCCTACACCTGGGAGCCTCTTCCTCATCCTACCAAACAGGTCCACATTGTCTGTTGACATTTTCACAGCCTTTGGTGAGAAGCCAGGCAGGAAAGAAATGCTAAACATAACAGACTTAAGATATTAAATTGCATTCCTGAGTCAGTCTGCCTCGTGCAGTCAAGAGACAAAAGCCATTTATCAATATTAATGAACATCCTTCAATAATGATCAGGACAATCTGGAAGAAATAGGACAGGCGATGTGATACTTTTGTAGATCAGAGCTCTGCTGGATGGATGTATGTGGACACCTCTTCAAATTAGCGGATTCGACTAATTCAGTCACACCCGTTGCTAACAGGTGCATGAAATTGAGCACAGACATAACATCTCCATTTACAAACATTGGCAGTAGAATGGCCCGTACGGAAAAGCTCAGTGACTTTCAACGTGGCACCGTCATAGGATGCTCCCGAGTGGCGCAGCAGTCTAAGGTACTGCATCTCGGTGCTAGAGGCGTCACTACAGACCCTGGTTCGATTTCAGGCTGTATCACAACCGGCCGTGATTGGGAGTCCCATAGGGCGACACACAATTGGCCCAGCATCGTCCGGGTTAGGGCTTGGCCTTCATTGTAAATAAGAATTTGTTCTTAATTGACTGGCCTAATTAAAGGTTAAATAAAAATAAAAATGACACCTTTCCAACAAGTCAGTTTGTAAAATTTCTGCCTGGCTAGAGCTTCCCCGGTCAACTGCAGGTGCTGTTATTGCGAAGTGGAAGCGTCTAGGAGCAACAATAGCTCAGCCGCAAAATGGTAGGCCACACAAGCTCACAGAACAGGTGCTGAAGTGCATAGCGCATAAAAATTGTCTGTCCTTGATTGCAACACTCACTACTGAGTTCCAAACTGTCTCTGGAAGCAACGTCAGCACAAGAACTGTTCGTCGGGAGCTTCATGAAATGAGTTTCCATTGCCAAGCAGCCATACACAAGCCTAAGATCACCGTGTGCAATATCAAGCATCGGCTAGAGTGGTGTAAAGCTCGCCGCCATTGGACTCTGTGGAGCAGTGGAAATGTGTTCTCTGGAGTGATAAATTATGCTTCACCATCTGGCAGTTCGATGAACGAATCTGGGTTTGGCGGATGCCAGGAGAACCCCACCTGCCCGAATGCATAGTGCCAACTATAAAGTTTGGTGGAGAAGGAATAATGGTCTGGTGCCATTTTTCATGGTTAGGGCTATGCCCCTTAGTTCCAGTGAAGGGAAATCTAAACGCTACAGCATACAATGACATTCTAGACAATTCTGTGCTTCCAACAGCTTGGGGAAGGCCCTTTCTTGTTTCAGCATGACAGTGCCCCCGTGCACAAAGCAAGGTTCATACACAAATGGTTTTGAGCCCGGTGTTGAAGAACTTAACTGGCCTGCACAGAGTCCTGACCTCAACCCCATCGAACACCATTGGGATGAATTGGAACGCCGACTGTGAGCCAGGCCTAATCTCCTGACATCCATGCACAACCTCATTAATGATTGTGGCTGAATAGAAGCAAGTCCCCGCAGCAATGTTCCAACATCTAGTGGAAATCCTCCCCAGAAGAATGGAGGCTGATCTAGCAGCAAAGGAGGGTAAGAACTCCATATTTTTGATTTTGGAATGAGACAAGTGTCCACATACACTACATGGCCAAAAGTATGTTATTTGGGCTGGGAATTGCCAGGGACCTCACGATACGATATCACAATACTTAGGTGGCGATACGATATGCATTGTGATTCTCACGATACCATATGTATTGCTATATACAAGAGACAATGGAAAATCAAGTTTTGATTAGTCAGGGGGAACAAAAGCACTGAAAACATGTTGGCTCACTATTTAAAAAGATGAGAATGAAAAATACCAGAGTTTTGGCGCAGGTACAGCCAACTAGCAGTAGCTAACGCTACAAAACGCTACAAATCGATACTTGGGAGTCAAATACCCATATAATACATGTTACTGTATTGATTTCCCCTCCATCACTATATGGTATGTAGTTCAATCATGTAGAGCTTTAAAAGGGGATGTTGCACAATATATTTCCACAAATCTAAAAACATATTAATGATATTCAATATAAATGGTCTTTATGCAAAAGTTTATATAAAACAATATATTCTACACTTCTATTTTCACAATTTGAATTACATTTATCAAAAACTCATACCAACAATACATTGCTGCTTTGATGTCAAAGAGGGAACGGCCTGGTGGTAGTGGGTGTGACTGCAATACTGTTTGCCGGCATGCATGTTTGGGAACCATGGCGTTTCAGTTATATGCAGGGTTCACTTTGTCCCAAACGATTAAGATGGCTACTAACAGTGGAAGTGGCTCCAACATGGCTATGGTCCAAACGTGAAGTAGACAGCCCTCTGCCCTCAACCCTTGAAGGACGTTTTACATCGTCACATCAGAGTGTACCTTAAATGTCCCTTGCCAAATTGAGGGAGAGTGATGATCGGAGAGGCAATGTCCTTGGTGGAAATCTTGAAGTTGAGCCTAAAAACAACCAACCTAAAACTATTGCTGTACCTAGCAAGCTAACGTAGTCATCACTCCTGTCAGGTATCTAGCTACAGCCATAGCTGCCTAGCTAGTTTCATAGTTCAGTCATTTATTCCAATACATTTTCCAAATCCCCCAAAATGTGTTTATGAAGCTACCTAGCTACGTTTTAGAGGCTCCTCACCATCAGTCTGAGCCACTGAGTGTCATATTCCCATTTGCCACTGCTAAAATCATTGTCATTTAAAAAAAGAATTGCTAGCATGTTGATAAAATGTTATACTTTGTGGCCACCGGAGTTGGACACGTGACTAGTTTGCATTGAATTGTGGGTCTTACCAAACCCGCAAGTGATCAAAGTTTCTCTTTCGCTCCCTTGAGCTAAATCAAGGGCAGAGGGGGCAAAATTTGTGAATTTGACTGCCAATTAAGATGGCAATCAAACTGCATCCGGTTTCGACTGGGATTCCCCCAAGGGAAAGTGGAGGGAGAGAGCTGATGGGGTAAAAATAACGAGATTGAATCACAGCCCATGAATCGGAGGTTAAAAACCTGTTCTGTTCCCACAGTCAATGTAGGCTCCAAGTCCAGTGACAGCACTGGTGTTACTACAGCACGAGGGCGGGCGGCTTCGGAGAATCAGGCAGGTAGGTACTAGTGCCCAAAGACTTTTGTCATGTTGCTAGTAGATGATAAAAACATTTTAAAAACATAGCCAGCTATCTAAGTTCACCTGGCCATGCAAATCCAACTGGCGCACTCACACAGAGCTAGCATGGTGTTTGGGGATGGAATAAGCTAGCTAGATGGCAAGCTACAAAAACTCCAACAGAATACTAAACCAAATAAAATGGTCAAATACCAATTATATTAAATGTCATTGTTTAATTCAAGTTACATTTTTATTTTGGCTGAACTGCCTGATCTTTATTGGCCGATATAACTTGCAGAATATCATAATAGCCCATGTTTGTGTTAACCATTATAACTGGATTTACTGCTGCAAGTAGTAGCACTAGCGGTTAGCATGTGGCTAGCTCTAAATACCATCGGCCAACAACAGAGTTTTAGCCAGTTTGGTTATAGACATTCAATTTCTTACTATGGATGGCAACGGTTTATCTTGATTTTGTTTAACAGTACGAGAAATGCTCATGTGCTGAACTGCTAATAAGTAATGTGTTCCAACGCTGATACACCTGCATTGCTTGCTGTTTGGGGTTTTAGGCTGGGTTTCTGTACAGCACTTTGAGATATCAGCTGATGTACGAAGGGCTATATAAGTAAATTTGATTTGATTTGATAAGGGTTAGCTAGTAGAGGTAAGCCAGGGGTGTGAAAGCGGCTATGCTAATACAGAATAAATAAATCACAGGATATGGTCAGATGATAGTTTTTTTTATTTTTACCAAAAAAAACTCGGACTTAATATGTGGGTTTTCACCATCTTGTAGACATTGTCTTCACTCCTGCTCGTGTAGTGCTCCTCTTTACATCACATTTACAAACACTTTTCAAAATTCAGATAAAATATACCTGACCACACATGACTTCCGGGGCCGACAGAGATGGCCGCTTCGCGTTCTTAGGAAACTATGAAGTATTTTGTTTTTTCCCCCGTGTTATTTCTTACATTGGTACCCCAGGTAATCTTAGGTATTATTACATACAGTCAGGAGGAACTACTGGATATAAGAGCAACGTCAACTCACCATCATTATGACCAGGAATACGACTTTCCCAAAGCGGATACTGTGTTTTGCACACCACCCAGGAAAACAACGACGCCGTAAAAGGGGCAGACGAAGCGGTCTTCTGGTCAGGCTCCGGAGATAGGCACATTGCAAACCGCTCCCGAGCATAGTACTCGCCAATGTCCAGTCTCTTGACAACAAGGTTGATGAAATCCGAGCAAGGGTTGCATTCCATTGAGACCTAAGAGACTAACGTTCTTTGCTTCACGGAAACATGGCTCACTCGAGACAAGCTATCGGAGTCGGTACAGCCAGCTGGTTTCTTCACGCACGCACCGACAGAAACAAGCATCTTTCCGGTAAGAAGAGGGGCGGGGGGTATGCCTTATGATTAACGAGACGTGGTGTGATCATAACAACATACAGGAATTCAAGTCCTTCTGTTCACCTGACTTAGAATTCCTCACAATCAAATGTCGACCGCATAATCTACCAAGAGAATTCTCTTTGATTATAATCACAGCCGCATATATTCCCCCCCAAGCAGACAAATCGATGACCCTGAACAAACTTTATTTGACTCTATGTAAACTGGAAACCACATATCCTAAGGCTGCTTTCATTGTAGCTGGGGATTTTAACAAGGCTAATCTGAAAACATGACTCCCTAAATTCTATCAGCATATCGATTGTGCTACCAGGGCTGGTAAAACCCTGGATCATTGTTATTCTAACTTCCACGACACATATAATTCCTCTCCAGCCCTCCTTTCGGAAAAGCTGACCACGACTCCATTTTGTTGCTCCCTGCCTATAGACAGAGACTAAAACAGGAAGCTCCCGCGCTCAGGTCTGTTCAACGCTGGTCCGACCAATCTGATTCCACGCTTCAAGATTGCTTCGATAACGTGGATTGGGATATGTTCCGCATTGCGTCAAACAACATTGATGAATACGCTGATTTGGTGAGCGAGTTTATTAGCAAGTGCATCGGTGATGTTGTACCCACAGCAACTATTAAAACATTCCCAAACCAGAAACCGTGGATTGATGGCAGCATTAGCGCGAACCACTGCTTTTTACCAGGGCAAGGTGACGGGAAACATGACCGAATACAAACAGTGTAGATATTCCCTCCGCAAGGCAATCAAACAAGCTAAGTGTCAGTATAGAGACAAAGTAGAGTCACAATTCAAAGGCTCAGACACAAGAGGTATGTGGCAGGGTCTACAGCCAATCACAGATTACAAAAAGAAAACCAACCCCGTCGTGGATGAGGATGTCTTGCTCCCAGACAGACTAAACAACTTCTTTGCTCGCTTTGAGGACAATACAGTGCCACTGACACGGCCCGCTACCAAAACCTGCGGACTCTCCTTCACTGCAGCAGATGTGAGTAAAACATTTAAACGTGTTAACCCTTGCAGGGCTGCAGGCCCAGACGGCATCCACAGCTGCGTCCTCAGAGCATGCGCAGACCAGCTGGCTGGTGTGTTTACGGACATAATCCATCCTTATCCCAGTCTGCTGTTCCCACATGCTTCAAGAGGGCCACCATTTTTCCTGTTCCCAAGAAAGCTAAGCTAAGGTAACTGAGCTAAACGACACCGCCACGTAGCACTCACGTCATCATGAAGTGCTTTGAGAGACTCGTCAAGGACCATTTCACCTCCACCCTACCTGACACCCTAGACCCACTCCAATTTGCTTACCGCCCCAATAGGTCCACAGACGACACAATCACAACCACATTGCCCTAACCCATCTGGACAAGAGGAATACCTGTGAGAATGCTGTTCATCGACTACAGCTCAGCATTTAACACCATAGTACCCTCCAAACTCGTCATCAAGCTCGAGACCCTGTAGAGCTGGGTACTGGACTTCCTGACGGGCCGCCCCCAGGTGGTGAGGGTAGGTAACAACATCTCCACCCCGCTGATCCTAAACACTGGGGCCCAACAAGGGTGCGTTCTGACCCCTCTCCTGTACTCCCTGTTCACCCACAACTGCGTGGCCATGCATGCCTCCAACTCAATCATCAAGTTTGCAGACGACACAACAGTGGTAGGCTTGATTACCAACAACGACGAGACGGCTTACAGGGAGGAGGTGAGGGCCCACGGAGAGTGGTGTCAGGAAAATAACCTCACACTCAACGTCAACAAAACAAAGGAGATGATCGTGGACTTCAGGAAACAGCAGAGGGAGCACCCCCCTATCCACATTGACGGGACAGTAGTGGAGAGGGTAGTAAGTTTTAAGTTCCTCGGCGTACACATCACGGACAAACTGAATTGGTACACCCACACAGACAACGTGGTGAAGGAGCAGCAGTGCCTCTTCAACCTCAGGAGGCTGAAGAAATTTGGCGGGCTGTATCACCGCCTGGTACGGCAACTGCTCCACCCACAACCGTAAGGCTATCCAGAGGGTAGTGAGGTCTGCACAGCGCATCACCGGGGGCAAACTACCTGCCCTCCAGGACACCTACACCACCCGATGTCACAGGAAGGCCATACAGATCATCAAGGACAACAACCACCCGAGCCACTGCCTGTTCACCCCGCTATCATCCAGAAGGCGAGGTCAGTAAAAGGTGCATCAAAGCAGGGGCCGAGACTGAAAAACAGCTTCTATCTCAAGGCCATCAGACTGTTAAACAGCCACCACTAACATTGAGTGGCTGCTGCCAACATACTGACTCAATCCCAGACACTTTAATATTGGAAAAATTGATGTAAAGAATGTATCACTAGCCACTTTAAACAATGCCACTTAATATAATGTTTACATACCCTACATTACTCATCTCATACAGTGCCTTGCGAAAGTATTCGGCCCCCTTGAACTTTGTGACCTTTTGCCACATTTCAGGCTTCAAACATAAAGATATAAAACTGTATTTTTTTGTGACGAATCCACAACAAGTGGGACACAATCATGAAGTGGAATGACATTTATTGGATATTTCAAACTTTTTTAACAAATCAAAAACGGAAAAATTGGTCGTGCAAAATTATTCAGCCCCCTTAAGTTAATACTTTGTAGCGCCATTCTAACACCTGGATATGTTTATTTTTGAACCATTCCATTGTAGATTCTGCTTTATGTTTTGGATCATTGTCTTGTTGGAAGACAAATCTCCGTCCCAGTCTCAGGTCTTTTGCAGACTCCATCAGGTTTTCTTCCAGAATGGTCCTGTATTTGGCTACATCCATCTTCCCAATTTGAACCATCTTCCCTGTCCCTGCTGAAGAAAAGCAGGCCCAAACCATGATGCTGCCACCACCATGTTTGACAGTGGGGATGGTGTGTTCAGGGTGATGAGCTGTGTTGCTTTTACGCCAAACATAACGTTTTGCATTGTTGCCAAAAAGTTCAATTTTGGTTTCATCTGACCAGAGCACCTTCTTCCACATGTTTGGTGTGTCTCCCAGGTGGCTTGTGGCAAACTTTAAATTACACTTTTTATGGATATCTTTAAGAAATGGCTTTCTTCTTGCCACTCTTCCATAAAGGCCAGATTTGTGCAATATACGACTGATTGTTGTCTTATGGACAGAGTCTCCCACCTCAGCTGTAGATCTCTGCAGTTCATCCAGAGTGATCATGGGCCTCTTGGCTGCATCTCTGATCAGTCTTCTCCTTGTATGAGCTGAAAGTTTAGAGGGACGGCCAGGTCTTGGTAGATTTGCAGTGGTCTGATACTCCTTCCATTTCAATATTATCGCTTGCACAGTGCTCCTTGGGATGTTTAAAGCTTGGGAAATATTTTTGTATCCAAATCCGGCTTTAAACTTCTTCACAACAGTATCTCAGACCTGCCTGGTGTGTTCCTTGTTCTTCATGATTCTCTCTGCGCTTTTAACGGACCTCTGAGACTATCACAGTGCAGGTGCATTTATACGGAGACTTGATTACACACAGGTGGATTGTATTTATCATCATTAGTCATTTAGGTCAACATTGGATCATTCAGAGATCCTCACTGAACTTCTGGAGAGAGTTTGCTGCACTGAAAGTAAAGGGGCTGAATAATTTTGCACGCCCAATTTTTCAGTTTTTGATTTGTTAAAAAGGTTTGAAATATCCAATAAATGTCGTTCCACTTCATGATTGTGTCCCACTTGTTGATTCTTCACAAAAAAATACAGTTTTATATCTTTATGTTTGAAGCCTGAAATGTGGCAAAAGGTCGCAAAGTTCAAGGGGGCCGAATACTTTCGCAAGGCACTGTATGTATATACTGTACTCGATACCATCTACTGCATCTTGCTTATGCCGTTCTGTACCATCACTCATTCATATATATTTATGTACATATTCTTCATCCCTTTACACTTGTGTGTATAAGGTAGTTGTGAAATTGGTAGGTTAGATTACTCGTTGGTTATTACTGCATTGTCGGAACTAGAAGCACAAGCATTTCGCTACACTCGCATTAACATCTGCTAACCATGTGTATGTGACAAAAATGTATTTGACATTTCTCCAAAAATACAAATGTAAAGTGATAAGTTGTATTGGGACTTTTAGTTAGAAAGATCAAACAAATCAGGATGTTTAACAGCAACCTAAGTCTGCCATCTTCCCTTTAAACTTTCAATGCACAGCTTACCAAATGCCTCCAAACAAGACTAGGAGTAGTATGGCTGGTGAGGGGGTGATCTGGGCTCAGCTCACTTCGATAAACAGATCTAAGGGAGGTGGGGGGGGGGGGGGGGGGGGGGGGGGGGGGGGAGTTCCCCCATGGGCATAATAAATCTGTTTAGGCAGATGTGAAGCCATGGCTTTGCACAGATTATGCTGTAGAACAACAGATATAGCAGATATACATGACTTTACCATCAATGATTTTGAATTTTAGCTTTGGCTTGGAACATAAAGTTAATGTGTCACTCAGGCATCAAGAGTGGGGTAGAATTTCAAGTTAGAGAAAAATACCCATCTTAAAATAATGTATTTCTCCTATAGACTTCTTAAAATGTGACGTTTCAGGAAGCATTTGATTTTTTATTATCAAAATGTGGCTTTGGGCAGAAATGCATTCTGGAACATGTGAACTTTCATGCGACTTAATAACAAACTTGTTTGCCATCTGTAAATACAAATAATATTGTGAAATGACGAGCCTATTTGGTTTAGCCATGGAAAAAGACAGGAACCTTCCCGCTAGCCATGACTGGCTGAGATAATGGATGGGCTGGACATGCCGAGAGAGGAGTTGGGATTGGTCTGCCATGTAGCGTGCATCTCAAATCAAATCACATTTTATTGGTCACATACACATGGTTAGCAGATGTTATTGCGAGTGTAGAGAAATGTTTCTGTTCAGCATGAGCTGCTCGGTATGTGTAGATAATACTTGCTACCGCAGCTTTTTTGAAAGATATAACGTTAGCCATGTAGAACTGCAAAAATTAGGCTACTGCTCACAACAACATTGCTGCCCTGAATTTAGCAGGCGCTATCGACAAATATCAGTGGGAAAAAGTTGTGATGGGACTACTTTCTGCACAAGGTCAGTGTCAACGCAAGTGACTTGACACAACGTGGGCCAAACAAGCTGTACAAGTAAAATGGAGTTAAAGGGGTTCCAGTCTGCCATGAAGCATTCATCCACATATCCAATATTTTCTTTGCCAAAAAACCCGATAACGATATTTACAATTTCAGCGGCCTTTTAAACACTCTAGTACAGTTATAGTTGAAACACACACCAAAAAGTTATTTTGTTGGCATTTACATATGTCCCCATTGCCAGTAAAACATAATCAAAACCTATTTCTTTCACTTACTTGCTGTGCAGTTTCGTTGTTCATTTGTTCAGTCGTTTCATTCTCAACCAGGATTTCATCATACATGTCAAACAGTGAAGTTTCAGCTCTGTCTATCCGTGGCCTCTTCTGTCGTGGGTCCTCTTCGGTGCGCACTGTCACTGTGTCCGTTTCCATCTTGTCCAGCTGTGTCTAACATTTCACGTAAACCCTGTTTCGTGTCTGCATCAAAGTAGCGGTCCTTGTACCTAGCACAGAGCATTGTGGCGACACAGTAAAGAGTCTCAAAGAGAATGCCATCGAATCGCTTGTTCACAGCCACAAGTAGAGTACTTTTGCAAGTTATTAACCCCACGGTCTGTGTCGGCAGTTTTGTTGAACAGGCGTTTCAATGTCACGACAGAGGGTATTATGTCTGCTGCAGACGCAGTTGATGAGCTTATTTCTCGAGTCAGTTATTCAAAAGGCGCTAGGAGTGTGTTCATGTTTCCAAGTTTCAAACATGTTCTCAAATGACATTGAAATGGCAGCAGCGGTATGAGAACCAGCACGAAATCCTCATCGACCCACTGTGCTGTCAGACTCAGCATGCTTATGGGGCTGACATTGTTGGTGCAAATGTCAGTCGTGAAGCTAATAGCAATGATGCCCATAGCAAGTAGCTCATGGATGTACATTTCAACAATACTGTGCAACTCCGGTAGGGCAACATCTGAAAAACAGCGCCTACTTGGTAGTGTGTACCGGGGCTCGAGGTGCTCAACCAGTCGGCGAAAGCCAACATCATCAACGACAAAGAACGGTTGATTGTCAAGAGCAATGAATGCCATTACCTCGCCGTTAATGGATTTCACTTCAGAGTTGTCTCTTGTTTTGCTGTTTTTTCTGCTTTTGTTTTAAGTAGTCGCTGAACGTCTGGGGGCGATTCACTTTCAAATGAGTAATTAGGTTTGTGCTATTGAAAGATTTCACTTTCTCCCCTCCTTGGGAAATAATAGCAGCACAAATGTTGCACATGGCCTTTTTGCTATCTTCAGTTGAAAGTTAATAATAGATTCACACCGCAGACATTGTGGGCTAGGTTAGGAATGCTGTGTTGCACGTGTAGCGCTGTATTTTGTTTTTCCGTTATTACGTCATCTAGCTACGTTATATAGATATGCACGCCAGCTTTGACATCAATTTTGCACATCGACTTTAAACTAGACACCTATGCCAGCATTTTTAGCTAATATCGGCAGATTCTGATATCCTTACCGAAATATCATGCTTCGCTAGTTTTAATAAAATCAACTATATACATTGAGCTTGTTTGATGCTTTAAATGTTACTGTTTGATGAAATAAGACAAATTACTCAAGAGGGAGCCAGAGATCAAGATAACCATAAGAGAAAAACCTGACCTAACCATTCTCCTTACATTACTCTCCTGAAGTTGCTGGTAATAGGCTACATGAGGAGTCTAACCTTTCTCATGTGGAATCTTACCATTTCTACCGATCTGCGTGCCAGTTATGGTTTTCATAAGCACATTTGTGGAATAGTTTCAATTCATTTATAATAATGTCTTCATATCATTGTCACATAGTTAATCAAAATTCTATCCAAATCGAAATCCTAAAAACTAACTTCTATTAACAATGTAAAAATAGCCTACATAAATCCAACAAATAAAAACCATTGCAGCCAGCAGGTAGAAAATATCCTGATAAAAATAAATATCCTATAAATCACATTGGCTACACATGGCCTGTCTGCAACGGACTTGAAATATTGTATCAACTCGGGTCCGGCCCAAAGCTCACGCTAGCGAACTTAATTGTATAAAAAAAAAATTCTGGGCCCTCAAGAGTTTCCCGTACCAGTGAGCTTGTGACAGATACAACTTTAGGCTATTTGCGCAAGGGATAAGAAGCAGTGCTTAAGATGGGCAGGAGCTCACTGGAGCTGAGTACCGGCACCTCAAATGTTCTACCGTTTGAGCTCCTGTTCCTCTTATAGAATATTAGCTCAAAAGTATTATGGACTCCTGCACCTAAATATAAATACTACCAGCACCCAAAATGAGTACCGGAACCTATTTCAGTCCAAGCCAAGCACTAATAAGAAATGAAATCAGGTAGGCCTATTTAATTATGTTTCCACTGGATCAGACCATGACATTTGTCCTTTTCAAGGTAAGTGGTTATCGAAAGATTTTACAAATACATTGAGGAACTGTCATTCTCAATGGATGTATAAACAGACCATTTGTTTGCCATTGGAGGTGAAGAAAACATTAATTTAGTGGTGGTGCATTAAGCCAATACAGAAATACTTTTTTTTTTGCCTATAGTCCTACTTCTATGTGTAATCAGGTGCGCAAGGAATAATTTTGCAACATGAGACATAATCGAGGTGGTCGGTCGCAAATGGTTAACAATTTTCCTAAAATGGTAACCAGTAACACTTGTTTGTGCGCCTGTTGATGTTGATGAATCCTCCTTGGTAGACGTGAAAACAAATATTTGACTCAAATGAATTACATCCAGTTTCAAAAATGACATGCCGCACCGCTGATTATCAACATTTAATTTTTCTTCTTCTAATGGAAGTCAAGATTTGCTACTTATTTGTTGCTCTCTGCAACAATTGGTTACAAGCTGTTCAGGGGTAAATGTTATTGTTCTCACGGTCTGTGTGAGAGAAGGAGATGCGTTTACACCCCTGGCCCACGCACAACACAAGCTCTATCACAGGGAATTTACAATGTATCATTTGATCAGGCATTAAACATTGCAACATAATAATGACTGCATCAATAATTCAGGCAGACATGAAAGAATTTGCCTTCTGCTTATGTTTTGTCCCTGGCAGCCAACCTTGGAGCTAGAATCCTTAGTTACTACATCATATATTAATATATATATATATATATATACACACATACTGTCATGACGTTGGCCTGGGGGTAGGTTTCATGACAGTCATAAATACCTCTTTCCCCCTTTTTCCTCGCTCTACCCTACTGATGTTACATTTGCAAAACCCTTGGTTAACATATAGATTCTGGGAACATCAGAAGGTGGGGGGAAATTAACTATATTCTGGTAATCCAATTGAACATATGCGGTGGTACTGAATGAATATGATGTCAGTTCGGTTGTCATCTGAGACATTCTCATCAATGATAAGATGACAAACTCTACAGTGGAAAGTCTACACAGCAGAGTTATCGTATTCACATGGAATTGTTGTTCAATTTAAATGTTTGAATATGAAATTATTCGTGATGGGATGAAATGTGTTTTTAGCTTGTGAAATTTGGGTTTTCAATAGATGGGGCTGTGCTCAATCAGTGGCCCGCCCCTGTGAAGGGACATGGGCTATAAAACTTTTCAAACACGCCCTCCTCTTCCTTCCTATAAAGCCTTGACAACAATATAACCTCCTGTTCCGAGGACGACAGTCCGATGTCAGAATGGTTCAGATAATAACTACAAAACGAAGCCAACATCAGCGTGAGCTTTGGTTGCAAATGGTATGAACTTTTAACTCTTATTCACTACAGAAGTGATACCTCCTAGCCGTTGAGTTAGCAACAGCAGATGCAAATGAGGGTTAGGAAGGAACAGACAGAGTATCCCGTCTACCACACAACGACGTTACTACAACGTATTCAATTTACCAGCAGAGACATTTCTTCAAAGGACAAAGGACTCGGTTTCGCAACACGGCCTTCCATCTACCACCAACCTACCGAAGCACAGCTCCGAGTAAATATTTATTGCATTTTCCTTTTCCAAATGGGCGGTAATTTAGAATGCATAAGATGCATAAGTCCTCCCGCTCTTTCACTCAAACCCAGCCCCTTTTCTTTTGTGTAACCAGCTGTCATATCTGTTCCGCCCTCTAGGGACATTTTCCTTTATGACGTAATTTGTAATCAAGTTATGATTTAATTGTGTATATGTGTAATTCTGTGTGATTAGTGAGGTATTTAGTAAATAAATAATTAAACCCAATTTTGTATTGCTGATTCAACTTGTTAGCCAGGGTTTGTGCAGATAACCAAGAATTTACAACTTTCAGATGAGACTGAATTAAGATGACGATTAATATTGACTGCTATTGATGTAAAATATTACTAGGTCTTTAAGAGTTTATTCGGAAGATAACAGCTCTATAAATATTATTTTGTGGTGCCCGACTCTCTAGTTAATTACAGTTACATGATTAGCTCAATCAGGTAATATTAATTATGGATCAATTATTTTATAGAATAGCATGTCATATCACTTAATCCGGCATAGCCAAAGACACACTAATTATTGAAGAATATAACTTATAAATGCCTCATGAGCTTAGTTCAACTGTTGTACCCCATCATAACCCAAAATATAAGCTTGTTATACTCCAATGTTTGCAAACAAAGTAAATGTAAACAAACACTGTATAGCCTCAAAACATGGTTAAAACTATAATTTTGCTATCGTGGATGGTCAGTCCTTGCATACATAGTCAGGCAGAGTGACTGCTTTGTTAGTGTGTCAATTCCAGATTTAAAATTCCAGATTTAAGAATATAGATAAAACAAGAAAAGTAAAAGACAGACCGTTAAAGGTCTATTCTCCCTTGATGCTAGGAGTCCTAGCATGCATAGATCAGCCTGGCCCACACCACCCCTCCTCTCAGATGGAACCGCTCTAACCCTCCATGCCTGGGACTCTCAATCCACAATACGTTATAGTGTAGCAGGTAGCCTATCAAATAACACCACCACTGTGATGCAAGAGACCATATTCATCTCCATAGTGGGATCATGCTTTTCAGAGTTGTCCGGGATTGATCATGTTTCCTGGGGAGGCTAGTTATCCCTCATGTGGGTTACATTACCATGGGTTACATTACCATGGGTTACACTACCAATCAATTTAGTCAGTAAAAGCCTAATAGTCTAATTCATAACACTCAATAAATATTACAACCAACTTCACCTACTGTTCAGTCATTTTTGCAATCATTGTCCGTCCCCCCCACGATAAAAATCGGGGAGGGGACTGTGGATCCATCTCCATACACTAGCACGTTCGTCACAAGCAATATCTAAGAATTTTACTTAATTTGGCATAGAGACCCGGCATTTACAAAATTACACTGATTGGCCAAATTGTGGCGCATTAAATGCCATAGAGACCCGGCATTTATAAAATTACACTGATTGGCCAGCTTGTGGTGCAATAACTAGCAATGGAGAATGCTAACTTTGAAAGGTCATGCCCCTAACACCGTTTGACCTAAAGACATGACATTATGTACATAGGTCCCTCTCTTCACAAGGAACACATTTGCCTCAAGGACCCATAATAAGGTGGATTTTCAGCCATTTAAAATGCTACTCTGGCAACGAATGACCGACCTGCACGAAATTTGCTACGTGGTCATCAATGGACAAAGGTCTCAATGCAATATTTTCCAGACTAGTACCTAAAACAACATGGCCGCTATTGACCAATAAACATTCACGTTGGAGCCTCCCGGGTGGCGCAGTGGTTAAGGGTGCTGTACTGCAGCGCCAGCTGCGCCACCAGAGACTCTGGGTTCGCGCCCAGGCTCTGTCGTAACCGGCCGCGACCGGGAGGTCTGTGGGGCGTTGACCACGCATATAAAACCAGTAAAGGATATTGTTATAGTAACACAATTTGGTATATGTTGCAAACACTGTCAAGACAACATGTGCAAGAACATTGACCACCTGGTGGCGCTATAACAGGCACATGATCTCTCTTGATCTGTTTGACTCAGAGTGATGAAATTTGGCACATGCTCAGGGATAGGAGTCTAGCTAACCTACACAATATCTCAGACCCACTGGCCTGATTTTGAGGGAAATTTGGGTGAATGAATGAGTCTTGCCATAGAGCGCCGCCATTTACAAAATTACACTGATTGACCTAAGGGGGGTGCTGCATTATACGTGGGGGACGACATGTTTGTTGCCTTGTTAGGCTTTTATTTTCTGCTTGTTGAGTACCTCCCCTCCACTCACTCCCTCCCTCCCCCCCAGCTCCCCTCACTCCCCCTAGCCAAGCCATAACCCATTAATCCCCTCCACATGCCTACTTTATGTCAGAACACATCACCTCAGGCTCAAACAAACATCTCACATCGTTAGCTCCTATCAAACCTTTACACCCTGCAGAACAGCAAAACCAACAGTTAAGGGGAAACACTGAAATAGCAACAGGAAATTACTTTTACTACGCACTTTCTTACAATGAGTTTTCCATATCACTCCAATATTATTTTTTTCACTCTCTCTCTGTACAACACCATGCTATTCTTGAGAAAAGACGTGCGTAGAGTAAGCAATCTCTGTTGCAAGCAGGGGGCTCAACACAACTCTTCCTCCTTCTCCATAGGCCAACTCAAATGACTCACCCCCCCCCCCCCATGCCTTGTAGAATTACTACACTAACTCTACAAATGGTGGAATTCCACTCACATAAACAAGATTATACAACCATGTGCGTTTTCCCCAGTAAACAGAGAGTGAGAAAGAAAAAGAGAGCGAGAGAAAGGCACGAAACGAGAGAGAGAGAGACACTCACCATCACCAACGAAAGCTACTCCACTCGTGTCTGTGTGTATTCTTTTGGATGGTTTCCTGCTGGCTGTAGCAGCACCAGAGCCCCTGGCAGCACCCCCCACCCCCCCCACCCACAGAGCAACTCACACTCAGATAGCGGGGGGTGGATTGCAGGCAGGCGCTGGGGCTGCGAAAGCTGCAGGAGAGAAGAGCTGCGCACGGCAGAGCTAGAGAAGGAGGAGAGGGGGGCAGCCGCCTGGACGAGGAGAGGAGAAACGGTGCTGGCGTCAGGGCCCAGAGACTCAGCATGCCAGTGACAGACGGGCTGACTCGCTCCTCTCTCTTTTTCAAACCATGCCATCTCAATACAAAAACACCCACGCACTCTCTCTCCCCTGACCCCAGCCTGCACGGGTTCTTTCCCTCCACTCGCACTCTATACACATCCTAGTGCCCACCCCTTTAGACTGTACCCATCCAATCAGAGACAGGTTGACTTACTCCCACCCATAAGCACACACCCACACAATACACAAACAGAAGGGAGAGAGAGCACCGAGGAAAGAGTGTAAGAGCAACAGGGAGAGGGAGGAAGAGCGCTAGTGAGAGCAGCAACAAGGAGGGGTAGGGCACGATCACGCAACAGCAAGAGAGCAACAGGAAAAGAGAGCGAGGAAGAGTGAGATGGAACTGTAGGCGGGAGGATAGAGAAGGAGTTGTAGGCGGGAGGATAGAGAAGGAGTCAGTAAAGAGAGGAATGAGTGTGTAGGCCAATATAAATGAATGTACACATCTGCAGGACTAAAAAGAAAGCATGCCTGCAGCAGGAGGGTACTAGTGGCCACAAGGCCAGTGTAACACAGTAGCACACGGACAACAAGCCTCGCCTCCTCCCCTTCCTCTCTTTATCTCCTGCTGGCCCACAAACATGCTATGCAAACTAGTGATGTGCCATTCATAGAGAACAAAAATGACATGTTTAAGAACTGATTATGGATGGAATGGTGCAAGAATGAACGCCTTTAATTGATTATTTAATGTTATGATATCATGGACACATATTTGTAGAACCAAAACATACACACAGACTTTGCTCAACAAACGAACTCGAGAACTAATTGTTTTGGGTGCTGCAGTTTGAACGATATTGTGCTCATCACCCTCACTGCAGTCAAGCAATGCATTCCGGCCAAAAGTTGTTAACAATCTAGTCCGGTTGCAGCCACAACTAGATGCCATTTCAACAAGTATCAAGAAATAGTCTTAGTTGTATGCCTAGAAATCAATAAAATGTACATTGTTTGAAGCACACTTCTACAAGTCAGTCACAAATGACAGCTCCATTAAGCCCCTTATGGTGACCAGCATGTGAACAAGAGGTTTGTAGAATCAAGACGTTTTCAGTTCAACCTTCGCTGGTAAGGGGTCCTGTGTGCTCTGGGCATTACGGAATCAACTGAACAAAATTTGTCAAAAGATTTGTTCTTTTGACTGAACGAGTCGAAAATATCAGAGTCAGTAAAAAGAGAGTCGAACTTTCATCACTAACGCAAACACCTTGTTTTTCCTGCTTCCTGTTGTTAGTGTTAAAAAAACCAACATAAAAATCTGCTGACATGAGCTCTCCAGCAGGGAGGGTAGACAGACGGTACTGCAGAGGAGTAACTGCTACAACGCCAGATAGGACCTCAGAGAAAGAACCACATCAAAATAGTCCATATATTACAACATATTCCCCGGCCTTCACACTCCTCCTCCCCTGCCTGCCTGCTCATACCAACTAGTTCTCCTAGGCTAACAAAACATACCCAATTAACACTATAGTTTATGAAAGTACTGGGCTCAAGAACACGTTGTTTTATAGCCACAAACACACTTAGCTAGCATCTCAGCGCAATGAAGACAACGGTTTAAAGTGAGGATAAAAGCCACAAGATTAATTTAAAAATGTTAAAGACTAGAAAACAATGTAATTCCTCTGAATTAGGATCCAGTAAGATGACATCCATTTTGTGTGGAGCTTGCAGTAGAGTGCATGTGTGGGCGGATGAATATGTAAGCACATACGTGTGGGGGCAACACCATGCCTTAGCAAGCACACTGTGACTCTGCAGGATCACAGAGCAAATCAGAGCAGTAAGCCCTGCACAGTACAGCAGAGCACAGCCTGAGGGAGCAGACCAGAGGACTGACACCTTTATTACTGAGCAATTCCACAATAACAGAGTGATGCTGAAACTCAGATTATTCCCTTTAAAATGCATGCCAAACAGTAACCAATGATGGCAAAGTTAAACAAACCATAAAATTCTACGCACAAGGAAAATTGTTATTAAGTAGTCCTTGTGCATAGAGTTGTATGGTTTAACTTTGCGATCATTGGATTTTGTTTGGCCTGCGTTTTAAAGGGAAGAATCTGAGTCGGGATTGTGTCTAGGGACAGATCTGGGGAAGGGTACCAAAAAAATGTGTGCAGCATTGAAGCGCCCCAAGAACACGTTACCCTACATCATTGTAAAATGGAAGAAGTTTGGAACCACCAAGACTTCCTAGAGCTGGCCGTCTCTGCAGCACTCCACCAATCAGGCCTTTACGGTAGAGTGGCCAGACGGAATCCAGTGGTGACAGGAAAATAACCTCACACTCAACGTCAACAAAACAAAAGGAGAGGATTGTGGACTTCAGGAAACAGCAGAGGGAGCACCCCCCTATCCACATCGACGGGACAGTAGTGGAGAGGGTAGTAAGTTTTATGTTCCTCGGCGTACACATCACGGACAAACTGAATTGGTCCACCCACACAGACAGCATTGTGAAGAAGGCGCAGCAGTGCCTCTTCAACCTCAGGAGGCTGAAGAAATTTGGCTTGTCACCAAAAGCACACAAACTTCTACAGATGCACAATCGAGAGCATCCCGTCGGGCTGTATAACCGCCTGGTACGGCAACTGCTCCACCCACAACCGTAAGGCTCTCCAGAGGGTAGTGAGGTCTGCACAACGCATCACCGGGGGCAAACTACCTGTTGTCCAGGACACCTACACCACCCGATGTCACAGGAAGGCCATAAAGATCATCAAGGACAATAACCACCCGGGCCACTGCCTGTTCACCCCGCTATCATCCAGAAGGCGATGTCAGTAAAGGTGCATCAAAGCAGGGACCAAGACTGAAAAACAGCTTCTATCTCAAGGCCATCAGACTGTTAAACAGCCACCACTAACAATGAGTGGCTGCTGCCAACACACTGACTCAACTCCAGCTCACTTTAATAATGAAAAATTATGGAAATTGATGTAAAAAATGTATCACTAGCCATTTTAAACAATGCCACTTAATATGTTTACATACCCTACATTACTCATCTCATATGTATATGTATATACTGTACTCTATATCATCTACTGCATCTTTATGTATATTTGTATCACTAGCCACTTTAAACTATGCCACTTTGTTTACATACCCTACATTACCCATCTCATATACTGTACTCGATACCATCTACTGCATCTTGCCTATACCGTTCTGTACCATCACTCATTCATATCTTTATGTACATATTCTTTATCCCTTTACACTTGTGTGTATAAGGTAGTAGTTGTGGAATTGTTAGGTTAGATGACTCCTTTGGTTATTACTGCATTGTCGGAACTAGAAGCACAAGCATTTTGCTACACTCACATTAACATCTGCTGACCATGTTTATGTGACAAATAACATTTGATTTGAGTCAAAAGGCACATGGGGCAAAGGGGTCACGTTCCAACAGGACAAAGACCCTAAGCACACAGCCAAGACAAGAGTGTCTTCGGGACAAGTCTGGGTGGCGATTTGATCCATTTTTATAATAAGGCTGTAACAAAATGTGGAAAAAGTCAAGGGGTCTGAATACTTTCAGAATGCACTGTAGGTTATATCTACAGGTACCTGACAAAATAAAGGAAACATCAACAGTGTCTTAATAGGGCGTTGGGCCACCACAAGCCAGAACATCTTCAATGCTCCTTGGCATAGATTCTACAAGTTTCTGGAACTCTATTGGAGAAATCAGACACCATTCTTCTACAAGAAATTCCATCATATGGTGTTTTGTTGATGGTGGTGGAAAACGCTGTCTCAGGCACCACTCCAGAATGTCCTATATGAGTTCTCAATTGGGTTGCGATCTGGTACCTGAGACGGACATTCATTGACCACTCGAGCCAAGTGGATGGGGCCATTATCATCCTATGAGGGCATAGACATGGTAGCCAAAATAATATCCTGCCAGAATTTTTATACTTGAACCTAAGCATGATGGTATGTTAAGTGCTTAATTACCTGTGTGGAAGCACCTGTTTTCAATACACTTTGTATTCCTCATTTACATTATTTTGGCAGTTACCTGTATATCTATGCCATATCTAATCCATCATATTATTGTCCATCTACAGCTGTGTTTCCACTGGGGATTCATTGTCATGGTTGATTTATTTGTAGCCTAATATGTTTCAATGTACAAAGAAGACATGGAAATTAGAGTGGAAATCACACAATCCAACACAAGTAGAAAAAATGTCACGATTGATTGAAACGCTCAACTAGAAACAAATTATTCTCTTCTATGTTGATATCCCTACAATTAAACTTGTTCAGTTATGGCATTAAAGCATTATTCGATTAACAACATTTGGAATTGGTGCAACAGGATTATTGTGCTGACATGATCAGTTATTAGAAGGCTTACCAGTCAAACAGAAACCTTGGCATTGATCAGCGCAATAAATTATGCAACAGTCACTCCCAACTGAGCTGGACCGTGTCAAAACAACAGATCATGGGTTAGGCGACACTTAATGGTGGCCCAGTTGATAACACACCAGCTGAACCCAGAGGAAAACTAGGCCAGTCAGACCTACATTACACTATAGGACAGAGTGACCTACAGAAAACTCATTTCAGGTGGCCTGGCCACCCACTGAAGACCAAGTCCCATCATGTAGCTTACCATCTCATGTCTGATCTAGCCACACTGTACTGTAGGCCTATGCTATCATTTCCCATCCAGTCATTTGGCCATTCTGTCACTGAGGGACCACAGAACAGCAATGACCGTCCCCTCTGTCTGCCATACAAAAGGCACAACACATATTACCGACAATGATTGATCTGTCGGTCAGGCTCGAGGTTCAGTGATACCACTGGGCAGGCCATGTCAGACAGCAGCTGTAGGGTAGCTCGCCTGCTTATTTTCATGATTGAGGAGTGTCTGGCAAATTGAGCACCCCGCCCACACAGTTCCCAAAGACAAGAGTGTGGCACCCTGAGCAGCGTGGCTTTCAGAATCTTATTTTGGCTACAATTAGTATTTCAGGGTGAGGTTTATTGTGCCCTTTAATAAAGAGTCTGACTGTCAGTGACTAACACTCAGTCTGTCAGGCAGGGTAGCTTGAAAAAGGATTTTAAAAAAGGATTCGGATCAAAATGTCTTCCTCTCCCATAATAAGGCTACGACGTGACAAAAATCTAACATGACGAAAACGTAGCTACCACATATCCATTTCATGATGCACACTTTAGAGAAGCACTAATAGCTGCTTCCATGGGACTTTCATTCAAGTCATTTTGAAAGGAGGTTCAGTGTCTTCAGAAAATATTCATACTCCTTGACTCATTCCACATCTTGTTGTGTGTTACAGCCTGAATTCAAATAGGATTAAAGATGTTTTTCCTCTCACCCATCTACACACAATGACAAAGTGAAAACATGTTTTTAGACATTTTAGCAAATGTATTGAAAATGAAATATAGACATATCTAATTTACATAAGTATTCACACCCCTGAGTCAATACTTTGGCAGTGATTACAGCTGTAAGTCTCTAAGAGCTTTTCACAACTGGATTGTGCAACATTTGCTCATTATTATTTTCAAAATTCTTAAAGTTCTGTCAAATTGCTTGTTGATCATTGCAATTGACTAGTTTCAAGCCTTGCAATAGCTTTTCAAGTACACTGAACACGACATGTAAAGTGTTGGTCCCATGTTTCATGAGCTGAAATACAACATCCCAGAAATGTTCCACACGCACAAAAAGCATATTTCTCTAAAATGTTGTGCACAAACTTGTTTTCATCCCTGGAAGTGAGCATTTTCCCTTATATTAAGAAGCTGATTAAAAAGCATGATCATTACACAGGTGCACCTTGTGCTGGGGACAATAAAAGGCCACTAAAATGTACAGTTTTGTCACACAACACAATGCCACAGAAGTCTCAAGTTGAGGGAGCGTGCAATTGGCATGCAGACTGCAGGAATGTCCACCAGAGCTGTTGCCAGAGAATTTAATGTTAATTTATATACCATAAGCCGCTTCCAACATCGTTTTAGAGAATTTGGCAGTATGTCCAACCGGCCTCACAACCGCAAACCATTTGTAACGACGCCAGCCCAGGACCTCCGCATCCAGCTTCTTCATCTGCGACTTCAGTGGGCAAATGCGCACTTTCGATGGCTTCTGGCATGCTGGAAAGGTGTGCTCTTTACAGATGAATCCCGGAATCAACTTTACTGAGCAGATGGCAGATGTGTGGGAGAGGAGTTTGCCGATGGCAACGCTGTGTAAAGAGTGCCCCATGGTGGCGGTAGGGTTATGGTATGGGCAGGCATAAGCTACGGACAACGAACACAATTGCATTTTATCAATGGCAATTTGAATGCACAGAGATACCATGATGAGATCATGAGGCCCACTGTCGTGCCATCACCTCATGTTTCTGAATGATAATGCACAGCCACATGTCACAATGACCTGCACACAATTCCTGGAAGATGAAAATGTCCCAGTTCTTCCATGGTCTGCATACTCACCAGATATGTCACCCATTGAGCATGTTTGGGATGCTCTGGGTCGACCTGTACGACAGCGTGTTCCAGTTCCCGCCAAAATCCAGCAACTTCGCACAGCCATTGAACAGGTGTGGGACAACATTCCACAGGCCACAATCAACAACCTTATCAACTCTATGCCAAGGAGATGTGTTGCGCTGCATGAGGGAAATGGTGGTCACTGGTTCAAAAATAATGTTAAACACTATTATTGCAACTTATGTGACTTGTTCAGCAAATGTTCACTGCTGAACTTAAGGCTTGCCATAACAAAGATGTCAAATACTTATTGACTCAAGACATTTTAGCTTTTCATTGTTAATTAATTTGTAAAAATGTCCAAAAACCTAATTCCACTTTGACAAAAACTCTCAATTTAAATCAATTCAGGCTGCAACAACAAAATGTGGAAAAAGGGGTGTGAATACTTTGAAGGCACTGTAAATTACTGGTGTGGGGAAGAGATGACCACAGTCATCTCTTCTACAGATCCTCCAGACCTAATCATCCTACCAGGCACACAATAGAGCAAGCCCTCCCTCCACATGGGCTTACATTCATGACAGTGCTACCTAGGATTCCACAATTAGGCTAAAAGCAACCATACCACAGCATGCTAAAAACATTTTTTTTTTTTTACTTGCTGCATGGATCACGGGGAATAAAAAGAGTTGCAGCATGGGGAATTATCTTACAGGACTACAACAAATGTAATGAGATGGTGGACACGGAGTATGTCTTTCCCAAAAGTACGCTTTTTATTTTCAAGATTTAAACAACTGATGCGATGTTAGAATGTCTCAGTTCTCTCTCCATTGTTTTAGCCATTAATAAGGGTCTCTTGGTGCAGTATGTTATTGCTATAAGTCGAGGAGGAAGTCTATTGGATGACATGCCAAATGAACTTGAACTCTAAACATTTCCTTCCAATCATTTACTTCTGATTTGATGTGAAATTGTTTGAAATTGCTGTTATTCACTTTTGAGTTCAATATTCAAAATAACTTTTCACTTTCCAAATGGTAAAATAAGGTCACAACTCAGGATGAATATTTTCCTGAAAATCTACCAAGTTTCAAAAGCGGGAATAATTCACATTTATCCCTAGAGTCCCGGGAAATAGTGCAAAAATCAGTAGTGGCCATTTAAAGCGTTTAAAACCAAGATATGGTCACTACGCCAGGGTTCTGCCAAAATAAGATTGTCGCTGCACCACATTGCCATCTTGGCAGCTCTCCACTATGTAAAAAGACTTCACAGCAAGTGAAACTGATATTTAGTAATGATAGCCAATGACATTGTTGTGAATTGAAAAACATGCAGTGTCACTCAGAGCGTTATCATGTTCCTCAATTAATTCAGCACATTTCAGCATTAGGCCATCTCAAAACACCCCGAGTAGGCCATAGCGTTGTCGAATCATACAGACTTTGCAACCAACGGCAATAAAACAAAAGTCAAATGACCAAAATTACTAAGCTTGCTAGATAACCTCCAACAAATGACAGAATCTCATATTTGGCTAAATTGAGTTGATTATACAGATAGCAGGTCAGCTCATGAATAACAGGGACATGGAGAGGTAATAGTTTAAATAGCAAGATATCTTAACGGGGGGCCGCACAATGTCCGGGTTTATTGGGGGCAGTCGCATTATAAATAAGAGCTGAACACTACAAGTCTTTAGCTTTAAGTGGAGCTGGCCATGATAAAACAGCTGGACAATCTTTTCCAACATCGTGAACAATTACGCCGCTGGGCGCTTCTATCCTTAAGACAGACCCAGGGTCTAAAGGCAAGACGTTCGATCTATCCAGGTAAAGAAAACATACTAAACCTGGAGTGTGCTGGACATCGTGAAGGGAAGAGACACTTTCTGGAAGATGGGGAATTAGACACGGACAGGTGTCTGGGTTAACCATATAGCCTCCCCCTTTTCTGTAAGAAAGGAATAGTACAATTGTTTAACTAATTATAACATGTTTAAAATGTCTGTACTAAATAATATAATTAAATAAAGGGTTTTAAAATTGTATCTCACCTTTAATATATATATATATATATATATATATATATATATATATATATATATATATATATATATATATATATATGTCTTTCCTACAACAGGCAGTTATAAATATAATCATTTAAAGGGTATTAAAGTCTAGTACTGTAATAATTATACACTACTCAAAAAAATAAAGGGAACACTAAAATAACACATCCTAGATCTGAATGAATGAAATATTCTTATTAAATACTTTTTTCTTTACATAGTTGAATGTGCTGACAACAAAATCACACAAAGATTATCAATGGAAATCAAATTTATCAACCCATGGAGGTCTGGATTTGGAGTCACACTCAAAATTAAAGTGGAGAACCACACTACAGGCTGATCAAACTTTGATATGTCCTTAAAACAAGTCAAAATGAGGCTCAGTAGTGTGTGTGGCCTCCACGTGCCTGTATGAACTCCCTACAACGCCTGGGCATTCTCCTGATGAGGTGGTCTCCTGAGGGATCTCCTCCCAGACCTGGACTAAAGCATCCGCCAACTCCTGGACAGTCTGTGGTGCAACGTGGCGTTGGTGGATGGAGCGAGACATGATGTCCCAGATGTGCTCAATTGGATTCAGGTCTGGGGAACGGGCGGGCCAGTCCATAGCATCAATGCCTTCCTCTTGCAGGAACTGCTGACACACTCCAGCCACATGAGATCTAGCATAGTCTTGCATTAGGAGGAACCCAGGGCCAACCACACCAACTTATATGGTCTCACAAGGGGTCTGAGGATCTCATCTCGGTACCTAATGGCAGTCAGGCTACCTCTGGCGAGCACATGGAGGGCTGTGCGGCCCCCCAAAGAAATGCCACCCCACACCATGACTGACCCACCGCCAAACCGGTCATGCTGGAGGATGTTGCAGGGCTGTAAGCCCAACCCCCACCTGTGGACGTCAGGCCCTCATACCACTCTCATGGAGTCTGTTTCTGACCGTTTGAGCAGACACATGCACATTTGTGGCCCGCTGGAGGTCATTTTGCAGGGTTCTGGCAGTGCTCCTCCTGCTCCTCCTTGCACAAAGGCGGAGGTAGTGGTCCTGCTGCTGGGTTGTTGCCCTCCTACGGCCTCCTCCACGTCTCCTGATGTACTGGCCTCTCTCCTGGTAGCGCCTCCATGCTCTGGACACTACGCTGACAGACACAGCTAACCTTCTTGCCACAGCTCGTAATGATGTGCCATCCTGGATGAGCTGCACTACCGGAGACACTTGTGTGGGTTATAGACTCCGTCTATCATTGGATCATTGGATTTTGTTTGGCCTGCGTTTTAAAGGGAAGAATCTGAGTCGGGATTGTGTCTAGGGACAGATCTGGGGAAGGGTACCAAAAAAATGTGTGCAGCATTGAAGCGCCCCAAGAACACGTTATCCTACATCATTGTAAAATGGAAGAAGTTTGGAACCACCAAGACTTCCTAGAGCTGGCCGTCTCTGCAGCACTCCACCAATCAGGCCTTTACGGTAGAGTGGCCAGACGGAATCCAGTGGTGACAGGAAAATAACCTCACACTCAACGTCAACAAAACAAAAGGAGAGGATTGTGGACTTCAGGAAACAGCAGAGGGAGCACCCCCCTATCCACATCGACGGGACAGTAGTGGAGAGGGTAGTAAGTTTTATGTTCCTCGGCGTACACATCACGGACAAACTGAATTGGTCCACCCACACAGACAGCATTGTGAAGAAGGCGCAGCAGTGCCTCTTCAACCTCAGGAGGCTGAAGAAATTTGGCTTGTCACCAAAAGCACACAAACTTCTACAGATGCACAATCGAGAGCATCCCGTCGGGCTGTATAACCGCCTGGTACGGCAACTGCTCCACCCACAACCGTAAGGCTCTCCAGAGGGTAGTGAGGTCTGCACAACGCATCACCGGGGGCAAACTACCTGTTGTCCAGGACACCTACACCACCCGATGTCACAGGAAGGCCATAAAGATCATCAAGGACAATAACCACCCGGGCCACTGCCTGTTCACCCCGCTATCATCCAGAAGGCGATGTCAGTAAAGGTGCATCAAAGCAGGGACCAAGACTGAAAAACAGCTTCTATCTCAAGGCCATCAGACTGTTAAACAGCCACCACTAACAATGAGTGGCTGCTGCCAACACACTGACTCAACTCCAGCTCACTTTAATAATGAAAAATAATGGAAATTGATGTAAAAAATGTATCACTAGCCATTTTAAACAATGCCACTTAATATGTTTACATACCCTACATTACTCATCTCATATGTATATGTATATACTGTACTCTATATCATCTACTGCATCTTTATGTATATTTGTATCACTAGCCACTTTAAACTATGCCACTTTGTTTACATACCCTACATTACCCATCTCATATACTGTACTCGATACCATCTACTGCATCTTGCCTATACCGTTCTGTACCATCACTCATTCATATCTTTATGTACATATTCTTTATCCCTTTACACTTGTGTGTATAAGGTAGTAGTTGTGGAATTGTTAGGTTAGATGACTCCTTTGGTTATTACTGCATTGTCGGAACTAGAAGCACAAGCATTTTGCTACACTCACATTAACATCTGCTGACCATGTTTATGTGACAAATAACATTTGATTTGAGTCAAAAGGCACATGGGGCAAAGGGGTCACGTTCCAACAGGACAAAGACCCTAAGCACACAGCCAAGACAAGAGTGTCTTCGGGACAAGTCTGGGTGGCGATTTGATCAATTTTTATAATAAGGCTGTAACAAAATGTGGAAAAAGTCAAGGGGTCTGAATACTTTCAGAATGCACTGTAGGTTATATCTACAGGTACCTGACAAAATAAAGGAAACATCAACAGTGTCTTAATAGGGCGTTGGGCCACCACAAGCCAGAACATCTTCAATGCTCCTTGGCATAGATTCTACAAGTTTCTGGAACTCTATTGGAGAAATCAGACACCATTCTTCTACAAGAAATTCCATCATATGGTGTTTTGTTGATGGTGGTGGAAAACGCTGTCTCAGGCACCACTCCAGAATGTCCTATATGAGTTCTCAATTGGGTTGCGATCTGGTACCTGAGACGGACATTCATTGACCACTCGAGCCAAGTGGATGGGGCCATTATCATCCTATGAGGGCATAGACATGGTAGCCAAAATAATATCCTGCCCAGAATTTTTATACTTGAACCTAAGCATGATGGTATGTTAAGTGCTTAATTACCTGTGTGGAAGCACCTGTTTTCAATACACTTTGTATTCCTCATTTACATTATTTTGGCAGTTACCTGTATATCTATGCCATATCTAATCCATCATATTATTGTCCATCTACAGCTGTGTTTCCACTGGGGATTCATTGTCATGGTTGATTTATTTGTAGCCTAATATGTTTCAATGTACAAAGAAGACATGGAAATTAGAGTGGAAATCACACAATCCAACACAAGTAGAAAAAATGTCACGATTGATTGAAACGCTCAACTAGAAACAAATTATTCTCTTCTATGTTGATATCCCTACAATTAAACTTGTTCAGTTATGGCATTAAAGCATTATTCGATTAACAACATTTGGAATTGGTGCAACAGGATTATTGTGCTGACATGATCAGTTATTAGAAGGCTTACCAGTCAAACAGAAACCTTGGCATTGATCAGCGCAATAAATTATGCAACAGTCACTCCCAACTGAGCTGGACCGTGTCAAAACAACAGATCATGGGTTAGGCGACACTTAATGGTGGCCCAGTTGATAACACACCAGCTGAACCCAGAGGAAAACTAGGCCAGTCAGACCTACATTACACTATAGGACAGAGTGACCTACAGAAAACTCATTTCAGGTGGCCTGGCCACCCACTGAAGACCAAGTCCCATCATGTAGCTTACCATCTCATGTCTGATCTAGCCACACTGTACTGTAGGCCTATGCTATCATTTCCCATCCAGTCATTTGGCCATTCTGTCACTGAGGGACCACAGAACAGCAATGACCGTCCCCTCTGTCTGCCATACAAAAGGCACAACACATATTACCGACAATGATTGATCTGTCGGTCAGGCTCGAGGTTCAGTGATACCACTGGGCAGGCCATGTCAGACAGCAGCTGTAGGGTAGCTCGCCTGCTTATTTTCATGATTGAGGAGTGTCTGGCAAATTGAGCACCCCGCCCACACAGTTCCCAAAGACAAGAGTGTGGCACCCTGAGCAGCGTGGCTTTCAGAATCTTATTTTGGCTACAATTAGTATTTCAGGGTGAGGTTTATTGTGCCCTTTAATAAAGAGTCTGACTGTCAGTGACTAACACTCAGTCTGTCAGGCAGGGTAGCTTGAAAAAGGATTTTAAAAAAGGATTCGGATCAAAATGTCTTCCTCTCCCATAATAAGGCTACGACGTGACAAAAATCTAACATGACGAAAACGTAGCTACCACATATCCATTTCATGATGCACACTTTAGAGAAGCACTAATAGCTGCTTCCATGGGACTTTCATTCAAGTCATTTTGAAAGGAGGTTCAGTGTCTTCAGAAAATATTCATACTCCTTGACTCATTCCACATCTTGTTGTGTGTTACAGCCTGAATTCAAATAGGATTAAAGATGTTTTTCCTCTCACCCATCTACACACAATGACAAAGTGAAAACATGTTTTTAGACATTTTAGCAAATGTATTGAAAATGAAATATAGACATATCTAATTTACATAAGTATTCACACCCCTGAGTCAATACTTTGGCAGTGATTACAGCTGTAAGTCTCTAAGAGCTTTTCACAACTGGATTGTGCAACATTTGCTCATTATTATTTTCAAAATTCTTAAAGTTCTGTCAAATTGCTTGTTGATCATTGCAATTGACTAGTTTCAAGCCTTGCAATAGCTTTTCAAGTACACTGAACACGACATGTAAAGTGTTGGTCCCATGTTTCATGAGCTGAAATACAACATCCCAGAAATGTTCCACACGCACAAAAAGCATATTTCTCTAAAATGTTGTGCACAAACTTGTTTTCATCCCTGGAAGTGAGCATTTTCCCTTATATTAAGAAGCTGATTAAAAAGCATGATCATTACACAGGTGCACCTTGTGCTGGGGACAATAAAAGGCCACTAAAATGTACAGTTTTGTCACACAACACAATGCCACAGAAGTCTCAAGTTGAGGGAGCGTGCAATTGGCATGCAGACTGCAGGAATGTCCACCAGAGCTGTTGCCAGAGAATTTAATGTTAATTTATATACCATAAGCCGCTTCCAACATCGTTTTAGAGAATTTGGCAGTATGTCCAACCGGCCTCACAACCGCAAACCATTTGTAACGACGCCAGCCCAGGACCTCCGCATCCAGCTTCTTCATCTGCGACTTCAGTGGGCAAATGCGCACTTTCGATGGCTTCTGGCATGCTGGAAAGGTGTGCTCTTTACAGATGAATCCCGGAATCAACTTTACTGAGCAGATGGCAGATGTGTGGGAGAGGAGTTTGCCGATGGCAACGCTGTGTAAAGAGTGCCCCATGGTGGCGGTAGGGTTATGGTATGGGCAGGCATAAGCTACGGACAACGAACACAATTGCATTTTATCAATGGCAATTTGAATGCACAGAGATACCATGATGAGATCATGAGGCCCACTGTCGTGCCATCACCTCATGTTTCTGAATGATAATGCACAGCCACATGTCACAATGACCTGCACACAATTCCTGGAAGATGAAAATGTCCCAGTTCTTCCATGGTCTGCATACTCACCAGATATGTCACCCATTGAGCATGTTTGGGATGCTCTGGGTCGACCTGTACGACAGCGTGTTCCAGTTCCCGCCAAAATCCAGCAACTTCGCACAGCCATTGAACAGGTGTGGGACAACATTCCACAGGCCACAATCAACAACCTTATCAACTCTATGCCAAGGAGATGTGTTGCGCTGCATGAGGGAAATGGTGGTCACTGGTTCAAAAATAATGTTAAACACTATTATTGCAACTTATGTGACTTGTTCAGCAAATGTTCACTGCTGAACTTAAGGCTTGCCATAACAAAGATGTCAAATACTTATTGACTCAAGACATTTTAGCTTTTCATTGTTAATTAATTTGTAAAAATGTCCAAAAACCTAATTCCACTTTGACAAAAACTCTCAATTTAAATCAATTCAGGCTGCAACAACAAAATGTGGAAAAAGGGGTGTGAATACTTTGAAGGCACTGTAAATTACTGGTGTGGGGAAGAGATGACCACAGTCATCTCTTCTACAGATCCTCCAGACCTAATCATCCTACCAGGCACACAATAGAGCAAGCCCTCCCTCCACATGGGCTTACATTCATGACAGTGCTACCTAGGATTCCACAATTAGGCTAAAAGCAACCATACCACAGCATGCTAAAAACATTTTTTTTTTTTACTTGCTGCATGGATCACGGGGAATAAAAAGAGTTGCAGCATGGGGAATTATCTTACAGGACTACAACAAATGTAATGAGATGGTGGACACGGAGTATGTCTTTCCCAAAAGTACGCTTTTTATTTTCAAGATTTAAACAACTGATGCGATGTTAGAATGTCTCAGTTCTCTCTCTCCATTGTTTTAGCCATTAATAAGGGTCTCTTGGTGCAGTATGTTATTGCTATAAGTCGAGGAGGAAGTCTATTGGATGACATGCCAAATGAACTTGAACTCTAAACATTTCCTTCCAATCATTTACTTCTGATTTGATGTGAAATTGTTTGAAATTGCTGTTATTCACTTTTGAGTTCAATATTCAAAATAACTTTTCACTTTCCAAATGGTAAAATAAGGTCACAACTCAGGATGAATATTTTCCTGAAAATCTACCAAGTTTCAAAAGCGGGAATAATTCACATTTATCCCTAGAGTCCCGGGAAATAGTGCAAAAATCTGTAGTGCCCATTTAAAGCGTTTAAAACCAAGATATGGTCACTACGCCAGGGTTCTGCCAAAATAAGATTGTCGCTGCACCACATTGCCATCTTGGCAGCTCTCCACTATGTAAAAAGACTTCACAGCAAGTGAAACTGATATTTAGTAATGATAGCCAATGACATTGTTGTGAATTGAAAAACATGCAGTGTCACTCAGAGCGTTATCATGTTCCTCAATTAATTCAGCACATTTCAGCATTAGGCCATCTCAAAACACCCCGAGTAGGCCATAGCGTTGTCGAATCATACAGACTTTGCAACCAACGGCAATAAAACAAAAGTCAAATGACCAAAATTACTAAGCTTGCTAGATAACCTCCAACAAATGACAGAATCTCATATTTGGCTAAATTGAGTTGATTATACAGATAGCAGGTCAGCTCATGAATAACAGGGACATGGAGAGGTAATAGTTTAAATAGCAAGATATCTTAACGGGGGGCCGCACAATGTCCGGGTTTATTGGGGGCAGTCGCATTATAAATAAGAGCTGAACACTACAAGTCTTTAGCTTTAAGTGGAGCTGGCCATGATAAAACAGCTGGACAATCTTTTCCAACATCGTGAACAATTACGCCGCTGGGCGCTTCTATCCTTAAGACAGACCCAGGGTCTAAAGGCAAGACGTTCGATCTATCCAGGTAAAGAAAACATACTAAACCTGGAGTGTGCTGGACATCGTGAAGGGAAGAGACACTTTCTGGAAGATGGGGAATTAGACACGGACAGGTGTCTGGGTTAACCATATAGCCTCCCCCTTTTCTGTAAGAAAGGAATAGTACAATTGTTTAACTAATTATAACATGTTTAAAATGTCTGTACTAAATAATATAATTAAATAAAGGGTTTTAAAATTGTATCTCACCTTTAATATATATATATATATATATATATATATATATATATATATATATATATATATATGTCTTTCCTACAACAGGCAGTTATAAATATAATCATTTAAAGGGTATTAAAGTCTAGTACTGTAATAATTATACACTACTCAAAAAAATAAAGGGAACACTAAAATAACACATCCTAGATCTGAATGAATGAAATATTCTTATTAAATACTTTTTTCTTTACATAGTTGAATGTGCTGACAACAAAATCACACAAAGATTATCAATGGAAATCAAATTTATCAACCCATGGAGGTCTGGATTTGGAGTCACACTCAAAATTAAAGTGGAGAACCACACTACAGGCTGATCAAACTTTGATATGTCCTTAAAACAAGTCAAAATGAGGCTCAGTAGTGTGTGTGGCCTCCACGTGCCTGTATGAACTCCCTACAACGCCTGGGCATTCTCCTGATGAGGTGGTCTCCTGAGGGATCTCCTCCCAGACCTGGACTAAAGCATCCGCCAACTCCTGGACAGTCTGTGGTGCAACGTGGCGTTGGTGGATGGAGCGAGACATGATGTCCCAGATGTGCTCAATTGGATTCAGGTCTGGGGAACGGGCGGGCCAGTCCATAGCATCAATGCCTTCCTCTTGCAGGAACTGCTGACACACTCCAGCCACATGAGATCTAGCATAGTCTTGCATTAGGAGGAACCCAGGGCCAACCACACCAACTTATATGGTCTCACAAGGGGTCTGAGGATCTCATCTCGGTACCTAATGGCAGTCAGGCTACCTCTGGCGAGCACATGGAGGGCTGTGCGGCCCCCCAAAGAAATGCCACCCCACACCATGACTGACCCACCGCCAAACCGGTCATGCTGGAGGATGTTGCAGGGCTGTAAGCCCAACCCCCACCTGTGGACGTCAGGCCCTCATACCACTCTCATGGAGTCTGTTTCTGACCGTTTGAGCAGACACATGCACATTTGTGGCCCGCTGGAGGTCATTTTGCAGGGTTCTGGCAGTGCTCCTCCTGCTCCTCCTTGCACAAAGGCGGAGGTAGTGGTCCTGCTGCTGGGTTGTTGCCCTCCTACGGCCTCCTCCACGTCTCCTGATGTACTGGCCTCTCTCCTGGTAGCGCCTCCATGCTCTGGACACTACGCTGACAGACACAGCTAACCTTCTTGCCACAGCTCGTAATGATGTGCCATCCTGGATGAGCTGCACTACCGGAGACACTTGTGTGGGTTATAGACTCCGTCTCATGCTACCACTAGAGTGAAAGCACCGCCAGCATTCAAAAGTGACCAAAACATCATCCAGGAAGCATAGGAACTGAGAAGTGGTCTGTGGTCACCACCTGCAGAACCCCTCCCTTATTCGGGGTGTCTTGCTAATTGCCTATAATTTCCACTTGTTGTCTATTCCATTTGCACAACAGCATGTGAAATGTATTGTCAAACAGTGTTGCTTCCTAAGTGGACAGTTTGATTTCACAGAAGTGTGATTGACTTCGAGTTAAACAACACAATGTAAGTGTTCCCTTTATTTTTTTGAGCAGTGTATATAGTTTGTATAAGTATATAAGTTATTTTGTATGTGTATTAAAAAATTCTGGCATGGTTAAATATTGCGCTGTCATTTAAAAAAAAACATTTTAACATGTTTAAAAAGGTCTGTACTAAATATGTAGTATTAAATAAAGGGTTAAATATAGGGTTTTAAAAATGTATCTCACCTTTTTTCTCTAAGTGTGTGTGTCTTAGAACGGCTTCAGGAAAGACGTGTGTGTGCGTGTTTCAAAACATTGGGGTTTTCGGGGTGTGTGTGTGTGTGGACAATTGTGCTTGAAACAATTCAAAATTAAAGGGGTCATTAGCACATAAGGCTTTCAAAACAGGCGTTTTACCCCAAGGATGGGGGTTACGTGTGTGGGGTGGGTCTGTGTGTGTGTGTGTCTCGACAAGTGTGCTTGAAACAATTCAAAATTAGGGGTCATTTGCACATAAGTCTCTCAAAAACAGACGTCGGTTGCGATGATGTTGGGGGATCAAAAGTCAATCCAACCAACCAGCAAAGAATAGGTCTAGACACCTCTAAGGTTTAAAAACAATGTGTTTTTCCCAAAACAATACCAACACTAGGGGGTCATTTGCACATAGGTTGTCTCCACACAACAACAAAAAACAGTCAACAAACAATCCCCCAGGTCTGTAAATTCATTCCATACATTTGCTCCGTTCGGACACAGCTGCTCATCTGAAAAGTATTTTCCAGCCTTTCTGCAAGCCTATACACATGGAGAATTATGAAGGTGAGGATTTGGAATTCATATATTAGATTTTGTGTGCGTTAGGTAGTTTGTGGGAAATGTTTGACATTACTGCACTGTTTGGAACTCTCTAATATTAAACCATTGTTATATGGTTTTTACAGATTTTCTAAAAGGGGTGGACATTGAATTTTCAGGTATGTTTTTAAGTTAAAATGTATATATTTCGTATAAATATATTTAAATATTATTTAAAAAACGTCTATAGGATACCCAACATTTATACAGCTGCTACCGGGAATAATTGATTTGGATCATCCAACATTAGATGAGGAAACAGAGGTGCAAACAGTGCCCGGTTCTTCTTTACGCAGCCCGTCACCATCAAGCTATTTTCGTCGTAAGTCCAAAAATAAAATGCGTAATAATATTTATACATGGAAACAAAAAAAGTGTGTACACTATTTTAAAAAGCTAATCTTGTGTTTACAGCGGACAGAACCCCAATAAGAATACCTGAAGCATTATTGACTACCTCTGAACGACTTCGGGGGCGCTGAAACAGATGATATTCTACCGTTCAATACAAACGGCTTTACCAGAACTCCAAACAACCCAAGAAGCGCCGTTTTAACACAGCTACACACCCCCTGGAACCTCCAGCCAATCGCTACATAATCTAGCATTTATGGCGCATCGCAATACTTTGGCACAAGTGCCAAGGCCTGAGAAGGGCGACTGGTCTGAAAACGATTGGATTCAAGAACATGTTCTCTACGGATACGGTATGACCCTATTATACATTTTCTTCTTAGTTATACATTTTTTGATAGAATATGTTAAAACAATGTCAAATAAATGTTTTTTTTCAGACTCCAACGATGGCTATACAAACCCTGCAGAATCTATAAAGCCAGAGGACTATATATTGTTAATATATTAATATATCTGAAATGTTTATATAATATATTTTATTTTTAATACCCTATTTTGTATATATTTTTCTTCCAGACTCCTCCCAGGCGTATACCAACACAGAAGGCCCAATATGTCAAGAGGACGAGGTCGAGGAGGAATTCGGCATACTATCTCTTGTTTTACCCAATGGTGCCGCAGATCTTGAACAATTTATAGCCCTGCTGGAACGACTTGCTCAATCTAATTTATCCATCATAGCTGATAGGACCCTAGAGCTCATTGTACAAATCGTACGTCAACCCCTAGGTGGAGGGGGTCAGAGAAGGAAACCGATGACAATTCAAGTCATACTCTAGCTGGTCCATTCAATGGTTGGAGTACTTGGCCCAGGATAAAAACATTTTTATTCAACATGCTTTGAATAGTGGGAAGAAGGCTGTTGGGCCGTATCACGTAGATGGATATACACAGATCGACGGTGTTCAGACAGTGTTTGAGTACAACGGTTGTTTCTTCCACGGTTGCTTTGTGCCCCGGGCCATGTGTGTCCTAACCCAAAATACTTTTGGGGATATGTACAAGGAGTTCCAAGACAAATTGGAATCTTTACAGGCTACTTATGGGTTGAAAGTGAATGTGATGTGGGAGCATGAGTGGACAGAACTCAAAAAGTCTGATCCTCATGTTCGAGTTTTCCTTTCCAGCTTTGACACACCAGAACCCTTGGAACCCCGACAGGCATTGTATGGAGGTCGTACCAATGCTTTGACATTACGGTATGTTGCGCAACCCTATGAGACAATAGGATGTAGATTTTACATCCCTTTATCCTCATGTAATGAGTTCCTCTTGCTATCCTATGGGTCATCCTGAAATTATTCAGTGACTGACTTACCCCAAAACTATTTGTCTGATTAAAAATCAGCGGTTTACCTCAGAGAGAATACAGTAGACCGCACACGTCAAACGTGTGATTTATGACCCTACTTGATGGGTCAGGTGTGTATGCCCATATATGGGCATCCTGGAGGACATCCTCCCTTCCATTCTCACGGTAGGGGGAGGGTGTTTATTTAACCTGATAGTGCATCTGTTCCTTTGAAGCTGTCATGATGATTGATGTGTAGGGACCTCGTTGAACTGGGGGATGTGTTTGAACATTTCAAAGAGAATGTCCCCCACCCTGTTGTAATGACCTTAGGGCTGTTGTCTATGAAACAGGAATGTCCAGAGTTATTGTGGGGGAAGATGCATTATAAATAAACCCCAGAACACCAAACAAGCGACCACGATAAACCACTAAAGAAATTAAACATGGATTTTGTGATCAGTGACACACACGTGATGACCGTAACAACGGAAGCAGGGCCTCGGTTGAAACATAGAGAAAGGTCCGATTATAAAGCATCAATATACGATGCGCCAAAAAAGAGGTTTCTAAACATGTATAGAACCCAAATACCACCCACAACTGCGCTGAAAGATCAAGTGATGACTAATGGACAGTTATGGGGTTCTGTTTGATTATCCGGCCTGTAGAGTGAAACTCTATACTGTAGCCGAAGGAGAAGAATATACAGACCAGACCTTAGGAGAGGACTACAGGCTTGAAGACTGGCAGGTGTTTCGCCAGGTGGTGTGTCCCGAACAGAGTTATCAAAGGGGTATAGCTTGTTCACGGGCTACGAGACCCGATGGGAAGGTGCCCCTGACTCCTCAGGAAGAATATTTCATAGGGTGAAAATACAAAGAAAGAATGGACTTCCATGTGGGTGCGTGGAGTTCTATATCAGCAACGAGGAAATCCGCAACGAGAACAGTGATGGTGGCCTGAGTGGGGATTTTAGGTTGCGTATGCTTATTCCTTTTAAAAGTTGGGTTATAATGGAATTGAAAATGTTAGTGGATGCTCTTTTTGTACAGAGCCAACAATGGCAAAGCATTGTTCGGCTAAGGAAGTGCATGATATATACGAATCCTAAGGATTATGATTCAAAGGAACCCCAAGAAGTTTCATCCTCAGAAGGGTCAGACCCCGAAGAAAACTAAGTAAGCGGCTGCTACGTTAACCACGCCCCGATACCAAAGGAATGGTTCAACAATAAAAGGGGTGACCATAAAGCCACCGGTTCATCATTTCAGCATATACCATGGATATTCATATACCATACCATCGATACGTCATGTGTACCAGACCCTAAGAACTCTATGCCTCACAGCCCTCCATTCTACTCCCCCTAGGCAAGCCCCCCCGACATGTACACCGCCTGAGGATGTGTTTGATGTGGTGGTCAGTACTATTTTTGGGGACACCATCAAGGCCTCTGTAGCTGTACTTTTAGATGTGGTTATTGGAGAGTATATAAGAGAACAATGCCACGGTTGTGAGATCAGTCATCCCAGCCAACGACGACCTCCGTGTTTATATGCCCCACCCCGGTACTACTTCTTCAACCACTTTGAGGAGCTGGTGAAAAGACTGTGGTCCAGCCGCTTTATACCATCGATGGTCAGAGCCCTGGAGTCTATGGGTCTTGTGCCATCTATTCCCCAGAGTTTACAGGGTAACCGAGGCTTTCCTACATGAACTACATCCACGAGAAACTCAAAGAAATCCTGCACAAACTGGTGGACGACAACAAATACAAGGACGCTTTGGTGGCTGATGTGGTGACTTTCTGTCTCAATAAACCAAGCAAATCATGAATCATGTAAGATACGGGCGAGAGTCTACAATGGACACAACTGAATGATTCTGAAGAACTAGAAACACCCATGTCTAAGATCTTACTTTGTTTGAAACACCATTTAATTGTAACATGTGTCATATTTGTTGTTTATATACTTATATTACAGATGTGTGTGTCTTAAAAATTCAGAGACACAAGCCTGTAAATGTAAACCAAGTACACAAGGTGTTGCATGCATGGGTCGTTGAGAAAACGGGCACTAATATCCTGCTACGTATCCTGACTTGTCTGCATATGTAATACTTGATGTTTGCAAAAATAAAATTCAAAATGAAATGTCGTTATTTGAAAGGGGCTCATTAATGTACATCAGAGAAGCAGGAAGGATGGCGGAGCAGATTTTGAAAAACATTTATTATACCTCCTCTAACCCAGGGTCTTATGGGGGGAAGGAGCGGTTCCATAGAGCTATAGACGAAGAAACAGGTAGCAGGTTAGGCGCTGCTCAAGTGAATGAATGGCTAGCAAAGCAGGATGCTCACACTCTGCATAAACCTGTGCGAAAACAATCTACCCAACAATTCTACCCATCCCTTGTCCCAGTTTCAGGTAGATCTGTGTGTCATGCAGGCCCTTGCAGATAAAAATGGAAATCGCTACATGCTAACGGTTATAGACATTTTCTCTAAAATAGCATTTGTAAGGGTCTTTAAAAAATGTATTGGGGCAGAGGTGACCCGGGCCTTTGACTATCTTAAAGGAAGGAGGAGCACCCAAGAAAGTGCAGACTGACTGAGTTTTTCCTTTTCAATAATACTTTCAGAAACTCGTGAAAAAGCACAATATCGTACATTTTACTACAGGTTCGGATTTGAAAGCTTCAGTTGTGGAACGCTTTTACATAACTTTGAAGGAGAGGATGTGGAAATACTTTACAGCTCACAACACGCATAGATATATCGATATAGTTCAAGATTTAGTAAAGGGTTACAGCTACCATAAGAGTATGCGGATGAAACCCACCGAGGTCTTTAAAAATCTGTATGGTTTGTTCCCCTTCATCGTAAGAAAATAATTGATTTTAAATTCATAGTGGGGGACTTTGTAGGTATATCCAAGTTGAGGGGTGTTTGACAAAAAATATGAGCAAGGTTACAGCGATGAGTTGTTCACAGTTACCGAATGTCTACCACATATACCCCCCCCCTGTCTACAAGTTAAAAGATTATGGAAGGGGAGCTTATAGCTTATGAGAAGGAACTACAGAAGGTACACTTGGGTAAAGACGTCTTTTACGTGAAGGAGATTCAGGAATCAAAAGATATTTAAAAAAATATGTTGTCCGTTGGAAAAACTGGCCCCAAAAGTTCAACAGTTGGGTATTAGAGGACGAGGTGGTGGAGGCATCGGGGGTTAACTTAAACCCTCATGCATGATAAAAACGCCATCATTCGAGTGTACACAGGAGTGCATCATGGAACACAATGGATTCTACCCGACTCTCTGCACACAAATATACATACATACATACATACATAAATACATACATACATACATACATACATACATACATACATACATGAATAACCAAAGTTCAAATTATACAAACAATTTTCCGTAGCCTATAGTTATCAGAGACCTGGAAAGTAGGTCTCAGCGAGATTACATGCCCCCATAGTTGATAAAATATCAAGGATAAGGACCATGATTGTTATTGCAAAAGGATATCGGAACCTCCGCCTGATTTTGCCAAGCTATCGGTCAAACAATATTAACAAACAAAGAAACTAACAACCAGGACTAGTGCATAGTAATGTTAGCCAGGTGAGCCAGCCAGGGTAGCAGAAACTTGATGGCGGAGCTGGCTTGGTGAACTGTGGAACTTACAATGAACAGGTTTGTCTTGTTCCCCTCATAGAAAAGTCCTCGTGCTGGCATATGCTTCAGCTGTTGCCATGGGACACTGCTTCCTAGCAACACATCACGTGGCCACCGCAGATTCTGCGAAAACACAAAAAAATTATCAGAAAACGTGGGGGATGCCCCTCAAGAGGAAGACCACAAACCACAAACACGAGACAAAGAAAAAGGTGAAAATGTTACATCATAACACAAGCTTCATTGAATCAATCATTCAGATGCATCATCCACTACAGTCCCTAACATCACTGCATTGTTACCTTGTTCTGTCATAGCAGCTCAAATGGCCATTAACTGTAGATTAACAGTACAAGGGGACTGTAGCTGAAGTCAATTTGTTGACATGCAAGGGGTACTCCTTTTAAATCAGCACTGATGTTTTTATTAGATAGTGGAGAGGTTGGGTGGTTAGGCAGAGGAATGGCCATTCAGATAGACATAGAACATATCGCTGACAAGACATTTCCACCACTGCCTTTTTGAAAAGCCAACTCTAGCCACTGAGCTGTAAAAACCCAGTGCCAAATGATCGGAGATTACAGGCCCTCCTGCCAATCCCTGACTTCCTTAATGAGTCTCACACTGACGGTCCCAGCCCATGCAGGTTTAGCCTAACTGTTTCTGGGAGCAAAAGACGTGCAGAGGCTTTAGTAGAAGGGTGCAGTTCACCCTCATACAACTATGATTCTCCCACAGTGTTGTTTTCTGTGTTTCAATAATCTATCATATCAATAAAGTTGGTCCAGGCATTTGGCATCTCTCCTGGACCAGCTATCAGGAAAGCTCAGCAGACATCTGTTTCAGCAGGGAAGGCCTTGTACATGAAGTTCCATACCAAAGTCAAGTGTTGTGGACATATGTAAATTATCATATTTAATGACAAATCTATGAAAGCCATCTGAATTTTTTTAAAGGTTCTGCATAAAGGAATCAGAGGTAGGCTATTTAACTTCTCAACTATCCATCCACCACACATTCCTGTTTCAATAGGGCAATTCAACGTAACAGGGTGATGCTGAGACTCAAACAAAAACCAATGATTGCAAAGTTTAAAAAAAATAAAATGACTCTGCATCACTTTGTTACCGTGGAATTTGCCCAATAATAACCCATAACATGAATTTAGTATTCGCTGAGAAACGTACGATTACATTAGCTTGTAATTCAAACCCCAGAAGAAGTAGGATTTGTAGTGAAGAACAAACAGGTTTGTCACTTATTAACCAAGAGGGCTATAGACCTGAACAGCCACAATGCTGCCTCTGGTCTGTAACGCTGAGACGTAGGTAGTTACTTGACAATTTAGCAGAACAGCTCAACTACTTGTTTTTCATTCAGCTCCAAAAGTAAATGTAATACAGAACCAATTATTTCACTTACCTTTAGGACATACTCACTTCTTAAAACAGGTGCAAGCTCTGTGATTGAGATTCTTAATCCATTTTTGTCAAGCCTAAAACACTGGGGCAGTAAACTACAGCCAGTCAGGGGCCCAGGTTAGTCTACCTAACTGAAAGAATCCTAATCTAAATATGAAAAGCATGCTCTGAGAACAGCTACATAATGGTCTCAATAGGTGAAAAAAAGAGAACAGCAACAGTTCACTAGTCTGTTATCAATGACCAAAACTCTGCCCTGGAAATTGGTTAACTCAACCTCATTGAATTGGGATCAGCAGTCCCACAAGAGAGTCTGACTGGCAAAGTGCTGACTGTAGGGCGTCACGACACTAAACAGTCTAGCTGTGCCAAACCTGGCTGAGAGAGCACTGTGCTGCTGCCACCCACGCACACCTCTGCACACAGAGCCTTGTGTCCAATGCACACTCTGCTGTTTCAGCACCTACTGTACTATACGGTCACATTAACCCCACAGTCCCACAGGCAAACTAGCACAATTGATAAGAGGAAGTCAGAGTCCAAGCCAAACAAACTACAGACATGCAATTCTTAGAAAAACACCATCTATTTGAATACCAATATACCATACCTGAGGAAATGGGGTAAACTAGATTAATGGTTTCAGATCTGAGGGTTTTAAATGTCAAAGTTAATTGCAGGAAATGCCACTGATGATAAGAGTAGGGGCGAATATTCCTGTCAAAACATACTGTGAATGAATGTTAGCGAACCATATATGATATGGAGGGAGGGTGGACAAACTAACCTGTTGGGTCTTGCTGTTGATGGAGAAGGCCAGACGGTAGAGGCTCTTGTCGTGCTGAGGGAAGCAGCTCAGGCAGAAGAAGACACTACGGACACACACGTCCAACAGCATGTGACAATGCTCAGTAAGGGAGGGCCTTGGGCACCTCAACCATCTCTGGGGGGTCCTGGTGAGTGGACGAGGCCTTTGGTCAGGTGGATGGAACAGGCAGTGGATGAGAGCAGGGATCCATGGTTGGCTTTAGCGCATCAGCCTCAGGTACTGTCACTGACATGGTGTCTACTACTTCTTGGTCTTCCAGCAAGATTTACGGTCCCGTCCTCGTTGCTTTTTTCCAACCACGTGAACTTGAGGAATTCAGGGTTTAAAGGAGGAGATTTTCAAACATTAACATGATCCAGTCTCAAAATGTCCTACCCTCTCTAAAACACAACATTTGACTTCCACAATATCACTAAAGAACATCCCATTTAGGAAATAATAAAGGGTAGAATGCATTTCAATTACTGCATTTCAGGATAAAACAAACAAAATCCACCTGTCTTCAACTGTAGGCTGGCCATCCTTGATGGGGGTGATGTTCTCAGATGAAGAGGCACTGCCCCTCCCAGACTGAAGCTTAACATGGCTACTGTCCTGGGAGCTGGCGGGGTCTGTGAAGGCCTCCTGGGTGGAGTTGGAGTCCGACAGCGTCACCACCACGCTGTCCTGACTGCGCTCTGCCAGGAGTCCCAAACACAGGTCATGTGGCCAACTCTGAGGAGGCCTGGGTGCCAGTCACACCCATGGACCATCCTCTGGGTTCTCAAGGGATCAATCACAAAGCTGTTAAGGTTACCATTCAGGAATAAAATAGGTATGTAGATCCCATGAAAGGGGGTAAGTGTGCATAGCAGTGTAAAATCTCTATACACATCAGGATCATCAGCAGGAGAGCAATTATAGTAATCGTACAAACATAAAAAGCACTAGACCTTAGTCAGCACCCAAGCCAATGGAAAACTAGGTGCCTGCCTTCTTCCTAAGCACATTGTGCAACCTCAGCAAGAAGCTGCAGTCCTCTGCAGACAATAATCAAATTAGCAGGAGGGAAACACAGTTCTATGAAAGGAGCTCTGGGGACTTGTTAAAGGCCTCCTGTAATTACAGCCCAAAAATGTAGCCGATAGAGGTGTTGCAAGAAGGATTGCCCCTTAAAAAGAAGTGTGGGGTAGTGACGAAGTTGTGAACATTGTGGAACTCATTCCGGGACACCTTTACATTGAATAATTGTTTCCCCTAAAATTGTGCATATCAATAAATGTCCTGAAGATGGATTTAAGAGCAGTTTGTGGGAGGGACTTAAGTTCAGTACAATTCAGGGATGCCAGCTACATTGGACACCTGGGAAGGCAGTAATCATGTCAAGTTCTGGGGTGACTTAAAAGATATCGGGAGTTTGTTTTAAAACACACAAAAAAAAGTAGTACTCCTCGTAGTTGCTGAAAGATTGCTTACTGTTAGCATGACGTGTTTCAGAAAGGCATTAAGCAAGAAGGGCTTGGCACCCACTGGCAAACTTGCCAACAATTTCAATGGAAAACACTAACTATGGCATAACTTTCAAATACAATCAAATAGGTTAAGATCTTTGTTGCAAACGTTAGCCAACACCAAAACACAAGTCAAATAGTAGCCCACGGTCCAAGTCACACCATTCAGTGGATTGTTTGAGAGAGGACTGAATTTGTCCAGTGACAGCATTATTCCTTGGGATCTACATGCATATAAACGACAAAGCAGGTGGCAGAAACAAGCAGGCAGGAAAGATGGGCAATATGGCTGCAGTATTCAGACATTCAAACTAGACAGGGCATAGGGGAAAAACAGCATGCTAAAGGCTGCAGTATTCAGACATTCAAGCTACAGGGCATAGGGGAAAACAACATGCTAAAGGCTGCAGTATTCAGACATTCAAGCTAGACAGGGCATAGGGGAAAAACAGCATGCTAAAGGCTGCAGTATTCAGACATTCAAACTAGACAGGGCATAGGGGAAAACAACATGCTAAAGGCTGCAGTATTCAGACATTCAAACTAGACAGGGCATAGGGGAAAACAACATGCTAAAGGCTGCAGTATTCAGACATTCAAGCTACAGGGCATAGGGGAAAACAACATGCTAAAGGCTGCAGTATTCAGACATTCAAACTACAGGGCATAGGGGAAAACAACATGCTAAATGCTGCAGTATTCAGACATTCAAACTAGACAGGGCATAGGGGAAAACAACATGCTAAAGGCTGCAGTATTCAGACATTCAAACTACAGGGCATAAGGGAAAACAACATGCTAAAGCCTGCAGTATTCAGACATTCAAACTAGACAGGGCATAGGGGAAAACAACATGCTAAAGGCTGCAGTATTCAGACATTCAAACTAGACAGGGCATAGGGGAAAACAACATGCTAAAGGCTGCAGTATTCAGACATTCAAACTACAGGGCATAGGGGAAAACAACATGCTAAAGGCTGCAGTATTCAGACATTCAAACTAGACAGGGCATAGGGGAAAACAACATGCTAAAGGCTGCAGTATTCAGACATTCAAACTAGACAGGGCATAGGGGAAAACAACATGCTAAAGGCTGCAGTATTCAGACATTCAAACTAGACAGGGCATAGGGGAAAACAACATGCTAAAGGCTGCAGTATTCAGACATTCAAACTAGACAGGGCATAGGGGAAAACAACATGCTAAAGGCTGCAGTATTCAGACATTCAAACTAGACAGGGCATAGGGGGAAAACAACATGCTAAAGGTTGTTTTTACAGTATAGTGCAAAGATATTTTGCAAAGCCATTTGTAATGAATGGTCAGTTTACATTCAATATACACAACCAACAGCATTTATTTAATGACATTGTTTCACTTGTGGCAAATATTTGTGTTTACCCTTGACATCTTTGCAACAATGTAAACAATACACAATGCTGATGTGAATATCATTTCAGTTATGGGACATGCTGGAGAAAAGGTAACCGGAGCCAATTGTACATTCCTGTATGTAGCCCTATGTTTCTATAAGGGAAAGCTACTAAGAATACTGCTTCATACATTGCATTTCAGCTTTTTTCAGGAACATATTAGGCAAATCTGGCCTCATTTCCTACTAAGTATGAACTGACACACAAACACTTTTTTTGTACAGTTTTTTTTGTATTTGTTTATTTTTCTCCCCTATTTCATGGAATCCAATTGTTTAGTAGCTACTACCTTGTCTCATCGCTACAACTCCTGTATGGGCTCGGGAGAGACGAAGGTTGAAAGTCATGCGTCCTCCGATACACAACCCAACCAAGCCGCACTGCTTCTTAACACAGCGCGCATCCAACCCGGAAGCCAGCCGCACCAATGTGGCAACCTTGGTTAGCGCGCACTGTGCCCGGCCCGCCACAGGAGTCGCTGGTGCGCGATGAGACAAGGACATCCCTACCGACCAAGCCCTCCCTAACCCGGACGACGCTAGGCCAATTGTGCGTCGCCCCACGTACCTCCAGGTCGCGGCCGGTTACGACAGAGCCTTGGCGCAAAACCCAGAGTCTCTGGTGGCACAGCTGGCACTGCAGTACAGCGCCCTTAACCACTGCGCCACCCGGGAGGCCCAGTGATGTTACATGATTGCTTCCCCTCTAAAATATGCTCTTAAAAATGGTTCATAAATTTAAACGTAGGTTTAGTGCACTCAGATGTGGCACATTTTTAAAAGATGCAGAATACACACTGTGGTGAAGGAGACAATCAGCTCACCAACAACAATTGGGAGTTAAGAGTAATCTGCTTGTGTTCGTCATCACACTACTGTCATGCAATGTTAAGTGTTAAAATGTAGAGCAAAGTTGCATCAGTGCATTAACTGATATCATATTGTGTCAGTAATTCATTTTGAAAAGCTACCTCTTTTATAGTGAAGGATTTTTAACCCTGCTCTTATATTGTCTGTCAATATCGTCTATATTTGGACAGTATAGGTCTAGTGAAGTAGAATCATTTAAATGACTCTTTACAAGGTGAGTGATTCACCTCACTCTAGCATTTTAAAACAGGACATTAATGTGTACTCTAAATGCAGCCCCTTCTCCACCCCTCCCTACTGTTCCAACTGACAGGTAACACTCAGCAGCACTAGACTTTGGTTTAGTAATGAATCTGCACACAGTGAGAGGCATATTACAGAAACCAGTTAAAAGTGTCAGAAGAGCTACCAAACGTTCCTTGACACATAATATTTATATCAAGACAAGCTTAGGACAAGTAAACTGCCTCCTTCTATAAGTGTCCTGTCACTGTGACAAAATCTTAAATTCAGCTCAGTCGTTTCAAGTGAACCTGTAGTGAGATGTCATTGCCAGGACAATGCAGCAACTGTTCACTGGGATCAGGTAAAACCTCTCAATGGAAGCCTGGCTGTGTCTTGCCTGTGGCTCTGTGTTGGTCATATGAGTCTAGAGTCAACACACTAAAAGCCTGCTGTGTCCAGAACAGAGCTCTCTTTTACTGGCCATTACCCCCTCTAAAAGACACCACACCTTACAGAGAACATATCGATATCCAAGTCTAAAGCGATAGCCAGCAAGCTTGCATTATTTTATAAAATAATTGCCCTGCTATGATTTGATTAGTAAGAAGTCATCAGAAAAACCAGATGAAATCAAAAGTTAAAGGTCCAGCGCATCCGGTTTTATCTCAATATCAAATCATTTCTGGGTAACAATTAAGTATCTTACTGTGATTGTTTTCAATTCAAATGAGAAACAAAAATAGCTTTGTAGCAAAGAGCAATTTCTCAATCAAGAATGCTGCTAGGACTGTCTGGGAGTGATCTGAAAAGGGAGGGGAAAATTGAAAGTGAACTATTATTGGCAGAGAGGTTTGGAAGTCTTTCTTATTGGCAGAGAGGTTTGGAAGTCTTTCTTATTGGCAGAGAGGTTTGGAATCTTTCTTATTGGCAGGCCACCAAAATAGGCTGAAATTGCAGGCTCTTTTTAAACAACTCTCACACTAAAAAGGAAATTATCACATTATTATTCCCACCTCATGGTGCAGCGGTCTAAGGCACTGCATCTCAGTGTTAGAGCCGTCACTACAGACCCTGGTTAGATTCCAGGCTGTACAACCAGCCGTGATTGGGAGTCCCATAGGGCGGCGCACAATTGGCCCAGCATCGTCCGGGTTATGCCGTCATTGTAAATAAGAATTTGTTCTTAACTGACTTGCCTAGTTAAATAAAGGTGAAATAAAATAAATTTTAAAAAGTGGAAATATATATATATAAAAAACAGGAAAATCAAGTTGACTGCATTGGTCTTTAAAATTAGAAGCTAAAATCAAAACTTAATCAAATCAAAAGCCAAGAAGATCTATTCTCAATCTAAATGGCTTCATAAGAGGTGATGAGAACAGTCACTCTCCTCACCCCAACCTGGGCTTGAACCAGGGGCCCCCCGCACACAGCAACAACAGTCAACATCTAAGCATTGTTACCTATCGCTCCACAGCCCTTGCAGAGCAAGGGAAACAATTACTTCAAGGTCTCAGAGCAAATGACATTACCGATTGAAATGCCACTAGCGCGCACTGCTAACTAGCTAATCATTTCACACTGGTTACACATGGATACAAGCTCTGCTGAAGTTACATTCGAAAACAACGTCATCAAAAGGCAAGGGAAATGGGAAAGAAAGGAAAAGAGGGTGACCAGCACAAACTTCTACATATTAACACACACAGGCCAGGACGCCCTCTGCCAAACTCTACCTTCACACCTCTGTTTGCCTAAACTAAATGCCATTGCATTTTTATAGAGCAGTAAAATAATATCCAAATAACCTGAGATACCATATTGCCCAATTCCCCAAGACATCCCAATCACCCAGTGCTAATTGAGTCATCACTGGAACCAGAGCCATTATCATCATAGTGATTATCCTCATAACAAACACTACTCCCCAGCTCGGTGAAGAATGGGCCCAACCCCAGAGAACCAGAGTCTAGGACTGGGACTGTACCATCAGCTCCTCCTCATACCGTTTCCTCGTCTGCTGCTGCCGGAGGGTGTTACGTTTGGTCTGCTGCTGCCGGAGGGTGTTACGTTTGGTCTGCTGCTGCCGGAGGGTGTTACGTTTGGTCTGCTGCTGCCGGAGGGTGTTACGTTTGGTCTGCTGCTGCCGGAGGGTGTTACGTTTGGTCTGCTGCTGCCGGAGGGTGTTACGTTTGGTCTGCTGCTGCCGGAGGGTGTTATGTTTGGTCTGGTGCTGCCGGAGGGTGTTACGTTTGGTCTGCTGCTGCCGGAGGGTGTTTCGTTTGGTCTGCTGCTGCCGGAGGGTGTTTCGTTTGGTCTGCTGCTGCCGGAGGGTGTTACGTTTGGTGTAATCGTGGTCGACCAGAGTGGCCATGTAAGGTGGGGACGTCAGACCTGCAGCGTTGGAGGGGAGGGAGGCCCCATGAACATCCATCACACACAGATGACACACAGCAGTGGGAGTCCTCGTCCATCATGGAGAGGGGCTTCTCCCTGAGGTGAGAGAGGGGGTGGGGACAAAACAAAAGGTTGGGCCAGAGGGGGAGAATTATGTTTTTCCTTTTGGTTTGTAGTCGAGTCACAGAATTAGTTTTAGAAGACAGAGCATAGATCCCAGGCTAAGGTCTCTCACTTTTCGTTGGACCTGGGCCTGCCCTTCTCTTCTCTTCCCCCCCTGGCAAAGGGTCCAGTGGCCACCTCAGCCAGGATGTTGAAGAAGATCATGCTCCAGGTCTGGTTCCTCAGACTCCAGCAGCTTGAGGAGAGTGGCACTCAGATGGAAGTACAGCTAGGGGGAGAGAGATGCCAGAGAGTCACACAGCTTTAATAACAGAGTTATACTCTCTCTCTCTATATATATATATATATCTATTATTGAACAAAAGACTAGACCTAGAAACCCTTGGGTTTAAAACAAGTGTACCTCCAGGGCCTCCATAGACAAGTCAGGGGAATTGTGGTAGTGTATCTGGCAGCTCCCTTGTGCAGATAATGTGCGGCCTGCATGGGAAGAGAAAGAGACGAGAGCATCAGATCTTCATCTGATGGCTGTTAATAACACAGGATGAAAAGCTGGTTGCCATGGTCAGTATCTTTCAATGGTCAAATGTCAGCCTTTAATGTACTGGAAAAACAAACAGATACATAGTGATTCTAGTGTAAGCTATAGAATGGAGCTATAGAATGGCAGTACTGGATCTGGAGAGGTGAATACGCAGTGAAGGTAACAGGGAAACACAGACAGAGCTGCTTCATCGGACCTCTGACTTCCTAGACGTCCCCTGACTTCCGAGACGTCCCCTGGAAACACGTCTCCAGCATGGTCTCTCTCCTCCATCTGAAATACACACACACAAACCGCTACTGTCAACAGTGATCAATTTACTGAACAATGAATTCACACACAGCATGACTAGAAGTGACGTCCATGAAGTTTAGAAAAGTAGAACACAAAACACAGTGCATATGAGTATTCTGTACACTGGTTGTCCACTGCACCGGTTTGATGACCTCGGAGGGAAGCTCAGTCCTCCACTGTTTGAGTTGGCGCGAGGTGAAGGAGTACACGGCGTAGGACATGGTGCTGTACTCGATCCACAGAGCCAGGTTGGTGCTGTCCATCTCCAGGACCCTCTTAAAGCAGTTGAACACAGCCATGGAGTGCTTCCACATGGGACCATCGCTCTTCAGTTCGTTGCAGTTTATCTTGTCCTGGATGGGGCCATCGCTCTTCAGTTCAATAGAGTTTAACTTGTCCAGGACACACACACACAGCATTGAGCATGCCAAGGAAATGTCATTATCATCATGACATGAAATTCACTTGTAAGGTAAAATACTTAAAGCAACTCAAGGTAATATGAATATCTTAAAAAGCACAACCACAATTACATTTGACTTGTTTTTTTCTGACCTGTTTGGACACACAGATGTCATGCATATAGAACTTAACAGCCTTGGACTGTTCTCAAAGAACTAGTCAACCAGGAGGGAGAAGATCTCGACAACAGGGGGTGCTGGAGCGCCCCTCTCAGGAAGGCAATGTACCGGCTCCTGGGTGGGAACACAAAGACTGGATGATCTACTATGCTGCTACTGTCAGGTCTGACAGCAGTCTTACAGATTCAACTAGAATCTGATACATGTAGAGATCCTCTCTAATCCTAATTTGAGATGATAGGTCCTGACATGTACTCCCAAGTCTCCCATTTAGATCAATGTGTGATTTATAAAAGGTTTCAGCTATTGTGCAGGTGCATTCAATTTGTAAATCAGACATGTAAATGGCAAAATAAAAAGGGATCCAAAGTATATTGAAAGCAGATGCTTCCAAACAGCTGTGGTTCCTGAGTTAATTAAGCAATTAACATCCCATAATGCTTAGGGCCATGTATAAAAAAATGCCCAGTTGCCCATTATTTTGGCTACCATGGATAGAAGAGATCTCAGTGCGGGGTCTCAAAAGCAGCATAGGGGGTTTAAAGTGTGTAGCTGTCAGTCAGTCACCAGATCTCAAACCAACTGAACACTGGAAGATTCTGGAGCGGCACCTGTGACAGTGTTTTCCACCACCATCAACAAAACACCAAATGATGTAATTTCTTGTGGAAGAATGGTGTCGCATCCCTCCCAATAGAGTTCCAGACACTAGTAGAATCTATGCCAAGGTGCATTGAAGCTGTTTTGGCGGCTTGTAGTGGCCCAACGCCTTATTAAGACACTGTTGGTATTTCCTTTATTTTGAAAGTTACCTATATATTTCAATGCATAATGACTTGTACAGTGTCATCACCTATAATGAATGGTCATGACGTGATGTATAGGCCTAAACAGCAGGGTTGTGGTCAATTCCAATAAATTCACTCATGAAGTGGAGAATTTACATTGAAATCAATTCAAATTTCAACAATCTTTAAGTTACAGAATTGGAATGAGACTTGTGTGTTTGAATTGGAATTGAAATAGTAAAAAAAAGTCCTCTTTGGAATTCAATATTTGTACAGTTCACAGTCAATGGAATTAATGTACAAAAACGGACCTCTGGATATGTTTAAAAATCATTTCAATTTATATTACTATATTTCTAGTATCTAAACAGTGACATAATCGGCCTGAAAGCCTGGGGGAATTTGGATTTGTGGATAATATTGAATTGGGAATTGAATTCTTGGAATTCAGAGTGACCTGGAATTTAAATTGAATTTACAGGTAGAGGGAATTTAATTCTAATAGAATTTACAGAATTAACCTCAACTCTGCTAAACTGTTCTACGTGACAACATGTAAAGTCAGGCTGTGGCTACGTCCAGTCAATTAGCATTTCTGACTCATAAATGCCCCACACTGACCTTTAAAGGTGGTGAGGGTAGGTAGCAACACATCTGCCACGCTGATTCTCAACACTGGAGCCCTCCAGGGGTGCGTGCTCAATCCCCTCCTGTACTCCCTGTTCAGCCACGACTGCATGGCCATGCACGACTCCAACACCATCATTATGTTTGCATAGGACACAACAGTGGAAGGCCTGATCACCGACAACGACGAGACAGCCTATAGGGAGGTCAGAGACCTAGCCGGGTGGTGCCAGAATAACAACCTATCCCTCAACGTAACCAAGACTAAGGAGATGATTGTGGACTACAGGAAAGGGGGACCGAGCACGCCCCCTTCTCATCGACAGGGCTGTAGTGGAGCAGGTTGAGAGCTTAAAGTTCCTTGGTGTCCACAACCACGAACTAGAATGGTCCAAACACACCAAGACGGTCGTGAAGAGGGCACGACAAAGCCTATTCCCCCTCAGAAAACTAAAAAGATTTGGCATGGGTCCAGAGACCCTCAAAAGGTTCTTCAGCTGCAACATCGAGAGCATCCTGACTGGTTGCGTCACTGCCTGGTACAGCAATTGCTCGGACTCCGACCGCAAGGCACTACAGAGTGTAGTGCGTACGGCCCAGTACATCACTGGGGCAAAGCTGCCTGCCATCCAGGACCTCCACACCAGGCGGTGTCAGAGGAAGGCCCTAAAAATTGTCAAAGACCGTTCTCTCTACTACCACATGGCAAGCGGTACCGGAGTGCCAAGTCTAGGACAAAAAGGCTTCAACAGTTTTTACCCCCAATAAGACTCCTGAACAGGTAATCAAATGGCTACCCAAACTATCTGCATTGTGTGCCCCCCCAACCCCTCTTTTACACTGCTGCTATTCTCTGTTTATCTTATATGCATAGTCACTTTAACTATACATTCCTGCACATACTACCTCAATTGGCCCGACCAACCAGTGCTAACATTGGCTAACCAGGGTATCTGCATTGTGTCCCACAACTCGCCAACCCCTCTTTATGCTACTGCTACTCTCTGTTCATCATATATGCATAGTCACTTTAACCATATATACACACATACATACTACCTCAATCAGCCGGACTAACCGGTGTCTGTATGTAGCCTCGCTACTTTTATAGCTTTGCTGTATACAGCCTCACAGCTGTTATTTTTAGCTGTCTTTTTACTGTTGTTTTTATTACTTTACCTACCCATTGTTCACCGAATACCTTTTTTGCACTATTGGTTACAGCCTGTAAGTAAGCATTTCACTGTAAGGTCCACACCTGTTGTATTCGGTGCATGTGACAAATAAACTTTGATTTGATTCCAGCCGTGCACTCGATGTAGGCTGACACCTCATCCATAGTGAGGATGGGAGTTTCACTGTAGGACAATGCCAGAGATCCTTTTCAGCAGGTTGGCCAGGTCAGAAGACACCGTGCTTATCTTGTAGCTGTCAAACTGAGGTACTCTTGGGCTTAAAGTACTGGAACATGAAGAGGGCGTGGCTCCAAAGTTCCACCTGCTCTCCTTAGAAAAACACAGTTAGTTATGATGATGAGCAAATCATTTTGCATGGGGGTGCCACAGGGTTCAATTCTTGGACCGACTCTCTTCTCTGTATACATCAATGAGGTCGCTCTTGCTGCTGGTGAGTCCCTGATCCACCTCTACGCAGACGACACCATTCTGTATACTTCCGGCCCTTCTTTGGACACTGTGTTAACAACCCTCCAGGCAAGCTTCAATGCCATACAACTCTCCTTCCGTGGCCTCCAATTGCTCTTAAATACAAGTAAAACTAAATGCATGCTCTTCAACCGATCGCTACCTGCACCTACCCGCCTGTGCAACATCACTACTCTGGACGGCTCTGACTTAGAATACGTGGACAACTACAAATACTTAGGTGTCTGGTTAGACTGTAAACTCTCCTTCCAGACCCATATCAAACATCTCCAATCCAAAGTTAAATCTAGAATTGGCTTCCTATTTCGCAACAAAGCATCCTTCACTCATGCTGCCAAACATACCCTTGTAAAACTGACCATCCTACCAATCCTCGACTTTGGCGATGTCATTTACAAAATAGCCTCCAATACCCTACTCAACAAATTGGATGCAGTCTATCACAGTGCAATCCGTTTTATCACCAAAGCCCCATATACTACCCACCATTGCGACCTGTACGCTCTCGTTGGCTGGCCCTCGCTTCATACTCGTCGCCAAACCCACTGGCTCCATGTCATCTACAAGACCCTGCTAGGTAAAGTCCCCCCTTATCTCAGCTCGCTGGTCACCATAGCATCTCCCACCTGTAGCACACGCTCCAGCAGGTATATCTCTCTAGTCACCCCCAAAACCAATTCTTTCTTTGGCCGCCTCTCCTTCCAGTTCTCTGCTGCCAATGACTGGAACGAACTACAAAAATCTCTGAAACTGGAAACACTTATCTCCCTCACTAGCTTTAAGCACCAACTGTCAGAGCAGCTCACAGATTACTGCACCTGTACATAGCCCACCTATAATTTAGCCCAAACAACTACCTCTTTCCCAACTGTATTTAATTTTAATTAATTAATTTATTTTGCTCCTTTGCACCCCATTATTTTTTATTTCTACTTTGCACATTCTTCCATTGCAAAACTACCATTCCAGTATTTTACTTGCTATATTGTATTTACTTTGCCATCATGGCCTTTTTTGCCTTTACCTCCCTTCTCACCTCATTTGCTCACATTGTATATAGACTTGTTTATACTGCATTATTGACTGTATGTTTGTTTTTACTCCATGTGTAACTCTGTGTCGTTTTATCTGTCGAACTGCTTTGCTTTATCTTGGCCAGGTCGCAATTGTAAATGAGAACTTGTTCTCAACTTGCCTACCTGGTTAAATAAAGGTAAAATAAATAAATAAATAAAAATGTATTGTACTGTTAAAAAAAATCCTAGTACTAACGCACGCATGCACACACATTTTTAAAACTCGCCACCAAACAGTTTGCCCAAAGATTCAACTCTTCCTAAGTGAAACCCTGGTGATTCCCTCTAGCATGATAAGGGACTAACAGCACAGGCTGGTACATTCTGATGCAGAGGCAGTCAGATAATTAATCTCATTCAAACTCCCTGAAAGTGAATCAATTGCTTTCTTCCTCCTGTATTGACCTGCTCGAGTTGAGTTCCTGGGTCGTATGACTCAGTGGACCAACCAGTAGTTAATTAGTCGGGGGACTGCATTCATTAACTAATGAACCTTGTCCCTTTGGAACAGAGTCTATTCATCATGCAATTACTGCGTATCACAGTTACACTACAAGCCAATCCCAGTGAGTAAACAACCTAATGTGGAATTGACCGCCACCTAGTGGCCAGTTGAACACATTACATGATCTGTTAGCTAATCCTCAGATATGTGAATGGCATTGAAAGATTGACAGTCAGTAATATAACATTAAGAGGGCTGGGTGTTTGACCTGTTGAGCAGAGTGCTCCTCCAGATAACGGGCCATGATCTTCTTGCTGGGGTAAGCATACAGGCAGTAGAAGCACTGCTCAACGCCCATCTCATCTTTGTAGGGATGAGTATCCTCCGCTTTAGAGGGAGACACCTCTTTCTCCAGAACACGAACCTGAACCATGAACATGAATACAACAATGAGGTTAGTTCTATCCTGATTTAAACTTTGACAAACACTTTGAAAGATATTAGAAACTAATTCAAACCATATCATAGGAAAACAAAAACAGAGAATGTCCACACAATCTCAGCTCTGTTGACCGACTCACATAGCACCTGCACAGAGCTCCATCTGAGTTGCAGCACCAGGAGCGACGGCCCAGGTACTCATGGGCCAGGTTGAGCAGCATCAGGGAGGAGGGCAGAATGGGGGTGTTAGAGCAATCTGAAGAGAGTCACAGGAAACAGCAAGACATTTTAGGGCTTCCAGCATAGATTTAAATAGGGCATTATAGCAGTTATGAACAGGATGGACTTCACCACCACACACACACACACACACACAGTGCCTTGCAAAAGTATTCGGCCCCCTTGAACTTTGCGATCTTTTGCCACATTTCAGGCTTCAAACATAAAGATATAAAACTGTATTTTTTTGTGAAGAATCAACAACAAGTGGGACACAATCATGAAGTGGAACGACATTTATTGGATATTTCAAACTTTTTTAACAAATCAAAAACTGAAAAATTGGGCGTGCAAAATTATTCAGCCCCTTTACTTTCAGTGCAGCAAACTCTCTACAGAATTTCAGTGAGGATCTCTGAATGATCCAATGCTGACCTAAATGACTAATGATGATAAATACAATCCACCTGTGTGTAATCAAGTCTCCGTATAAATGCACCTGCACTGTGATAGTCTCAGAGGTCCGTTAAAAGCGCAGAGAGCATCATGAAGAACAAGGAACACACCAGGCAGGTCCGAGATACTGTTGTGAAGAAGTTTAAAGCCGGATTTGGATACAAAAATATTTCCCAAGCTTTAAACATCCCAAGGAGCACTGTGCAAGCGATAATATTGAAATGGAAGGAGTATCAGACCACTGCAAATCTACCAAGACCTGGCCGTCCCTCTAAACTTTCAGCTCATACAAGGAGAAGACTGATCAGAGATGCAGCCAAGAGGCCCATGATCACTCTGGATGAACTGCAGAGATCTACAGCTGAGGTGGGAGACTCTGTCCATAGGACAACAATCAGTCGTATATTGCACAAATCTGGACTTTATGGAAGAGTGGCAAGAAGAAAGCCATTTCTTAAAGATATCCATAAAAAGTGTAATTTAAAGTTTGCCACAAGCCACCTGGGAGACACACCAAACATGTGGAAGAAGGTGCTCTGGTCAGATGAAACCAAAATTGAACTTTTTGGCAACAATGCAAAACGTTATGTTTGGCGTAAAAGCAACACAGCTCATCACCCTGAACACACCATCCCCACTGTCAAACATGGTGGTGGCAGCATCATGGTTTGGGCCTGCTTTTCTTCAGCAGGGACAGGGAAGATGGTTCAAATTGATGGGAAGATGGATGGAGCCAAATACAGGACCATTCTGGAAGAAAACCTGATGGAGTCTGCAAAAGACCGGAGATTTGTTTTCCAACAAGACAATGATCCAAAACATAAAGCTAAATCTACAATGGAATGGTTCAAAAATAAACATATACAGGTGTTAGAATGGCCAAGTCAAAGTCCAGACCTGAATCCAATCGAGAATCTGTGGAAAGAACTGAAAACTGCTGTTCACAAATGCTCTCCATCCAACCTCACTGAGCTCGAGCTGTTTTGCAAGGAGGAATGGGAAAAAAATTCAGTCTCTCGATGTGCAAAACTGATAGAGACATACTCCAAGCGACTTACAGCTGTAATCGCAGCAAAAGGTGGCGCTACAAAGTATTAACTTAAGGGGGCTGAATAATTTTGCACGCCCAATTTCAGTTTTTGATTTGTTAAAAAAGTTTGAAATATCCAATAAATGTCGTTCCACTTCATGATTGTGTCCCACTTGTTGTTGATTCTTCACAAAAAAATACAGTTTTATATCTTTATGTTTGAAGCCTGAAATGTGGCAAAAGGTCGCAAAGTTCAAGGGGGCCGAATACTTTCGCAAGGCACTGTATATACACAAAAGTATGTGGACACCCCTTCAAATTAGTTGATTCAGCTATTTAAGCCACACCCGTTACTGACAGATAAAAAATAAAAAAATAGAACACACAGCCATGCAATCTCCATAGACAAACATTTGCAGTAGAATGGCCTTACCGGAGAACTCAGTGACTTTCTAACAAGCCCCCTTTCCAACAAGTCAGTTTGTCAAATGTATGTCCTGCTAGAGCTGCACTGGTCCACTGTAAGTGCTGTTATTGTGAAGTGGAAACATCTAGGAGCAGCAATGGCTACCACAAAGTGGTAGGCCACACAAGCTCACAGAACGGGACCAGCGAGTGATGAAGCACGTAGCGCTTAAAAATCATCTGTCGTCAGGTTGCAACACTCACTACGAATTCCAAACTACCTCTTGAAGCAACATCAGCACAATAACTGTTCATCGGGAGCTTCATGAAATGAGTTTCTATGGCCGAGCAGCCGCACACAAGCCTAAGATCACCATACACAATGCCAAGCGTCAGCTGGAGTGGTGTAAAGCTTGCCGCCATTGGACTCTGGAGCAGTGGAAACGTGTTCTCTGGAGTGATAAAGTGCATTGGAGAGGTTGTACCAACTGTGAATATTAAAACCTACCCTGACCAGAAACCGTGGATAGACGGAATTTGCGCAAAACAAACTGCGAACCACCGCGTTTAACCATGGAAAGTTATTCCCTCCGGGAATAGGCAATCAAACAAGCAAAATGTCTGTAAAGGGACAAAGTGGAGTCGCAATTCAACGGCCCAGACACGAGACGCATGTGGCAAGGTCTACAGGCAATTAAGGACTACAAAAAGAAAACCAGCCACGTCAGACACAGACGTCTTGCTTCCAGACAAACTAAACACCTTCTTTGACCGTTTTGAGGATAATAGTTCCACCGACGCGGCCCACTACCAAGGACTGCGGGTCCCCCCTCTCCTGTCAACAAAACAAAGGAGATAATCGTGGACTTCAGGAAACAGCAGAAGGATCACCCCCCCACCCTATCCACATCGATGGGACAGCAGTGGAGAAAGTGGAAAGTTTTAAGTTCCTCGGCATACACATCACAGACAAACTGAAATGGTCCACCCACACAGACAGTGTGGAGAAGAAGGTGCAACATTGCCTATTCAACCTCAGGAGGTTGAAGAAATTTGGCTTGTCACCTAAAACCCTCAAACTTTTACAGCTTTTCTTCAGCAGGGACAGGGAAGATGGTTCAAATTGATGGGAAGATGGATGGAGCCAAATACAGGACCATTCTGGAAGAAAACCTGATGGAGTCTGCAAAAGACCGGAGATTTGTTTTCCAACAAGACAATGATCCAAAACATAAAGCTAAATCTACAATGGAATGGTTCAAAAATAAACATATACAGGTGTTAGAATGGCCAAGTCAAAGTCCAGACCTGAATCCAATCGAGAATCTGTGGAAAGAACTGAAAACTGCTGTTCACAAATGCTCTCCATCCAACCTCACTGAGCTCGAGCTGTTTTGCAAGGAGGAATGGGAAAAAAATTCAGTCTCTCGATGTGCAAAACTGATAGAGACATACTCCAAGCGACTTACAGCTGTAATCGCAGCAAAAGGTGGCGCTACAAAGTATTAACTTAAGGGGGCTGAATAATTTTGCACGCCCAATTTCAGTTTTTGATTTGTTAAAAAAGTTTGAAATATCCAATAAATGTCGTTCCACTTCATGATTGTGTCCCACTTGTTGTTGATTCTTCACAAAAAAATACAGTTTTATATCTTTATGTTTGAAGCCTGAAATGTGGCAAAAGGTCGCAAAGTTCAAGGGGGCCGAATACTTTCGCAAGGCACTGTATATACACAAAAGTATGTGGACACCCCTTCAAATTAGTTGATTCAGCTATTTAAGCCACACCCGTTACTGACAGATAAAAAATAAAAAAATAGAACACACAGCCATGCAATCTCCATAGACAAACATTTGCAGTAGAATGGCCTTACCGGAGAACTCAGTGACTTTCTAACAAGCCCCCTTTCCAACAAGTCAGTTTGTCAAATGTATGTCCTGCTAGAGCTGCACTGGTCCACTGTAAGTGCTGTTATTGTGAAGTGGAAACATCTAGGAGCAGCAATGGCTACCACAAAGTGGTAGGCCACACAAGCTCACAGAACGGGACCAGCGAGTGATGAAGCACGTAGCGCTTAAAAATCATCTGTCGTCAGGTTGCAACACTCACTACGAATTCCAAACTACCTCTTGAAGCAACATCAGCACAATAACTGTTCATCGGGAGCTTCATGAAATGAGTTTCTATGGCCGAGCAGCCGCACACAAGCCTAAGATCACCATACACAATGCCAAGCGTCAGCTGGAGTGGTGTAAAGCTTGCCGCCATTGGACTCTGGAGCAGTGGAAACGTGTTCTCTGGAGTGATAAAGTGCATTGGAGAGGTTGTACCAACTGTGAATATTAAAACCTACCCTGACCAGAAACCGTGGATAGACGGAATTTGCGCAAAACAAACTGCGAACCACCGCGTTTAACCATGGAAAGTTATTCCCTCCGGGAATAGGCAATCAAACAAGCAAAATGTCTGTAAAGGGACAAAGTGGAGTCGCAATTCAACGGCCCAGACACGAGACGCATGTGGCAAGGTCTACAGGCAATTAAGGACTACAAAAAGAAAACCAGCCACGTCAGACACAGACGTCTTGCTTCCAGACAAACTAAACACCTTCTTTGACCGTTTTGAGGATAATAGTTCCACCGACGCGGCCCACTACCAAGGACTGCGGGTCCCCCCTCTCCTGTCAACAAAACAAAGGAGATAATCGTGGACTTCAGGAAACAGCAGAAGGATCACCCCCCCACCCTATCCACATCGATGGGACAGCAGTGGAGAAAGTGGAAAGTTTTAAGTTCCTCGGCATACACATCACAGACAAACTGAAATGGTCCACCCACACAGACAGTGTGGAGAAGAAGGTGCAACATTGCCTATTCAACCTCAGGAGGTTGAAGAAATTTGGCTTGTCACCTAAAACCCTCAAACTTTTACAGATGCACAATTGAGAGCATTCTGTCGGGCTGCCTGGTATGGCAACTACACCACCCTCACCTGCAAGGCTCCTCAGAGGGTGGTGTGGTCTGCACAACAAATCACCGGGGGCAAACTACCTGCCCTCCAGGACACCTACAGCACCCGATGTCACAGGAAGGCTAAAAAGATCATCAAGGACAACAATCACCCAAGCCACTGCCTGTTCACCCCGCTACCATCCAGAAGGCGAGGTCAGTACAGGTGCATCAAAGCTGGGACCAAGAGACTGAAAAACAGCTTCTATCTCAAGGCCATCAGACTGTTAAACAGCCACCACTAACACAGAGATGCTGCTGCCTACATACTGACTCAAATCATTGGCCACTTTAGTAAATGGATCACTAGTCACTTTATACAATGCACTCTAAATAATTCCACTTCAATACTGTTTACACATCTTACATTACTCATCTCATATGTATATACTGTATTTTATACCATCTATTGCATCTTGCCTATGCCGCTCGGTCATCCATATATTTCTATGTACATATTCTTATTCCATCCCTTTAGATGTGTGTATTAGGTAGTTGTGGAATTGTTAGATTACTTGTTAGATATTACTGCACTGTGAGAATTAGAAGCACAAGCATTTTGCTACACTCGCATTAACATCTGCTAACCATGTTTATGTGACCAATATCATTTATCATTTGATTTGATTATTTTTAATCACGCTTCACCATCTGGCAGTTCGATCGACGAATCTGGGTTTGGCGGATGCCAGAAGTACACTACCTGCCCCAATAAATAGTGCCACCTGTAAAAGGTTTATAATGGTCTGGGGCTGTTTTTCATGGTTCGGACTAGGCCCCTTAGTTCCAGTGAAGGGAAATCTTAACCCGACAGCATACAATGACATTGTAGACGATTCTGTGCTTCCAACTTTGTGGCAACAATTTGGGGAAGGCCTTTCCTGTTTCAGCATGACAATGCCCCTGTGCACAAAGCGAGGTTCATACAGAAATGGTTTGTGGAGATCGGTGAAGAACAACTTGACTAGCCTGCACAGAGCTTAACCTCAACCCCAAAGAACACCTTTGGGAAGAATTGGAATTCCGACTGTGAGCCAGGCTAATCGCTCAACATCAGTGCCCGAACTCACTAATGCTCGTGGCTGAATGGAAGTCCCTGTAGCAATGTTCAAACATCTAGTGGAAAGCCTCCCCAGAAGAGTGGAGGCTGTTATATCAGCAAAGGCAGGACCAACTCCATATTAATGCCCATGATTTTGGAATGAGATGTTCGATGAGCAGTGTCCACATACTTTTGGTCATGTAATGTACCTTCATCATCCCCTACGAATATATGTGCTGGTGAAGCAGGCAGTTGAAGGCAGCCTCCTCGTGCTTGATGATGTGGTGCAGGAGAATCCAGGGCAGGGCTGAGCTGGACACAGCACACATTTATATATCATTTTCTGTTTCCAAACACACTGTCTCTACCAGGTATATTAGTGTGAGTGTTGACCCGGATGAGGTTGTTGGCCAGCCGGGCCATGCTGGTGTAGTGGTTGACGTTGCTCAGGAGCTGAGGGTCCTCTGTGAAGCCTCCCAGCAGCGTTGTGATGGTAGAGAACCACTCCTCCTTTGCTGTGTGAGAGCTGACTGGGACAGAGTTGAGCTGCTGCAGGGCTTCATTCAGGGCAACTTCGGTGCACTCCAGACCTTCAGTTTCAACAGGGAGTTCTGGGGCAGAGACGCCAGGAAAAGAGGAAAAATGTCATCATGGTACATATTATACATTTAATACTGCTTTCCTACGTCGGTACTACACTGATTAGTAGTGACAACCATGACTCAAAGAGAAAGACTTGTTGAAACTAAAATAACCATATAAAGACAAATACATCTACAAAATGATCTATTGCTGTATTAATCCAGAAGGTAAACTGCAGCAGCAGCAGCTGGACAAACTCCAGAGCCTTGACCCGCCCAGAGCCATAGCTGAGGGTGGGCTGCAGCAGCCACACCACAGACTCATAGTCCCTAGACTCAGATGCTGGATCTCCGCCAGGGACTGACAATGCTCCAGAGACACCATCTTCTTATCAATCTGTCCATGCAATGGGGAGAAGGGAACACTTTCTGATGAACCAGACAACTCAAAACCACAGGGGAACTACATGCTCTCATGGGATGGTTGAGGGCCAAGTGCATGTTATTCAAATAGACTATTTGTGCTATAGTTTTACTGTTCAGCTCTTCCACTGACCTCCTCCACCGAGATGGCTGCATCTGCACGCAGGTTGGGCAGGTAGATGGTGTACCTTTCCTCCTCTGTGGTGCGTTCGTGAATCTCTGCAGCATGCCTGCACACACACATCATAGCTCACCAGGGCCTGGTCCAGGTCTCCCTGTGAGATGACAAAAGCACACAAAGCACGTCTTAGATTATGGATTACACATGTCAATAGCAAATGTAGATCAGATTGATTTGTCTTAATCATTGAAACTAATATGTGAGATGTATGAGGAAAGAGGTCAACTCAGTATCATACTAGAAACAAATATTCAAGTGTAATGGTAAATAGTCAAGGAAACATGGGTAAATTATGTTGCAGGATGAATGTGAAGGTTACTTGCAGGGCCAAGAAGCATGCCTTGAGCAAGGAAACACGCACCACCACAGCCACCCAGTTCTCCTCAAACGGGTTCCCCAGCTATAACAGGTGTCCCTCAGAGTGCTGCCCTGGGAACTCTGCATCACACCCAACACTGCTCTGGCCCCCACTGCACTTTCTTGGGGACCCTTCACAATAAAAACACAGAAAGGAATATATGAATATGGTTCATGCAAAAGAAAGAAACCAACAGAAAACTGTATTTCATAAAGAATACCAAAGTACACCAATGTGTTTGACACGTACCACTCTTGCCTTTGCTGTGAGACCACTGTTCCAGCTGAAGCTCCAGACATGATAGGCTCATCAGCTACATTTCCTGCATAAAACACCAATCACAAGTCTTTTACAGACAGCTTGACATTCGCATTAGGTGGAATGTAAAAAACACAGGCAGAGATGTAAGTTTCTCAATTAAAAACGCTGTCAATAAAGTAATATATCAAAAGAGTCAGAATAGATGTCCTATACCCATTTGTGTTGATTACTGCAGTTGCGAAGTAGAGGGTTGGGCAGGCCACTACTGTGATTCCTCCAACTATGATACACCTCCTGCACCACTGCAGTCAGCCCACGAGGCCACTCCTCCATGAACCTCTGACCCACCGCTTTCAGATAGCACATCGTCATCTCTAATATCCCACCGTTGCTCATATTATTGAGCAGGAAGTTGTGGATATCCTGTTGTTCTGGGGATGAGGAAAGAGTAAGACAATGTAAATCCCATGAGATGTTTGACATCCGACTCTGCATTTCAGTCAGGGAATTGTGTAAATGCTGCAGATGGGGATCTGTGAAACTCACTCCACCTGCGCTGCTGAATAGCTATCTTTTCAGAGGGATGAATGTGTAAGACGCCTCAGGAGGGCGAGTACATGATGCAGTTTGTGAGGCAGAGGTCCTGGGTTCAAGCCTCAGTATAAACCGAATCAGGAGGAAGCTGTACTCACTAAGCAAGCAGCGTGACGTCATTTACATAAGACATGTACCTGATTCCATGTATTCAGTAGTCTGAAAGGCATGCAGCTTGTGCCATGGAGCAGCTGGAAGTCCTGCTTGATTTCCCGCTGGGCCTCCAGGTTACTCAGGCTCTCTTCATTTTCCTCAAGGTCAAACTTCTTCAGTCTGAGTGGAACGGAAGAGCCTAGTTATCATCCAATAAGAATATATACTTGCAATGTGTTGATAGTTTTCCCCTTGAGGTTTCATGACAATACCTGGATGGTAGGTATTTGAACAGCAGCTCCTGGAAGTCGATCTTCTCCTCCTTGCACTTGGTGTTTATGACCCGAACTGAGCGGCGCTTGGCAGTGTCTCCTCTCAGGGGCCTTCTCACCTTCTCCTTTTCAGTGAGGGAGGTTTCCATAGCTGTGAGGGTACAAATGGATCCTTAAACAATAAAACACATTATCAGAGTATACAATAAACCAGTCAATTTGACGTTGTATAAATGGTTTCATGCTTGCAAATCAATGGAATTGACATGCTAAATTAGATGAAAAGAAGCTACTGACCAACAGAGGGGGCTGTAGTCTGTGTGATCTGAACCAGAGGTCTGGGCTGGGACAGTGGTGATGGCTCAGGGAGTGGAGGCAGGGAGATGCTGGGGCTGAAGCTGGGGATGGTCTGGAAATCACTGACAGGAGGAGGGCAGGGCTCAGGAGGCAAGGCCTGGAGGCAGTTGGGGTTGCGGTACTGGGACAGGTTGATCCTGCGGCCCAGGCTTGGAAATTGTGGCTCGCAGGGTTGTCTGATGTCTGTACATGGCAAGGAGGCTCTCTCCCATATGAGAATAAGTCCAAAATGCTTTTCGGAATTAAAACAATGCATTCTTACCCTTAATCACAATGAACAGCAAGCGAGTCAACTGCAAAAAAACAAATACATGTATGAATATTAACAGCAACGGTCTCCCCTGACAGTAGAAGTAGGGCCGTACCACTTCAGTAACATTTGCACGGAGTCCCTCTTCAAAGCTTTGCTGATGAAATACAAACAGCCTGGAAAATATTATGATAGATAATTAGGTAACACTTTACTTGGATAGTCCGGAAAGTCCATCTATAGATGCTCTACAGATAGTATGACCATCTGTTTATAAGCAACTACTTTCCTAAGGTTAAGTTTAGATTAAGGGTTAGGGGAAAGGCGTCCACATGCTTCCCAGACTAAACAGTTCAGAAGAGTTTGTGCATATATTATGAGGTGACGTTTTTTTGCTCGTTTTGGACATTGGTAAGGGTTGTTCGGCCAAGCCGTTTTTTCTTGAGGCGAACTGAAGTCGGTAGCAGAAGTCTACGCCCCTTCGTCAGTGATTTGTCGAGAGACGACTCATTTTCATACACATTTTTTCATTAAGAAATACTGCTCCAAACATATTTGTTAGATATAAAATTGCATGACTAAGATCTCCTCGGCAAAAACGTGAGTTCTCTGTAATTATGACAATTACAACAACACTGAATGAACAATAAACACTTATTTTAACTAAATATAATACATAAATCAATTCTATTTGGTTTCAAATAAATAATGAAACATGTTCAATTTGGTCTAAATAATGCAAAAAAAGAGTTTGAGAAGAAAGTAAAAGTGCAATATGTGCCATGAAAAAAGCTGACGTTTAAATTCCTTGCTCAGAACATATAAAAGCTGGTGGTTCAATATTACCAGTTCTTCAATATTCCCAGTTAAGAAGTTTTAGGCTGTAGTTATTATAGGAATTATGACTGGGACTATTTCTCTCTATACCATTTGTATTTCATATACCTTTGACTATTGGATGTTCTTATAGGCACTTTAGTATTTATTGCCAGCCTAATCTCGGGAGTTGATAGGCTTGAAGTCAAACAGCAATGTGCTTCAAGCATTGCGAAGAGCTGCTGGCAAAGTGCTGTTTGAATGAATGCTTACGCGCCTGCTTCTGCCTACCACCGCTCAGTCAGACTGCTCTATCAAATCATTGACTGTATTATAATATAATAAACACACAGAAATACGAGCTTTTGGTCATTAATATGGTCAAATCCAGAAACGATCATTTCGAAAACAAAACGTTTATTCTTTCAGTGAAATACGGAACCGTTCCGTATTTTATCAAATGGGTGGCACCCTAAGTCTAAATATTTCTGTTACATTGAACAACCTTCAATGTTATGTCATAATTATGTAAAATTCTGGCAAATGAATAACGGCCTTTGTTAGGAAGAAATGGTCGCATATACCCTGACTCAGAGCTTGCACTGAACGCAAGAGAAGTGACACAATTTTCCTAGTTAAAATATTGCCTGCTAACTTTCATTTCTTTTAACTAAATATGCAGGTTTAAAAATAAATACTTTGTGTATTGCTTTTAAGAAAGGCATTGATGTTTATGGTTCGGGACATTTGTGCAACGATTGTGCTTTTTTCACGAATGCGCTTTTGTTAAATCATCACCCTTTTAGCGAAGTTGAAGTAGGCTGTGATTCGATGATAAATTAACAGGCACTACATTGATTATGCAACACAGGACAAGCTAGTTAAACTAGTAATATCATCAACCATGTGTAGTTAACTAGTGATTATGTGAAGATTGATAGTTTTTTATAAAGATAGGTTTAATGCTAGCAATTTACCTTGGCTCCTTGCAGCCACAAGGTCCTTTTGAAGCCGCACTCGCCTGCCACGCAGTCTCCTCGTGGATTGCAACGTAATTGGCCAAAATCTGCGTCCAAAAAGGCCGGTGACGATTGTTATGAAAACTTGAAATCGTCCCTAATTAATCGTCATGGTACAAGATGAATTGGTCGACCTCTAATAGAGAGTTAGTTGAAATATTACTGATAGTCTGTAGAGCAAATAAAGTGTTACCGATAATTATTTCCCCCCTCATTTTTGCACACCTGGACCACCCATTAACATCATTAGTTAATCCTTGGGCTCCCGAGTGGCGCAGCGGTCTAAGGCACTGTATCTCAGTGCTAGAGGTTTCACTACAGACCCTGGTTCGATTCCAGGCTGTATCACCACCGGACGTGATTGGGAGTCCCACAGGGCGGTTCACCATTGGCCCAGCGTCGTCCAGGTTAGGCCGTCATTGTAAATAATATGTTCTTAACTGACTTGTGTCGTTAAATAAATAAAACCTTTACATAGTGACAGAGGACAGATATACAGAGGAACGACTCTGTAGTCACTGAGTATGCGGACAACAGTAATGACGTTGTCCAGACAGGGCCAGTGGTCGGGGTTACATTGCAGACCCTCCTCAAAGGCATGCCGCGCCAATGGAATGCGCAGCAGTCGCACAGCCACCTGGCCAATCTTGTACCATATAAATCGGAGCTCTAGGAAGATGGCCGAGTTTCCAACTTGGAATTCCGAGTTGAATGACCTTTCAAAGCAATTTTTCCCAGTCAGAGCTCGTTTTTCCAAGTTCCCAGTTGTCTTGAACACACTGAAGTCGGTTGCCGCAATTCCAAGTTGTCTTGAATGTGGCACAAGTCTACATAAATCTCCCATTAGATGCCATCTTAACCAACTTCCTGGGCTTCAAATGCGCTATTGATGTCGCATTCACCTCATGTTGGAAACTGTGTGCGAGTTCAAATTAATGTAAGTTATTTGCGTAGAGCTTCCTATTGGCTGATTCTGGTACCTCCCAAGTGGGAAACTCGGGATCCAACTCTTCCAACTTGGTTAACAATTCTAACATTTCAGAGTTTCCGACACGACGGGAACGCAGCATTATTATTAATATACCGTAGGAGTGAATGGTGTCACGTGATCGATGGCTTTGTCCATTCATTTATACAGTCATTGTGATAACCCTATGAATCATAGTAGCTAGCGATACCCTGAACGAATTGCTGCGTTCAAATCTCAAACTTCTGACTTCAGTGCATTCAAGACCACGGTGAACTGAAGAAAAATAAACAGCTCATCCAACTTGGAATTCCAAGTCGGAAACTCTGGTATCTTTCTAGAGCTCCGACTTGAAGATCACTGATGTCATGATTTGACCCCAAAAAAATGTGTGCTTACAAGACATCTGGGAACTCTGAAAAAACAAGGGCAAATCATGACGTCAGTGATCTTCAGGTCGGAAAGTCTGAGCTCTAGAAACAGGGCCGAGTTCCCGAGTTGGAATTCCAAGTTTGGTGACCATTCAAAACGATTTTTCCCGGTCGGACCTCATTTTCTTCAGAGTTCACAGTTGTCTTGAACGCACTGAAGTCAGGAAATTCAGAGTTCCCAGTTGTTTTGAACACGGCATTTCCAGACAAATGGGAATTCAGGAAAACCTTTGGTCATATCATTATGTCAGTGATCTTCAGGTCAGAAAGTAGGAGCTCTAAAAAGGAAGTGTGCGTTTCCAACTTGGAATTCCGAATAGGATGACCATTAAAAAAAATTAAAAGCACCCAAACATAATATATGATATACCGTTGATTGCACACCGTGGGTGCACGCTCTCTGCTCTCTTTCCGTCATTTCGTTCAGACCCCGCTGCACGTTGGCTTGCAAAACAAGTTTACCCCTAACAGAGACGGGTATCTCTGCCCCATCGTTACCAGCTAGTTAACACAGCCACAAAGTACAAACCTAATTGTACAATTTCTCTTCAACATCTATGTGTACGTGCGTGTCTTATCGTGCGTAGTCTGTGCCGGTGTGGGTGTCTCTTCACAGTCCCCGTTGTTCCATAAGGTGTATTTTTATCTGTTTGAAATATATATATATATATACTTCTACTGCTTGCACCTGATGTGGAATATAGTTCCATGTAGCCATGGCTCTATGTAGTACTGTGCGCCTCCCTTAGTCTGTTCTTGACCTGGGGATTGTGAAGAGACCTTTGGTGGCATGTCTTGTGGGGTATGCATGGGTGTCTGAGCTGTGTGCTAGTAGTTTAAACAGACACCTTGGTACATTCAGCTTGTCAACACTTCTTTCAAAAACAAGTAGTGATGAAGTCAATATCTCCTCCACTTTAAGCCATGAGAGATTTACATGCATAGTATTAATGTTAGCTCTCCGTGTACATTTAAGGGCAGGCCGTGCTGCCCTGTTCTGAGCCAATTGCAATTTTTTTGATGTCCCTCTTTGTGGCACCTGACCACATGACTGAACAATAGTCCAGATGTGACAAAACTAGGGCCTGTAGGACCTGCCTTGTTGATAGTGTTGTTAAGAAGGCAGAGCAGCACTTTATTATGGACAGACTTCTCCCAATCTTAGCTACTGTAGTATGTGTTCACCATGACAGTTTACAATCCTGGCATTATTACCAGTGGTGTAAAGTTTTTTTGGTCATCTGTACTATACACTACTATTTATATTGTACTTTTTACTCCATACATTTTCCCTGACACCCAAAGTACTTGTTACAGTTCGAATGCTTAGCAGGTTAGGAAAATGGTCCAATTCACAAACATATCAAGAGAGCATCAATGGTCATTCCTACTGCCTCTGATCTGGTGGACTCACTAAACACAAATGTTTAATTTGTAAATGATGGCTGAGTGTTGGACTGTGCCCCTGGCTATCCATAACTTAAAATAGCAAGAAAACCTTGCCGTCTGATTTGCTCAATATAAGGAATGTGAAATGATTTATACTTTTAATTTTGATACTTATGTAAGCTATATTTACTCAAGTAGTATTTTACTGTGTGACTATCACTTTTACTTGAGTAATTTTCTATTAAGGTATCTTTTACTTTACTCAAGTATGACAATTGGGTACTTTTCCCACCACTGGTTATAATTTAGGTAGTGTGAAGTGTAGCACAGATAATTTTCTACTAACCTTTACTTCACTATACAAAGTATGTCTTCTAATCTTTCATGGCTAGTTGCAGGTGGTTCGTTTGAATTTAGAACATTTTCTGTTATTAAATTAAAATCACATTTTTGCTCTATGAAGTAGTCAAACAATGTGTAAGCCGCCATCTTGTCTATTTCAAATCTTCTCATAGATTGAGAACGGTGAATGTCATTCAACGTGACGCTTGATTTTCGAGTTGCACTCATGACATGCAGCATTTTGGGGTGGACACCCTCCTGTCTCAATCAATAAGATATTAAGATTTGGAAAAGACAAGATGGCGGCGTACACATTGTTGGGTTACTTCATGGAGCAAAACGTGTATTTAATTACATTGAGCTGAGCCCAGCTCAATGCTGATTGGTTAATTGTTTATAATTTTTTTTATCAAGGGTGGCCAAAAACTTGCTGGCATCAATCAACCAAATGCTACGGCCTCAAGATGTTATACTCTTTTGGTTCAGACAGCATCAGATACACGGGCTACACATACTAGGACAGAGGTGTGCTGTTTCCCCCACTCAGATGATTTCTCAGGTGAGATTCAGCCACTTGCTAATTGGCGTAAAATTACGAAAACAAAGAGAGACGAAAGAGAAATTCATGTTTTGTATTTTTTTATTGGTCAAATATTTGGGGAGGCCTGGCTTCCCTTGGCACCCATGAATACACGCCACTGTTGGTCAGCTTGTTAGTCTTGAATGATGCATGCCAAGATATACCAGAGATAAGGGCTGTTTGTGGTTGATTTGCATCAACACAAGTCAAACGGGGTTCACCAAGATGAACAAAATCGCAAACCGTTTTTTTTGTTCAAGCCCTAAATAACTGTTGTCCGCTAATGTAAGGCGTGAGTACTGGCGGTAGAGAAGTCAGGCGCAGGAGAGCAAAGACTGTGTTACAACGGCGCAGTTTAATGATAAAAATCACCATGAACAAAAACAATATATAAAATTGGACAAAAACCCCAGACATAACGTGCCCCAGGTCGCAATTGTAAATGAGAACTTGTTCTCAACTTGCCTACCTGGTTAAATAAAGGTGAAATAAAAAAATAAAAAACAAGCACTTACAATAAACAATACCGGACAAGGACATGTGGGGAACAGAGGGTTAAATACAGAACATGTAATTGATGGAATTGAAACCAGGTGTGTGGGAAGACAAGACAAAACAAATGGAAAATGAAAGGTGGATTGGCGATAGCTAGAAGACAGGTGACGTCGACTGCCAAACTTTTCCCGAACAAGGAGAGGGACCGACTTCGGAGGAAGTCGTGACAGCTAATCGTGATAACCTCTTTGCATCTGCCAATTTATTGGCTGTCCAGTATCCAGATGACCTTTCCCCAGAGCTTCCTATACAGTTAATTTATTTCCGTAATGTGTTGAGGAAGGCAAAAGAACTGCTGTATTTGAAGCACCACTCCGTTCTGCCCAGTTTTCCTTATGTTGCTATGGCAATCGAGTCATTTTTACCATCCCTGTAACTGTCGCTTCTGCGGGAAAATCATTTTCTACACTAAAACTCATAAAGAACTATAGAAGCATTAAAGCCGATTCATGGTCAATCTGGCATCTGTATTGGCCGTACAGCATTTACTGCGATGTGGCCTCTGCAGAAGTAAGAGCATTCATACTAATTGCGTGTTGCAGAGCTGTTGTGAAAGAAGTGAGTTTGTGCTTATACAGGACATACTGCCCCCAACTACAGTCAACCAATTATGTCAATGCGTAGCTATACAGAGCATTTGTAACAGAATTTGGGAGGGGCACGGCGATGTGGTACAGAGCTTGATTTGGCCAACACAAGCCTCTGGAGGCTCCGTAATTGGGCCACACCCTCCTATGGAGCCTCTGGACCACATTTCCGGATCAAGCATACATCGGTTTTTAGGCTCTTGGTCTAATATGTGCTTTTAAATACCTGAGTAAGCTCAACTCATTGCACTGGCGCCATCGTAGCCTTGACCACGGCAATTGTTCACCGATATCCCCTTATCCCAATCAGTACATTTTTTTATTTTTCAAGGCCTGAGGCACTTTTTCAGTCAAGAAACAAACACCTAACTTCCTAGTACATATGGAAATGAATCAGCTTTATGAAAGAGTTTTCAGGGTGTTACTGTCAAAATGATTTATAAAAAATAAAATATCATTGCATTCACAACTCTAGCCTGCCTTCATTAAACTTCCCCAAGCTGTGACCACTGTGTGTGGAGATTGTTTGGCGTGTTTGAGAGGTGACATGGTATATCTTGTGCCTATTCTGAGTACCCAGAGACAGGAAAATCCATGTTGTTTTTATAAATAACACATTTTCACAAAAATATAATTACATTCACAACTTTAAATTGTCTTCATAAAGCTTCCTCAATACATTAACTTTAAATAGATATTAGTAAGAAAGAAGTCTGTGAAAGCTGGTATGATACAGTATATCTAGTCTAGTCTGAGTAGCCAAAATTCATGTTTTTAGATGATTCAACCATTTGCACACGAATACTATTGCTTTCACAACTTTACATTTTGTTCAAAAGACTTCCCCAACCTGTGACCATCATGTAGAGATTGTTTTGGAGTCTGTGAGAGGTGTTATATCTAGACTAGAGTCTGAGTAGCCAGACAAGTGGGAATTTCCTATGTGACACCAGTGTAGCAAATTCAGGCGAGCCCAAATAGCCCAAATAGGTTTGAACCCAGAAACGTGCACCTGTGAGTCCAGTAGTGCTGTCATTATAAAGCCTGCACTAAGGACTACATTTTATGACAAAGGTTTTTAATACTGATACAAATGTTGAGCAAAATATACATTGATACAAGAATGAGGTTTTCTGCAATGCTCTGGACTCTTAGCCAGCTATATGGGAGTGGCAAAATGGTGCAGTGCTGAGTCATTGTTGGCAAAAGTACTTGCTCCCTCAATTGCCAGCGCTGTAGTTTCAAGCCTCTGCACTGCAGTCACCTGATGCACTGCTATAGTTTGTTTTTAGGGCTAAAAGTAACATTCCCTACTCATCCTGTTTCAGAAAGACAGACATGCTTCACAGCAAAATGTATGTTTTGTCGTTACAGACTGACCTCATTGCCTTCCCTCTCTCTCCACTGGTTATCCCCGCCCCTTACATATGTCTCTTTTCCTCTCACCCTATCTCTCAATCCCTTTCTTAACAGCTCAGACTTGGCTGGCTGGCGCTGTCATTAATCCCTGCTGTCAGTGCTTTAAAAGGTTTGCGTCACACTCATTACAGCCCTATAAAAGCCACGGTGATGCAGATCCCACTGTGCAGTCGACCCAGCAACTCCATCAAACATAGAGCTGCCTGTTTCACGAGTCATGAGTTCCATTGGTTACGACCCTTACTTTCCTTCCTCTTCCCACAAGAGGAGGGTGACGCTGCGCAGTGGAGGGTATGGAGGCAGTGCAGGAGGGATGGCATCCAGGTCGGTGTATTCCAGCCTCTCTGCCCCCCTCTCATCCCATGGGTCATCCCGGCTGCATTACCCAACATACAGCCGTAGCTCCTCCATGCTGCTATCTGCCTCTGGCTCTGCTGCCACTGCTGAACTGGACATAAGCCAGGCGGTGCAGGTCAGCACTGAGTTCAAGGCCGTGCGGACGCAGGAGAAAGCCCAGCTGCAGGAGCTGAACGACCGCTTTGCCAGTTTTATCGAGCGTGTCCACGAGCTGGAACAGCAGAACAGGCTGCTGGATGCTGAACTGCTGATCCTCAGGCAGAAGCATGGCGAGCCCTCCCACCTCAGGTCCCTGTATGAGCATGAGATCCGCCAGCTCCGTGCTGCTGTGGAGGAGGCCCGCGATGAGAAACAGGCTGCTCAAAACCACAGGGACCAGATGGAGGAGGTTCTGCAGAGTCTACAGGGCCGTTATGAAGAGGAGGTAGTCAGCAGAGAAGAGGTAGAAGGCCGTCTGATGGATGCAAGGAAGAGGGCGGATGAGGCTGCTTTGGGCCGTGTTGAGCTGGAGAAGAGGACAGAGACACTACTGGATGAGTTGGCCTTCCTGAAACGTCTCCATGAGGGGGAGATAGCGGAGCTGCAGGCCCAGGTGCAGTACAATGCCCAGGTGTCAGTGGAGATGGAAGTGGCCAAGCCAGACCTGTCCGCAGCCCTCCGAGACATCCGTGTCCAGTATGAGAAACTGGCACACCGCAACCTCCAGTCAGCCGAGGAATGGTTCCGCAGCAAGGTGAGTGTGATGACAGAAGGCACCACCCGCAACACAGACAACGTTCGCAGTGCCAAAGACGAGGCCGGGGAGTACCGACGCCTGATCAAAACACGGAACCTGGAGATTGAAGCATGCCGTGGGATGAACCAGTCCCTGGAGAATCAGCTACAAGAGATGGAGGAGAAACAGAGTGCTGAGATCGCAGCCCTACAGGTCAGTGTCAGTGCCAGAGCAGCATGAATGAAAAATGTAACCTGTCTAAATATCTGCATCAGCATAAGTAGTGTAGCAGACTCTGCTGAGCCTAATCCTTCAGACAAATGCGCACAATGAATATTCTACAGAAATGCTGCGTAATGCATCCTTTACATCAACAAAGTAAGTTTTGGCCTATAGAATACGTTGTTTGGTCATGATGTTTGGAAAAACCTTTACATACATCAGATATATTCCACAATCAACACCTAATTAATCATATTAATGATATCTCCAAAATAGGAATCAATTGGCCAGCTGGAGGACGAGTTGAGGACAACTAAGAATGAAATGGCCAGGTACCTGAAGGACTATCAAGACCTCTTGAACGTTAAGATGGCTCTGGACATCGAGATAGCAGCTTACAGGTCTGTAACTCATAACATTAGACCTGCATGTTGTGTCTACTTCGCAGAGAGGAACTTCCTGCAGAAGTTTATAATTGTACCATTACTATATGATCATAGATTGGATTATATGTGTTTTACAGTACAACTAATTTAACTGAGTGCCAACCAGGGCCATCTCTTGTGATCTATGTATCTATTCTGTTTCCAGGAAGCTGCTTGAAGGGGAGGAGAATCGCTTCAGTGCTGGAGGACCAGGGGAAATGTCCAGTGTCTACTCCCAAAGCCTGAGTGTTGCCCCATCCTACAACCGCCCCATGTTCTTCATGCAGTCCAGCCTGAGCTCTGCTGCCCCCTACCTACGCATGTACAGCTCATCATTCTCCTCTGCGGATGAGATTATAGCTGCCAGTCAAGCACAGCCTGCTGAGTCAAGTCCTCAGGAAGAAGAGGGGGAAGAAGAGGAGAAGGGAGTCGAGGAAGCAGAGGAAGAGGAAGAAGAGCAAAAAGCAGGTCAGTGTTGTCTAGAGTTTGAATTCATGTGATTTCACTTCTTTTTTTTAAGGTTTTGAATTGTCAAGTTCATTGCCTACAGCGCTTAACAACAAATCACATTGTCTCTACAGGTGATAATGGAGATATGGAGAAAGAGGAAGCAGGGGAGCCTAAAGAAAATGGAGAAGATGAAAGCCAAGAAGGAGGAGATGGAGTGGAGGATGGAGCCACTGAAACAGAAGAAGTGGATGATAAGGGAGAAGAGGAAGAAAGCAAACAGGAAGTAGAAGTGGCAGAAGAAAAAGAGAAGCCAAAAGACCAAAATATTTAAATCAAGAATGAATGACACATTGATTGTTCCCTATCGAGGTGCTCTATAAATAGATCAGTTCAGTACAATCAATCAGGAAACCACTGTATATACAGCAGAGGCCTTTATGTTTGAGTTCAAATAAACAGTATGGCTGTACACTGAGTGAAGCAGAGCATGAGAGTGTATGCATGTGTGTGCCTGCAAGGTGCTCTTCAGAACAATAAAAAGCAAATACCTGTATATGAAATATTTCAAAATAAATTCAATATGATTGCTTAATTATTGGGTGCGAGAAACAAGAGAGAGCATGTATGGAGTTTTGTGAGCAAATACTGTATTGTATTAGCCTGTGAAATATTTGTTTGAAAAACCTATGTGCTTTTCTGTCACCACAATATGCCTATAAGAACACCATTGTGTTCAATACTTGATTTGAAATGCCTTAGACCAAATCTTCTTCGTGGGATCCATGATGTACAGTACTGAACACAAATAAAGACATGAAACATGAATTATTGCACGACTCATATCACTACACTTATGAAGTTACTACTAATTTTCATGACTGGCCAGATGAGTCAGCAATAAGTGTATGGAGTGTATAGATAATAGCATTGGCGAATCAGGATGTTCTTTTAGAATAAAAGGGACGTGTATTAGAACAACTGTTTCAATTATAGGTTGGTTGACAGATGATGTAATTTCTCCACAATGTACCTACGACCTGTATGTGTCATCTGAGAGATGCCCTCTTAGATGGCCCTTTGACAGACAATGAACACACTTTGGAAATTGCTGGTAGTTTCCCACCTTGGTAGATTGTAAAACAATAAAGAACAGCTGGCAAAGGTAGAATTAAAGACATTTCGGTATTTATTTTTTCAAATTGACGGATAGTAAGTAGAGAGCAGGAGCCTTTGTGTGTGTGTGTGTCCTCATAAGGTCCTGTGTTTTTCCTGCTGGCTCACTCTCCTTCACATCACTGGCCATAATTCAGAAGTTTTATGACTCAGCTAAGTTGGTGCTGCACCAAAGAATCTGGCCAAATGTCTACTGATGGAGGATGCCAGCAAAAAGCAATTCCATTAGAGAAACAAGAGAGGAAAATCCTACTGCATTAAATCTTGACAGAGGAAGGTCCTGTTTTATTCCAGACACTCTTTTTGCACCACACTGGTGGCGGAAATGCACAGCCATTCATACACATACAGGAACACAGTATGAATGCTAAATGATTACATACATACTATGGGCTATATCTGACTTGTTGCTATTCATATCAAGTTGCATTTTGTGGCTGTGTATCCCCAAGAAGGAGAACACTTGTTCTTTCAAGGATATCAGTTTTACTTGACAGGGACACAGAGAGGGTCTTCATTTCTGCAGTGGCTATAAATCTTCTGACTGTTTGGCTAAAGTTCCCTCTCTTTAGTGGCACTGTTATGCTGAGATGACATATGGTTTGTCTGCCATCATCACTCTCTCTTCACATTTTTATTCATTTTATTCTCCAAAACAGTCACAGAGACTTTTATTCCTTTGTAATATATGGCATAACCCACACTATGCTATTTACACCAACAATTGGACTACAATGCTACAGAGCTCTCAAAAGTTAAACTTAACAGCAGAACTGAGGGGAAAAAAACAAACATGCAGTCCTCTATGTTTGACCTTTGGCCCTGTTACATACAGTATTAGAAAGCCATCTCCCCAAAATCTGCAGCTGCCACCTCCCTCTTTTCCCCTCTGTAGTTTCTTTGTCCTCAGCTCACCCTATCCTCTGCAGCTCCTCCCTCCCTCCAACCTTCCCTTTCTTCCTGAAACAAAAGAGTGAATGAGGAGGCAGCATGCGTAACAAATTGATACCAGCACATATTCTCTGTATAAAAAAAGACAACAAAAAAGGGAAGTTAACAAGTTGGACTTAATGTGTATGTCATATAGCCACAAGGGTAATGTCCCAAAGCAAACATAACAACTCAAATCATCACCTGATTTGCTGTTGGGAAAACAATGTAAATATCAAAGTGTTGTACTGTGTATATAGTGTACTACTCATAAGTATTTTAGCGTCCTTGGTTCACTGGAGAAATGCAGAAACATCCATGGGAGAAGGGATCATATAAGGGATCCCTGGTGAACTCATGATCTCATCTTTGAATAGATGGTTGGAGGACAAGAGTTGTTTATGATCGTCCTCTGATGCAGACGCTCTACTCACCGCCACCTTGTTGACGAGGAAGGAGCACACCAAACAGATCAAATCAAAGTTTATTGGTCACGTGCGCCGAATACAACAGTGAAATGCTTACTTACAGGCTCTAACCAATAGTGCGAAAAAAAGGTGTGTGTGTGTGTGTGTGTGTAAAGAAAGTAAAGAAAGTAAAGAAATAAAACAACAGTAAAAAGACACTTGAAAATAACAGTAGCAGGGTTATATACAGACACAGGTTAGTCAGGCTTATTGAGGTAGTATGTACATGTAGGTATGGTGAAAGTGACTATGCATACATGATGAACAAAGAGTAGCAGTAGCGTAAAGAGGGGTTGGCGGGTTGCGGGACACAATGCAGATAGCCTGGTTAGCGAATGTGCGGGAGCACTGGTTGGTCAGACCAATTGAGGTAGTATATACATGAATGTATAGTTAAAGTGACTATGCATATAAGATAAACAGAGAGTAGCAGCAGCATAAAAGAGGGGTTGGGGGGGCACATAATGAAAATAGTCCGGGTAACCATTTGGTTACATGTTCAGGAGTCTTATGGCTTGGGGGTGAAAACGGTTGAGAAGCCTTTTGGTTCTAGACTTGGCACTCTGGTACCGCTTGCCATGTGGTAGTAGAGAGAACAGTCTATGACTGGGGTGGCTGGGATCTTTGACAATGTTTAGGGCCTTCTTCTGACACCGCCTGGTGTAGAGGTCCTGGATGGCAGGCAGCCTATCCCCAGTGATGTACTGGGCCGTACACCCCACCCTCTGAAGTGCCTTATGGTCGGAGGCCGAGCAATTGGCATACCAGGCAGTGATGCAACCACTGCTCTCAATGTTGCAGCTGTAGAACCTTTTGAGGATCTCAGGACCCATGTCAAATCTTTTTAGTTTCCTGAGGGGAAATAGGCTTTGTCGTGCCCTCTTCACAACTGTCTTGGTGTGTTTGGACCATTCTAGTTTGTTGTTGATGTGGACATCAAGGAACTTGAAGCTCTCAACCTGCTCCGCTACAGCCCTGTCGATGAGAATGGGGGCGTGCTCGGTGCTCCTTTTCTTGTAGTCCACAATCATCTCCTTAGTTATGGTTACGTTGAGGGAGAAGTTGTTATTCTGGCACCAGAGGTCTCTTACCTCCTCCCTATAGGCTGTCTTGTCGTTGTCGGTGATCAGGCCTACCACTGTTGTGTCGTATGCAAACTTAATGATGGTGTTGGAGTCATGCCTGGCCATGCAATCATGGGTGAACAGGGAGTACAAGAGGGGACTGAGCACGCACCCCTGGGGAGCTCCAGTGTCGAGGATCAGCGTGGCAGATGTGTTGCTACCTACCCTCACCACCTGGGGGCGGCCCGTCAGGAAGTCCAGGATCCAGTTGCAGAGGGAGGTTTTTAGTCCCAGGTTCCTTAGCTTAGTGATGAGCTTTGAGGGTACTATGGTGTTGAATGCTGAGCTGTAGTCAATGAATAGCATTCTCACAAAGGTGTTCCTTTTGTCCAGGTGGGAAAGGGCAGTGTGGAGTGCAATAGAGATTGCATCATCGTGGATCTGTTCGGGCGGTATGCAAATTGAAGTGGGTCTAGGGTTTCTGGGATCATGGTGTTGATGTGAGCCCTTACCAGCCTTTCAAAGCACTTTATGGCTACGGATGTGAGTGCTACGGGTCTGTAGTCATTTAGGCATGTTGCCTTTGTGTTCTTGGGCACAGGGACTATGGTGGTCTGCTTGAAACATGTTGGTATTACAGACTCAATCAGGGACATGTTGAAAATGTCAGTGAAGGCACCTGCCAGTTGGTCAGCACATGCCCGGAGCACACGTCCTGGTAATCTATCTGGCCCCGCAGCCTTGTGTATGTTGACCTGTTTAAAGGTCTTACTCACGTGGGCTATGGAGAGCATGATCACACAGTCATCCGGAACAGCTGATGCTCTCATGCATGCTTCAGTGTTGCTAGCCTCGAAGCGTACATAGAAGTGATTTAGCTCAGTGTTTGTAGCTCAGACAGCCTTTACATCCCAGCACATCTTGCGGTTGGGCCTCTGACATGGAAAGAGAAGGGAAAACATGCTGCTTAAGACATACTGTAGTAGGACAACAGTTGACTTTTTCTCAAAATAACCATAAATCCATTTGGTAGACTGAATATGAAAACACCAGTATTTGAGTACTATTTATCTCTGCTCATAGTCATGCTTTCTCTCTAGGAGTGTATGATGCAATCTCATCTAACTAGAGCATTAGGTGAGAACAGGATGAAGAGGTTACAGGCAGTTCTGAAGGGAGGACAAGACACACATGCCAGTCTGCTTGACTGATTCATCGACCCTATCGACACCAAACTGAGATGTTATGTTTATATAATGCTTACATAAAGCTTGCACCTGAGGTGGTAGACTGTTCATGAAACAATCCTACACAATGGTCTCTTGAGCCTAAATCTGTCTCTCATCAGCATTATTGAGATTTTAGGAATATCCCCTAATAATACCATGACTCAAGCACAGGAATGTTCTCTAAATAGAAGGTGTTTGACATAGAGATTGATAGAGGACTCTAGTGCCCATGTTTCAGCATGGGCAACGCCATTGTGGACTTTCCCCTTTTGAAGTAGTCAACTGGGTGGGACTTCCTAAAGGTTAAGGAAGAATCACATAATTCCATCCAGGTCATCAGGAGGGATCAGCCAATGAATTATACTTGTGAGTAAACATTCCATAACTGCAGGTGGCAGAAAATCGCCAAACTTGGCTTTATACCTTTTCAAACAGTACACTGCAGGTGGCAGTATTCACCCTTTCAGTTTGTTTATCAACTCATCAACCGTTGCCGCTTGCTATAGACCACCCTCTGCCCTCAGCTGTGCCCTGGACACCATATGTGAATTGATTGCCCCCCATCTATCTTCTGAGCTTGTGCTGCTAGGTGACCTAAACTGGGACATGCTTAACACCCCGGCCATCCTACAATCTGAGCTTGATGCCCTCAATCTCACACAAATTATCAATGAACCTACCAGGTACAACCCCAAATCAGTAAACACGGGCACCCTCATAGATTTCATCCTAACTAACTCGCCCTCCAAATACACCTCTGCTGTTTTCAACCAAGATCTCAGCGATCACTGCCTCATTGCCTGCATCCGTAATGGGTCTGCGGTCAAACGACCACCCCTGATCACTGTCAAACGATCCCTAAAACACTTCAGCGAGCAGGCCTTTCTAATCGACCTGGCCCGGGTATCCTGGAATGACATTGACCTCATCCCGTCAGTAGAGGATGCCTGGTTATTCTTTAAAGGTGCCTTCCTCACCATCTTAAATAAGAATGCTCTATTCAAAAATGTTTTTAACCAGGAATAGATATAGCCCTTGGTTCACTCCAGACCTGTCTGCCCTTGACCAGCACAAAAACATCCTGTGGCGTTCTGCATTAACATCGAATAGCCCCCGTGATATGCAACTTTTCAGGGAAGTTAGGAACAAATATACACAGGCAGTTAGGAAAGCTAAGGCTAGCTTTTTCAAACAGAAATTTGCATCCTGTAGCACAAACTCAAAAAAGTTCTGGGATAATGCAAAGTCCATGGAGAATAAGAGCACCTCTTCCCCGCTGCCCACTGCACTGAGGCTAGGAAACACTGACACTACCGATAAATCCACAATAATTGAGAATATCAACAATTTCTCTATGGCTGGCCATGCTTTCCACCTGGCTAACCCTACCCAACTTTTCCTTCACCCAAATCCAGATAGCTGATGTTCTGAAAGAGCTGCAAAATCTGGGCTCCTACAAATCAGCCGGGCTAGACAATCTGGACCCTCTCTTTCTAAAATTATCTGATGAAATTGTTGGTACCCCTATTACTAGCCTGTTCAACCTCTCTTTCGTATCGTCTGAGATTCACATAGATTGGAAAGCTGCCGCAGTCATCCCCCTCTTCAAAGGGAGAGACACTCTAGAACAAAACTGCTACAGACCTATATCTATTCTACCCTGCCTATCTAAGGTCTTTGAAAGCCAAGTTAACAAACAGATTACCAACCATTTTGAATCTCACCGTACCTTCTCCGCTATGCAATCTGGTTTCAGAGCTGGTCATGGGTGCACCTCAGCCACGCTCAAGGTTCTAAAAGATATCATAACCGCCATCGACAAAAGACATAACTGTGCAGTCGTATTTATCAAACTGGCTAAGGCTTTCAACTCTGTCAATCACAGCATTCTTATTGGCAGATTCAATAGCCTTGGTTTCTCAAATGATTGCCTCGCTTGGTTCACCAACTACTTCTCTGATAGAGTTCAGTATGTCAAATCAGAGGGCCTGTTGTCCGGACCTCTGGCAGTCTCTATGGGCGTGCCACAGGGTTCAATTCTTGGGCCGACTCTCATCTCTGTATACATCAATGATGTTGCTCTTGCTGCTGGTGATTCTTTGATCCACCTCTATGCAGACGACACCATTCTGTATACCTCTGGCCCTTCGTTGGACACTGTGTTAACTAACCTCCAGATGAGCTTCAATGCCATACAACTCTCCTTCCGTGGCCTCTGAAGCTGGAGACTCTTACCTCCCTCACTAGCTTTAAGCACTAGCTGTCAGAGCAGCTCACAGATCACTGCACCTGTAAATAGCCCACCCAATCTACCTCATCCCCACACTGTATTTATTTATTTATTTTGCTCCTTTGCACCCCAGTATCTCAACTTGTACATAAATCTTCTGCACATCCTACCATTTCAGTGTTTAATTGCTATATTGGAATTACTTTGTCACCATGGCCTATTTATTGCCTTACCTCTCTTATCCTACCTCATTTGCACATGCTGTACATTCTACTGTATTATTGATTGTATGTTTGTTTATTCCATGTGTAACTGTGTTGTTGTATGTGTCGAACTGCTTTGCTTTATCTTGGCCAGGTCGCAGTTGCAAATGAGAACTTGTTTTCAACTAGCCTACCAGGTTAAATAAAGGTGAAATAAATCAAATACAAAATAGAAGTTGTAGTAGAAGAAAATTGACTACTTAAAAATAGAAATGGCTTCAATGGCGCTGTCAGTGCGCTCACATATGCCATAGCAGAACCGATACAATGAAGAGTCCTTTATGATTCTCTATGGTGTTTGATAGTAGTTGTATACCACTTCCTGAGTTGTTGTTTTGCCATTCAAGAAAAGTTATGTTGTAATAACAAAAGTCTGTCACATGATGGCAATATTGTGTTCCTTATTCACAGCTAGCAGAATTCCTTTTCATTTGACTGGTCTCTATGTCAAAGGATTTAAAAAACAATATTAATACATTAAAGTAATCCATTTGTGGTTGAGATTATATTTGTGGAAAGTTATAACATGGCAAAAGTGTAAACCTGAATATGACTAGAGATCTTTACTCCATGCAAAGTAAGGCCTACACTGAATCATAAACCTAAGAATACACAAATCACAAAAATGCTCGGATCAAACAAAACCGTGTCAAATTATTCAAAAGTATTTAAGTACATAAACCGCTCAATATATACCCAAGTAAGTGGTCCAATCTTTTAATCACTTACAGGTGTAGGATCCTAATTTGACCAGTTTCTCAAAACAGGGAAATAATCCTTCAGTAACTGGAAATGTGAATTATTGTGTGGATTAGAATTCATAGTAATTTTTTGTAGGGGTTGATACATGTTTAGTTAGGGCAAATCAAGTCTGAAATTTTAAAGAGAAAATTACACATTTTAGAAGCCTTTTTAAACCTTGAATGCAGTACGAGTTTGCATTTTCCCGCTGTGCAGAACATTTCCTGCAACAATGAGGTGATTAAATTATGATCCTGCATCTGTAGATGAAGCAGACAATGAGCAAGTCATTCAAAGAGAACAACATTCCCCAACATAAATAAACCTAAATGCTGTACTAATATACAATAACTGTCCCTAATACCTATATATTTACATGGTAGACGGTACAGTGTGTACAGTGTAATTACATTGTAGGTACCTTATCTGTATCTGATTTGTGTAGTTACATGTTAAAATGTTTATATGCATTAGATTTGTAAAACTAACTTAAATTAATTGTAGCTACAGTAAACCTTCTCTTAACACCCAATTATTATTGATTCTTTTTCTTTTGTTGTGACTTATTTTTGCTAATTCTTTGTATTGTGCATGCCACAAACATGGATAGCAGTTGTAAGTGCTATGCAAATGTATACCAAAACTGTACCAATAATTTCTCTACCACCAATTAGTTTTGGGAGAATCTACTTTTGAGGGCTGACTACTAAAGCCCTCTGCAGTTACCCTACTGTTTCGATGGGGGATATGACATTTTGCAGAATCAAATCAAGATATATTTTGTGATGGTTAGCAGAAACCAAATACTGTATAATGCAAAAAATATTAATACATTAAAGTAATCAATTTGTGGTTGAGATTATATTTGTGGAAGGTTATAACATGGCAAAAGTGTTGTGCATGCCACAAACATGGATAGCAGTTGTAAGTGCTATGCAAATGTATACCAAAACTGTACCAATCATTTCTCTACCACCAATCAGTTTTGGGAGAATCTACTTTTGAGGGCTGACTACTAAAGCCCTCTGCAGTTACCCTACTGTTTCGATGGGGGATATTTTTTTATTTATTTTACCTTTATTTAACCAGGTAGGCAAGTTGAGAACAAGTTCTCATTTACAATTGCGACCTGGCCAAGATAAAGCAAAGCAGTTCGACAGATAAAACGACACAGAGTTACACATGGAGTAAAAACAAACATACAGTCAATAATGCAGTATAAACAAGTCTATATACAATGTGAGCAAATGAGGTGAGAAGGGAGGTAAAGGCAAAAAAAGGCCATGATGGCAAAGTAAATACAATATAGCAAGTAAAATACTGGAATGGTAGTTTTGCAATGGAAGAATGTGCAAAGTAGAAATAAAAAATAATGGGGTGCAAAGGAGCAAAATAAATAAATAAATAAAAATTAAATACAGTTGGGAAAGAGGTAGTTGTTTGGGCTAAATTATAGGTGGGCTATGTACAGGTGCAGTAATCTGTGAGCTGCTCTGACAGTTGGTGCTTAAAGCTGGTGAGGGAGATAAGTGTTTCCAGTTTCAGAGATTTTTGTAGTTCGTTCCAGTCATTGGCAGCAGAGAACTGGAAGGAGAGGCGGCCAAAGAAAGAATTGGTCTTGGGGGTGACTAGAGAGATATACCTGCTGGAGCGTGTGCTACAGGTGGGAGATGCTATGGTGACCAGCGAGCTGAGATAAGGGGGGACTTTACCTAGCAGGGTCTTGTAGATGACATTTTGCAGAATCAAATCAAGATATATTTTGTGATGGTTAGCAGAAACCAAATACTGTATAATGCAAAAAATGTCATAGCAATTGTCCTGGCCGAACCCGTGTGAAATTTACATGAGAACAATGACAGTGCAAAACGCACAGAGAAATCACCATAAAAATAGTGAGAGCTAAATCAAGCTGTCAAGGGGAAAAACTATGCAAATGGATGGCTAATGGTTATTGACAGCAACATTTGGTTGTGCAGTGCTATCAGCAACACATTATGTGAAGACAAAAGGCTAAGTAGAATAACAGGCCGGATCCACTAAACAGCTGCATCGGTGAGGAGGGGGAGGGTGGGGCCCATTGTCTTACGGGGAGGCTGGGGCTCATTCATAAATAAAATATCACAATCAATGCACGTATTGATGCAAACTTACACAGATAAATGCATGAATGGTAACCTCAGACAGACTCATCCTCTAAAATACAAACACTGTGTGCACCTGCTGATGATCAAGTAGGCTACTGCAATCATTTTCCTCATGTTCTTTAAAACACACACACGCACATCCTCTGACAGTGTCCACTGAGGCCTACATCGTTGACAACAGGTCGATTCCTTACATTCCTGACCTTGAGGAAACAAAGCAGTCAATGTTTGAATGACTTAAAATCCCAAAAGTAAAAATCATTTGAATCAAATAACATTTGGTAACGTCAGGCCTACTGTAAAAAATAAATAAAAAGTCACCAGAATATGCTCTATATCAGGGAGGAAGGTAGTCTAGGGTTTAAGAGTGTTGGGCCAGTAACCGAAAGGTTGCTGTTTTGAATCCCCAAGCCAACTGGGTTAAAACGCTGTCAATGTGCCCTTGAGCAATGCACTGAACCCTAAATTGTTCCTGTAAATCACTATAAATCACTATATAAGAGTGTCTGCCAGATTATTTTTGTTTGAGCAGACTGGAACATAATTATAATATTTTTTTACACTGCAAATTGACCACAACTAAGCCCAAAAATAGATTGCATTTGAAAATAACAATAATTTCATACCTTGATTACATTGAGACATGATCACATATTATTTTTATTTGTGGGAATACTAGGGAAAAGACTTCCTAAACTAAACACATTTTTAACAGATGTCCTGGTGATTTAAAAAATTATAATAATAACATCCCCAAAATTCCTTGCAGTCCAGTTTTGGCCCATAGGCCGCCTCTGGCTGACCTATATTATAGTACACTCAGTGTCTGCATGGGTCTATACATGATACCTCTGCATTGTTACAGACCATTGCTCTCTCATGTCAGTCTAAGTTTATCTCGTGATAAAAATGTTGCTCCTACAACCTAAAATGTTTTATACTTACTTCTGATTGTGGCTATCATACCTTATCTCAGTAATGTGCCCAGTTTTATTTTGCACAATGGACTCTCATGGTGAAAGGTATGGTGTCCTAATGTACACTATACACGGTGTAGTGTAAGTGAGTTTCTTTAATCACTTATTTGAAGTTTGGTTCTATTGTTACATTGTCGTTATGTTACATTTGCCACATTTGTTCAATTGAGTGATCTTTAGCCTACGCAACGAGGCGCGGCAACGCTTGCTGCTGGGTTCAATTGCATAGCCCTAGTTTTCTCCCCTCCCCCCTTTTGAAGTCATGATGGCGAAACTGTAGTGTTCAGGACGAGAAGTGTCCCACCCGCACAGCAGTTCATCTATTTATTTATTTATCATTTTTACCGCAATGACCCGCTGGATTCCAACTAAAAAAGAGAAATATGGCGTTGGTAAGTTAGACAACTATGTCGTCTTGTTTACAATTGGGTTGTAATTCACACAGCCGTCTATTTACTAGTTGGCCAAGGCAATTAAACTTGGAAGTTATGTAGCTAGGAATCTTTAGGAAAAGGCGAAGTTAAGCTACTTTGACTGTCACACATGTAGCTTAGGAATCCCTGAAAGAAAGTGAATGTTGATTCGATGTGAATACGTTTGGTCAGGGTGTGCTCTCTACGTCCATACAGTAACAATCCGTAAATCGAGTGGTTTGATTCGAAAATGAGCCTTGCTACACGTCGTGCTGAAACTTTATTGCTGTCCATATACTGAAGCTTACATGTAAGCCTATAGTTGGAAATGTGTAAGACATTGTGATTTTAAGCCTATAGTTGGAAATGTGTAAGACATTGTGATTTTAGCCTATCATATATCATGAAAACAACCTAGGCGCATAGCCTACATGAGTCACTTTAGTTTAGGCATGCTGTGTGGAACGTTGTGTGAATACACGCCCTCAAGGTAAATCAAAACTAATGGGGAACCATTTCAGAGAGTATGATGACGTCAGTAGGCCTATAATATCGCAATTGGGTACCTGTTGTTTTTGTATTTAACCAGTAAAAGTCCATTCAGATGGTCTCTTTTGCAAGCGAGACCAGGGCTGCGTTCAGTACGTTTTTACGTTCTGGATCGTTCAATTGAACATAAACGGTGCTGTAATGTACGACCAGTTGGAAAACGAGGAGGGGTTGGTTGGGGAACGGTATCAGCATGGCCACTGCCCTTTAAAAACGTCACTCATTGTTTCAAGCCACACCCACCCACACGTACCTCAAAAAAGTCTGTGTTCACGAACGTACCAGAAGGTTTTGTGGAAACGCACCTCTGGCCATGAAGGCAGCAGCAATCAAATCAAATTGTATTGATCGCATACACATATTTATCAGATGTTATTGCGGGTGTAGCGAATTGCTTGTGTTCCTAGCTCCAGTGCAGTAATATCTAACAATACACATATCAAAAAGTAAAATCATGGAATTAAGAAATATATAAATATTAGGATGAGCAATGTCGGGGTGGCATTGACTAAAATACAGTCGAATAGAATACAGTATATACATATGAAATGAGTAAAGCATTATGTAAACATTATTATGTCAATGTATACAGGGCAGCAGCAGGGTTGAGTAACCGGGTGGTAGCCGGCTAGTGATGGCTATTTATTAGTCTGATGGCCTTGAGATAGAAGCTGCTTTTCAGTCTCTCGGTCCCAGATTTAATGCACCTGTACTGACCTCGCCTTCCGGATGATAACGGGGTGAACAGGCTGTGGCTCGGGTGGTTGTCCTTGATGATTTTTTTGGCCTTCCTGTGACATCGGGGGCTGTAGGTGTCTTGGAGGGCAGGCAGTGTGCCCTCGGTGATGTGTTGTGCAGACCGCAGCACCCTCTGGAGAGTCCTGCGGTTGCTGGCGGTGCCGTTGCCTTACCAGGATGCTCTCAATTATGCATCTGTAAAAGTTTGTGAGGGTCTTAGGGGCCTAGCCACATTTCTTCAGCCTCCTGCGGTTGAAGAGGCGCTATTGCGCCTTCTTCACCACACTGTCTGTGTGGACCATTTCAGTTTGTCTGTGATGTGTACGCTGAGGAACTTGACGCTTTTCACTTTCTCCACTGCTGTCCCGTCGATGTGGATAGGGGCGTGCTCACTCTGCTTTTTGCTGAAGTCCACGATAAGCTCCTTCGTTTTGTTGACGTTGAGGGAGAGGTTATTTTCCTGGCACCACTCCGCAAGGGCCCTCACCTCCTCCCTGTAGGCTGTCTCGTCATTGTTGGTAATCAGGTCTACTATGGTTGTGTTGTCTGCAAACTTGATGATTGAGTGTGGCCACACAGTCATCGGTGAACAGGGAGTACAGGAGGGGGCTGAGTACCCACCCTTAAGGGGTCCCTGTGTTGAGGATCAGTGAAGTGGAGGTGTTGTGTCCTACCTTCACCACCTGGGGGCGGCCCATCAGGAAGTCCAGGACCCAGTTGCACAGGGTGGGGTTTAGACACAGGGCTCGAGCTTAATGATGAGCTTGGAGGGTACTATGGTGTTGAAGGCTGAGCTATAGTCAATGAACAGCATTCTTACATAGGTGATAGTCATTTAGGGGTGGGGGTGATAGTCATTTAGCTCAGTTACCTTAGCTTTCTTGGGTACAGGAACAATGGTGGCTCTCTTGAAGCATGTGGGGACAGGAGACTGGGATAGGGAGAGATTGAATATGTCTGTAAACACTCCAGCCAGCTGGTCTGCACGTGCTCTGAGGAAGCAGCTAGGGATGCCATCTGGCCCGGCAGCCTTGCGAGGGTTAACACGTTTAAATGTCTTACTCACGTCGGCCACGGAGAAGGAGAACCCACAGTCCTTGGGAGCGGGCCGCGTCGATGGCACTGCGTTATCCTCAAGTGGGCGAAGAAAGTGTTTAGTTTGTCTGGGAGCAAGACGTTGGTGTCAGCGATGTGGCTGGTTTTCCCTTTGTAATCTGTGATTTATCTGTAGACCCTCTCACATACATCTCATGTCTGAGCTGTTGAATTGCAACTCCACTTTGTCTCTACTAACGGTTTGCCTGTTTGATTGCCTTACAGAGGGAATAACTACACTGTTTGTATTCAACCATATTCCCAATCACCTTGCCATGGTTAAATGTGGTGGTTCGCGCTTTCAGTTTAGCGTGAATGCTGCCGTCTATCCACGGTTTCTGGTTTGGGTAGGTTTTAATAGTCACGGTGGGAACAATTTCCACCAATACACTTCCTGGTGAACTCAGTCACCGTGTCTGTGTATACATCAATGTTATTATCCGAGGCTACCCCAGTCCGCGTGATCAAAACAATCTTGAAGCATGAATTCCGATTGGTCAGACCAGCGTTGAATAGACCTTAGCACAGGTACTACCTGTTTGAGTTTCTGCCTATAGGAAGGGAGGAGCAAAATGAAGTTGTGATCTGCCGAAGGGAGGGCGGGGGAGGGCCTTGTAGGCATCCCGGAAGAGAGAATAGCAGTGGTTGAGTGTTTTCCCTGTGCGAGAACTACAGTCAATGTGTTGATAGAACTTCGGTAGCGTTTTCCTCTAATTTGTTTTGTTAAAATCCCCAGATACAATAAATGTGGCCTCATATGTGGTTTCCAGTATATATGGTTTCCAGTTTGCATAAAGTCCAGTGTAGTTCCTTGAGGGCCATCGTGGTATCTGCTTAAGGGGGAATATACACGGCTGTGACTATAACCAAAGAGAATTCTCTTGGGAGGTAATATGGTCTGCATTTGATTGTGAGGTATTCTATGTCGGGTGAACAAAAGCACTTGAGTTTCTATACGTTATCACAATCACACCGCCCTTCTTCTTCCAGGAAAGTTCTTTATTCCTATCTGTGCGATGTACTAAGAACACAGCTGGCTGTATGGATGGGGACAGTATATCCAGAGAGAGCCATGATTCCGTGAAACAGAGTACGTTACAGTCCCTGATGTCTCTCTGGAAGGAGATCCCCGCCCTGTGCTCGTCTACTTTATTGTCCAGAGACTGAACATTAGCGAGTAATATACTCTGAAGCAGTGGATGGTGTGCACGCCTCCTCAGTCGGACTAGAAGTCCACTCCGAATACCTCTTCTCCGCCAGTGGCGTCTTGGAGCAGCCTCTGGGATTAGTTAAATTGCCCTAAGGGGTGAGAACAAAATATCAAATTTGGGAAAGTCATATTCCTGGTCATTGTGCTGATGAGTTAACGCTGCTCTGATATCCGAAAGTTATTTTGGCTGTATGTAATAACACACAAAACGTTCTGGGCTAATAGTGTAAGAAATAACACACACAAAAACAAAATACTGCAAAGTTGCATAGGAGCTAGAAGCAAAGCTGCCACGTCTGTCAGCGCCATCTTGCAATCAACATTACACAATTTTAAAATGATATAATACAATCGCAACAGCAACAACTCGATCCAGCCTACAGGAAATATTAACATCCTGAACAGAGTCTTGCACCATTGTTTTAAACACATTGAGGCTATGTTATTTGGTTGATATCACTGTATCAAGCAATAACACCATTCATAGATAAAAAATAAAAAAATAAAAAAAAAGTTACGTGGAAATTAATCACAATTTCATGTGGTTGTTTTTCCTTCATTGTTTACAAAACATTGAGATGTGTAAATATAATAGGCCTACAGATTTCTGAATTTAGCAGGACAGAAAATAACCACAATCTCATAGAATGATTTAGGTCTCATGTACAGAATGTTAATTTTGTTCTGACACAAATTTGGGTTTCAACTTTGTGTGAACATGGATATTGGCATCATTCTAAAAAATAACAATATTCTAGTAAGGAATGCCCTTGACTTAGCTTGCCAACCCCCAAAGTAGCTAGCATACCTCTGTGGAATGTTGTGTTCAAGTTCTTGTTCATCTTTTGCTATGTTTGGTAAAGACCACAGATATGTCATTGTCGAAGGGGGACTGAAGCCATACTTTGTATTGTTGCTGTTCCACTACATTTCCCCCCCATTTTGAATATGACAGATGACTCCATGCAACTGTGTATTGGTTTGTTCTTATTCGGGTAGATACCGTTTGAAACAGACACTACCTTTTAGTTATGTTTGTGTAATGCTGATACAATCAGAACATCCATGAAGCTTGTTGTGTGTCAATTGCTGCTAAACCCTAGTAATATTTGAAAATAAGACATACCCCTCACTTATGGACTAGCCTAATGTCTGTGATACAATGTATTTCAAATGTAGTCGACCAATGTGTAATCGTCAAGATGCCAGTGATAGTGTAGAGGATGTCATTGCTATAAAATGAAAAGATAGTGCATTTATATCAATAAATTGTCAATCATCACTCATGAGAGCACACATGCATTTCATACAAACAAAGAGGTATAATGGGTTTGCACTCAAAAAGATGTTACATAAAGCTTACGTTATTATTCAATGTTTTAAATTATTTTCACTGCATCAGGGATAGTGTACACAGACGTTTTGGCTTTCCAGCCTTCTTCAGTGTGTCGGTACAATAAAAAATGTCTAAACAGCATTTGTAAAGAACAGCAGATGGGCAGCAGTGCTTCTAATCAGGGTTGTCACTCATCTACCAATCAGGGATGTGGCTTTTCTGGTCTACCTGTATATAAATTAGTCACAAAGAAATACAGAATTATAGGGTGCACGAAGGGCAACTCACAAATCAATCGCCCCAGGTTTCTGCTCACCAAAATACATTATATCAATTAATGAGATAGTCCACCACAAAGGACATCAGGCAAAGTCGTTCATAAATATGTGGGGCCAACTCATAAACAATACTTAAAATCTGATATGGACAGTGTTCTTCTATAACAGTCTGAATGTGTCTTCTAATTCTTTGTTTAACTGTGTGGAAAAATAGATTTTAATTTATATATCCACATGGCTTCTCTTTTAGAGTAATTTGTTGTCATAGTCACCTCTTCTATGTGGTGGATGAACTTTTTAGATCCCGCAGAAACGCAATTCTTAAATGGAATGATTTTACTCTATGAAGTGTCTTGCAACTGGCGAGTTGATATCTTGACGTCTAATAGTGGATTTATGTTCTCCAAGATGTACTTTCAAGGTGTGGGATGTTTTTCCAATATAAATCTTATTACAAGAACACTGTAACATATAAATAACTCATTTTAGTAGTGCAAGTTCTACATGATTTTATCTCATAAGTCTGAGGGCATACTAAATTAGAAAATTTCCTTATGGTGCTACAAGAGGTACAAGCTCTACAGGGGAAACATCCTTTTATGAAGGCCTCTTTTCTCTCTCTGACCACATCTGATCAAACCAATATGTTTGATAGATGTCTTGATCGCTTATAATTGAATAAAGGTGGATTTGGAAGGCAGAATTTAAATATGAGTCTGATGATAATATGTGCCAGTGTTTCTTGACAATAGACTTGATGCCATTATGGCTATCATTGAAAGTAAGTATATAGTTTACAGAAAACAGTTTATTCTGTTTTTTGTTGGAATTTGTTAAGTAACTGGCTTCTGTTCAAGCTTTTAACTTGTTTTTTTAGCTTAATCAAGCCAGGTATCGGGATAACCTCTCAAACGAAAATACTCAAGGAGAGAATTTGATTGTCTATCATATTCTTCCTCTGTGTCACAAATGCGACTCAGTCTATGATGTTGGCTTACTGGTAAACCTCTTTTTAGGGGAAGAGGGTGATAACTATCAGCTGTCAATATAATATTTTTATCTGTAGGTTTTCTGTGAACTGTAGTACTTAGAGATTGTCCCTTTAACAAGTACATCTAAGAAATGTATAGAGTTAATGTTATTTTCCATAATGAAGGAAATTGATTGTACTCTAGAGTAATTGTAGTTAAGATATTCATTTAATTTTGGAACCTGTCCAGATCATAAGGCAATCGTCTATATAGAGGATCCAATATTTAACATGATCTTTAAGGATTATTTACATAAATAAAATGCCATTTGAATTTCCTGACATGCATTTCAATCTGATTTGGTCAGATTATAGAGAGCCGGTAAGATTTTGACAAGAGGCTGTCTCTGTGTGTGTGTGTGTGTTTATATGTAACCTCAGCCAGGGATGTCACAGGTTGAGATGCAAAACAGTGTGAAGGAGCTGCACTGGTGAGCAGTGCTGAGGCACAGACAGTAGCGCTTAGCGGTAACAGTAGTGCTGCATCACAACATGCTTGGCGTGATTTTTAACCACGGGCAGATCTCTGCTGTTGCCAGGCATTTCTCTGGACACAGTCAGAACGATGTCAAGTTGGTGTCACTCTGCATGACCAGAGGGAGATGTCATTTCTTTGGTATTTTTTCTTTGCTATTGTTTCTGAGTTGGCAGAGGGAGTTTTAAAGTGGAACTGACAGCATTTTAGCAACATGAAATGTTAGTCAAGTCTGTTTATATACACCCCCAGGAAGAATGACACTTTTAAAAACATTTTCTGACAAGCGAGCACTTAGATATGGTAATTTTCACTTTTCATAAATTCTTAGAACGTCTGGGAATTACGTATACTAAAGCATTTGTGAAAATTCTATAGAGGGAAAGCGTAAATAAAACCGAAAAAAGCCCATCTGTCTCATTCAGGACCGGAGTCTACTCAGACCCGTGCACCATAGCCAGCCAGAGCTACAGTAGGCCTTTATGCAAACAAGCCATTTACCACACAGACCTGCCATCATTCACTTTGAACTGGACTGTGTGCTTACAGGCAGTTACAACAGCACGAATTTAGATCATTAGAACACATTCCCAAAAGCTACAACATACACCTGGATGGATTTCTGCAAATATGTCAATACCACGGAAGTCCTCTTACTTTTGGGACCATTACAGTCCTATTTATCAAACAGCCATAAAAATACAATAAACTGCTAACTGGCTGTAGTTGGCTAGCTACTTCCAGACACGACTATTTTACTCGCCCTAGCAGAGCTGGTTATCTAGAGCGATCGTGACTAACTATTACTTTTTTTTGCCTACATTTACTGACACCGGTCATATTCAGCAAGTGTTGTGCGTTCATAAATTCATCAGTTATTCCAGTTATTCTACGCTCTGGCACACTGATGAGAGTGCTCTGAAATCAGGGTAGATAGTCAGTGAATTTGCGTACGCAGAGAGATGCTAGCTGGATAAGTCTTTCAAGTTCTTGCTAGCTAACCAAATGACACCTGCATCTCTAGCTGTGTATAGCACCGAAAAACGAGGGGATAAACTTAGTCACTCACCCACTCCTCCTAGCAGTTGGCTAGCTAACGTAAGGCTCCGTGTTTTTTAGCTTGCTACATAAATAGATACGCTAGCCTATTAGCCACGTTATGACTGACTTGTGATATTTGCTCATGTTAGTTTGATTCTATTGACATTCACAGGTTTAGTTACATTCGTCCGTCCGTTTTTGTCCAAAATATCGAGTCATTGAAACTGTATCAGTGCATAGGGAATGGAGGCAGCAAAAAATGTACCAGGCACGCTGTGACTTACAACCAGATGGCAATATTTTTTGGGACTACCAAGAAATGTAGTGATGAATTATATGAATAATGCATTGAACTGCATCAATCCGTTCGACCAACATTGCCTTAGTGTACATGGAATGTTGAGTCAAATAGAACCCGTTTTTAAAACCTCTTATAAAGTTGGTTTTGTAGCATAAACTGGGAATTGTATCTTTTTTACTGATATTATGATTGTCTGTTATCTACAAAGTAGTTAAAATGCTGTCAGTTCCACTTGAACTACGAATAAGGAAATGTTTTGATGAGGTTTGATGCTATGCTGAATTATATTATTTACATCCTCAATAGGCCTTAATGGCACCACTCTCTGCTACAACATGACTAAGGCCTATCCGATCTAATTTGTATTGGCCTATGTAATGGTGATGAGCGATCTCAAATCATCTCAATGTTGACAAAGCCATACACAGCCAGGTGGATGTTTTTTCTTGTCTTGTTGATAATCTAGTCTGGATCCTTATTGTGTGTTGATATTAGGTTAGTTGTACCACTGCACTATCACTGTACAACTGCACTATGAAAAAAAGCGGTATTTGTACAAGGTCTTTCAAAAGATCATAGAAGATAAAGATCATCATAGTGGATATATAACTGTTCCAGATCTACATATTACATTAGTTCTCACAGAACAAAGAGCAGTGATGAAAATGTACCTATTCTATCTTAATCTATGCCGACTCTGACATTGCTCATCCAAATATTTTATACATTCTTAATTCCTTTACTTTAGATTTTTGTGTATTGTTGTGCAATTGTTAGATATTACTTGTTAGATATTACTGCACTGTTGGAGCTAGAAACACAAGCATTTTGCTACACCAGCAATAACATCTGCTAAACACATGTATGTGACCAATACAATTTGATTTGATTTGAAGGGGAACTGCAAACAATTAAATGGGAAGGATACTTATGGGAAGGGAAGGATGCTTAAGGAAAGAAAAGGATACTGATGTTCAGTTGTGAGGTATTCAGAGGTGTGATGAGCTGAGCCAGTTGAAGCGTGCAGTGAGATCTAGCCTCCAGCAACAAGGATTATCACCATGCAAGTCAGGACAGAGCTCCTCACATTGTTCCTGTTATAGAGGGTAGATAATGCAGAGTACTAGGCTTTGAAAGTATGTCTGCAAGTCATGACAAGGAAGTGTGTGTGCGTGGAGAGAGAGTCAGCGGGAGAGCAAGAGAGCATACTGTGCTTTGTGATTTGTCTCCCACTCGTGTCCTTCGGAAAAGAGGAGGAAGAGGGAACCGTCTCCAGGAAGACACTTAAGTTAACAAACTGAGGAGAATAGAGGGCAGGGCACTCTGCTGACCCAGTTGGCTGCAATATGCCCTGTATAAAGTGACCTTTAACCGTCAGTCTCCTTTGTGATTTAGAAATAAATAATACATGATGTCAAGCCCCTCCTCTCACGCCACCTCCCTCAGTGTGGATGTTGTAATAAACCTGCAGGGGAAAAATTCCACTTACTCCACCCAACACACAGCCTCAAGGAATGAAAAAGAACAGGAATAATGTTAATCATCTCTTTATTTAAAACGTAAGTTCAGGTTGAGTCCTAAAATCCTAATCATGAATACATGCACATACTGTACACTACCAGTCAAAAGGTTTTGAAAACCGACTCATTCAAGGTTTTTTCTTTATTCTTACTAATTTCTACATTGTAGATTAATAGTGAAGACATCAACACTATGAAATAAAACATATGGAATCATGTAGAAACCAAAAAAGTGTTAAACAAATCAAAATATATTTTATATTCTTCAAAGTAGCCACCCTTTGCCTTGATGGCAGCTTTGCACACTCTTGGCATTCTCTCAACCATCTTCATGAGGTAGTCACCTGGAATGCATTTCAGGTGTGCCTTCTTAAAAGTACATTTGTGGAATTTCTTTCCTTTTTAATGTGTTTGAGCCAATCAGTTGTGTTGTGACAAGGTGGTGGCGGATACAGAATATAGCCCTATATGGTAAAATACTGTATTATGGCGAGAACAGCTCAAATAAGCAAAGATAAACGACAGTCCATCATTACTTTAAGACATGATGGTCAGTAAATTTGGAAAATTTCAAGAACTTTGAAAGTTTCTTCAAGTGCAGTCGGGAAAACCATCAAGCTCTATGATGAAACTGGCCCTCATGAGGACCGCCACAGGAAAGGAAGACCCAGAGTTACTTCTGCTGCAGAGGATAAGTTCATTAGAGTTACCAGCCTCAGAAATTGCAGCCCAAATAAATGCTTTACAGAGTTCAAGTAACAGACACATCTCAACATCAACTGTTCAGAGGAGACTGTGAATCAGGCCATCATGGCCGAAATGCTGCAAAGAAACCACTGCTAAAGGACTCCAATACTAAGAAGATACTTGCTTGGGTCAAGAAACACGAGCAATGGACATTAGACCAGTGGAAATTTGTCATTTGGAGTCCAAATTGAAGATTTTTGGTTCCAACCGCCATGTCTTTGTGAGATGCAGTGTGGATGAATGGATGATCTCCGCATGTTTATTTCCCACTGTGAAGCATGGAGGAGGAGGTGTTATGGTGTGGGGGTTCTTTGCTGGTGACACTGTCTGTGATTTCATTAGAATTCGAGGCACACTTAACCAGCATGGCTACCACAGCATTCTGCATCGATACGCTATCCCATCTGGTTTGCACTTAGTGGGACTATCATATATTTTTCAACAGGACAATGACCCAACACACCTCCAGGCTGTGTAAGGGCTATTTGACCAAGAAGGAGAGTGATGGAGTGCTGCATCAGATGACCTGGCCTCCAAAATCCCCCGATCTCAACCAATTGAGATGGTTTGGGATGAGTTGGACCGCAGAGTGAAGGAAAAGCAGCCAACAAGTGCTCAGCATATGTGGGAACTCCTTCAAGACTGTTGGAAAATCATTGCAGGTGAAGCTGGTTGAGAGAATGACGAGTGTGCAAAGCTGTCATCAAGGCAAAGGGTGGCTATTTGAAGAATCTCAAATATAAAATATATTTTGATTTGTTTAACACTTTTTTTGGTTTCTACATGATTCCATATGTGTTATTTCATAGTTTTGATGTCTTCACTAATATTCTACAATGTAGAAAATAGTTGTAAAAAATAAAGAAAAACCCTTGAATGAAAAGGTGTTCTAAAAATTTTGACCAGTAGTGTACATTTATTAGGATATAATTTAGAGTAAAATGAAGTTCAAAGCAATTGAGGGCCCTTTTATTAACTGCATTACCAGTATACAGCCAACACTGAATTCCACCTGTAAATTCTTTCAATGCATAAAAAAAGTTTACTTTAATTCAAGCATGCTTTTTCACAGCGCAAGAAATACCCGACTACCCATGTACCTTTTTATCAGATATGACTTGGGGAAAGGCCAAAGTCTATAAGCTTTTCTTGGCTCTTCATATCATTTTTCTGTCTCCACTTCCTTTATCTTGAGCTTGCTGGGGATTGTCATTTTCTGTTTGTATGTTGGTTCACGTAAAACTGTCTCTCTTTTCGCCCCCGCCTGTCAATTCTCTCAGCAATTTATAATTATGACTCCAGAGGCGAGCAGGAGCTGTCTCTCCAGGTGGGAGACACTGTACATATACTTGAGACATTTGAAGGTGAGCATGAACAGTCTAGCCTCACTCACATACAACAAGCTGTTACACGTTAAGGAACAGTTTGCAACACTCTGGAACTTTGTAAAACATTGAACCAAGGCTGTGCTCAATACCAGACATGCATGGAAAATTATCAGCGATGTTTAATGAAATGCTCTTGAAAGATGGAACAGTCAATATCAGCATCTGGATCGAGTTTGCCCTCTTCTCATCAATCTTATCTTATCTATTGTATTTATCCCTATATCTCTGTCATGTCTCTATATCCATCTATCAATCTCTAATCTCCCCAGGCTGGTACAGAGGGTACACATTACGGGACAAATCACGGAAGGTATGGCAACAACCGTACATCCGTTCATAGTGTTTAATTGAAATGAGAAAATAGTTTGAAGAAGAGGTTTATGTTTCATCTCACAGGGCATTTTCCCAGCCTCGTACATCCACCTGAAGGAGGCGAAAGTTGAAGGGACAGGGTAAGGTGTCACTCATTTCATGTCATGTTATTAGAAATGCATTGTATTTGGGATATCTGGTTATTTCTTTCCTTCCCCCTTCAGCCAACAGGAAATAGTTATCCCAGGAGACCTACCACTGGTACTGGAACTCGGTGCCACTCTGAGGGAATGGGCACAAATATGGTACAAGCTGTATGTGGTACGTGGTAAATATTAGTTTCTTATCAATCTCCCTACTTGCATTTTATTCACATTACCCTTATACTGTTATCCAACTCTGACATTCACTCTGTTTGGAAAAGTGTGATTATGTAAGTCTGGGTGGCTGTGATGATGAATATGACTGTTTGTTTGACAGAACAACAAGACCACTCTCTTCAGGGGCGTACAGCAGATGGCCTACAGCCTCATCGAGTATCGATCTCAGATAGTGTCAGGAACATTACCCAAGGATGACCTTGTGGAGCTCAGGAAGAAAGTCACAGCTAAGATTGATTATGGAAACCGGTATGAATTGTACTCTAATTCCACTGTGACATAAAACGTGCTTGTAAAGTCATTGTGCTAAGAATATGCCCTTGTAAATCTGTCTAAAACTATGTGGGATTCTTTCTGTACAGGATTCTGGGTTTGGACTTGGTGGTGCGAGATGACGCGGGGAACACTCTGGACCCGGACTGCACCAGCACAGTCAGTCTGTTCAGGGCCTTTGAGACTGCATCCCGCAGTATAGATGACAGAATACAGGAGGAGAAGGCATGGGCTAGCTGTTGTTTTTCTCTCTCATTTGTCTCTCTGACTAATACTGGTTGCCCTGCCAGTGCATTGTGTGTTCGCTCATATAGTGTCTGTGCTCCTCTGTAGACCCGGCTGCAGAACCTGGAGATGAGGCGCCAGTCCCTGTTCAGCACGGTGCACACCTACAGTCTCTTCGTGAACCTCAAGAACTTTGTGTGTAACATCGGGGAGGATGCAGAGCTGCTTATGTCACTCTATGACCCTGACCAGTCTGAGTTCATCAGGTCAGATATCAATGTATTCAATTCATTGCATTATAGTAAACTAGATAACATCACGGCCAATACCATTTTCTGACACCATAAAGAAGCTTTTGTCCCGTAATCATGTGTATTCCATGTCGCATATATGCAGATATTGCATAACATATCACCCTTTTGATATATTTGTGTATCTTGTCAAACAAAAAGGGTTGTTACAGAGTGGCTATAGTGAGGTAAGTGAGTTGGGATTCCTGATTTGTTTATGTCTGCAGTGAGAACTTCCTGGTGCGCTGGGACAGCATGGGCATGCCCAAAGAGATTGAGAAACTCAACAACCTGCCTGCCCTTTTCACGGTAACAGATGAAACCCTCCCTTCTACTTTCTGTCTTTTTTTCTCTGTTGTAAATGTAATAAACTAGTAGCCATGTGGCCTGACAGATGGGCAGTGACAGTCCTTGGATGGGGCATGCTATGCCATGCCATTTATTTCCTCAGACAGGCTCTGAACTGCTCACATTAAGCTTTATGTAAGCAGATTTGCATAAGATATTGAATATTTTCTGCCAAGAAACTTTAATTGTACTTGCATTATGTAGTTCTTATCTTTGCATTAACATTCTCTCCTCCAATCTGGTCAGGATCTGAGCAGCAGTGACCTGATTAGGCCACGTCTCTTCCTCGTCTGTCAGATTATCAGAGTGGGCAGCATGGAGCTCAAGGAGGGCAAGAAACACACTGGAGGGTTAAGGAGACCATTTGGTGTGGCTGGTGAGATGTCTTTTAATGCTTCACTATATTTGTTTGCTCACATTCACACATTCAATTCAATGGAATTCAATTCATCTGAGATCAGAACACTTCCCATACTCCGAGTTTGAAGGAATGGGTAAATTGACAGCCTAAATAAAAAGTTACAGTTGGAATCCCTGTCCTTGATAAAAGCCAGACACACCCTAAGCACACCTGCACCTGCTTACCTTCCTGACCCCTAAAACACTTCCAGGTTGTGTGCCTCGCCAAAGAAGTCAGGGAAAAGTTTTTAACAGCCCTCTTTGATTTGAGTGAAGGATTACATTTCTGTGTTGGATGAGAAATGGTTTCCTCGGGTGTCACAACAAATGGACTGAACCCAGAATCATTGGGAACAATAGAGAGCTCTCATTTCCCTCAGCTATTTCCTAAGAAATGACACATTTTGAGAGAAAGAGGAATGCCGACTGAACCATCTATTGCAACACAAAGCTCAATGTCACGCAGACCGGCCTGCTGGAATCCTACCTATGCTGTTTTTGTGGAATTCTCTTGTTCTCATTGTACATTGCAACAGGTGTGTGAGGGCCCTATAACTAGTTTTCAAACACAAACGACATTGTGGCTCTACTCTGTAGTTTACTTAATCAGAGTGAAAGACCTCTGCTGTAAAATAGCTCGAGCTGGGAAATCAAATACCAAAGATATTAAAGTGAGGCCATGCTAGCAGCAGCAGTGGCAATAACTAGATAATTGAATTGATATCAGCTTATTATATTAGCCATGGCCCCCTATCACCACAGCATTCACAACGTCATCGTCTCTGTCCACAGTGATGGACATCACAGATATCGCCCATGGAAAAGCAGACGATGAGGAGAAGCAGCATTTCATCCCCTTTCAGCAGTGAGTGTTTTAAAATCTCCAACAGCCTCTGCTCATTTTCACCCTGTGTTAGTGGTCCCCACTCCCCAGTCCATTTGAAATCAACCTGCTCTTATACCATTATAGTCAAATGACAAATGGCTTGAACTCTATTGCTATACCATACTGTAGATCAAGTCTAAGTTTGTTGTGCAGTGTTAACAAAAATGCAACTGGAGACTGTTTACCATTCCTTCTTGGTCACATGCACTTTTATATTTTGTGGATTTTCACCTCCAGTATCTTAATATGCTTTTCGTTGCTCTATGTTTGTGATCAATCCACGTGTCAGTCCCACATTTACAATCTATTTCTCCCCCTCTCCTATTCCTTCCCATTTCTCTCAGGATAGCTATGGAGACCTACATCCGTCAGAGGCAGCTCATCATTTCTCCTCTCCTCCCATCCCGGGTCATTGGAGAGAACGAGCCTCTCACAGCCGTCTTCAACAAAGTCATTAACACCCGGGAGGTCAACCACAAGGGCCAGGGTAAAGAGAGACCCTCGCTGACATGATGTGGCAACAACTCACCAGTTTGCCCAGAATATAGCAGAGTAGAACAGAATATGAAATACAAAGGAATATAACTCGGAAGGGGCTTTTGAAATGTGGGTCTCGGTTCTAAATAGGACCATTACAGGTTGTGTGTATCGATTCTGAACATTCTGTTACTGTGTCTGCCTTACTAACTTTGTCTTCATTGACGGGCCTTGTTGGGTTCTCAGGACTGTTTGTGACACTGAAGCTGCTTCCTGGTGACCTGTCCCAGGTCAGGAAGGACTACCCTCACTTTGTTGATCGCACCACCGCCATCGTCAGAAAGATGGGCTTCCCTGAGATCATCCTCCCAGGTGCCATAAGTTTACATTTTCATCTTTTGTAGCTGAATTGTCTGATACAATGGGCTGTATACTTTGTAGCTGCCTTTACAGCAGTGACAGGCAATAGATCCTTGTTTAGTATTAACCAACTAATTCTCCTCTAGGGTATGTGAGGAACGATATCTATGTCACCTTGCTGCAGGGGGAGTTTGACCGCGGTAAAAAAACGTCACCCAAAAATGTTGAGGTGATGTTGAGTGTTCTAGATAACGATGGCAATCTCATGGAGGTAAGGGTGCCGTCCTAACATTTATACGTGCTTCCACCTTTCTTTCTTTAACAATTTTGACCTCAAGTATTGCATGTCAGTCATGTAGGTTGGTTGACTGTAAGACAACATTGTAGTTCAAGGTTTATTATAAAATGACCCCAATTAATGTTTACATGGGGATGTATAAAATGTTCTTATCTGCAAAAAAAGTATCCCATGTTTGACTGAATCTCATTCCATCCCCTTGAATAGAAAGCAATATTTCCTGGAGCTGGATATGATGGGATCACAGAATACAAGTCTGTAATTTACTACCAGGTCAAGCAGCCGAGCTGGAATGAAACAGTCAAGGTACAGTTCACTTACCAGCATCCCAGGTGTTTCTGTCAGGACTCTCCTCATGGTGGCTCAAGTTCAGCAATTACTTTTCCAAATCAATTTGGCTCTATAACAATAAAACCTTTAGAGGAGATATTGGCAAGGATTGTTTCACGCATACAAAATGCTAGACAGACACCAGATATGACTTTCTCTATCTATAATCTTGTCATGATACACTCCTCTCCTCATCCTTTTCTTCTCCCCCTACAAGGTGACTATTCCTATTGAAGATGTGGGTCGCTGTCATCTCAGGGTGATGTTTCGACACAGATCATCTCAGGACTGTGAGTGCCTCACATTTCTAAAACACTCGACAGCCGGGCAGCCTACCCTAACCCTCTGGGAGCTGGTCAGCATGAGTATAAATGTGTTCCTCAGAGTTGGTTGATTGGGTCCCCACTGACACGACTGTGTTTCCTTTAGCTAGAGACAAATCAGAGAAGCCGTTTGGCATGGCGTTCGTCCGCCTGATGAAAGGAGACGGAACCACGCTGAGAGACGGCAGACATGACCTCATCGTCTACAAGGTGGGACCAGCACACCAGTCTGTTACTGTCACTAGGGTTGTTAAGGGAGGGAATATTACTGGAAACTTTTGAAGTTTACAAGCAAGCTACCAGAGTTTTGGTATCTTTCAAGGATTTTATGTAATCTATCACAAGACATCTAGTGGCCCTTTTGGTTACTTCAAATTATCACAGGTGTCTGTAATTGTCTCTGGCCCTCTGTGTGGCCTTATCACATATGAAATCATTAAATAAGATGATATAAAAATATATAACGGCAAAGCTGTAAAACATTCGCCTAAATTTAAACTTAAATGAAATTTGAATACCATTGGTGTTTAATATGAGGGTTTCAGCCTGATATATTAAGAGCGTTGGGCCAGTAACCAAAAGGTTGATGGTTCGAATCCTCGAGCTGGCAAGGTGGAAAAGTCTACCGTTCTGCCCTTGAGCAAGGCAGTTAACCCTAACAACAAGTGCTGCCCGGGCGACCATGATGTGGATGTCGATTAAGGCAGCCCCCCGCACCTCTCTGATTCAGATGGGTTGGGTTAAATGCAGAAGACACATTTCAGTTGAAGGCATTCAGTTGTGCTACTGACTAGGTATCCCCTTTCCCTATAAAGATTTCAGTAACATTGGTAAATTACCAGTAGCTTTGCAACCCTAACTGTCACAGACCCTGTATGGTGTAGACATCTTGGTGGAACCAGAAGGTTCTGATACATTTGACTACAGTTGGAGATCTTTCTTTCCCTGTAGGGATTATTTTTCATTATCGATTAAATAGTGAAGTAATTATATTTTATATAAAATAAAACCTCCCTGGTCAATGAATATCAAATTACATATCAATGAATATGTTTTAGTATTATATATATTTTTTCTCTTAGGTTGACGCAAAGAAGTCTGAGGATGCAAAAACATACCTGACTCTGCCAGGCTCCTGGGCTGAAGTGGAGGAGAAGGAGAGGCAGACAGGGAAAACCTTTAACCATTCAGGAGTCATCCCACTCACCAAGGACAGCTTCCAGATTGGCACTCTCACCTGCTCCACTAAACTCACCCAGAATGGTACTGTTGTAGGACACAATCATCTCTAATCTATAAGCACCATGGTGGAAATGGATATGAAACAATATATTAATTATCAAACCGCCTTTAACAAATAGAACCAAACTCTTTCTGCACTCCGGCTCGTAATACAAATCAGAGTGGTGTTGACATACTCATTCAAGTTTATATGAAATCCAAGGGTCAGTAAAAGTGATATGTTGCTGTTCCTCTGCTGTTTTCCAGTGGATCTCCTGGGCCTGTTGAACTGGAGGTCCAACCCTGAAGAGCTGGACCAGAACCTGCAGCGCCTGATGGAGGTTGAGGGGGGGGAAATTGTCAAGGTGAGTCTAACTGCTCCAGAGTTAGCATTCTTAACTGGCTTTACATACAAGGACACCCTAGCCTAATGCATTTGTCTTTTGTGGTCTTAGTTTCTACAGGACACACTTGATGCCCTCTTCAGTATCATGATGGAGACTTCAGAGGAGGAGACTTATGACACCCTGCTGTTTAATGCTCTGGTGAGTTCTGTACTCGTGGGTTACTTACTTGCATTAAGTTATCAGGATTAATGGCATCTGTCATTAATATACCAAAAGACAATTGTATATTAGAAATGATTAATGTTACACTATTTTCAAGCGGGATTCTATATTACACTGGTTCCTGACTGTGCTCTGCATTTCTTCTAGGTGTTCATAATCACACTGATTGGAGACATCAAGTTCCAGCACTTTAACCCAGTACTGGAGACATACATCAACAAGCACTTCAGTGCCACTCTGGCTTACATGTGAGTCGAGCTCTCTCCTTTCTCACATTTTCATCTCTATGCCGTTCATTTTTCCTTCCTCCTGTTTTGACACCTCACCACCCATTCAGAATTCATTTATATGTAATTACTGGTGTGCCTGAGTTCCCTATTCCATTTCTTTTTCAGGAAGCTTACCAAGGTTCTGAATTACTATGTGGGCCATGCAGATGAGCCTGTCCTAACCGAGAGACTGTACTCAGCCCTCAAAGCCCTCAAGTACCTGTTCAGGTTCATCGTGCAGTCCCGGGTCCTCTACCTCAGGTATCATAGCCGTGACCTTCCTTCCTCATGCATACTAGTACATTTGCGAGACAATATTAGTTTGTTTGTGAAATGAGCAATGTCCTTATTTTGTTTACTCAGATTCTATGGGACCAGTGAGGATGCTTTCTTCAACTCCATACGGACACTCTTCCTGTCCTTCAACACACTCATGGACAGACCGCTGGATGAGGGAGTGAAGATAAAGGTGATTTGGTTTAGGGGAGAGAAACTGGGATTGGCACTTACATGGTACTTCATCTTCTTTAATGCACACTTTGTTAGCATGGCATAGCCTGGTAATGCAACATTTACTGTGTTATTCTGATAATTGTCAGCTGTTCAAACCAGCTTACCCTTTCTATGTTTATGGAAGCCTTATGCTGGCTTCGTGAAAGATAGTTGAAGTCAAGTTTTACTTGATAAACTGCAGAAGAACGTGAATTAAAACACTTTCGAGCTGACTAGAGCTGTAAAACACAGAAGCCTTATCCAGTGATATTTCCCCCGTGTTCTTTTTTAAAGATTTTTGAGACCTTCGTCTTTTTCAGGGGGCGATACTAAAATACCTTCCCACCATCATTAATGACATCAAGAATGTCTTTGATCCTGTGGAGCTCAGGTAACTCCTTGTAATGACTTTTCAACTGTTGAATCTGCAGAAATTATAATTTTTCCTGTATATAAAATGTCCTTGTCTCTTTCTGAATTTCATCCTGTCTCTCTCACTAGTGTTCTTTTGACTAAGTTCATTGAGAGCATCCCTGACTCTCAGCTGGTGCGCCAGAAACTTGGTTGCATGTGTAAGATGGTGGAGAGTGACCTTTTCAAACAGCCAGGTACTGTAGCGCCTCTCTGGCTCAAACATAACTTTAGAATGATCTCTATTTTAAAACAGAACTACAGGATGACACATTTGAATAGGCTCTATTCCTCTTTGACCCCACAGAGTGTCGAGATGTCCTCTTGCCGCTGGTGACAGACCAGCTGAGTGGGCAGCTGGATGACCACTCCAATAAACCAGACCACGAGGCTTGTGTTCAGCTGCTCAGCACTGTGCTGGACAACCTGGACCGCAAGAATGTGGTGAGTGGCTACTGGCTATAGCACACCTCTATCTCTGCCATTAGACACATTGAAATCCGTGACATCCATCTCCATCACTCTTAACTGGATTGGTTTTGATACATTCATTTTTGATCTGACCTGTTTGTGTCCCAGGGTCCAACCCGGGGCCATGTCCAGCTGATAATGGAGCGGCTGCTTCGCAGGGTCAATCGCACTGTCATAAGCATGAGCAGAACCTCCACTCTCATTGTAAGACTCATACTCAGTACTCTGACAGTTCTTCATCTAACTCAAAAGAAAACGTCAAGTTATTTTCAATTGTTCATTTGGAAATGATTTATTTTAAGTTTCCATGTACAAGGCACAGTCCTGAAAAGCTGCTTCTATGCATCCTATAAATAACTTAGTCGGCACTTATAAGCATACAACAATGAATGATAGCTTATAATTAGCTTCAAAGCATAAAACATGTTATATGTGGGAACCTAAAGTAGTTTTACAACTAAGGTGACTGATGCTCTGTTATCTCAATGGCAGGGTCATTACCTAGCCTGCATGACCGCCATCTTGAAGCAGATGGATGACATGCACTACGCCCACTACATCAGCACCTTCAAGACCAGACAAGACATCATTGTAAGTGGGCCGGCACACCTCCCCTGCCCTGGGCATAACTCTTCCTGAATCATCCAGTCGATAGCTGGCATTCAACCACTGGTGCTTGTGACTGCTCCTGAAGTGATTATTGTTTATAGACATTTCATGGGACTGACTTGGAACATTGTGAGGATCTCCCTGTCCTTGCATCTTGGGTCTAATATGAGAAATGCAAGGGGACTGCTGTGCATAGTTCAGCATGTTACTAATAGGTCAGAAACAGAACCCCACATGTTTGTGCAGACATGAGACGCATACATCTAGGTACTTCCACTACAGGCAAGGTAACTGTTCTCTCCCTGGCCCACTACAGGACTTCCTGATGGAGACATTCATCATGTTTAAGGACCTGATGGGGAACGTTTTCCCCTCTGACTGGATGACCATGAACCTCCTGCAGATTGGTGTGTTTCTGCGGGCCATCAACCAGTACTCTGAGGTCCTCAACATGTACTTCATGGACCAGACCCACTTTGAGCTGCAGGTGGGTCTCCAGTCGCCACCTTCTGATGCGGTGGACAAAATACATCCGTGTCTCTCTGCTAATGTAAACTTATTTAGGTCAATCATGGTCCCAATGTCTGTGTAAAAACTATCATATTTTATTTTTAGCTCTGGAACAACTACTTCCATTTGACTGTTGCATTCCTTACCCACAAGTCATTGCAACTGGAATCCTTCTCTCAAGAAAAACGGAATAAAATACTGAACAAGTATGGGTTTTTTCTCCTTTGGTTCAATTAGTTTAAATACAAATTCCCTTAAACTATTAATACAAAATAAACATTTCCACAGAGAACTGAATTTTATGTATTAGAAATAGTGCTGTAAGTTCGTGTGCATATGCTCTACAGTATATAGTATAATTCTATGTTGTGGTTACAGGTACGGAGACATGAGGAAGAGCATTGGCTTTAAGATCCGAGATATGTGGTATAATCTTGGTAAGTACTGTCCGGGGGTTGTTATCTCTGTAAGACAGAAATTCAACAAATAAAGACATCTATATAATGGCCTGTTCAGTGGCAAAAGGCTTTGAAGACAATGTTTTATTGCCTAGGTTCATGGTGGTGGCCTGCTTTTTGTTTACCGCTTTACTGTCCTGTTGTTTGCATGAAAATGGAGAGCTACTTACTGCCCTTTCAAATGATTTTGCTTCTGACTTTATGCATCCCTCAGGCCCCCACAAGATGAAGTTCATCCCGGCCATGGTGGGGCCCATCCTAAAGGCTACCCTGGTGCCTGAGCCAGAGCTGAGGAAAGCCACCATCCCCATCTTCTTTGACATGATGCAGTGTGAGCACAACTTCACTCCCAGCCGCACCTTTAACATGGTGAGATAGCTGCCCACGGTAGTGCTTCCTGCTTGGCTTTACAGTATCACTGTACACAGAGGTTCCCAGCTGTATTTGGCTGAGCAGATTTTTTTTGTCTTTCTGTACCTGTAGTTTGAGAATGAACTGATCACCAAGTTGGATCAGGAGGTAGAGGGAGGCCGTGGGGATGAACAGTACAAAATCCTGCTGGAGAAAACGTAAGCACCCTGACAATAAACCTGCCAATCATTCAGAGGCTAATTCCTTTTTCTTATTAGTCATACCTCATGATTTCATAGTCAAGACCTACATATGGACTATATAACTCCCTTATTCATTGACATTTTGCATTGTTGGTATTGTGTAGACTACTGGAGCACTGCCGGAGGCACAGATACCTGTCTCAGTCAGGGGAGGAGCTGGCTCTGCTGCTCAGCAGTCTGCTGGAGAAGCTACTGGCCTACCGCACCATCACACATGACGAGAGCCCTGAGCTCCGCATGAGCTGCACCGTTAACGTCCTGGTATGCCCTTACAGTACATCACTAAGAGACAGGAGAGCCTACCAGGTGCTAACTAACACCTCGGACTGGTTTATGTAGAACTCAAACTCTAATCAGAAAGATTGAGCCACACTCGCCACCTCAGAAGAATATTATATCAAGATGTTATGTTTCTACATTGAACCAATTGATTTTAACCCAAAAAATATGATCAAACAATTGTACAGAAGCTGAGTTTTGCCGCTGTTTTTATTCTGGTTGTGACAGAACTTCTACAAGGAGAAGAAGCGGGAAGACATTTACATTCGGTGAGACCGATGATTCAATGTATACTCTTCTTTGGATCCCATTTTGTTAGCTATCACTCTGGAGAAACAGGAAACGGTCTCTGCACACTTCCAGTCAGATGCAAATTTATTTGAATTATAGCTGAGCTTTCGGGTCAGCCGACCTTCTTCAGAGCAAGGTCGACTGACCGAAAGCTCAGCTATAGTTCAAATAAATGTACATCTGACTGGAAGTGTGCGGAGACTCTTTTTTTCTTTGTTTCTCCAGTTTTGTATTTTACCTCCAGCACCTTTACAAATCAGCTTTGGGTGTACGGTAGATTCTACCTACTATCTGTTAGATATCACTCTAAAATACTGACCTCGTCCTCAGGTATCTGTACAAGCTAAGGGATTTGCACCTTGTCTGTGAGAACTACACGGAGGCAGCATACACCCTGTTACTTCACGCCGAACTCCTCGAGGTCTCAGTCAAATTAACATTCAATTCGACTTTCAATGAAAACAACCGTCTTTGGCTTATTTCCCTAAAATGCCAGTTAACATACTATAACATACATTACTAGAAAACTAAATGCACTTTGTGTATTGTATATATTGCCCTCCTCAGTGGTCTGACAAGCCCTGTGCCCCACATCTGATCCCCGGTCATGGCAAACATGTCTGGACCCAGCAGGAGCTCAAAGAGAGACTCTTCCAGGAGATCATCTGTAACCTGGACAAGGGCAAAGTGAGTTCCCACCCTCACCCAGTGACCCTATTAGGAAGCATGATGTACATATGTGGTCAAATATATTGTCACCCTTCCACTTTGCAATGGAGCAGAATGTTCTGTTTACTCTTTTCAAAAATGGTTGAATTTTTACCTTGTAAAGTAGATAATGTTGGGACTTTTGATGAAATGTTTTGGTTCTGTGCTGTTGTGAATCAAACAAATACATGTATGAACAACAAAGGTTTTCTTCAATTTCAACTTATTCGAGAAGAAATTGGGAATCGTGCAAGGGTGCCAGTATATTTCACAGCATATGTAGTCAGAGATCATATGCTACTTACCCCTGAACATACCATATGAGCTACTGTCAGAAATATTTGTGTCTGTTTCATTTGCTGCAAAAGAAGCTGAGGGCCATATTCAATCAAACATGGGTACCAGATTTCTGGGTTAGGCCAAACATTTATCCTGTTCACCACAGTACATCAACGATGAAACCTGCTGTTAGGGTTTGATTGAAAAGAGGTGTTAGTGATGGACAGATGGTGATGTCTAAACCATGTTCACATCTCGTGTCTTTTTACCAACTGCTGCATTTATCTGTTCAGATGTGGGAGAAAGCCATTGAGATGGGTAAACAGCTGGCAAAGATGCATGAGAACCAGATGTTCGACTTCATGGAGCTGAGCCAGCTGCTGGTAAGAGGACTTATCATTTGCTATCGTGTTTTAGTCTGAGATTTAATCAAAATATTGTCACTACTAAATAGAAATTGTCCCTAAAACATGAAAACAGTAAAACCAAAAATTATTATCCTCTTAGTTTTTACATGTAAAAAAAGAATGCTTGTGAAGGTTTCCACTTACAATGCCAGAAAGGGATAGCCCACTGCGAATTTAGTGTGAGGCCTTTTCAATAGGACTAGTTCAACTGCTGTACTAACAGGCTTTTCAGTGCCCACAAAGACTAGGAGTTAATTATGCCAATAAATTGTTCACGATACATTGTCAATGGCTAGGACGACCATGTCTTGTCTAAGATCGAAAGTCATTTCAGCTAGCTCAATCCAAATGACAGTGATAGTTGAAGAAAAAAACAGCCCGTTACTGCAGAAACAATTTGAGGAAATGGGGAAGATATCAGAGTTGCTGCCACACTTGTGTCAAACCTTTTTATCCAATAGTCCCACTCATGCATACAACAATACTGGCATCTGCCATTAGGAAGTAACATTCAGTTAATTATGCAGTGATACTCTATTTGAAGTCATGTTTTAGTAAATACTGTGTCATCGTGGTATTCAACAGTCCTTATCTGCAGTGGAGTTGTACAAAAATGTTGTTTTGCTACACTGCTATGAATCTATGTTCATTATGGATCCTCCATTTTTGACACTTAACTAAGTTCATTGCACAGGGAACTGGTTAGCTTCTACAGTATTTTAAGTGCTTCCTGTTGTATGTTATCTTTGTTCCTGATTGTGGCTCTGTTAATTTAGCTCATTGTTACTACAGCCTCTATACTCTCCCTACTGTTGTACACAGAAACAGCAAGCCCAGTTCTATGAGAATATAATGCATGCCATGCGGCCTCAGCCAGAATACTTTGCTGTGGGATACTATGGCCTTGGATTCCCCACTTTCCTCAGGGTAAGATTATTACGTATTTTCAGAAATCCAGCCTCAATAGCACATTTCAAGTTCTGTCTCATTCGCCTGAGATATTTATATTTATGTGCCTTTTATTCATTTTACTTATGAAATGATAGTCAATATTAAAAATGTTTCACGGTGATGATGTAGCATGCAGGCGATACTAGTTATCAGTTCCATAAAGCAGTGGGGGATTCTATGGATTGAACACATTCCATGATCTTGTCAGGTTCCGGTTAGAATAGCCTTCATTTGGCAGACGCACGTCTATTTCTACAGTGCAGTGGCACGTCCCTGTCGACCACAGTCCATCTTTGACATCTTCTGTAGCATGTCATTCAATAACAACGTTCGAATTAAATCCTATCGTTCACATTTAATTTGCTACCGTATATGGAGGCTCACCATGTCTGTGAACGGATTTGCTCATACAGAACAAAGTGTTCATCTACCGTGGTAAGGAGTACGAGTGGCTGGAGGACTTCAGTCTGAAGCTGCTGTCGCAGTTCCCCAACGCAGCCAGGATGACCAGCACAGCGCCCCCTGGGGACAACATCTGTAACTCCCAAGGACAGCGTATCCTTTAGGCCTGTTGCAGCATGCCCTCACGCTCCCAGCTATGAATGCTATTTAAATGTTAATTGGTGTTAATGCCTCTAGTCAGGACATTATTCAGTTGATGTATTTCCCATTTCAAGGTAAGTCTTATTATACCTTTCTCAAGGACAATTTTGAGCCAGTAATCCACTGGCCCCCGTCTCTGTTTCCCCCTACAGCACTAAAAAGGTTTTCGTTTTTTAATAATACACAGTCCTATCCTTACCTGCTCTTCACAGATATCCAGTGTTTTACAGTCAAGCCAGTCCTTACTGTTCCCGCCCAGTTCAAAGACAAGGGGGTTCCTGAGCAGATCCTGAAGTAAGGAACACAACAGCTTGTGGTTGAATACATTTTCTTAGTTCTTACTCATGCAACTCATTTGTTTGTCCCTCTTCCTCTCCCAGCTACTACAGAACCAATGAAGTGGACCAGTTTCAGTATTCCAGACCCTTCAGGAAAGGCGCAAAGGACCCCGACAATGAATTTGCAGTGAGTACCTGGCACACAGCTCAGACTCACCATGCTGCAGAGCCCTAACAAAGACAAATTCCTCCATTCAACGCACACAATCTAAACTCAGGAATGTAGCCCTTTTCCAATCAAATGCATTTTTATTTGTCACATGAAATTCTTACTTTCGAGCCCTTAACCAACAATGTAGTTTAAGAAATAGAGTTAAGAAAATATTTACTAAATGAACAAAATGTTTTTTTTTTAAAGTAACACAATAAAATAACAGTAACGAGGCTATATAAAGGGGGTACCGAGTCAATATGTGTGTAGGTAGGGATGAAGTAACTATGTATAGATAATAAACAGTGCGTAGCAGCAGTGTAAAAACAAGGGGGGGGGGGTCAATGTAAATAGTCCGGGTGGCCATTTGATTAATTGTTCAGCAATCTTATGGCCTGGGGGTAGCAGCTGTTAAGGAGCCTTTTGTACCTAGACTCGCTCCGTTACCGCTTGCCGTGCTGTAGCAGAGAGAATAGTCTGATTTGGGTGGCAGGTGACAATTTTTTGGGCCTTCCTCTGACACCGCCTAGTATATAGGTCCTGGATGGCAGGAAGCTTGGCCCCAGTGATGTACTGAGCCGTACGCACTACCTCTCGTTGGTGCAGCTGTTGATCTTTTTGAGGATCTGGGGACCCATGCCAAATCTTTTCAGTCTCCTGAGGGGGAAAGGTGTTGTTGTGCCCTCTTCATGTCTTGGTGTGTTTGGACTGTGATAGTTTTTGGTGATGTGGACACCAAGGAACTTGAAGCTCTCAACCTGCTCCACTACAGCCCCGTCGATGTGAATGGGGGTGTGTTCGGCCCTTCTTCTCCTGTAGTCCACAATCATCTCCTTTGTCTTGCTCACGTTGAGGGAGAGGTTGTTGTCCTGGCTCGACACTGCCAGGTCTCTGACCTTCTCCCTATAGGCTGTCTTACGTTTCCAGTGATCATGCCTACCACTGTTGTGTCATTAGCAAACTGTTGGAGTCGTGCTTGGCCACGCAGTCGTGGCTGAACGGGGAATACAGGAGAGGACTAAGCACACACCCCTGAGGGGCCACAGTGTTGAGGATCAGCGTGGCAGATGTGTTGTTGCCTAACCTTACCACCTGGGGGGCGGCCCGTCAGGAAGTTCAGGATCCAGTTGCAGAGGGAGGTGTTTAGTCCCAGGGTCCTTAGCTTAGTGATGAGCTTTGTGGTCACTGTGGTGTTGAACGCTGATCTGTAGTCAATCAACAGCATTCTCACATAGGTGTTCCTTTTTGATTAGCAGTTGAATACAAGAGGTTGTTGCTCAAAACATTTGTGTTGTTGACCATTCAGTCATATTTTCCGCCTCATGTTACAGACCATGTGGATCGAGAGGACAACTTACATCACAACCTATCACTTCCCAGGGATTCTCAAATGGTTCGAAGTGAAGTCCATCTCTGTTGTAAGTGTCATCATCATTACTGATAGAAATCACAGTAATACAAACTTACTGGTGTTAATGTGCTGTATGTTTAATCTAAACACTGTTGAGGACTCCCTACCACCCATAGCAAATAGTTCCTACTCACCCAATTTGGTCTTTTACACTTTGATGTCTCCTCACCTCTCCTGGTTTTCCTACTGGTCAGGAGGAGATCAGCCCTCTGCAGAATGCTGTGGAGACCATGGAGATGGCCAATGAGAAGCTCAGTAACCTGGTGCAGCAGCAGGCCTGTGACAGCTCCACGTCCGTCCACCCACTCTCCATGATGCTCAATGGCATTGTTGACCCTGCCGTCATGGGTGGCTACTCCAACTACGAGAAGGTTTCACTTGACTATTACTACCTAGGAGCTTGACTCCTATACAATTTTGTTTAACATTTCATTGAAGATTTGTAACCTGATATTCTTATTTTCTAGGTCACTGTTATTTTAGTTAGTATTTAATGTGCGTATGACATCTTCATGTCTCAAAATGCTAAACTTGTTTCCACCCCCTTTCTGTCTCTACAGGCATTCTTCACTGACACCTACATGCATGAACACCCAGACGACCTTGAGAGCATTGAGGTCCTCAAACATCTTATTGCCCTCCAGGTAAATTGTAATTCTCTCCTTGTTATTGAACCTGTACTTAGACATACAGTACCTGCTATAAGAACAGAGGCTCCCTCCTCCTCTCCCCTCAGATCCCTCTCCTGGCTGATGGCATCCGAATCCACGGAGAGAAATCCACGGAGCAGCTGAAGCCCTTACACAACCGCTTGCTCACCTGTTTCTCAGACCTGCGGGAGAGAGTGGAGAAGCATTACGGCGTCATAACCCTGGTTAGTTTCCAATGGCAAACTCTTATTTAATGTAAGATTGTGCCAAATTTAGCTATTGGCTCCTCTGCCTCCCTATCAAACTTCCCTCATTCAAAGCAGAGTGTACATTATATTGCTGCAGGACCATAAATCTTGCTTAAGGCACTCTATTGTTGTTAGTGTTTTGCCTGTCATTCCGCTTAGCCCCTGCCAAGTTTCCTGATGATGTTTAATCCCATTTGTGTGTCCCAGCCCTGCTCTCTCACTGAAAGGAAGAAGAGTCGTGTGGGCTCCGTAGTGATGCCCTACATCCTGTCCTCCACCCTGCGCCGCATGTCCACTGTCTCCACCACCTCCTCAGGCCTCTCCAGCGGCTCCACCTCCTCTAACGGACCCTCCCGGCCCTCCTCCCAGGAGTCAGTCCCCCTCCTCCATCCTATCTCCTCCCCCGGAGTCAGTCCCCCTCCTCCTTCCTCCCCGGAGTCAGTCCCTCCACTCCCTCCATCCTCCCTCCCTCTTCCAAGGAGTCAGTCCCCCTCCTCCCTCCCTCCTCCCTTCCTGTGTTTGTCTCCCTCTTGGGCTAGTGTAGTCTGGTGTAGTCTATTTGTGTTGCTATGTTTGTCAGGAATATTTGTCTGTGCTTTCCACATCTCAAAGTGTGACATTCTGAAGTGTTGCACATGCCAGTATAACCCTCTAACTGTACACCTCCCCCTTGTCTCTCTCTGTCCTGATATCCATCATCAGTTCACTGTTGTCCCGTGACACTGCCAACGATCGCCGGGCCTCGATGTTGTCCCGCTCTGAGGATGACAACCGGATCAGTCGAAAGAACCGAAAAGAATGGAGTGTGAGCAAGTCACAGGTTTTGGTGGAGAGACAGCCAGACATAGATGAGGTAACTACAACTGTTTTTGGCTCATTCACTAAGGCACAAATGGCTAATACATTCGCAGTAATTACTTGACTGTGATTTCAAGGAGGGCTGTGTCTTTGTACTCTACTCCTTAGCAGACCCTTCCAGAGAAGCCGCAGAGACCCAAAAGTCTGCAGTTTGGGGATCGTCGCCTGACCCTATCTCTGTTCCAGGGTGTTTCCTCTCACCTCAGCCTTGACAACCCACTCAGCCCCCTGCCAGCCTCTCCTCAGACTCCTCACAGCTCCAGTATGTAGCTTAGTTACACACAAGGCATACCTACAAAGCTGCCTATCCTACACATCCTTAAAGAGATGCTTACAGCTTCACTCTGCACACAGACATATAGAACCCTGTGTAGGATATCTGACCTCTTGTCCATGTAGTTCACACACAAATAGTTTTAGCTGTCATGCAGCCTAAAATGTGTGTGTTTTGTCACTCTCTCTCTCTGCAGCTTATTCATCTCTCCCCGGTGATAATGATGCCACCACTGACACTCCCGGAACACCCCCACCCATGCCACCAAAGAAACATCCCCATGAGATGTTTGACATCTCCCAAAACTCCCTTGAGGTATATCTTCACTGAAAACATCTATATTTTTAGTAAAATGCACATTGTGAAACAGAATATTTTTAACATTATCATTTTTTCCCCCGGTCTCTCCATAGTTCCACCCTCCTCTGCCTCAGAAAATTGACAGCAAGCCCCCTCCACCTCCTCCTAAAACCAGGAAGTCTATGTTCCCTGGCTCCTATGAGAATAATCCTCAGTGAGGATCCTCCACCCGGACAGCCCCTCTCATCTGGTTCAGAGACCTGCTGCCTGGGAAAAGGGTTTGGTTCACCTTGTGGTACTGTAGCACTTTATTACAGTACTATTTCAGGACCAGTACTTTTACCTGTTATGTACTTCAGAATTACATGTCAACAATTGATATTTCTGATACTTACTACGAGTTATTCTAACAAGCTGGGTACGTGTTGTGTGTGCCCTGTGAATATCTAAGAAACAGAAGCATAATTGTTTCCATACTAAAGTAATTGAATGGTATGTTGAAAAATGGAGAGTGACAGATGTCTTTGTAAGCCGTGGTGCATTGGGTCACACGCCTTTTCATATTTTGAGGAGAGTCCATTTATAGTCTAGTTTCCTGGGAATGGGGAATTGGATAAAGGTGGATTTAATTCATGATTTGGGAAGTGTATATATTTCTGAAAAAGCAATAATAACAATGACCTTAGCATATTTCCCAAGGGTCTTTGAGATGTTGTTGTATATAGTGTAGTATATATTTTGGGAATATCACTGCAAGGATAAGGAATGACCAAAGCTTCAATTTTGTCTTTTGTCATTATGTGTTGGAATCACACTGGACTATTCATAATTTCCAGTGCCTGTTTTGGGCATTCGTCAAGAAAAGCACAAGCAGTGACTGCATTTTCATGTTTTATTATGTGATATAGCTAGGTGAAAACCTTTTTATTTTAGAATCACTATTGCTGATCAAGAGCAGGGAATTTATGGTCTGTGACTCAGAACTGATTTTCAACAGACTTTGATTCTATTGTTGTTGATTATATAGTCTAAATCTATGGTTGCGACCCTGGATGACTTTTTGGTTCCCTCGACCCAGTCATAGATCATAGGTTGTACATGCGTAGTAGTCCTTTTGGGGGGGAATTGAGATTTGTAATCAAAATGGAACTTTCCCCCAAATAAGTTTGTGGACGATAGTCACATTGAATAACCTTGGCTAACTCATAAATACTGAGTAACTATGCATTACATATTTGTGTGATGAAAGCACACTAAGATAGTACCTCAATGATTTCAGAATCTTTAGAGACATGCACTGGAAGGAATTCATGTAAATTAGATTTTTTTAAATTGTATATTTTTTACGTTTTATAAAAAACTAAATACTGTATGTCTTGAACTCATGCTTTCTATACAAATCCGCTTGATATATTTAGCAAGTTGTCATTTTAACACGGTATGGCACAAACTCAATAATCTGTTTTAAAGTTGGCAGATATTTTTTTTCTCCCAAGTCCTGGTGCATTTCATAGTTTCATTTGAATACACTTTTATTGATTCATTGTTGTATTACTTTAACTTATTTGAAAGATTTCAAGTTAATTGGTATGCGTTCATCCAGCAACTTGAGTTGGACAGATAGAGACATGGATATTTACATCGGTTCTACTTTCAACAGTGAACATTTCAACTTGATTTATATATCAATGTATACATTGTCTTTTATTATTCGGTTTCATATAGTTGTTATTTTCAAAACAATGCAATGCTCTCTTTGTCCTCTGAATTGCTCATCTATGCATGTAATCTTTCAGAATTTCAGAAATGACCTTTTCATGTATGTAGTGCAAGAATGAGTCAGTATTTTAGGTTAGACTATTTCCAGGGATCAAAGATATTTTAGAAGGGATCTAACCCTTTTTAAATGAGTTTTTCTAACAATGATCAGAACAGATATTTGTAAAGAGATTTAAAGCTTTATAGTAGCATGAAGAGATGTAATATATATATTTTTTACCAATAAAACTTGTAAATCCGACCAAACAAAAATAAAGAATTGAACAAACTGCTCTGTTGAAGGTATTGTTACAGAAGGCTAGACAACCAGCCTCTGTCCTCAGCAGAATCATTATCCTGTACTCATATCTATTGCCGGTGTCATCCCTTATCTCTTATCAAGGACATATCAGGCACTATTTGGGACTTCATTATATATTTTTTGATGAATAATTATGCAATAATTGAGAGGATAATGAAGGACCTTGACGTCTGGTGAGATGGTATGACAGTGAGATTCTTTTCATTCTGTCACACAAAGCCTCATTTTAATTCTGGTATATAGCGATGTGGAATGTGAGAATTTATGTCTGGCAGTAATTTCCTTGAGATACCAGAGGTTCTACATGTAATTGTGCTTCAGTCATATTCATGCTTTATTTCTATGTTGTGTATTGAGAAAGAGAACATTCTTCATAGCGGTATTAAATGTATCAAGATCACAACATTGTTTCTTTACGTGGACTTTAGTATAACACAAGACTGTTCCCTACATGTGAAAGCAGTCTGTTTCTGTACAGTAGTGTTGCCTGGGCTGGGGAGGGAGTTTTACTACAAGTGTAATTTATTGCAGTAGGCCCTGTGTGATGTGTAGATACTGGTCTTGGTAATCTGGCCTCCTAATGGCCTCTTCCTTCCTGTCAGATACTGGGGGGGACAGGATATCACTCTCCCTGCAGTCCCTGAGTCACATGACTAAAGAAGTGATGCTTCCAGGCTGCCCTGTGATATTCGCTCATCCATGGACGAGTTTCACGAGACCTGGTTTTTATCGTCAATATTGACCAATAGATAGAAGTAGACTTAAATGAAAAGTCCACCCAAAAACTATTGAGTTTGCATCATACAGGGATGATTTCTGTATTTTGAAAGTTACATATCTTGAAAACCTGATTGCTGACAAGCAAATCATTTTGGGACTAAATGAAACAAATAACAAAAAAAAAGGTTTTTTGGGGTGGAGTTTTCCTTTAAGTGCAGTTGAATGATCAGAAATACCCCTGTGTATCTCCAGATTAGACTTCACTAGATGGTGCTAGAGGGAATGTAGCAATGGGGTATTGTCAGTGTTGCCGAATTCTGAAAGATCATATGGCTGTCACATATTTGTCTTAATATTTTGTGAGCAGAGGTTCTACAGAACATGTATTCATCCACTATACATGGCACAGATTTTCAGCAAAATATTTGTTTACACTTCAGATGCAGTTTGATTGGTGGAGTGTATTGTTTGGTTGTTATGCTAATGACCTGGTTATAGATGTCAGAACAATTTACTGAACCATTTTAATCCCATTCGCTATGCTCTCAGAAACACACGGGATATTAGCTGTTGAGATCAGAGAAACAGGCTGTGGCAAAGGCCCCAAAATGACTAGCCATGATATTAATAAGGCCTGTAAATCTTAATATCTATAATGGCAAAAGACATGGGAGGTTATTTAAGCAATAAGACCCGAATGGATGTGGTATTTGGCCAATATACCACGGCTAAGGGCTGTTCTTACAGAGTGCCTGGATACAGCCCTTTGCCATGATATATTGGCAAAAATAGCACAAACCACCGAGGTGCCTTATTGCTATTATAAACAGGTTTCTTTCGCCTCCATATTCTCTCATATACCATGGCTTTCAGCCATTCAGCATCCAGGGCTTGAACTACTCTGTTTATTATCATGACTTAATAACTACACCCATAATAAAAACTGCTTAATTAAACTGATAACAACATTAAACAGAGACAGGGCTATTATAAAATAACATGTGGATAAATAGTTTTTAAGCTATCATAGTTTTATGACTGGAAGAATAAGAAACGCATTTAACCTAATGATGAAGTGAAGTGGTCAGATGAGCAGATGGCTCTAAACCATACTATCCAAACACGTTAAATGTACGCCAGCTCACTGCCTACCCTGGTCTGACCTCAGTGTTCGACTGTGAGCAGAGCTGGTTTTGCATTTGGTCTCAGGCACCTTCAGCCCGGACCGACAGGGAAACTCATCCAGGCAGACATTGTAAGAGTGGAGGAGAACCTTCCAGAAGTTCTTCTTACCATAAGAACCAAGGCACTGAAAGTGATATAGAAGAGTAAAGAGAGCAGAATGGCATTCTCTTTCTTCACCGTTACCTGATAGTACATATAGAGCAACCAACAGTACCAGGGTCATGTTTATCACCCGCATTTCAGGGTCCAGCTTAGGCGCGTGGAAACCATTGGTACTGGTCTTAATGTGCTGGAGATGGATGGCCAGGTGAACAAAGATGGATATGCAACACATTAGCATCAGTACTCCCAGGATGATGTGAGAGAGGACTAGATAAATGGTGATCTGTATCATGCACGGGTTGTCATTAGACATGATGGCACCGCAGTTCTTGTTTTCATGTGTTATTCTCAGGGACGAGAACAGTCCGCATGGGCAGACAGGTTCTGAGACCACACAGGGAGGACCAGGACTACAGTGCTTCAGGATGGCCTTTGGATCTTGGTGTAGCAGTGGATGGGCTCAATCACCAACTCTGTGCTGTATTAGAAGATCATGGAGGCGGTGGTCCACATGATGGTGAAGTTGGCAGTCCTGTCCGTGGCCAGTCAGCAGTCTATGTTGCCCATGGTCATCCAGAGACTGCAGAGCAGCTGGTGGGCACAACTGGCCACAGACAGAGCTGTGCTGGTGGTCTCACGGGGTCAAGTGTTTGTTCTGCCTGTAGCTCTTTAGGCTCATCAGGAAGATGTACAGGTTGAAGAACATAGTGAGGACGGCCATCAGGCCAGTTATGGCCCAGATATGCACCTTATTGGCTCCTTGCATTGTGCTGTTGGTTCTCTAAACTATGTCCACCAGCTTATTTAGGTGCTCTAAGATAAAACCAGAAATGTTGATAGTACAATGTGATGAATACAGTAGAAGTCGGAAGTTTACGTACACTTAGGTTGGAGTCATTAAAACTCGTTTTTCAACCACTCCACAAATTTCTTTTTAACAAACTATAGTTTTGGCAAGTCGGTTAGGACATATACTTTGTGCATGACACAAGTCATTTCTCCAACAATTGTTTACAGACAGATTATTTCACTTATAATTCACTATCATAATTCTATGGGTCAAAAGTTTACATACACTAAATTGACTGTGCCTTTAAACAGCTTGGAAAATTCCAGAAAATGTCATGGATTTAGAAGCTTCTGTTAGGCTAATTTACATAATTTGAGTCAATTGGAGGTGTACCTCTGGATGTATTTCAAGGCCTACCTTCAAACTCAGTGCCTCTTTGCTTGACATCATGGGAAAATCAAAAGAAATCAGCCAAGACCCCACCTATCTCAGCTCGCTGGTCACCATAGCAGCACCCACCTGGAGCACGCACTCCAGCGGGTATATCTCTCTGGTCACCCCCAAAGCCAATTCTTCCTTTGGCCGCCTCTCCTTCCAGTTCTCTGCTGCCAATGACTGGACGAACTACAAAAATCTCTGAAACTGGAAACACACATCTCCCTCACTAGCTTTAAGCACCAGCTGTCAGAGCAGATCACAGATTACTGCTGTACATAGCCCATCTATAATTTAGCCCAAACCACTACCTCTCACTCTACTGTATTTATTTATTTTGCTCCTTTGCACCCCATTATTTCTATCTCTACCTTGCACATTCTTCCACTGCAAATCTACCATTCCAGTGTTTTACTTGCTATATTGTATTTACTTCGTCACCATGGCCTTTTTTTTTTGCCTTTTCCTCCCTTATCTCATCTCATTTGCTCACATTGTATATAGACTTATTTTTCTACTGTATTATTGACTGTTTTACTCCATGTGTAACTCTGTGTTGTTGTATGTGTCGAACTGCTTTAAGTCTTGGCCAGGTCGCAATTGTAAATGAGAACTTGTTCTCAATACGCCAACCTTAAATAAAGGTGAAATAAAAGACCTCAGAAAATAAATTGTGATACTCCACAAGTCTGGTTAATCCTTGGGAGCAATTTCCAAATGCCTGTACAAATGTACAACGTTCATCTGTACAAACAATAGTACGCAAGTATAAACACCAGGGGACCACGCAGCAGTCATACCGCTCAGGAAGGAGACGTGTTCTGTCTCCTAGAGATGAACATACTTTGGTGCGAAAAGTGCAAATCAATCCCAGAACAACAGCAAAGGACCTTGAGAAGATGCTGGAAGAAACAGGTACAAAAGTATCTATATCCACAGTAAAACGAGTTCTATATCGATATAACCTGAAAGGCCGCTCCGCAAGGAAGAAGCCACTGCTCCAAAACCGTTATAAAAAAGCCAGACTACGGTTTGCAACTGCACATGAGGACAAAGATCGTACTTTTTGGAGAAATGTCCTCTGGTCTGATGAAACAAAAATAAATCTGTTTGGCCACAATGTCCATCGTTATGTTTGGAGGAAAAAGGGGGAGGCTTGCAAGCCGAAGAACATCCCAACTGTGAAGCACGGGGGTGGCAGCATCATGTTGTTGGGGTGCTATGCTGCAGGTGGGACTGGTGCACTTCACAAAATACATGGCATCATGAGGAAGGAAAAGTATGTGGATATATTGAAACAGTATCTCAAGACATCAGTCAGGAAGTTAAAGCTTGATTGCAAATGGGTCTTCCAAATGGACAATGGCTTAAGGACAACAAAGTCAAGGTATTGGAGTGGCCATCACAAAGCCCTGACCCCAATCCTATAGAAACTTTGTGGGCAGAACTGAAAAAGCGTGTACGAGCAAGGAGGCCTACAAACCTGACTCAGTTACACCAGCTCAGTCAGGAGGAATGGGCCAAAATTCACCCAACTTATTGTGGGTAGACTTCCACAAGCTTCCCAAAACATTTGACCCAAGTTAAACAATTTAAAGGCAATGCTACCAAATACTAATTGAGTGTATGTAAACTTCTGACCCACTGGGAATGTGATGAAAGAAAAAAAAGCTGAAATAAATCATTCTCTCGACATTTCACATTCTTAAAATAAAGTGGTGATCCTAACTGACCTAAGAATGTATTTGGCTAAGGTGTATGTAAACTTCTGACTTCAACTGTATATTAAAATTCTGTGATGTTGAAGTGTTCAAGGTTGAGGTGGAATTAGTGCTCAAATGTTTCAAATTCCATATTTTGCAAGCCTTTTTATTACGGCATGAAATGTACTTTCATATTCTTAAATTTAACTCAGACATTTACCAGGGTTTTCATTTGAATCAGAGTAACACATAGCCAGGACTTTCTTTTCTTTGTGGAGGAAATTTACTAATCGAAAATCAAGTCCACAAGGCTGAGGTAAGCACCTACCCCATTGAATGTGGTTATTTTGGATATAACTTTACTTCAGACAAGGATCCCTTTGCATCTGATGTTTTCTCTTCGTTCTTTTACTACAACTTGAAACAAATCAATATCTTAGCAATGAATATGAAAAATATTTGTTTTCAAAGTTTGGCTTTAAGAAGTAGCCTGAAGATGTTGACAAAGAATGGCATGAAGTTGAGGCACAGAACCTTTGATTTCAGAGTCGCCTGACTGGAATTTATAGAGGAGCATTGAACTCTATTCACAATACTATTTGAATTGGTGGCGATGGCAAAAGGCAGTGGTGGCAGTGCATTTCCATAGGCCTGGGGTGAAGATGTGTGCTCATTGGTGGGGGGCATTCCGACTCGAGTCAAGCGCTGGCAAATGAAACGTAATTCCCTTTTTTCTGCACTTTTCTCTCTATGCGTATTCAGCCCTGCTATTCACCCGCTATTAATTTGGGGGGAGATCAAAGAAATGGTGCGACAAAGGTGTCTATAGATACGCTATAGTCTGACCTTGATTCCCTAATAATTCCCCCACCTTTATATGCGAGGAAACCATGAATAAGGTCTAGCGAACCTACCAGTTCCAAGTGGGACAAGAATCTACTTTATTTCTTCCAATTGAATCTCCATTGTCATCCATGCTCTGTAATGTATGCATTGAGAGCTGTTGATAAGGAGAAGGTGATTGTAAATACACATACTCAATTGTTTTAGATTATTTCTTCCCCTTGAGACGAATGTGAAACCAGTCGTGTGAAGCAAACTGAAAATCATATAAACATGACATGTATTGCAGTCCCTTTTCCCAAGTGAAGTAGGCTATAAATAGTTGTGCCTTTATTCAGAATGTTTCTTGTATGCCCTCATAATTTGCACGGATTAAATTTGGAGACCCAGGCTTTTCTTAGTTTTACTTTACAATTTGTGTCATCTTAAATAGTAACCACTGTCAGTATTAGAACTGGTATTTTTTACATCTTACATTTTGCATCATTCCATTCCGTCTACCTTTCCTCTGTCACGTCTGTGTATCATATAGACTGTTGTGCAATAATTGACATGAAGCCTATTTGAATCATTATGGAACTGACCACACGTAGCAGGTTAACCTGGAGCCTAGTGCACGACGACTGGACCATTGTCATACAGTTCTGTGATTATTAAGAATTAGGGTAGATTTATAGGACTATTGTTTCACCCTTATTGTACACTTTGTTTTCACCTTCCAATATTTCATGCATTGATCTTGAATATGGCAACTTTCAGCATGAATTAAACCACTTTTTGAGTCATCAATATATTTTGTGCGTAAAGGCTCTCCATGTTTTTTTATGATTCAGAAATACTTTCCTAGCTAACAATTTCCTAAATAATCTACAAGATCAGAGTATTTTTAAATTTACCAGTTGGTGCTGAAACAGAGACTACTTTCTTTTATTGATCCCTATATTCTGACACGTTCTCTAATTAATATAACCATAGACCACAAACTGGTAGGCTGCAAAACGTCCACTCACAGATGGCCAAAAACAATTGAAAGCCACGACCCCACTAGGCCACACCTCCAATAAACATTTGCCAGTGTTCCTTGCCTTTTCAAATTCATTGTAGAGTTACCACCCATGCCTGTATTTGTTAGTGACAGAGACATGGTTGTTGAATTTGTTCATGTTCAGTCCTCACCAAGTGAGTTCCTACTGGAGGTGAATATTATCATTCAAATTAAACTTGTTAGGACAATACATTAAAAATATAAGACCTTTGATGGCCAAGTTTTCCCTTATAAGTGGTGTTAGGAACCTCCTGGTTTACAGGCCACATCAGGCCTACAAGTCATTATGCTGGCTTGCAATGTGATGTGTAATTCCTATTGGAAGACAGCCTGAGTTAGGGAATCCAACATTTTGATTTCTTTATTCACCTGCAACATGCATTCAGAATGACTGTCAGGGTTAGGAACATTGGACTGGAATAGTTTAGATAAATGTATGTTATTTATATTTGATTGATTGTGTAGCATAAGACTAATCAATGTACATGCAAAAGCACAGATATGAAAAACAATCCTAAAAAATGTTTTGCCGTAGCGCATGCTGGGAAATTTGATAACGATGGCCATGGTTTTGATGGGAATCTTTTACTATCCACAAAGTAAAACTGACACAAATCACACAACACTGGGGTTATTTTACACCTGAATCAACACTAGGTAACACTGGCCAATTCGCTCTGTATAGCCGGTGGAATTACTGAACCTGATATATTGCAGAATGACATGTTGACAAAACCACAGATACTGAACAAAACCTCAGGGTCCAGTTCCCATGCAAATATCCTTCCTGGAGCTATGGCCACAGATCTACACATCCGTTCCACAGGGTCGATTTACATGTGATAAAGGGGGCAACCTGCGTTTGGCTCACCTTCATGTTCTGTGTTTATTCAACACTGTACAGGGTTGGTGCTCTGGGTGTTGACTCCTAAGGCATTCTGCTTGGCAAGACCACAACGAAAACATGCCTAATTATTTATGGCAGGTTTGAATCTGGAATGAGGAGTCTAGACAGATCAATATTATACTATGATGGAAACCAAAAAAAAGGCAAAAACCCAGTGATCCTTGCATCCAAATCAATCATTGTAGACATTCCACTGTGCGAAGATTGAAAAAAAATCCTTTGATCATAGAGTTTCTTCAAGCTTTTATTCTTTGAACTGTCTGCCTTCTGAGGCTAGTCAGTATGAAATCAGTCATTAAGTTCTATATCAAAATCAATATCTTAAATCACATATGACTGGCACACAATGTCATTCCGTATTAACAATCATTGGCCTGGTGTATTGAGGGTGGGGTCATTAGCTTTTTCGATTGGTGACACAAATATACAGGATACAACTGATTCAGAATCAAGTGCTTGATTCAAAAATATATATTTTCATTGAAAACTCAGAAAAGATGACAAACATTTGTTACTTGTCTGTTAGACAAAATAAGTCAAATAGAATAAAAAACATACATCTGACCAGTGGTGGAAAAAGTACCCAAAGTAAAGATACCTTAATAGAAAATGACTCAAGTAAAAGTCACCCAGTAAAATGCTACTTGAGTAAGTTTAAAAAATATTTGCTTAAGTATCAAAAGTAATTGTAATTGCTAAAATATACTTAAGTATCAAAAGTAAAAGTATAAATTATTTTTAAAATTCTTATATTATTAAGCAAACTTTTTTTTACGGATAGCCAGGGATACGCTCCAACGCTACAATATAATTTACCAATGAAGCATGTGCTTAGTGAGTCCGCCAGATCAGAGGCAGTAGGGATGACCTGGGACGTTGTCTTGATAAGTGTGTGAATTAGACAATTTATGTCCTGCTAAGCATTCAAAATGTAACAAGTACTTTTTGGGTGTCAGAAAATGTATGGAGTAAGAAGTACATTATTTTCTTTTATGAATGTAGTTAAATATAAATAGTGAAGTACAGATATCCCAAAAAACTACTTAAGTAGTACTTTCAAGTATTTTTACACTACTGCATCTGACATACACTTTAAATATCATCTCTTTCTCACTCATTCTCATTGGCAAAATCCTCAATTGAGCTTCACGTGACTAAACAATTATCCGTTGCACTATTGCACAAAGTACAGGATGGAAGTAGCATGGGAATGAGATTATACATATCCTGTAATGGCGGGTCTGCATGTGATATAGCTGTTTATACTGAAGGTTGGCAAAATATCTTAAAACTGACAATTTTTTTAAGTATGAGGTTTCATGCTTATCCTTACCCCAACCCAAAACATTATTACACAGGGTAACCATTACTGCCGTCATATTTCAGCACAGGTGGCAAATGAGGGGCTTTCTGCTTGCTGGGGGCAGGCATGCCTATGCTACTGTTGGTGTAGAAGCTCCTATTGTCTGACTCTGTCCTCTTGGGCTGACCTTCTGTCACTGAGCTATAGACTGCCCCAGGGGGGGAGCGGAAGCCTAGGACCGAGCGGAAGCTTGAGTTCCTGCTGGCAGGTCGGCTCTCTGGTGCTGGGGCATCCTCCCTGTTGGGCAGGGCCAGGCCATGGAAGAGTGGCACAGAACGGTAGGAGTTACACATTTTACAGTTTGTCTGCTGCATGTAATTCTTGGAAGGTATGGAATGTAATATTTCATACCTGATTTCATGGGCAACCTCCTTCTCATAGCGACGTTTGTGGTAGCAGCAGATCAGAAGCCAAATTAGGAGCAGGAGGAGGAGCAACAGTAGCAGTGCACCAATCACAGCAGCTGCTATGATCCCTGCTTTGTTGGGAGCTAAAAAGGAAGTCATGATATTCAGACACAGGTTCACACATATGCACCGTTCCTCACTTTCTCCCAATGAAACTTACGGTTGTATGCGTGCAGGGTGTATTTACACTGCTCTTTGCCCACAGGATTCGACACCACACACAGATAATTTCCCATGTAGCTCTCTGAGTGATTTCTTATCATCAACTCTCCAGTCTGAGAGTCTAAATGGAACACAAAGACAATCACTGTCAGCTACAAACCACACCTCACCTCAGTATATCAACATGCACAGTAGACCTATGGTTATGTGTGCCATGTCTTATCTAGAGACTTTAGTTCCTGTTTCCTACTTTGTGTTGCTGTAGGCGGGATGGCCCCTCCACTCTCTCTGATCCAGACATAGTTAAGGGGGGTGGATCCCACGGATAACTTGCATCGCAGGGAGACATCAGCTCCCTTCTCTTCAACGCCTTCAACCCAACACTTAGGCACTGATGGAGGGACTGGTGTAAGAGAAGAGGTTAAACTGTCTCAGGAAAACAACTTCATAAAGTGTGTAGCGTAAGTATACAGTACCAGTGAATATCATTTCCTTTGTTTTACTTAACATACGCATCTCTGCGACCAATGGCAAAATGGGCAATTGTGTAAATGTGTTGATTCCTTCTAAGTGCATTTCCACTACAAGAAAATGAGTATATTGATAAGAACAAATTCCTTTTCAGTGATAAAGCAGATTTAAAAACAGAGGACACAGGACAGTGGAATGATGAAACTGGTCAAACAGAAACTAGTCTGGGAGGGGCGGCCTTCCTCACCCATCACCACCAGAGTGACTTTTCGCATGTCGACACCCGGCGCCTTCTTGACTTTGCACTGGTAGGTGGCTGTGTCTGAGGCTTTCACTGCAGAGATGGAGACGGATGCGTCTCCCAACGCGGGGTCTCCTGTGAAGTCCATCCTCTTAGACAAGCTGGGGTCCCCGTAATGCAATTTCTGCCCTCCTGTATAAGATATGACCTGAGAGAGAGATTTGCTTCAATGACAAAGCAACAAGTCTTGAGGTTTTTCTACTGCAACAATGAGGATAAGATAGCCTGTAGCTAAACAACATCTCCAAGACTAGTCTGCCAAAGATATGAGTGGATGTTAAGACTAACATATTCGTTTTACGACCCATGTTGCATCTCCAAACCCTCCCCTTAAATTATCCATAACAAGACCCGCCTCTGTCTCCTGCTCTGTAGTCTCACCAGCTGGTCTTTCTGGGTCATGTCTGGATGGACACTCAACCACTCAATGTCCAGATCTCCTGTGTCAGAGGGGGCAGGGGTGTATGTGCACCCCAGCATGACTGTCTCCCCCTGGGCTCTTTGAATGGTCTGAGACCCTGTGGATGTTATCTGCATAGCCACTGTGATATCTTAGGGTTTAGAGAAAAACACATTCAGGATTGAAACTTAGACTAGTTTCAGACTAAAGTGACAAGTTCCTGTATTAACAGCATTGTGTTCTAACAACATCCTGTGACTAATTCAGCATACTGTACAGTGCCTTCAGTTACAGCCCGAATTTAAAATGGATTACAACATCTAAATGTTTGTCATTGGCCAACACAATAAATACCCCATAATGTCAAAGTGTAATTGTGTTTTTCAGATTAATAAAAAAACTGAAATGTCTTAAGTTAATAAGTATTCAACCCTGTTGTTATGGCAAGCCTGAATAAGTTCAGGAGTACAATAATAGTCACATAAGTTGCATGGACTCACTATGTGCAATAAGTGTTTAACATGATTTTTGAATGACAACCTCATCTCTATACCCCACACATACACTCTCTCTCTAAGGTCGCTCAGTCGAGCAGTGAATTTCAAACACGGATTCAACCACAAAGACCAGGGAGATTTTCCAATGCCTCGCAAAGGCGGCCACCTATTGGTAGATGGGTAAAAATGTAAAAAAGCAGACATTGAATATCCCCTTGAGCATGGTGACGTTATTAATTACACTTTGGATGTTGTATCAATGCACGCAGTCACTACAAAGATACAGGTGTCCTTCCTTACTCAGTTGCCGGTGAGGAAGGAAACCACTTGGATTTCACCATTTAATTTTTATTTCACCTTTATTTAACCAGGTAGGCAATTTGTCCTCATTTACAATTGCGACCTGGCAAAGATAAAGCAAAGCAGTTTGACACATAACAACAGAGTTACACATGGAGTAAAAACATACAGTCAATAATACAGTAGAAAAATAAGTCTATATACAATGTGAGCAAATGAGGTGAGATAAGGAAGGTAAAGGCAAAAAAAGGCCATGGAGTCAAAGTAAATAGAATATTGCAAGTTGAGTTTTTACCAAAAAGTTATATTCTGGTTTCATCTGACCATATGACATTCTCCCAATCTTCTTCTGGATCATCCAAACGCTCTCTAGCAAACTTCAGACGGGCCTGGACATGTACTGGCTTAAGCAGGGGGACACGTCTGGCACTGCAGGATTTGAGTCCCTGGCGGCGTAGTGTGTTACGGAGGGTAGGCTTTGTTACTTTGATCCCAGCTCTCTGCAGGTCATTCACTAGGTCCCCCCCATGTGGTTCTGGGATTTTTGCTCACCGTTGTGATCATTTTGACCCCACGGGGTGAGATCTTGCGTGGAGCCCCAGATCGAGGGAGATTATCAGTGGTCTAGTAGGTCTTCCATTTCCTAATAATTGCTCCCACAGTTGATTTCTTCAAACCAAGCTGCTTACCTATTGCAGATTCAGTCTTCCCAGCCTGGTGCAGGTCTATAATTTTGTTTCTGGTGTCCTTTGACAGCTCTTTGGTCTTGGCCATAGTAGAGTTCGGAGTGTGACTGTTTGAGGTTGTGGACAGGTGTCTTTTATACTGATAACAAGTTCAAACATGTGCCATTAATACAGGTAACGAGTGGAGGACAGAGGAGCCTCTTAAAGAAGTTACAGGTCTGTGAGAGCCAGAAATCTTGTTTGTTCGTAGGTGACCAAATACTTATTTTCCACCATAATTTGCAAATGAATTCATTAAAAATCCTACAATATGATTTTCTGGATTTTTTCCCCCTCATTTTGTCCCTCATAGTTGACAGTGATGAACCTATGAAAATTACAGGCCTATCTCATCTTTTTAAATGGGAGAACTTGCACAATTGGTGGCTGACTAAATACTTTTTTGCCCCACTGTAGATGGGCTATGTACAGGTGCAGTAATCTGTGAGCTGCTTAAAGCTAGTGAGGGAGATGTGTGTTTCCAGCTTCAGAGATTTTTGTAGTTCGTTCCAGTCATTGGCAGCAGAGAACTGGAAGGAGAGGCGGCCAAAGAAAGAATTGGTTTTGGGGGTGACCAGAGAGATATACCTGCTTGAGCGCATGCTCCAGGTGGGTGCTTCTATGGTGACCAGCGAGCTGAGATAAGGGGGGACTTTACCTAGCAGGGTCTTGTAGATGACCTGGAGCCAGTGGGTTTGGTGACGAGTATGAAGCGAGGGCCAGCCAACGAGAGCATACAGGTTGCAGTGATGGGTAGTATATGGGGCTTTGGTGACAAAACGGATGGCACTGTGATAGACTGCATCCAATTAATCGAATAGGGTATTGGAGGCTATTTTGTAAATGACGTCGCCAAAGTCGAGGATTGGTAGGATGCGCAGTTTTACAAGGGTATGTTTGGCAGCATAAGTGAAGGATGCTTTGTTGCGAAATATGAAGCCAATTCTAGATTTAACTTTGGATTGGAGATGTTTGATATGAGTCTGGAAGGAGTTTACAGTCTAACCATACACCTAGGTATTTGTAGTTGTCCACATATTCTAAGTCAGAACCGTCCAGAGTAGTGATGTTGGACGGGCGGGCAGGTGCAGGCAGCGATTGGTTGAAGAGCATGCATTTAGTTTTACTTGTATTTAAGAGCAATTGGAGGCCACGGAAGGATAGTTTTATGGCATTGAAGCTCATCTGGAGGGTTGTTAACACAGTCCAAAGAAGGGCCAGAAGTATTCAGAATGGTGTCATATGTGTAGAGGTGGATCAGAGACTCACCAGCAGCAAGAGCGACATCATTGATGTATACAGAGAAGAGAGTTGGTCCAAGAATTGAACCCTGTGGCACCCCCATAGAGACTGCTAGAGGCCTGGACAACAGGCCCTCCGATTTGACACACTGAACTCTATCAGAGAAGTAGTTGGTGAACCAGGCGAGGCAATCATTTGAGAAACCAAGGCTATCGAGTCTGCCGATGGGGATGTGGTGATTGACAGAGTCGAAAGCCTTGGCCAGGTCAATGAATACGGCTGCACAGTATTATTTCTTATCGATGGTGGTTAAAATATCGTTTAGGACCTTGAGCGTGGCTTAGGTGCACCCATGACCAGCTCTGAAACCAGATTGCATAGTGGAGAAGGTATGGTGGGATTCGAAATAGTCGGTAATCTGTTTGTTGACTTGGCTTTCAAAGACCTTAGAAAGGCAGGGTAGCATAGATATAAGTCTGTCTCAGTTTGGGTCAAGAGTGTCCCCCCTTTGAAGAGGGGGATGACCGCAGCTGCTTTCCAATCTTTGGGAATCTCAGACGACACTGAGAAGAGGTTGAACAGGCCAGTAATCGGGGTTGCAACAATTAACAGATAATTTTAGAAAGTAAGGGTTCAGATTGTCTAGTCTGGCTGATTTGTAGGGATCCAGATTTTGCAGCTCTTTCAGAACATCAGCTGACTGGATTTGGGAGAAGGAGAAATGGGCATGAGGCCAATGGTGACTTCAAAACAGCTGTGATAGGAGAAAACTGAGGATGGAACAACAACATTGTAGTTACTACACAATTCTAATATTAACCTAATTGACAGAGTGAAAGGGAGGAAGCCTGTACTGAAATATTTTTGTTCTGAACATGCATTCTTTTTGCAACAAGGCTCTAAAGTAATACTGCAAAAAAAATGGAAAAGCGATTCACTTTTTGTCCTGAATACAAAGTGTTATGTTTGGAGCAAATCCAATAAAACACGGAGTTGCTTACCAAGAAGACAGTGAATGTTCCTGAGTGGCCGAGTTTCAGTTTTGACTTAAATCTACTTGAAAATCTATGGCAAGACCTGAAAATGGTTATCTAGCAATGATCAACAACCAATTTGACAGAGCTTGAACATTTTGAAAGAATAAATGGGGAAATGTTGCACAGTCCAGTTGTGGAACGCTCTTGAAGACGTACCCATTAAGACTCGCAGCTGTAATCTCTGCCAAAGGTGCTTCTACAAAGTATTGACTCAGGAGTGTGAATACCTACATTTCATAAAATGTGCAAACATTTCTAAAAACAAGTTTTCACTTTGGCATTATGTGGTATTGTGTGTAGATGGGTGAGAAAACCAATATATTTAATAAATTCAAGCTCTAACACAACAAAATGTGGAATAAGTCAAGGGGTATAAAAACTTGGAGGGTACTGTAGTTTCACTTCCACAACAGGGGTGTAAGCATTATTCCAAACTGTAGAAAATGTGTTTCTATTAGACAAATTCAGGTAGGTCCCTGCCAATTTCATTTGGTTCTGTTTGATTCCTAGTGAATATCCCCAATTGTTGGACATCTGTTACGCAGTTTGTATAAGTATAATGTGATATATCGAACATGTAGGACAGACACCAGCTAATGGGTTAACAGAAGCGGACATTGTAATTCCCTGACCTGGGACACTGTCTGGGCTCCACCCGGCTACATCAGGTGACATAAACCTCATGTAAGGATGTGCATATAGTCAATGGCTGTCACACAGGCACATTTTATATCCCCTGACAAAGATAAATGGAAATGGACCTCGAAATGAATCAGTTTAAAAGTGGACTTTGTTTGGTGCAGAGTGGGCTTAGAAGGGCCCAAAATAGTGGATGTCATAGGGCGACTAGGTTAGGACACATTGCATTACTCACCTGTATTCAGATAAACTGTTAACACAAACATCACAGCTAACTGTAGTCTTGAGCATGTAAGGCACTTTCCCAGAGTGACCATGTTGGTAAACCTGTATGGCACATCAAGAGAAATATGATTACAATGACTACCTGAGTCATTTGAATGTGTACTTCCTCATTGTGATTTTAATCTAGTTTCTAGGAAGCATTACTCAGCAAACAGGTAGTCTATTTTATTTCACCTTTATTTAACCAGGTAGGCAAGTTGAGAACAAGTTCTCATTTACAATTGCGACCTTGCCAACATAAAGCAAAGCAGTTCGACACAACCGACAGAATTACACATGGAGTAAAACAAACATACAGTCAATAATACAGTATAAACAAGTCTATATACTATGTGAGCAAATGAGGTGAGATAAGGGAGGTAAAGGCAACACAAAAAAAGGCCATGGTGGCAAAGTAAATACAATATAGCAAGTAAAACACTGGAATGGTAGATTTGCAGTGGAAGAATGTGTAAAGTAGAAATAAAAAATGGGGTGCAAAGGAGCAAAATAAATAAATACAGTAGGGAAAGAGGTAGTTGTTTGGGCTAAATTATAGGTGGGCTATGTACAGGTGCAGTAATCTGTGAGCTGCTCTGACAGTTGGTGCTTGAAGCTAGTAAGGGAGATCAATGTTTATCCTGCACTGAAATGACTAATAATGGGGCACTTGTTTTCCCTTAACAATATACACTCACACTTTCTAAGGGATAGACAACCCTGCACAGAATTCAAATATATAAACCTGTTCTGATCCTCAACGATACCTACCTACTGTATTTTCACGAAGTTCTCCTCTCCAACTTAACGGCTGTTGCTGAGTGAGTCAGGAATTTGTACTTTAACCTCTCAAGTACATCAGCACATATTCGTAATATTCCTGAGCAGTATTTAATTCAACAATCACATAATGAATTAATCCAAATTACCTTTCTGCACAGCAATATTCCAAAGATAATGTAGTTTCCAAGAGGCCTGACAGAGCAAACCAGAACAAAACTTTTGCTTGCCTTCTCTTCAGTTGCTTTCACCTGAAACTCTGAAACAGGTGTAATAATTAGCCAAACAGCAAATACATTGAGAGTTTCTATTGGACCAATTCAGGTAGGTCCCTCCCCCGTTTTGTTCCATTTGCTTCTGTTTAAGAAACATTTTGCAACAGAATTGGAGTAATGAGTACCAGTCTCACACCCTTTTTAATTACATGCAGTCCATCTATTGCCTTAGGATAATTTAAACATTGTACTTTCTATGATTAGAAAATATTGGCTATAATAAGCAAAACACTAACAACAACATGGCTTCAAATATTGTCTCTGCTTCTGATCTGATAAAATATGTTGATGCATTTGTATTGTTAATAATTATTGCATGAATAGAATTTTTGTTTTAATTCTCTCAGTAATATATTGTGCTGGGAAATTGAGCATGAAAATAAAAATATATGTTTTGGCTCTTATACTGGAAGCTGCTGTGTGTGGCGTATGCCTTTGGTGAGATTAATGATTACCAAACTGATAGTTGCCTCACCTCCTTGGCACTCCTACGAAACCACAGGGGTCTATTCATTACATCGATTGTGTTGCAAAACATTTCTTTAACGGAAGCAAACGGAGTGAAATGGGGTGGAACTTACCTGAATTTGTCCAATAAAAACACTTCCGTTTGGTTATTAAGCAATTAACGGTTTCTGTAATGAATACACCCCAGGCCTTTTCACAGAACCTCAACATACAATACCAAAAAGCTACAACAATTACAGACTGATCAAGATTTGTGGAAATATTTAATATTTCAATATACTGTACCATAGTTAATTACATTTTAATTTCAATAGGTATGTAAATGAAGGTTGTCGTGCAAGCCACATGAAAAAATACTATAGTATACTATGGTATAAATACTATAGTATTCACTGTAGTGTTTTTGCAGACTTCACTGTACTATTCACTGTAGTGTTTAGTATTTACTGTAGTATACTGTTGCATACTGTAATATATACTCTAGAAATTAATGTAGTGTTTTTTGTGGATTGTAGTATACTGTAGTTAAACTGTAGTGTTTTTGCAGACTGTAGTATACTGTAGTACCTACTGTAGTGTTTTTGCGGACATTACTAGTGCTCTTCCATGTCGTCCCTAGGAAGGGTGCGTCACTTGAGTGGGTTGAGTCACAGACGTGATCTTCCTGTCTGGTTTTGTGCCCCTTCGGGCTTGTGCGGTGGAGGAGATCTTTGTGGGCTATACTCAGCCTTGTCTCAGGCTAGTAACTTGGTGGTCTGTTGATATCCCTCTAGTTGTGTGGGGGCTGTGCTTTGACAAAGTGTGTGGGGTTGTATCCTGCCTGGTTGGCTCTGTCCGGGGGTATCGCCAGACTGGTCCACAGTGTCCCCCAACCCACCCGTCTCAGTCTCCAGTATCTATGCTGCAATAAGTCTATGTGCCGGGGGGCTAGGGTCAGTCTATTATATCTGGTGTAATTCTCCTGTCTTATCTGGTGTCCTGTGTGAATTTAAGTATGCTCCCTCTAATTCTCTCTCCCTCCCCTCCCGGAGGACCTGAGCCCTAGGATCATGCCTCCGGACTATCTGACCTGATGAGTCCTGGCTGTCCCCAGTCCACCTGGTCGTGCTCCTACTCCAGTTTCAACTGGTCTGCCGTTCTTCACCGGACGTGCTACCTTGTCCCAGACCTGCTGTTTTCTACTCTCTCTCTCTCTACTGCACCAGCTGTCTCTCACTGAATATTATATGACCCTGCTGGTCATCTATGAACTTTTCAACATCTTGAAGAACAATCTGGCCTTAAATGGCCATGTACTCTTATAATCTCCACCCGGCACAGCCAGAAGAGAACTGGCCACCCCTCAGAGCCTGGTTCCTCTTTAAGTGTCTTCCTAGGTTCCTGCCTTTCTAGCCACTGTGCTTCTACATCTGCATTGCTTGATGTTTGCGGTTTTAGGCTGGGTTTCTAATATATATATATATATATTTTTTTTTTAATCTTCTGCACATCTACCATTCCAGTGTCTAATTGCTATACTGTCATTTCTTCGCCACCATGGCCTATTTATTGCCTTTACCTCCCTTATCTTACCTCATTTGCACTCACTGTATATAGATTTTTTTTCTTCTACTGTATTATTGACTGTATGTTTGTTTATTCCATGTGTAACTCTGTGTTGTTGCATGTGTCGAACTGCTGTGCTTTATCTTGGCCAGGTCACAGTTGTAAATGAGAACTTGTTCTCAACTAGCCTACCTGGTTAAATAAAGGTGAAATAAAAAACATTTTAAAAAATATCGCACTTTGTGACATCTGCTGGTGTAAAAAGTGCTTCATAAGTACATTTGATTTATTGCTGTATAACTTATAGTGTTTTTGTTTTATTATCTTTGACATAGAATACTTTCTCCTTGAGGAAACCTACTGGAGGAATACTAAAAGAGCAAATTTACCATAACCTGTAGGTAGGTTGATAGGTAGGACTGGGGTCTAAATGGATAGATCAGAGCTTCTGCTCTTTTCCATAACCTGTAGGTAGGTTGGTAGGTAGGACTGGGGTCTAAATGGATAGATCAGAGATTCTGCTCTTTCCATAACCAGTAGGTAGCTTGGTAGGTAGGACTGGGGTCTAAATGGATAGATCAGAGCTTCTGCTCTTTCCATAACCTGTAGGTAGGTTGGTAGGTAGGTAGGACTGGGGTCTAAATGGATAGATCAGAGCTTCTGCTCTTTCCATAACCTGTAGGTAGTTTGGTAGGTAGCACTGGGGTCTAAATGGATAGATCAGAGTTTCTGCTCGTTTCCATAACCTGTAGGTAGGTTGGTAGGTAGGACTGGGATCTAAATGGATATATCAGAGCTTCTGCTCTTTTCCATAACCTGTAGGTAGGTTGGTAGGTAGGACTGGGGTCTAAATGGATAGATCAGAGCTTCTGCTCTTTTCCATAACCTGTAGGTAGGTTAGTAGGTAAAACTGGGGTCTAAATGGATAGATCAGAGCTTCTGCTCTTTTCCATAACCTGTAGGTAGGTTGGTAGGTAGGACTGGGGTCTAAATGGATAGATCAGAGCTTCTGCTCTTTTCCATAACCTGTATTGCACACAATATGGTCTATACTTGACATAGGTTTCTCATTAATGGGTGGCACAAATACATTGGACACCTAAGGCTTTAGGCCTTTGCATGCAATGTGCTGGTACATTTAGTATGTTAATCTCTGACAGCTGAATGTTTTTGTGTCTATCACTGTAATGTGACTGTATCTATGTAATTCTCTTTGTATTTTATGTTTTACAAAATAGGGACCACAATGGAAATTACAGTTGAAGTCGGAAGTTTACATACACCTTAGCCAAATACACTTAAACTCAGTTTTTCACAATTCCTGACAATTAATCCTAGTAAAAATTCACTGTCTTAGGTCAGTTAGGATTGCCAATTTATTTTAAGTATGTCAGAATAATAGTAGAGAGATTGATTTATTTCAGCTTCTATTTCTTTCATCACATTCCCAGTGGGTCAGAAGTTTACATACACTCAATTAGTATTGCCTTTAAATTGTTTAACTTGGGTCAAACTTTTTGGGTAGCCTTCCACAAGCTTCCCACAATAAGTTGGGTGAATTTTGGCCCATTCCTCCTGACAGAGCTGGTGTAACTGAGTCAGGTTTGTAGGCCTCCTTGCTTACACACACTTTTTCAGTTCTGCCCACAAATATTCTATAGGATTGAGGTCAGGGCTTTGTGATGGCCACTCCAAAACCTTGACTTTGTTGTCCTTAAGCCATTTTGCCACAACTTTGGAAGTATGCTTGGGTTCATTGTCCATTTGGAAGACCCATTTGCAACCAAGCTTCAACTTCCTGACTGATGTCTTGAGATGTTGCTTCAATATATCCACATCATTTTCCATCCAAAGGATGCCATGTATTTTGTGAAGTGCACCAGTCCCTGAGGCAGCAAAGCACCCCCACAGCATGATGCTGCCACCCCCATGCTTCACGGTTGAGATGGTGTTCTTTGGCTTGAAAGCCTCACCCTTTTTCCTCCAAACATAACGATGGTCATTATGGCCAAACAGTTCTATTTTTGCTTCATCAGACCAGAGGACATTTCTCCCAAAAGTACAATCTGTGTCCTCATGTGGGGCGGCAGGGTAGCCTAGTGGTTAGAGCGTTGGACTAATAACCAAAAGGTTCAAAGTTCAAATCCCCCAGCTGACAAGGTACAAATCTGTTGTTCTGCCCCTGAACAGGCAGTTAACCCACTGTTCCTAGGCTGACATTAAAAATAAGAATTTGTTCTTAACTGACTTGCCTAGTAAAATAAAGGTTTAAAAAAAAGAATAATAATAAGTGTGCAGTTGCAAACCGTAGTCTGGCTTTTTAATGGTGGTTTTGGAGCCGTGGCTTCTTCCTTGCTGAGCGGTCTTTCAGGTTATGTCAATATAGGACTTGTTTTACTGTGGATATAGATACTTTTGTACCTGTTTCCTACAGCATCTTCACAACGTCCTTTGCTGTTGTTCTGGGATTGATTTGCACTTTTCACACCAAAGTACGTTCATCTCTAGGAGACAGAACGTGTCTCCTTCCTGAGCGGTATGATGGCTACGTGGTCCCATGGTGTTTATACTTGCCTACTATTGTTTGTACAGATGAACGTGGTACCTTCAGGCGTTTGGAAATTGCTCCCAATGATGAGCCAGATTTTCGGAGGTCAACAATTTTTTTTTCAGAGTTCTTGGCTGATTTCTTTTGCTTTTCACATGATGTCAAGCAAAGAGGCACTGAATTTGAAGGTAGGCCTTGAAATACATCCACAAATACACCTCCAATTGACTCAAATCATGTCAATTATCCTATCAGAAGCTTCTAAAGCCATGACATAATCTTCTGGAATTTTCCAAGCTGTTTAAAGGCACAGTCAACTTAGAATTCTGACCCACTGGAATTGTGATACATTGAATTATAAGTGAAATAGTCTGTCTGTAAACAATTGTTGGAGAAATTACTTGTGTCATGCACAAAGTAGATGTCCAAACCGACTTGCCAAAACTATAGTTTGTTAACAAGAAATTTGTGGAGTGGTTGAAAAACGAGATTTAATGACTCCAAGTGTATGTAAACTTCCGACTTCAACTGTAGTGGCTGACTTTATTGTACAATCATAGTCCCTTTAAAAAATATTTGTACAGTATGGAATTTTTTTAGCTGACAAATAAAATC